>NC_135714.1:134853610-135586735 GCF_964656455.1 Halichoerus grypus | reverse complement strand
TGCACCTTTTTTGTTCATTAGCATACTAGGGATGATGACAATAAAAATAATGATGATAACAGTACTTACCTCATGAAGTTGTGAAAATTAAGTGAGTTGATATAAAAAATATTTATAAAAGTGCCTAACACATTGTAATACTCGGTAAATGTTACCTTTTATTTTCATCCAGTTTTAATGCTGATTTAGCTCTTGGTGATTTGTTTGCTTAGATTTTCTTAATTTGTTTATCTAGGTTAACATTTACTTGAACTAAGTAAACAGGCACCTAAAGTGGTCACTGAAAGAAAGTGCTTGGAGTTGAGAGTGGATTATACCAATATCTCCCATCTGTGGAACACTGAGCACTCTACATTTATTATCTCACGAAATTTCACGATGGCCCCATATATTAGGTATTGTTAGACAGATTTTCTGTGGGAAAAAATGAGGCTCAGAAGATAACGCATGTCCTCCAAAGGCCCACAGGTTGTGTGTTGCATGGTTGGAAGAACCCCATAGCCTTGTTCTTCATCACTGTGCTATCCTGTGCCCCATGGGCCCTCACCTCACGTATTAGCCTCCAGTAGTTGTGGCCTGGGGCTTTTCCAGTTAATCACACATCTGGGTTGTAACCTGCTTTCCCCACTGCCTTGCAGTCTGATTCCTGAATGTAGCCATGATGCCTTAACTACTCCCCTTCTCATGACAGTGATCTGGGCTCAGGAAGAGAGAGGCAGATGGGTGTTCCCACCACCCTAATTTTTATTATTCCAGTGACTCACAGGATTATGGAGACCTGGGAGTGGACTGCTGAGCACAAGCTAGATGGAACCAAGTCATGGAAACCTCTGCATGTCCTCACCTTTTTTTCTCAAGTTTCTCTCTGATCTTTCTTAACTCAATTGGGAGTGAGGACAATTCAATCACAGCTTACTGTAAGGATGTCCCATTAACCAGAATTCGATTCTGAGCCCATTGACTATTCCTTGGAACTTCAGGGCTATAGATGAAAATTGAGGGATTCTGAAAAATTTGTTCTATCATTCTCCAACCTTTTTTTTTTTTTGGATTTATTTATTTATTTGACACAGAGAGAGCACGAGAGAGAGCATAAGCAGAGGGAGTGGCAGAGGGAGAGGGAGAAGCAGGCTCCCTGCTGAGCAGAGAGCCCAACACGGGGCTTGATCCCAGGCCCCTGGGATCATGACCTGAGCCAAAGGCAGACGCTTAACTGACTGAGTCACCCGGGCGTCCCCATTCTCCAACATTTTTGAGTGCTTTCTTTGGTGCAGATATCGTGTCAGTCTTTGGTGCAGATATCGTGTCAGACTTTGGAGGTCCAAAGGTGATTAAGAAATAGTCCCTGTTCTCACAGAACACTCAGTTTGGAGGTTAGGAGACAGCTAAGCAATTGCACCATATAAAAAGGGTATGATATCAAAAGGGTATCTCAATGGAGATATTTTGAGGAGGCCTTGCAGGCATAGAGGGGGAAAATTTAGTTCAGAATGTGTGTGTAGGGTGGTGGGTGGGGCATTATAAAAAATTCTTGAAGAGCTAATGTCAGAACTGGATCTGAAGTCACTGTGGGTGGAGTGAGAGATAGGGTGGGTGTCGGAAGGGCAGAGAGAATAGATGTGTGAAAATCTTGTGACGGCAGAGGTGCTTAGGAAACCTCAGAGCTCTGAAGGAGATGAGGGTTTGGGAGGGTTGTGGGCAGGGATGAACTGAGATAAAGCTGTGGTCTCCAAAGTGGCTGGGTTTGATGTCATGTAAGGACATGGACTTTATCTTGCAGATAATGGGGAATCATTGAAGGGTTTGAAGAAGGGGAGTGATATAATGAGTTCTGCATTGTAGGAAGGTCACCCTGGGCAGGAATTAATGGCTCCTTTATCTACATTAATAAACATGAAACTGCCCAGGCCTGGGTCACCCCAATGTGACCAGGACCTTGTTCACAAAATATGATTGTTTGCAGAGCCTGGCGCAGTGACCACATCATCACCACCCTCAGAAGTCACATTTGATTTCTGTTTTTCTAAATGGAATACTGAGACAGGAATTTTCTGGGAATTTTCATTTATATATATAGCAGAAGTCCAGGGCAGACCTAGAAAGCAGAAGTTCCTGTCCATTAGTCAAAGGTTCAGAAAAGAGAAGGACACTTTGTTTTTAAAGTAGAACTGATGATTTAGATTAAGTAGTTTGTGACGGCGGAAGTCATAAGACATTCTCCTTTCCTGCTTCCTCAGCTTCACACTTAGCTAACTCTTAAGGAAATATGGAGATTATTTTAACTCAGTCCAACCTAGAGAAAGCAAGTTATAAAATGAAAAACAGTTGTATAAGTAAATAAACACTTTCTTTGTTGTTTGAAGAAATGTAGTCTAAATCACCCAGAAATCTATTTCTGAGACAGGTCTCTGTATCCAGGACTTGGTTGGCTGTAGAGAACCTATACATATGAAATCTATAGAATTCTGCCTCTCCTTTTTCTAAATCATAAAAACCTCACATAGGTTTGGTTCTTTTAAATATTTGACAGTGCTATATTTTCAGTATTTTATTGGATTCTCACATAATCCTGAGGTAGATTTGGAAGGTACTCTTCTCATACCTTGGGGAACTCAGTGCCTGAGTCAAGGTGGCTGAGGGACTCGGCTCACGTTCTGTGGAGACCAGTGATCAGTCAGGAATGGAATCAACATTTGTGATTTCTTTTTCTACCACACCCATATTCTTAGCTCCTTTTCAGCGAAGTTTCTTCCCCTTATTAACTGCGACATTTCAGCACAGAGCTATTCTAGTAGGGCACTGTATTTCTTCATTTCTTAACTGTGTACTGAAAGCTCCATCTCTATGTTAGTCCTTCACTTGTTCCCTTCAAACACTTGTTCAACTGGCAAATATTTTTGTCTGATTGTCATTCTGTGTGCAACTTGTCTGTTTCTGAGGCCAGGGCCTTAGCTGGGATGGGGATCTTGTAAGGTCTCTGTGTTTGCTGTGCCTCACTGAGTTCTTTCTGTCCGAAACCCAGGAACTCAAAGGTCCATTTGAGGATGAGTGTAAAAACTTGTGTTTTGAGTAAGTAGGTTAACAACATTTAAAACCCTGAGCAGAATTAAAATGTCATCAAATCCTTCCAATTTTCTCCTCTCTCAAGGCTGTCCCAGAATCTTGCATTTCTGTTTTCCCTTCCCTCACATTCACTGACTTGTTCACATTTACCAACCCTAAGCCAAGAGATCTTACCTGCTTCTTCACTTCAGTCTAATACTTTTAATTGCCAAAACCCTACTGGGAGAGACACTCTAGAAAAATAGAGCAGACATTACTTAAGGGATCATTAACAACTAGACACCTGCTACACTGTCATTTGAGTTACATCAACACCAATAATTCCCTTTAACAATGAGAGATCCAAGGCATTAAGGTTTTCCTCCAATGTGCTGTTGATAGTTGTGGTAGAACCCGACAGAATTCATTTCCTATAACAAAGATGAGTTTCAATTTTTGATTGGCTTTTGTTTTCTTGAATAGGTTTTGGAGAGTCGTTTTTGATGAAGGGCTCTGAGCTGAACTGCCACTTTCCTTTTTGTCTTGTTCACAAGGAGTCTTGGAACAGTCTTGGAATCTGGCCCATATGATAGAAAGGACTTTTGATTTCAGAACTCAGAAATGTTTTTACTTATTTTTGTTCAGTGACAAACGCAGACAGACCCTCACAACTCCACTCAGCATGCTTAGCATTCACCTGTAGGTCAACAAAACCAGGCAGCCAGTGTTCAAAGTGAAGGGCATTTAATAAATCCAGGCAAAGGAGATTGTGTATAGGACTCATTCTTAGTGAATATTCACGTTCATCTTCTCAAAAGAATGTCTTCTTTGTGCTTTTGAATAGAGAATGACTTGGGGGAACATCAAAATTCAGGGGAAATATTCAGATTTTGGAAAAAAATAAGTTTTACTGGCAAGTCTCATTTTTTTAAGGCAGCTGTATAACCTTTAATTCACATGAACACCCACATATCTTTTGAAACCTGCTTTCTCACCACTCTGACAGTTAGAATTTTCTCTCTTCACTGTTAAGATTTCTCTAGAGAGTGCAGTACTGCATCATTTTGACAAACCTGAATGTGAAGAGATGAATGCTCCTCATCTCTGAAACACTTCAGGGTAAGTTGCTTTAACCAGTTTCCTGTTTTCAGAGGCTATTTTTCTGTCATCCCTTCGGATCTATCAAAGTTCACTTAATTCTTTTAACAGCCATATTTTATAAAAAGTGGAATTCTTTTCACACCAGTACTCGTGGCTCTGAGATCTGGAGCCATCCTGACTACCGCTATTATCTCGAGGGCCATACGCTCTGAGACGCAGGAAGGAGACCAGTGTGTGCAAAGGAACCACCGCACCCACGCTCAGCCTGAGAACTGCTACTCACCCTGCTTTCTTTTTGCTTCTGGAAATCCCCCTTGCCTGAGGTGCACAGATTCCCAGCAGGGCAGGATGGAACATTTTTATGTTATAGTCAGCATTCAGAATATTTTGCTGAGGGGACATGGATGGATGTGGAGAGAAACCCAGAGTATTAATTGAAAACCAATTACTCCTAGCAGCTGAAAGCTCCCTTTGGCAGGCAGTTTGAGAATAGCTTTTTAAATAATAGTATAGAAAATGTATCATTCAAAAAATCCAGTGCGCTAAAGTAGAGAAATGGCAAATGAAAGACAGTATTCTCCAAGACTAGATCAGGGGTTGATACACTACAGTCTGTGGGCCAAAGACGGCCCCTTGCCTGTTTTTGAGTGGCTTGTGAGCTACAAATGCTTTCTCCAATTTTAAATAGTTGACAAAAATCAAAAGAATAATAACATTTCTATGACACTTGAAAATGATATGCAATGCAAATTTCAATGTCTGTAATAAAGTTTTATTGGCACACAGTCACATCCATCTGTTGACATACTGGTTTTGACTGCTTCCGTGCTATGGGAGAGTTCAACACTTGCTGGGTCAGTAGTTGTGATGGAGACCGGACGGCCTTCAAAGCCTAAAATATTTACTACCTACCTTTGACAGAGTGTGCTGACCACTAGGCTAGGTTATTGTATGACAGTTAAACTGATGCCATTTAAAAATATTTAATTATAAGAGAAGTGTTTGTGGTAAAATATTTAGTAAAACAATCATGACAAACTGTAGATATGAGACAGTCCCAAATAGTTCATTTTCCTTGCATAATTTTTGCCTCTTTCCCCCGGTGGAAGTGTCAGTGCCAAGAAGATAAATAGAAATTGGCATTTATTTATTAACTTATTTAGGTTCAGTTTCTAGAATAATGCTTGACACATAGTAGATGCTCCATAAACAAAGGAAGGCAGTCAAAGACCGATGGATTGTGTCATTGCATCATGTCTCTATGTAATAATAGTTATAGCAGAAGCTTTCTGGGATGTGCATATATGTTAGGCATCAGGTTGAGGGCTTCAAATGCAAGAGCCCATTTAATCCTAAAAGCCAGTTTGGGAAGGCACGTTCTCACCCCCGTTTTACAGAGGATGAAAGCAAGGCTTAGAGAGGTTGCTTAACTTGTCTAATGTTACAAAGCAAAGAAGTAATGTGACCAGAATTCAAAAGATCTGTTGGATTCCAGAGCCTCAGCTCTCACCAGAAGCTCTACTTCTTAAATTTCTAAAAACAATGTACATTTTGAGGTGAAAAAGAAAGGGATGGGAAAATACCAGAAGTCAGTATATAAATCACAGAACCAATTACTAAGCTCCTATCCGGAGCTTATAGATGATTTTTGTTTTCTTAGCTTTACATGTTAATGTTTTTCCACATTTCCCAAAATGAGTAGATTTGCTTTTAATTGCTTTAAAATAAGAAACAAACGTTTTAAAGGAAAGGAAAAACAGCCCAGAAGGTTAACTGTTTCAATTGTTTATGTAGATCATTTCCCTATTTCTCTGCGGGCCTCATGTGAATTGCTGAGGAAACGGCCCGCCTGTCTGTCTCCTGTATTGATTTGTGTTGTTGAGGTTCAGGATTAGGTTTCAACTCCCTTTGAATACTTCCTAGCCCTCAGAATCTAAAGTGCTGTCTGTGTATAACTTTAGTCCAGAGACACCAATGGGTAGAACTCCTTGGTGTTTATCTTTCGAAGTCTGAAGTACGCATGTCTTTGAAAGCGATGTTGTGTCTTCCACTCATATTTGGTTACATTGGTCTCTACATGTGTCCCGCTCACGATGGACTGCTTTTACCTGGACTTTACTATTATTATTTGTTAAATTGGTGTCATATTTGGGGTCCACTCATTTAAAATTATATTTACTATATAAATATATATTATATATAATATTAAGAATATAATATATAATATATTATTATAATATTATAATATTATAATAATATAATATATTATATATAATAATATTATATATAATATTATAATATTATATATAATATAATATATAGTATATTTAATATTATATTATATATAATATATATAAAATTAATATATTATATTATATATATATAATATATATAATATAATATATAAAATATGTATTATATTATATAAATATAATTTATATTTATCTTATACCTAAGAAGACAATTAGGTCCGAGCAGCCCCAGAACCATTTAGGAAAGTCAAAGGAAAGAAAAAGGGGAGATGTCTTTTAGATCTATGTTCTTTCTCTATTTTTTTTCTTGATTGTGTGTTGGTGACGGTAGCATACTTCCCCAAATCTAAAGGACTTCTTGCAAACCCAGGCTGAAATTGCAAGGCTAAAAGGAGGAAGATTTTTCTTTTGAATAAAACTGGAATGTAGGGGATCCGAATGATCAAGAGAACACTACTAAAATTATTGAGGTCACTGTAACAGCAAATTGAAGAGAGGTTAGAGAAGGTGACTGTTTCCTGTGGTAAAGGCCAGACAGAGATAAGAGCTCTACAAAAGGCAAACAAGCAAGACGGTAAAAATAAATGTCTTTATCCAAAAGGAATACAGTCATAGATCGAGAGCCTCTCAGGTTATTTAAAAAGGTTTTTAAAAATTCCTGTGATATGTCTTAGACATTCCAGTCATAATTTCAGAGGCTTCTGTTGTCCAGGCCTGTTAAGAGTGAGTTTAGTGGGCTTTTCCAATTCTTTGTGACTTTTCTTTTTTTCCCCAAGAGCATCATTCTGATTTTTAACTTACAAGCAAAGCCACTTAACATCATCTCTCAGTGACTTTATTTGTCAGAAATGGGGACTGGAAAGTGATGTCATTGGTTTTAAGCTTGAAGTGTCATATAATGGACCTTCGTGGTCTTCCCTGTTTATAACTTCACTTGGGCTCATCATTCTTTATACAGTCTAGCAGTGACATTTCTAAACTATCAAGAGTGAGACAAAAACAATTAGAATGACAGATTTTTTTTTTTTTTACATATCATCTATGTGCTTGCAGTTGAAGAAATGCATTTGCTTAAATGCACTTTGTGAGGTTATGTGTGAAAAAATGATCCATTGCCAAGAGCGTTACTCTTTCCTTCAGAGAAGAAAAAAAGTTTCCATCTTGCTTCTTTTTTCTTTCTTTGAAGATTATAGTAGCTGGTGTGAGCCATACAATTTCACTTTTAAATTTGCGACTTCCAAAAAATTCTTTTTCCATGGCCTCAGAAAATCAGACAGTTGTTATTACAAAGAGAGAGCAGCCCCTCTCAGACATTGAATAGACAATTATAAATGACTGGATTCTTTCCCTTTTTGTGGTGGCTGCTTTTAGATGTGGAATAAAACCACATTAACCAGAACATTGTTATTGGTGATTAGTGGCTTATTCCTGCGCCACATCAATAAAAGGTCTTGTCTCAAAAATCTTTCCTTTCGTTGTCTAACAGGGACCATGGAATATCATCTAATCAAACTTTTTTGGTAGGTGAGAGGGTGAAGCTGTGAGGGACTGCCTAAAGGCTCATACTGAGTCATGCTAAACATGCTAAAGCGAGTTTGGTTTTTTTTTTTTTTTTTTTTTTTTGATTCTGTAGATGGCCGCCCATGTCCTCTCATTCTCTGGGACTCATCTTTATCTCCAACAAGTAATGAGACCCACTCTTCTGTTAAGCTCACCTGGGGAACTTACCAACAGTTGTTGAAACAGAAGTGCTGGCAGAATGGTCGAGTACCCAAGCCTGAATGGGGTTGTACTGAAATACATCACCACGAGTGGTCCAAGCTAGCACTCTTTGATTTTTTGTTACAGGTAAGTTTATCAAGTCAAGTAAGGGGTTATCTAAGGCTGACACTGAGTTACGTAAGTCTAACACTAAGGAATTTTCTATACTTTGAATTTTCACGAAGCCAGAGTTTAAGTTCTATAGTGCTATATTTGGCAAGTATAATACTACATTGCAAAATTTTATATTCTTTTGGGAAATATTCAGAAATATCCCTCAGCTCTTATATGAGTTTCTGAAGGAGTAATTCTTCAGTATTTCGGTCCTGCAATAGTCATACTCATCGTAGATCCAACTTATTGAGGAAACCCATCAACAACTCTTCAAGGTGCATGGTCTTCCCTCATTTGTGAGGTGAGTAAACTGATGTTTCATGAGGTGAAGGAACTCACCCACATTCTGACAACTACTAAAAGCTGGAGTTGGGGTTCCCTGGGATCTGTTGATGGTAAAAATTTGTCTTCTTTTCACACTGTATTTCCATCATTCCACATTATGTTTCGATGGTCACTTGGTTATGTAGGTTACAGCCACCATTTCTCTTGTTTTCTTTCTAGTAATTTTTTTTTTTTTGCAAATATTTCATTAAGATCAGGCATTGGAGAATAATAGAGTAATAAATATTGACCATCTACATAAGTGAGTGACACAGAATGTCACAGGTGTCTTATAACTCTTATCTCCTTTTGATAAAGATCTTATGACTCTCTTCATCCCCTCATTCTGATTACTGCTTTTCCTTTCCTCCATTTTAGAAAAACCTGTAGGCTGCTATTGTTGCATTGCTAATTAACATTTTGTGGAAATTTAGGACCATCTTAGGACATTTGTAAAACATTCTCCTTTGTTAATTCCTGTGTGTGTGTGTGTGTGTGTGTGTGTGTGTGTGTGTGTGTGTGACATTTTGGGAAGGAACTAGAGAAGGATAAAAATGTAAGAAGGAAACCAGAGTCACAGAATTTCAAGGGATTAGGAACTTTCAAGAAGAGGATGATTTATGGGGTCAGTGTTGCAAAACCACCAGTGAGAACTGAGCCGGAGAGCAGGCCAGCAGAACTGGCAAGGAGGCAGTCAGAAGTCACCAAAAACTGTTGTAGAGTTCAGTTATGAGGCTCAGACTGGTCTTAAGCATTGTATATATATTATCTCATTTTTCCATTTAATTAACATACTAACTCTGTGAGATAGGCATCTTCTCTCCATTTTGTGGGTTGGCAAAAGGAATACTGAAGCATAAAGAGGTTATTATTAAGAACTGTGGAAAGTCTGAGATCTTACCTTTCTCACAAGCTAACAAATTAACCAGCCACATGTTCATAAATGCTAGCAGAGGACAAAACATTCCTGGGTCAGAGACAGACAGATTACTTCATTACTCGTGGTATAGCAAGTGGCATGAGCTTCATGTTCCTTTGCCCCTCACGTCCCATTGGGATGATAGAGAGTAGCCCTGGTGAATGCTGCATGTAGGGTTTTGTGTCACTACAGAGGAACTCTAAGCTTAGGAAACCCCCAATCTTATAAGAGGTTTCTAGCAAACCTGTCCAACATTGCTGCAGAAGGAGAAATTATCTTTATTATCTTGGTGAGGAGATAAATCAAATCTGCCTTTCACATCAGTGGGAAACACTCTTTGTATTTCCCAAGGTTGTTTGCTATACTAACATCCTTGAAGAGACAGTACAGAGCAAAACCTCATCTAAGATGTGCAGAAATGCCACGGAGAATTGCTTCTCACAGTTACGTAACTTGTTCGGTCTTACAGAGCTAGTAAGTTCCCAAATAGAGATTTTGGCAGGTTTGTCTGACGCTAGATTCCATATTTTTAACTGTTATTGTATGGCAACTACCAGGGTATCCTTAGGTTAATGAAGGGAGTTGGTGTGATAAAATGTATTAGCAATGAAGTGAAGAATGAGTGAAGATTTCTAGGGCTAAGTAGGTAAAGGTACTTACTATGAGGCTGGGTGTTTGGGGAATAGTCCGTATAGAGGTTGAAGTTCCTGAGGGTGATGACTAGAGGCAGGAGGGAGAGGAGATCCATGAATATGGCAGTGAAGTCTACGAGAAAGGGAATGACCTTGAGGTTTGTAGCTGAAGAACATAAGAACTAACGTACACTGAATAGAGGGCAAACCCTTTTAGAAGTTGTCTCTAATGACATTTGTTTTAATTCTGGAAACTTCAACTAAATCTCCACCTACCTTCTGTCTTTGTCATTCTCCTTTCTATTGAGGAAAACTACAACTATCATTCAATCAATGATGATGTGTTTATTCAACATCTACTGTGCATTATACTGAAGAAAACTAACACAGAGGTAGCAAAGTAGTAAAGACGGTTATCCCCCCCTGCCCTACCCCAAGTTTGGTTTTTTAAAAAATCACTTAGGAAAGTATAGTATGAAACAAAAATAGATACATGTAAGAAGGGCTGGATGGAACAATAGAAAAGTTCTTATTGGTATGAGGTTAAAAAAGGGAGAGGGCTTTGCCATAAAATAGTAAAGGAGGAAGAGTTTGAGTAAGATTGCAGGCTGTAAATGATAAAGAGGGTAGGCACAAATGTGAGGAAGGACATGGGGTTGGCAAGGCTCATATGATATTTAGGGCATCCTAAATATACCATTTGTCTGAAACAGAGTCATTTAGGGGAGTAGTGATGCTCCCTGCCTATAAGAGATATGATAGATCATGGAGGAAGAGAGCTTTTTTTCACAAGAGGTGTGTTCACATTGTAACTCTTTCTGTTCATTACCTTGACTGAGGAGGAATGAATTCCAACTGAGCCACAGTCTCCGGAGTGCATCAGCAACTTTTATCATTGTGTCCATTGTCTCTGGTCTTGAGGATGAATGTAGACACATCACTATTATAAGTTTTCAAAGAAGACAAATATTTTAAGTCCTTAAACTAATACTATTAGTAATCTAACAATTATATAACACTTGCTATGTGCTTGGCACTGTTCTAAGCACTCTGTACTGAGCACTAATATATTAACTTATTTAATCCTCATAACAGTCCTATGAAGTAGATCTTATCATTATTCATATTTTAGAAATGAGGAAATCAAAGCAAAGAGAAATTAATTAATTTGGCTAGAGTCACATAGTTGGTATCCAATAAAATCTGGAGCCCAACTGAGGAGTTCTGGCTTAAGAGACAAACTTCTAAGCAATGCTTCCTCCTATTCATTGTGTAGGACAATGGCACCATCATCTTCCAATTTCCCAAGTCAAAAATTTGGGAGTCATTTATATGCCTCGTGATACTTACACTCACATCCATACAGTGACCAAATCCTTGATATCTCCCCAATCCTTCTTCTTTTAGGTATGGCTTGTGCTCCTAGCTTAGTTCAGGCTTTGCCATTTATTACCTGGATGACTTCCTCCAGTCCACTCAAACCGTATAAGCCAAGATCACCTTTGGCTTGAGATATTGGGCATCAGGCTGCTGCTAACTCTGTGGGAACTGCTTCTATTGTAGGTCAGTTCTAGTTGTAATCTGCCTTCTTATTCCTTCTGCCTGCGGGAGATTGTGGGGGTGTCTTTCACATTCTTGATAATCCATGAAGATGTGATCTCTGCAGGACTTTACTAGAACCTGTCCAAGTTATGACACCAATATTGGAGTTCCCAATTTTGGCTCTGGCTAAAGCACTGAATCTAAGTCAGAAGTTAATTCGATTGTTAAAGTTACTTTGGTTGGTATCTATATATGAAATTATATATGTGAGGATGGCATCTGTGAGAATAGACTTACATTTTTTCATTAATCCAACATTTACTTGCTTCCCATAGTGCAACAGACAAAAAGCTAATTTCCACTAGATGCTGCAGCATTTTACAATTTTACCAGTAAGGTAGGAGAATGAGTGTTTTCCTCTTTCTTGCCAACCTTGAGAAGTGGAAAACTGATTAATATTTTTACTAATTTTATGGAGGGCAGCAAGGTGTTGTTTATATTTCCAGTTTTTTCATTATGAGTGATATTGAGGATATCACATTTTCAAATACTCATTATTTATAGTTCATTTTTTGTGAGTTGCCTATTCATATCATTCCCCTTTTTTATTGCATTCCATAGCTTTTCCTTATTGATTTATAAAAACATTTTGTATATCTTGAAAATTAGCCATTATCAATCCTATATATCTCAAATAATTTTTTTACTTTGTTGTTTTTCATTTGACTTTGCTCACAGTAGATATTACTCCAGAGAAATTTTACATTTTTTTATAAGATTGTATCTTAGTTGACCTTTTTACTTCCTGTATTTAGCATCATACAATGTTTATAGAGAGATGTTTATTAAAAATATTTGCTGAACAAATGAATGAATAAGTGAACATAGGTAGGCCATTTTTCATGAGTACCGTAATAGTTATCTTTTATACAATAATCCTTCTCATCAATTACACTGAGATGTTTACTTTAAAGTCAAATATATGCCTTATTTAAATGGTGATTGGGAATGTGTTGGGAGTGTATTGGGTGGAGTTTGTTAACAATCTTAGAAAAGTTCTGCCTGAAGTAAACTAAAATCACTTGTTCTATGATGCTACAACAAGGCAAGAGAATACAGAACCCAGTTGTTAATTTTCTGTACACAACATTCTTTTTGTTTTACCCAATTAACAAATCTACATTCATAAAGGCTATGCCATTTTACTGGGTCTGTAAAATGTGATAGAGGCACAAATAACCTTTTATTCTTGAAGCGTGGGGGTATGAACTACAGAGACAAAAAGTCACCTCCGTTAGGATGCCAAAGAATAGTATTCTAGAGAGAATTTGAGTTTCTAAGACTTGGAAAATTTCTATCAAAAGGTCATATAAAATAACCAGAATAGATTTAGGATGTATAAAACTTGCTTTTTGAGCTCATAGTCTGTATCATGGTTAGGAACCGGGCTTCTGGAACCAGCCTGCTAAATTTCAATCCAAATTACCAATACTGATTTTTTAACATTGAGAAGTTACTTAACCTCTCTCTACCTTGGTTCCCTCAGGAGTAATAATATTGTTTATAGAGAGGGCTATTGAGAGAATTCAATATATTCACACATGAAGGATTTAGAATAATGCCTGGTACATAATAGGTTCAGTGAGTGTTACATGTTAAGAAATTGATCATCCAGAAATAATAGTAGAGGTTAATATCAATATAAGAATTAAAGTATTTTATCATTATTTTTATTCATTAAATTGTAAGTCATTCCCAAATCGTTATATTTTTCTACTCTTATGTACTTATATTAGAGATCTTAGCCTATTATGTTTTATTTATTTTGACTAGTCTGTCTTTTTTAATAAGCTGTGAATTTCTCAAGGGCAAGTCCCTGTCTTACCCAACTCTGTAACCTTTCAATTAGTAGCAGAATATCTGAGAATGTCACACTCAGGACGTTGTTTTATTTTATTTTTTTGATCAAAGAAAACTACCTAGTTATATTAAAATATTAAATCAAAAGTATCAAATTAAAAATATTAAAAGTAAAAAAACAAAAGTGTAATTGCAATAAAGAAATAAAGTTTTATTAAAATAAGATAATTAGAAGTTTAGAAAATAAAAAATCAAATGAATAGAAAATACTTAATATTTTTAACTATTTAATGGAGTTCTTCCTGTACTTATATTTTCTAAGAATAACTGTTTATTTGATGAGCAATTAAGGAGTATTTAGTAGAGGAGGACTAACAGAGATGTGTTTTGAGAGATATTTGCTTCCACCTTCAACAAAATAAATTACATATATTTCTTTCCACTTGGATTTGACAGACTTTTTTGGGCCCTTTTCTGTCCCAGACACTTGGCAGGTTTAGTGCTGGTGGTAAGATGGATGACATGCTTCCCTGACCTCAAGAGTTATGCAGTCTAATAGAAGGGATAGATAACCATAACAGAATGTATCAGGGGTCATAAGTTTAACATCCTTTAGAAACAAATAAGATGCTACTAATTCTTCGAGATTTGTAGAGAGTGTGGACAGAGAATGTGACATTTAATCTAGAAACTGAAGACCTTGCAGAAATCAGGTGAGTACAGGAGACAGGAAGAGAGTTTCAGAGAGAGGGATTCTAACAAAGGGCTAAAGGTGTGAAAAAGTTCAGAGTGGGAAAAATTATCCTTATGGAAACTTCTTGTTCCATTAGGTGTATTTTCCCCCAGGTGGCTGTGAGTAATAAACTTATGTTCATAAATTCAACGAACAACAATAATATGAATTGGTATGTCTTGTCCCCCTAGAGTTATCTTTTATCAGTCAACTCTCCTAGCTCTTACCTGGCTTCTAATGATTTAGTTCCTGAATATAATGCATTAGATTAATGGGTGTTAATCTTTGACCTATTCTCTTCCACTCTTTTTTCTATGCATCATTTTTTTTTTTACTTAATGATGTGATAATAGTAAAAGTAAAAATTCCAATCAACTATCATCTAAACAAGAGAAAATATAACTTTTCATTAAAAGAATATTTGTTTCTGCGGGAATATCCAAATGCTAGGCAAAGAAGGATTCCAACTGTGGCCTCCATGATAGATTATGAAGGTCTTCCAAGCATCCCTTCCTTTTATCCCTACCACTCAGTGATTAAGGATTTTGCCTCCAACTTTCAGAGATCACTCACAGACAGGTGCTCTGACAGCAAGAGGCATACCCATCCAGGGTCTTGGACACTGGGATTTCTAATAGTTTGGGTCAGTTTCATTGTTTTGCAGAAATAGCACATTGCCAATGCAAGTAGCGTGTAGCAATGTATTTATTGTTAAGTCTGAGCAAGCAAATAATATAGTTTTTTGTTTATTTGCTAGCAAACAATGAGACAAGATATGAGTCAGATGCTGTCTTGTCTTCAAGTAGCAAAGAAAGTGATTAGCTTTGGCAATATTGGCTAATATTGGTTGCTGAGTTGACAGGGATTGAGGGAGCAAAGATGGCCAAGGATCAGAGGGTTTCGAGAAGACATATTACTGCTTTTATTGTTGAAAAATCTTCATAATTTCTTTTTATGATGAGAATCACAGTGGTTCACTTGATTAGAGAGGGTCACTTACTCTAAGGTAAAGGACATGGGAATGTGATATTCTAGGCATTAAAAATGACCAACTCTAAACTTCGAAGGTACGGATGTGCTAAGAACTAAAATATATTGTGGTTTCTGCAGAGTTTTAATTGTATAAAGCTACGTGTCCCCTTTCTTATAAATGAAATTCAAATGTCTGACTTTGACATAGTTTTTACTAGACACATGTTCATGCTTTGTCACTAGGAGAAATTATTTTCAGTATTATTGATGCTATAATACAAGGGATTATCTTATTTAGAGAGGTGTCAGAAGAATAACAAAATTATTTTGTGACATATAGTTTTATTCTTCTAAGTACTACTTACCATACATGAGCAAATTGGCCAGAAAAGTTGGTATTTACTGGGCACCTATGTTTAGATATATAAAGACAGGGGAGGTGATATAAAAAAGTTTACAGATTTGCTTCTGTATCAAAGAATATAGAGATTTTTGCAGAGAAAAGGATATAGATGAAATGGCTAACCTATGCCAAGAAAATACGTTTATTAAAGAAGGATTTGGGCTATCTTACTGGTTTGAGGAGGTTTGACTTACATATTTTTATTCAGTTATTTTATTATACAACTTTAATTCATGACTCTTCATTTTTAAATAAGTCATCACAGTTGGAGAGGGCACAAAGAACATTTTTATGCATATGTAGCAAAACAATACTTCACTTTTTTAAATAGCAAATAGTCATGTCAACCTGTCAAACTTGATGTCTAGAAGCAGATTTGTCACCTCATGCCCTGACAGTTTGCCCTCTTGACTTACCTGTTTCTACTCATAATATTACTATTTTAAAAATCTGTCAGGTCAGAAATTTTTGAGTCATCTTTGAATCTTCCTTTGCTTTGTGCCTCATATTCGAGTAGCACTAAACTTGGACAGTTCCTCAAAACCACTCCAATTGTGTTTCCCTTTTCATCCCTCCTAATGCTATCCTGATCAAACTCTTATCAGTACAGGTCCAGATGTTGTAAGAGACTTCTAGCTGATCTCCTTGTCTCTATCTGCCCCAACTGCAACTTAACCGTGTAAACCATTGCTGAGTTTATTTTTCCTACTTTCCTTTAAATTGTTTTAATTGCTTCTTGCAAAAATAAAAAAAAAAACTGAAAACTTCCATTTGATTGGAAAATATTTTTTTTCTAATTTTAATTTTTTAAAAAGATTTTATTTATTCATTTGAGAGAGAGAATTAGTGGGGAGGGAGGGGCACAGGGAGAGGGCAAAGCAGATTCCCTACTGAGCAGGGAGCTAGTCGCTGGCCCGATTCCAGGACCCAGACATCATGACCTGAGCCAAACGCAGATGCTTAACCATCTGAGCCACCCAGGTACCCCTGGAAATAAAGTTTAAATGCGTTCGTGCATTAGGGATGCCTGGGCGGCTCAATCGGTTAAGCGTCTGCTTTTGGCTCTCCTTGCTCAGCGGGGGAGCCTGCTTCTCCCTCTCCCTCTGCCTACTTCTCCCTCTCCCTCTGCCTGCCGCTCCCCCTGCTTGTGCGCGCTCTCTCTCTGACAAATAAATAAATAAAATCTTCAAAAAAAATAAATGCATTAATGCATTAAATTTTTCATATGAAAAAACTTAAACATACACAAAAGTAAATGAACCCTCAGGTACCTGTCATCCAAATTCAACAATTAATAAACTCATGATCAGGCTTGTTTTATCTCTATCCCAATCTACTCCCTATGCCCACATTAATTTGGAGCAAATCCCAGACATCATTTTCTTTCATCTGTAAATTTTTCAGTATCACTAGAAAATAAAACATAAGCGTATAACTATTATAACACCCAAAAGAAAAATTAACAATAATTCCAGTAACATATCCAGTAACTGGTCTAATTTTTAATTGTCTTATAAATGTTTTATTTACTTATTTGTTTGCTTGCTTATTTATTATTTCAGTTTGTTTATTTGAACCAGGATTCAAATAAAGCCTGTGCTTTGTGATCAGTTGATATGTCTTTTAATCTATAGACTCCACATCCACCTCTTCCTTTTTTTTTTCCTTACCAGTTTACTTATTGAAGAAAGCATTTGCCTTGTTCTCTAGAGTTCTAGATTCTGGAATTTGCTGGTTGTACTTCCACGATGTCTTTATTTGTCTTCCTGTCACCTGTATTCCATAGACATTGGTGTGGAGTTTAGAGACTTGATCAGATTTAGATTTAACTTGTTTTTTCAAGACTTCTACATAGATGGTTGTATATTGTTCTACTGGGAGAGATAATGTCTGGTTGGTCTTTCTCTTTTGTGACAGTAGTAGCTATGGATGCTCAGTGTTGATCCATTAATTCACTAGACATTGAGAAATGGGGATATTCTAGTTCTCTCATCACGTCTTCATTTATTAGTTGGAATACTTCTCTAAGGTGTAATTTCCCTTCATCTCTTACCTGGTTCTCTAGTGGTAGAGTGGATATAATACCTGGTTGTCTAGTGGTACAATTTATATACAAAAATGTAGGGGCACCTGGGTGGCTCAGTTAAGGGTCTGCCTTCGGCCCAGGTCATGATCCCGGGGTCCTGGAGTCAAACCCTGCTTCGGGCTCCCTGCTTCTCCTTCTCCCTCTGCCTGCAGCTCTCCCTGCTTGTGCTCTCGCTCTCTCTGTCAAATAAATAAAGAAAAGAAAAGAAAAGAAATGTTAACATTTCTTTTTCTTTCTTTTTTTTTTAAAGATTTTATTTATTCATTTGACAGAGAGAGAGAGAGAGAGAGAGAGCACAAGTACGCAGAGTGGCAGGAAGAGGGAGAGGGAGAAGCAGGCTCTCTGCTGAGCAGGGAGCTGGATGTGGGGCTCGATCCCAGGACCCCAGGATCATGACCTGAGCCGAAGGCAGCCACTTAACCGACTGAGCCACCCAGGCGCCCCTTGTTAACATTTCTTTTAAGAAACACCATGAACTTACCTTTTTTTTTTTTTTTAAATTGCAAAAGTTTATTGTCTAAGAAATGTTTATTACACTCCAGGTTGATGAGCACACAGAAAGACAATATGCATAATTACATTAAAATCCAAAATTGAGACAAAAAGAAATGAACTGACCTTCTAACTTCCTTTCCATTCTTATCTGCTCTTCTGCCATGATCTCTTGTAGTACTTCTGTACTGTAGGCTGAGAACCCTGTAGGTAGCAAACACGTAAGGAGGTATGTGTTTGTTAACTGCAAGGTTGTGTGGGCCTCTGTGTGTGTGTTTGTGTGTGTGTGCGCGCATGTGTGTTGTGGTTTGGTTTACTCACTGTCTATTGGACCCCCCGCCCCCACTTTCCCCACGCTTTACTCACCACTGCTTCTACTCTCCCATCTAATGTGCAGTCTGGCTCTCAAACTCCAATCAAATCCTTTCTCTACAAAGTCTTCTAGAACTAACTCAATCATATTAAGCTCCCTCTCTCCCCTGAATTTCTAACATCATTTTAAAAAATGTTCACAAGTTTTCAGTACATTAAAATCATAGGGCAACAACAGAATTGTATTGATGTAAAACAGAAGTAAAACAATAGTATTGTTTGTTGTAAAGCTGGATTCATATCCCAGCTTCTTCAATAGTTAGCTCTGTAATCTAGGGCAAGTTCATAATCTCTGAGCTTTGATTCATTTATTACTTAAATGGAGGATGATCTTACTTCACTTGGAGACTAATGTGAAATGAAATGCTTATCACATGAAATGCTTATCATGATACCTGGCTGCCTATGGTCTGAATGTTTGTGTCTCACCAGAATTCATACATTGAATCTTAGCCCCCAAGGTGGGGTATTGGAGGGGGGGCTTTGGGAGGTGACTAGGTCATGAGGGCAGAGTTCTTATGAGTGGGATTAGTACCCTTGGAAGAGAGGCCTGACAGAGCTCCCTAGTGTCTTCTACCAGATGAGGACGGAGTGAGATATTGGCAGTTTGCAATCAGGAAGAGGGTCTTTACCAAAAACAGACTGTGTTGGCACCCTGATCTCACACTTCCAGCCTCCAGAACTGTGAGAAATAAATGTTGTTTATAAATTACCCAGTCTGTGGTATTTTGTTATAGCAGTGCAAATGGACTAAGGCATTGGCAGATAGAAAGTACTCAATTGATCAGCACAGATATCATCTAGAATCACCCTATTTATAAGAATTTGAATGTACAGGGGTGCCTGGGTGGCTCAGTTGTTAAGCGTCTGCCTTCAGCTCAGGTCATGATCCCAGGGTCCTGGGATCGAGCCCCACATCGGGCTCCTTACTCAGTGGGGAGTCTGCTTCTTCCTCTCCCTCTGCCTGCCGCTCTGCCTACCTGTGCTCTCTCTCTCTCTGTCAAATAAATAAATAAAATCTTAAAAAAAAAAAAAAGAATTTGAATGTACATATGTACACATAGCTGTGATTTCCTGAATCTCCAAATACTGCAGGTCCTTTGTAGTAGGGCTCATGTCTGTTTTTCTGTGAATTTTCTGTGGTAAAGAGTTGCTCATTATAGCATTTGATGCTATGTAGGAGACCATGAGATCATATAAGGTTGTTTCCATGGACCTGCCATTCAGGTCAAATTGGGATAAAAGGGTTGTCATTTTTGCAGAAATGAGGGAATTTCAGAGAATACATTCCTACATGTTTGTTAACTGCAGGGTTCTCAGCCTACAGAATATGGGAAGCTAGTTGGGATTATATTCTGAGATTCTGTTCCTCAAGGTCTCTAGTCCCTTTGTTGAGACATAAAACAACAAAAACAGCAATCCCCCCCCTCCCCCTGCCCTGCCAAAACTCAAAGAACAAAGACTAACATAACAAATACCATGTTTCTACCTTCTAGGATTATCCTGTGAACTTTTTTTTGCATGTTTGCTTTTATAATTTACTTTAGAAATATCAACACATTAAAAATAAGTTAAACTCCCCTTTGACCATCTCTTCAAGTCCCCTTCCTGCACTTTCTCTAAATAGATGATCACTGTCATGAGATTAGTATGCATTCTTTCAGCCAATTTTAAAGTAATTTTAGGGGGCGCCTGGGTGGCTCAGTCGTTAAGTGTCTGCCTTCCGCTCAGGTCATGATCCCAGGGCCCTGGGATCGAGCCCTGCATCGGGCTCCCTGCTCGGCGGGAATCCTGTTTCTCCCTCTCCCACTCCCCCTGCTTGTGTTCCCTCTCTCACTATGTCTCTCTTTGTCAAATAAATAAAATCTTTTTAAAAAAATAATTTTATATGCATAATAAGTGGATATTTGTGTGTTTTAAAAAACTTACGTACTTTAAGTGCCTTTGGCCACATGTTATTCCTGTCCTTTTAGCAATTAGAGAGAAGCAGGGTTTAGGCAGGCTGTGGTTTTATGATGTTGTGAGAGGTGGCTATCAGGGAGTTTCTGTTACTGAGAACATAGGTCTACAAGGCAGCAGCCAAGAAAATTTGCTTCAATCGAAACAGCATCTTAATATAACAAATACCTTAGGGCATTTATTTATTGCTTCTGGCCACTTTGACATCATATGAAAGGCTTTGCTTGGCCTCGTAGGTGTTTTATTTAGATAATTTACTTTATAACCATTTGTTCCTTTTCCTGTTCTCATAGCTTAGTACTTTTTATTTTACTTTATAAACAAAATTCAGGACTTATAAACATACAAGACACTGCTCATGAATTCAGTTAAATTGAACAAACTTGAATTGGGGAATTTCTATGTTCTGTTTAGATAATTCCTAGTCAATCTGTGAGGCTCAGTCATCATTTGAGATTTTGTGACTTGGCTTTGAGTCTGACACAATGTCATTTCTATGCCTGGGAACTGTTGTACTCTTGTTTCTCAGTGTCATTCCTCTCCAGATGTCCTCTTGGTTAATCCACACCACCAATTCCCCTTTGACTATTCATGGAATACATCCCATTGACACATGCTGGCTCCTTCAGAATCCTCTCTGCCAAAGAGAGTCTGACGTAGGAAGTCTGTGAAACCCCCCTTCCCTGAAGGAACTGACCTGCTAGATTGTACCTGCCCCCTTAACAGTTAGGCCTTCTGAAAACCTTGGAGAGATTAGGAAACCAACAGTAGAATTATAATGGCCTGTACTTCAAAAGGCAAATAGTTTCACTTTTTATGGTCTTTAAGTGGAATGTACGTCTGCTGCTAAAAATTTTCTACAAGAATATGACAGGATTGAGAAAGTAAATACAAAGGCCCTGGCCTGTGAGTCTCTGTTTTGGACTTTGACATCATTGCTCCAGTGGAGGTCTGACTTTTAGAGACTACATTCTCTTACTTCACAGCACCGAAGCTATTTATTTGATTTTTCATGGAGGCAACGTTGAAGAAAAACAGTTGTCTAGCCATACTGACCCTGGTTTATCACAGAGGCATGGCTTTTTGGCCTTTACAACAAGAATGTGTTTCTCTGGATCCTGGCCCATTTCTCGTTAAGACTTCTCTGTGTCTCCTCCTGTTAAGGAGCAGGCAAGTTCCTCAGATGTCTGTTTCCAACTTAAAAGCTTTTAGAATTTTATATATTCTTTCCACCTACTGTCTAGCATTTATTCTTAGAGATTCCTGGCATTGATTATACTAAAGCCTAATTTGCATAAAACGTGGACTAGGAAATTGGTTCACATAGTCTTTGGTCTTTTATCAGTCTGAATCAGAGGGAAAAATATCTGGTCAAATAAGTTATATTCATGAACTTCATATTGCTAAGTGACAACCAACTGAGCATTCCTGGGTCAGTTCTAATTTAATTATTAATCAAAAGCACAGCGTATGTTAATGATATGCCGTTTTTGCTTATTTCAACACTTGCCATGGAATTTATAAACTGTGCTGAAATTGAGTAGTGCATAGTCACTATGTCTCAATCCTAAATCTTGTTGTATACATAGCTGGGCTGGAGAGATTGAGGATTTGAGGAAGCCTGTGTGATTCCCTAACAACATTTTGATATTTAATGCATCGTTTGAGCTAGCTGTGGGATTGGCTTCCCCACTGATCCTATGCCATTGAACCACAGACAGTTTGAAACCAACCTTAACTGCTGTGTTCCAGGAAAATAGGAGGTCTAAGCATCAGACCTGGATAAATCCACCAGGAAGCAAATACAAAACCATGGAAAACTTAATAAAATATATTTTCATAGAACACCTGAGAGGGCAGGCAGATATTCATCTGGCCTCAATATAGATATTTTTTGATATAATCACTTTTAAAAGATTTATTTTATAAATAATTTTGCCTGATAAAGTAGACTCAGAGAGGGTTAAGTGAGAGGCTGTTCATAAAGATTCTATTGGTTCCATGCTCTTGCCAACCATATTCAAGCTGTTGTTTAATGGACATAGATAACTAAGAGATAAATGGAGCTTCAAAAAATTATTACTGAATGGGATTGTTTGGAACAATGGCTTTTTTTGGTCGACACTATTTCCATAATAATGTTAAGCCAGTTTTTGCTTTTTTCACTATGTTGATGTTTGCAGTAGTGGGTAAATCTGTTGGCGCTTTAGCATGAATCAGAGCTGGCACCAAATTATACCAACACCTGTCCTACTCTTCATTGCCCCTGTGCTCACGTGAAAACTACATGCAGAAAATGCCTGATTCACTTAAGAATGTCCTCGACGAAGCAGTAAAACTATGAATTTTCTTAAATCTCTACCTGTAAGTATGCACCTTTTAAAGGTTCTCTTTGAGGGGCACCTCAGTGGTGCAGTCGGTTAAGTGTCCGACTCTTGGTTTCGGATCAGGTCATGATCTCAGTGTTGTGAGATCGAGCTCTGCGTCGGGCTCTGAGCTTGGCGCGGAGTCTACTTGAGGTTCTCTCTCCCTCTCCCTCTGCTCCTCCTGCTCGTGCTCGCTCTCAAATAAATAAATCTTAACAAAAATTTAAAATAAAAATTCTGTGTGCTAACACAGGAAGCATGCCTAAGGCACTTCCAACGCCTCCCACAGTGTGGTAGTGGCCTGGAGGAAAACTGGTTAGGCGGTTGTTTGAATTGTGAGCTGAACTAGCTGCTTTTTTCATTAAACATCATTTTTACTTGAAAGAACAATACATTTCTCTTATTATTTTGTTGGAAAATATAGCAATTTCTTTTAAAAATATGTTAACATGTAATGGATGTGTCAGTGTTATTTTTAAATAAATTAATCCATAAATAGTGAATTTTTTCAGGTTTAATTTCTATATGGTAAATAGCTCACCTAAATTAATCCTTTTTGGTGTCTTCAATAACTCTTTGCATCAGAGGTACTTAAAAAGGGTTTGAGAAGCAGGGCCTAGGGTAATTTTTCTGGAAAAAAACAAAACAAAACAAACTTCCCTTTGTATAGTAGCTCATAACTTCAAAGGTCTGTGATTCTAAGATTCTGTGATTTTGATTTTAAGATTCTGCGCTTCTTCCAAGAAAATGGATAGAAGAAAACATGGAGGTCTGGCCTAATGAGAGGTCTTTTGGCAGTTAGCTCTCTGCATTAGGTAGGCTTGGGTAGGTGAGCTGAGTGAAGTTGGCATTCATTCCTTCATTTTTTCAACAAAAATTTTTGAGTATGTGCACTATGCAAAGTATGATGCTGATCCATGTGGAGGATGCACAGTGAACCATACTTAGAAACATCAGACTGTGATCTCCATGAAAGCAAAAATCTTGTCTTTTCTACCCTGGGAAGCAGTGTGGTGAGTCAGGGAGAAGTTGGTAGAAATTCACATCATACACTAGTTTTGTCTCTGTGGGCAAGTTACTTACCATCTTTGAGTTTTTTCCTTATTTGTAATGTGGGAAAAGATGATGTGTGTCCCTTTGGGTTATTTTGATAATTAGAAACTTTATGATGTAAAGTGAGTTAGCAGTATCCTGGGATTTTTTTATCCAAGCTGCATAAAGGTCTTTACTTCATAGCTACTTGCTAACCCAAAGAGCATAAAAACAAATCTGTCTTCAAATAGGAACTTCTATAAGTACATAAGTACATGTAGCAGTAATCTTTGAAAAAGGTTGAAAATTCGACTTTATGTTAGTTGTTCTTCCAGTTCTATTGAAGTATACTTGACAAATACAGCTGTATATACTTAAAGTGTACAGTGTGATGATCTGATGTTTGTATACATGTGAAATATTTACCACAATCAAGGTAATTAACACGTTTATCCCCTCACATAGTTACCTTTTGTATGTGTGTGAGAAAGTTTAAGATCTTTTCTGCAAATTTCAAATATACAATATTAACTATAGTCTGATCCTTAGAACTTACCCATCTTACAACTAAAAGCTTGTACCCTTTGACCAACATCGCTTCATTTCCCCACTTCCCAGCCCCTAGCAACCACCATTCTACTCCCAAGCAGTACTTATTTTTCAATAACCAGAGAATAATCAATGTGTCAGAATTAATTAGCTTTTTATAAAGAGAACCAATTTTCACTGAAAGATATGAGTTTAAATAGCTTTTGGATATGTTATATTAGATTGTGTTAATCATTGTTGAAGAAAGAAATATTCAGTGACACTTGTTAAAGACAGTCAAGAAGACTTTATTCATGATGATGGTTGTAGGTATAGGAAACACTGTAATGGGATTTTCCAGTGGGGGAGAGAGATTGGGCTCCACCCTGAATACAGCCATGGGGTCAGTGGATGGCAAATTATGAAGAGGAGGGGCCGGGGGTAGGAGGAGTTCTGGTTTAACTGGCCTAACCAGATTCTTGCTGAAGACGGACCAGGGCGATCAGACATAGCCCTGGGGGCCAGTGGAAGATGAGGAACCCATTAGATACCGAGAGTGATCAGATATCAATGGTGGGGGAATTCTGGTTAAACTGACTTACAGGGCTCTTGCTAAAACTGGGTTATATATGGAAGTGCACAAATGGGCCTAGGAGAAAGGTTCAGAAGCCTGATGAAAGTGATTTAAGCCAAGAATCCTTGTCACTGTAATCAGAATTGTGTTTTCTGCATAGTCATTTAGATTATCTTATTTTTGCCAATTTCCTTGTAATAAAATACTACATTATAGGGGAAAATAAAATATAGAAATTTCATGAGAATACCAAAAATTAATACAGTCAAGTCAAGCAAAGAATGTTTTCAGTGACAGTATTCCCTCAGATATGTGTGTGTGATCTTAAGCTTGTTTACAACTCTATTTAATGTTAAATTGTTAAAAATGGTGTTTCATTTCCTCAAAATAAGGCACTTTTTAAACATTTTACTTATATTATTCTTGTTTTAATTTTCTTTTTAATATAAACCCATTCCATAAATCAGAACTTGACCAAATGTAAAAATTATTGTTTCTCTTAGTCTGAGTGTTCTTTATAAATCTTTACAGGAAAGTGGGTGTGCCTTTGGCAGAGGCTATTTCCATGCAGCTCTGCTTGTGCAAATTACAGAATGTGGATTTTCTTTCTCTAAAAATAGATTATCACTTGCCTGCTGACTCTCTTCAGAGTCTTTCTGGGACAGAATGATGTTTGACTTCTGGTACTTACTCAGAGGTAGAGTATATGGATTCTAAACATTGCATCTGTAGAAATAGATCCAAGTATATCATAGCACTAAACATGTTTTTATTTCTGCATAAATAAATACTGTTCTATCTTTACTTATGATTCAGTAACAGGGAAGAAACTAGAGATTCTGCATTGAATTGGCTTATATTGATAGATAGTTTTAAATGTGGAATTCTAGAGATTAGGTAGCGTAGAGCAATGATTGCTATTTCCAGAGGCAGAGGCAAAAGCGAGCCTATGGCCACTGTTAGGCTTATATATTGCGAACTATTTTTACTTTTCTCTTCGTTCATCAGATGTTCTGCTAGTCACATTTACACGCATAGTAATTTAATGGGCACCTGTTGCCATGGCAGCACAGAACAAAAATGAAATCTATTATTTTATGAGGTGGGAGTTCCCAAGTGAACAGGTACAGGGTGGTGAGAGCACTTTTGCTTTTGCTTGTGTATAGCTCCCAAGGTAGGACACTAAGTCTGTATTAACAAGTACCGTGGGGACTGTGGGATTTGTTTGAGGTTGCTCTTCTCTGTGATCTGGTCTACCTTCACACATTCATTAGACTCCAGGGATCCATCTAGTTTCGCTGGTAACATGGTAGCCATATACTAGTTCACATCAAGACACATTCGCATAGAAGGATTTTCCAATGTGAGTTATTAGCTGATAAATAAGTAAGTCTATATGTTTTTGTGTTTCTCTGTACCTAGGGTGGGGCTGATAATGGTAGCAATCCTCACTGTCTTTTTGCCTTTTTGAAATAAGATAATTGCTGAAAATGAGACAATGAGACCTTTTTTTCCCGATGCATTTTCTAAAAACAAATGAGATGTCCAATGTGATAACTGGGAGACAAAGGAATCTTCCAGAAAACTGCTAATTATAGAAAAGGATGCCCTATTGCTATTTCTGTCCCACCTGCTTGTTATGTATTTATCAAATGCCTATTGCCTGCAAGGTGTGTTATGGCAGACTCTCTGTGGGATAGAACAGATCATGGTCCATGGTTAGTGAAATTAAACGCACATAAAGGAGCCAACCAAGAGAAAATGACAAGTGCAGGCAGTTCCATTTTTTGCTCCCTTCCCATTTTTTTTCCACTCCATTCACTGGATGCTACCTTAAAAAGACCCATGTCTTCCTATGCCACCATTATTTTGTATTTGATTCTTCCCAGTAGAAAACAGGGTTTTCTGGTTAAACTGACTTACAGGGCTCTTGTAACCAACTCTCAGCGATTCTTTTTATAACACACATTTATCAAGTGCCTACTATTTGCCAGGTATTGGCTGAGTTACTATGGTAAATTGTTAAATTCCACTTATTATGTGTTTTATTGCATTATTTAAACTTTCTCTCTAAAAGTACGGTTTTCCTTGTAAAGGTGCAATTTTTAAGTAGTTAAAAACAAATAGCTTGAAAAGAGATGGTGAGGCTCTTTGAGGAAGACGCGGTCGCAGCTACAGCGGAGGTTTGGACGCCCCGCTCCTGCTCCTGACTCACCGCTGTTCGTTCTCACCGAGAAACAAGTCGGTCAGGAAGCCGCGCAGCAGCCATGGCTTTTAAAGACACCGGGAAGACACCCGGGGAACCGGAGGTGACGATTCACCGAATTAGAATTACTCTCACCAGCCACAACGTAAAATTTTTGGAAAAGGTATGTGCTGACCTGATCAGAGGCGCAAAGGAAAAGAATCTCAAAGTGAAAGGACCAGTTCGGATGCCTACCAAGACTCTGAGAATCACTACAAGAAAAACTCCTTGTGGTGAAGGTTCTAAGACCTGGGATCGTTTTCAGATAAGGATCCACAAGTGACTCATTGATTTGCACAGTCCTTCTGACATTGTTAAGCAGATTACTTCCATCAGTATTGAGCCAGGAGTTGAGGCTGAAGTCACCATTGCAGATGTTTAAATCAACCTTTTTAATAAATTGATTATCAGTTGTTAAAAAAAAAAAAAGAGATGGTGAGATCTTAAGATATTGACTCACCAACCAGAAACGCACACATATGCTCACTGAGCCCCTTAAAGAGGTGTACAAAAACTGCGGTAGGAACATCTACAGGTTTATGTAATTTAACTAAAAGAGTTGAATGAGAAAATATTTGGATCAGGGGAATTTCTAATCTATGTGAGGAAGAACATCTTCATTTTATTCTCTCTTCAGCTTCAAAGCGTGCTCTGTCTTGGTTCCCTTCAGTTTTCGTTCTTTTAACATTTCCCCCTGATGCCCTGCTCTCTTGCCTTTGACCTTCCTTCCAGCAATACGTGAGAAAATGATAGAAACTTGAAGGCACATCAGAAATTTGGCTTTCTTTCGTAGGCACAATACTCTTATCCACCTTTTGCTCTGCTACCTGCCTTCACATTCCCCTAACCCTCGACAGCGCCGTCTCGCATTGTCCTACTCAAAGTGTGACTCCAGGACCCTGCCAATTTACTAGTCCATGACAAGTACAAAAATTGCAAATAAGCACTTAGAAACTTTGATAGCAATTTGGTAGAGGAATTTCATCTGTTGATTCTAACAAATATTTGGCTGGTATTTAGTATTTTTTAAAATCTTATTTCTCTAGTAATAAATTATTATTATTATTAATCATTTAACAAACACACTCCATATGGATTGTGGGGCTGAGGGAGAGAAAAATCAAAACCACCTGATCTTTCACTACAGACAGTCCGAGAAGCGCTGGTCTAATGTACCCTCAGTTCTTCTAAAGATGTCTTTTGATTTCCTACCTTCATGCCTTTGCCTATTTTTTAGCTAACACTTCCTGTCTCTCAAAACACAACCGTAATATCCTCTCCTTCGTGTGTTTTTACCTGAACTCCTACAGTACAGTTTTTTGTATTTCTGATGAAACCTTATAACCAGCATTTATTGAATGTAGTGATATTTAGTATTCTATACAAATGCACTTGCTTTTTTTTTTTTTTTTTTGCACTATCACCTTGGCTATGCACAAGAGGTATAATCAGGATGGAAAAGGGCATGAATATCTGGGTTAAAATCCTGAGTTCTGTCATTTATGAAGTGAGGGACCTTGGGTTAGCCAACCAGTCTCCTTGTGCCTCACTTGCTTCACTTATCAAATGGGACCGTTGGTAGCGCCTACCCCTTCAGGTTGCTGTGAGCATTAAATGCAACAATATGTGTAAAGCATTAAGTGTACAGTTCCTGGCACATACTAAACACTTGCTAAATGACTGCTCTTATGTGTTTCATTAATATTAGCAGCACTTTTAGAATATTTTTTTTCTTGCTTTTGTTCAGACATTGCTTGAAATTAGTCATTTAGTCCCACTGAAGCCATTGCTTTGATAGAGCCACTTTTTGAAGACACAGCTAGAATGGGTGGTGTGCAAAAGGGTGGAAAGTCATTGGATTTCTCTAGATTCCTATGGGGCTTTGGAGAGCTGGTCAGTGCAGCAGAGGCATCCTTGTTTAGGCTCTGTAAACATAACTGAGTCACTCAAAAGATACTTTTTTCATGCAGGCAAAAGTAACACCCCCACAAGGAAAGTGGAATTAAAAAAAGGAACTTTAGAAGAAGGCAGTATATCTAAAAATATTCCCACCAACAAAAAAAATTTGGCTGGAACACCTGGATTTTTCTGAGTATAATTTTAGTTAGGTAAACATGGAAAAGATATATTTTCCTAAAAGAGGAAAGAGCAATTTTACAGAAAATGATGGTTGGTAGTAATCTTAAGATTCAGAGGACCAACTCTGTAAAAGATTTTCCTTGTTTTAAAGATTGAGAGGTTGTGAATTTGAACAAGTTGCATTAATGATCATCAATACTCACGATCGCTTAACTGATAAGATTTACCCCCAATGAATCTTCTTTGTAGGATAATTATCTAAGGACATAGACCCGTGGATGTGAACTACAGTACTTAATTATGCGGTAGTTAAATGAAATGATTGTTTTAATGTGTGCGCCAAAAAAATATACTGAAACCCTATTATGGATTCATAGCTATCTAGGATATGCTTTATTAGGCTTTAAAAAAATCCGTAAACTCTCTTGGAAGTAAGCAGGAATATATTCAATATATAACTAAATTAAATGCCCAGCAACATGGCACTGAATTTAAGGGAGTGGATTATGGTTTTGTGGTCAAATTATTTTTGGTACAGTGAATGTGAATTCAAAAGGAAGACTATAAACAAAATTCTGAGAAGAGCTAGGGAACAAGATTTAAGAGCTACTTAAACCCTTGCTAGACAAGGGCAATAATACAAAGACATAATTTACTATACTGAGAGGATAAGAAAAATGAAGTGAAACCCAGATTATTTGAGGCCTTACAGTCTGATTCTATATTTGTAGGTGTACACGCTCACACCCGCACACAAACTCAACATGTATTAACATACCCACCAAGTTCCGAATAAAAGGTGGGGGGTGAACATTTTCTGGACAAGGAGTTCAGCTGAACACACACCCATTTTTAATAATAAGGTCTGTTAGACTTGAATGGCACAACAACAGTCTGCCAGGGAAGTGGTGAAATCATCACAGACTGTTGAGTGATTCAAAATTAGATCAGACAAAGCACTTTAAAAATACACTGTAGGAAACAATCTAATGCTGGGAAGGCAATAAAAAAATGACCTAAATCGGTCTTTTCCACCTCTGACTTTTAACGTTCTCCTGTAGTTTAAAAATAGAAAAGTATAATATTTATAGGAGTACTGAAAGTTGGGGTCTAAACTCTAATGTGCTTATTATTTAACATTAATATATTTGACTCATGGCTTTGTTGTAGAAACAACAGAAATGTCGCTATAGGTTTTAGTCCTTTCTTCACTGGTATGAAATCAACAATGAAGAAAAAGCTCAGGGTTCAGGGTACCATTTATGAAGTGGTTGATAGATTAGTCCTTAAAACTTTAAGTTCTGACCATTTATCCAACATAACAGACCTTGCATGTTGTAGTCAAAATTAAATAGGGTTGTTTTTTTTTTTCTATTATATAATGTCATTATAACTGGTTATAAACATATGATGATGTTGGAGCATGGTATAGAGAATCTTTGGGAATTATTAGCTAATGTTTATAGGAGGGGGAGATTGGATGAGAAGCAGCTTCTAGAAGGGTTATTTTTCATGTTCTCCCTGACTCTCTGATCTTAACTTAAATAACTGCCAACCAGATGCAATCTCTTTATGTCACTTGATTTCTCTTATATTCAAAGGCAGTCAAGGTACTACACAAAATGCATCAAATTGTTTGAAGAGAAAGGACTCAATAATTTTTTCTAATAGTTCTTATTTGTGCTTTTTGTCATTTAACCTATAGTGATTTGCTTGGGGCACCCTTGCTTACCTTTAGGCAACCCCTGTCCTCATGTCAGACAAAGACACTTTAACCAGAAGTGGGAACTTACTGTTCTCTGCAGTAAGCCTGTGTGACCTTTTGGATAAATCATTGCTTAGACTTATAGCCCCATGGATCAGCTGCCTGGAACCAATCCTGACAGAGGCCTCCCTTTATCTGTAGGTTGCTTGTAGATCAGCAATGTACCCTCTGTGTTATCCAAATGCTTCTTGGCTCACTGACCACCCCTGTCCCATGTGACTGGTTTTACATAAATATCAAAGAAAATTGGCTTAGGCTGACCTCTTTATAATCTCTGTTTCTCAAAATATGCTATTTGATACAAAGTTCACTTACGTACAGAAAACAGAGAGGAAGGTCACTTGTCCAGTTCTTAAAGTTTGTTGTGGTAATGAGGCAAAATTAAATGACCACTTCATTTTCCTTTGGGAGTAGTGGTGGTGGGAGGTAATGACCATGGGCAACATTTGCCTTGGTGCCTAGCCCACTGATAGATGGGAGAAGATGTTCAATAAACATTTGTTGGATGAATGAATGACTGAATGAATGATCATTTCAAAGTAGGCTAAATTTTGGCACTACTCTTTCTGCATTCCTTCTTGAGCAATTGACCTCCTAGAGTGGCTAGCCCCACAGGATCTATAAAAACAGGGGAAGAGAAATAATGGGAATTTAGTGCCAAAGGATTAAAAGTGACAGTGTTATGTCCAGCCGTCTTTTGAATCGTGAGCGTATGGGAATTTTGGAGACAAATATAGCTGTCTATATCTTAACTTTGCTACTTACTTATATTCTACCCAGAGCAGATTATTCAGCCTCTCTGAGACTCAATTTGTCTTCATTAATATGGAGAAATTGCCTTTTGTCTTGGAAGCTTGTTTTGAGGTAAATCATTTCATATAGTGTATATGTGTGGGTTTCAACAATATAACTGTTTTCATTTTTTTGAGTATCTTCTAGATGCCTGGGTTAGGGCTGGTTGTGTATAAACATTTTCATTAATCTTCCTACTAACTGACGAGGTACAGTGCCATAATACCATTCCCATTATATAGGTAATTAAATTGAGAGTCGGTGATGTAACGGAATCTACACAAGGTCACAGGGATTTGACTTGAAATTTATCTAATTCCTAAGCTGAAGCTTTAATTGACCCTGATTAATAAATGTTATTTCTTTCCTGCCCAAGAGAAATGGAAATAACACAATTCCCCCTTTCTCATTAATCTGTTTACCTCTTCTATAGGATAGAAACCCTATTTCCATAATAAACCCCACTGGGCCCAATAATTTTGTTCATCCTGCTCACTTATTTAGAATCTAGCTGTGGGCTCCATATGGGTAGTAGTTTTTGTATCATTATTGGATGTCACATCTTTTCAAAAGATTTGTACTATGTTACTTATTTCAGGTTAGATAGTGTAATTCTAAAGTCCAGAGAGGTTAGGGGATGCAGGAAACTTTTAGAGCCACCGAGATAACTCAGGTTTTCGATAACCCAACTCGAGGAAAAAAACAAGCTATAGTTATATAAAAGTGCAGTGGTTTCTATCTTCTGTCAGGAATAGAGTCAGCGATTCTTCTGGCCATGTGTCTACATATGACGTCAGTGGGAACTTTGAATCTTAAGGGTGGAGATGTCTAACTTGGATGATCTGACTTTAGAGCTGTTAGAAGCTGGAAATGCTTTTAACCATGGCTGAGTCAGAAGGATATGAACTTTGGACTTACTCTGACAGTTGCCTTTAATTAAATGAGCCTGGCCTTATTAGATTCTGGAAAGTCAACTATTTAGAAAGCACTAATTCTCCAGAAATCTAACTTTCCCAAGTTTTGTTTTTACTCAGCATCTTGGATTTTGTTTTCGCTTTCCATTTTCAGATTTATAATCGCTTAGATACAAATTGCTGTGGATTCCGACCTCGAAAGGAAGATGCCTGTGTACAGAATGGACTGAGGCCAAAATGTGACAACCAAGATTCTGTGGCTCTAGCACACGTTATCCAGCGAAAGCATGACCCAAGGCATTTGGTCTTCATAGACAACAAGGGTTTCTTTGACAGAAGCGAAGATAACTTAAACTTCAAATTGTTAGAAGGCATCAAAGAGTAAGTTTTAAGATGTAGTAAAATCTATGAGACATCACATTTCTATTAAATAAGTAGTAAGGTTTTGAGAAAACTCAAATGCTATGTGTGACTGATCTAACCCTTGAAAGGAATTGTGGATGTGGAATCTGGGGATGGAGGCCCGGAAATGGGAACCAGACCTAAGCAGAATAGAACAGGATTGCTGCCATGGCGTCAAGTGTCACCAACCCATGCAACCTACAAAACTCCCACTACATTTCCTTGGCCCTCACTGTGAAAATCCATGTGGGTAAAGCTGGAAGCATGCAGGGACCTTAGGAATAGGAACTGGCAGAGCAGGGATGAGGAGGTGGCAGAAGCTCCATTATCAGGGCATGGGGCAGGGGGACTAACAGACACACGGATATTGACATGGCAGGATGGCCAAAGGCATAATAAACTCAAGAGACTTTTCTGAATGCGCTGGGAAATTAGAGCTAATCTGCTGATTAGGACACAGTATCAAAGGACAGCAGCTGTTTGAATTCAGGTAGGAGGGTTTTTGAGCATTTGGAAATCTTTCCAGTAGACATAGACTAAGGAGAAAAGTATCTTGAGCTTATGTATTAAGAAATAAAGGAAATTAATGCATTTAATAGTGGCAGGAACCCGCTATAGAGTCTGGGCCATTCAACCTTAGCTACAAGGATTGAGGCTGGATTTTAGGCCCCAGGTCATAGCCACTCTTCATAGCCTTCCTACCCTAGTCAGAAATCAGAGTGACCAAGACACTGGGGTATGTTTGAGAATTGGAAATAGAGGGGTGCAATAGTGAAAGAGTTAACCAGCTGTGTGAAGCTAAGTGACTGGTGGAGGGCACATGAAGAGCACATCTACTCTAAAATTGAGAGTAGAACCCCAATCTTCCAAATCCAAGTCCAATCATTTTTCTGCAGTAACTTGTGTTTGTTCATGCTGTTACTATTAGTCTTGGTAACAACGCTCTGAAGTGTGTTTCATTAGTTCTTCTTAGCACTTCTAATCAGGTAGTGTGGATTTTATGTACTTTCAGGACTAGAGACAATACTGTTCTCATGAGAGTTTCATGAGCCCCAATTTCATGAGTTTTTGCCATATCTTGCCCTGTTAATACTCATTCTTACATCTCTTTATGGATTGAAGGTAGAATATATGACAGATTCTTTCTTTAATGTGACTAAACTAAGGAAATTTTATGTGTAGAAAAATTGACCAAAGGCATCACTTACTGAGTTGATATTTTGGGGTCTTCTTAAATCTCTAAATTTTCTCTTGGAATTAGGAGTGCCTAAGAATATGGTCCATCTGTTCTATACATTCATATGAATATGAATACTGCTCTATGCTTTCAAAGAAGTTAACTTTAAATGCAATATGAGGAGTAATGAATGTAAAGTTAAATTTTTTTTTGAATAAGTAAGTCACACATTGAAAAGCAAAAATGAAGACACTGCTAGCCCAGATTTATGCATAGAATTTTCCTATTAATCAATGTAATGCACAGACAGGTAATTTTTTGCTTTTCCTTTATGAAAAGGATTAGTCACTAAAGAGATCCATGGATTTCAGTTTTATCTCATACATTCTACCACAGCTAAATTAGTTGAAGGGTCATAGAATTTATAAATCATGGATTATTAATATTTCATAGAGCAAAAATACTTACTTAATTAATACTATGGCCACTAAATTATATAGTACACGTCTTCAGGGAGCTCAGAGCATCTTATCAGCATTATTTAATTCCACACTTACTCAGACTCATTAAGCGAGTCCAGCTCTGTGGCCTCTGGTTTTTCTGCAGCATTGGAGCACCTGGGTCCCTTGCATTTATGCTCCCTGAATGCCACCCTTAGCTCATTCCATTGAAATTTGGAAAAGGCATTTGGGAGGCCTGAAACTTTGGGCAAACTGTATTCCTCGAACAAGGATATGTTCCTGTTTTAGTTGTTAAGGAGCAACTACGTTTATGCGAAATTTACTATACAACCCCAATATTTTTATTGTGCTTTCATCAGTATTTCAAAGAAAGCTGGATGGGCCAATTGAAGATTCAGCAAAACATTCTTTATGAGTTTGAACTTGAAACTTGACAAAGTTCTTCAGATAATGTACATGCTAGACCCCTTGTTTTTACTTTCTAAATGCAGGGCAAGAAGCACAAAGCGTTCTCTTAAGGTAGTTCAACAAGGACCCTTCCAAATTGGCCTCAGGTTTTCCAGAGATGGGTCACTGTGGAATGCCTGGCTCTAAAACTTGAGTTTTGTCAAATTTATTTGAAAAACACTTTAATATTCCAATTCAGTAAAATGCTCCCAGATTTTCAGAATTCCTGAAGTATAATCTGAATCAGAAACAATTCTTTATTTAATTGGGCATTATGGAATGATTCCTTTCTCTTTTTACTACCTACATTTTGGATTATTTCACATTAAATTCAGTCATGCATTTGTCAGCATTTTGCTTCTCATATTTTCTTGCATAAAACCCCACGTTGACACTTATGAGGATACTCTTCTACTTGACAGATTGAAGTGGTTTCTATGGGTGAAATGGAGCTTAAGATTGAGGAAAGTATTTTTGCCGGGCTAACAGAACTCTTTTTAATTCCGTGCCTCTCTTTGCCTACAGATAATGACTTTAAATAAGATGTTAGTATGTCAAGTTCTCAATGGAAAATTCAACATGGAAAATTCAGTTCCCTTGAAACATATTCTTCTAGTATATTATTATTAAGAGAAGTGTCAGCTTGACAGTGACAAAAATGTTTTCATTCTCCAGGTACTACTTGATAGTGTGATTTATGCCAGATTAATGAAGGGCAAAGCAATTGGGTAAGGCATAATATTTCTAAGCAATTACTGAGAATGAAATATCATTTTATCTTCTCAGGTTTCCCGAATCTGCAGTTTCTGTTTTGAAGAGCCAGCACTTACGGCAGAAACTCCTTCAGTCCCTGTTTCTTGATAAAGTTTATTGGGAAAGTCAAGGAGGTAGACAAGGAATTGAAAAGCTTATTGATGTCATAGAGCAGAGAGCCAAAATCCTTCTTACTTACATCAATGCACATGGGGCCAAAGTATTACCTATGAATGAATAAAAGGATCTTCTGGCTAGAATACTAGATATATTTATGCATTTTTTTGTTTTTGGTTTTAAAATCAAGTACACAAACCTCAAGTCTTTTTAGGAATGAGGCAGTGTAAATGAATATATAAAATAAATGAATTTAACCAAGTGTATATGATGGGTTTGAGCATGATAAGCAGACTTAAAACCTTTTATAAAACATACTCCTCAAAAAATATTTGTTCATATTTTTCTCAAACATTGGATCATGTGAGTCTCAACATCTGATTATACAGAATGGTTGCAATTCTTATTCCAGCTAGCTTTGTTAAGACATTTGTCATGCCATTTAACGGAACAGTGTAAACCAGAGGTGCTGACTCCTTCAGCAAAGCATATTTTGTGCCATACTGACTGGTCTGACCAAGTTCTGATGGGAAGGGTTCTTGACATTCTTCAGTTGCTGATTGTTAAAACAGAGCCGTCCCAATATGACCCAGAGGCAGTTCTGCATTGGAAAACTGAGGCATGTGATCTGCAAAAACACCAGGGGATACCATAATTCTGCATAGACATGGTGGGTTATTTACAAAAGCACCAGTATATATTCTATTGTATCTATAAATGACTGGCCATCTCTGTGAATCTGAGAAGGAAGAATCACAGTTTCCTCCTTTATGTGTTAGGTAGTTTTGCTTTCTCAATTTTGGTCCAATTTATGTCTAGTAGCTTAGACATTAAACAATTTTAAGGTATAAGTTACCTATTTGAAACTATACTTATAGAGTGCCTTTTTTTAATGGATGTTCTTTTAACAAATTTTGTCATTTTTACAAAGGATATACTATAGTTTTTGTATATTTTCTTAATAATAATGGTTTTCTTCAGACTTCTTCTGATTATATTTAAATTGATTTAAATGATATTGCTCAGATATTGACAGTAGAACCAGATATCGAGTGCATTTAAATATATTGTTTAGCTTATTCTAATATGAGAAATATGAACAAAATAAATTAAAACCTGACTCTTTTCAATTCTCCTCAATGAAAGCACATGACTAGAACTAAAACAGTGAATTTGGACAATATTAAGCTTCAAATAATTTTCCCCAAACTCCTTCTGCCAACTTTTTTTTTTAAAAGATTTTATTTATTTATTTGAGAGAGAGAATGAGAGAGAGCAAGCACATGAGAGGGGGGAGGGTCAGAGGGAGAAGCAGACTCCCTGCCTTGCAGGGAGCCCGATGCAGCACTCGATCCAGGGACTCCAGGATCATGACCTGAGCCGAAGGCAGTCGCTTAACCAACTGAACCACCCAGGCACCCATCCCTCTGCCAACTTCTTAATTAAGCATAGGACATAGACATACAGTATTCACATGTTGGGTCTTTGTGTCCTGGGAAGATATGCATGTCATCACATATGACAGATGTTCATACAGAGGTTTCAAATCTCGAACAAGTCATCATTTCCCCCCACCCCCACCTCACCCACTCCTTATTTAAAAGCTGATATACTGACTTCTTTTTTCCCTGAAAGTTGAAAAATATAATTTAAGATGTTGTAATGCATTCTATTCTCTGTTTTCTCAGTTCTGTATGTTATTGCTAAAACACCGCATTTTCTGTGTTCTAATCGAGTCACTTAATATCACTGTAAATTAGAACTATTAAAGACATTACAATAAAGACTAGTTTTTTTTTTAAATATATACCTATAGATTCTAACTAATGTAAATGTATAGGGGCAAAATGTCAAAACAACACATGGTAACTAGAAGAGAAGACGGGTCAAGGAGAGAGGGATCATTTGATCGTCTAAGCATAACTTTCTTAGGCTCACATTCAAGTACTACATTTTAGCATCCTTATTTGCTGGGCTGACCCTTGGAGAAGTGGTCTTCAGACCATTCTCTTCCATTATCCCTCTGAGTGCCTCTCTCTGATTCCACACATTCTGTGCACTCTTTGGCTCTCCCGAGTCTCCACTTTTACCTGCTGTCTTTGGGCTTTTTAAGATCCCTTTTTCTCTCATTAATCAGGATTTTAGTAAAAAAATAGGCCTAACAAAAGCTTGGAGACCCAGGTTCTATTTTGAGCCACTGACTTGAAAGAACTCTTTGTCAAGTTGCCTTATACCTTGTCTTATCGAGGTGGCATACTCGCATTTTAATAAGCTTTTTATGGAATAGATCATCTTTATTCAAATTTGTGAAATTAGTGGTGGGAATCCAGTCTCCTTAAAAATGACCTTTAATGTTGCGTCTCAAGCTACACAGCTTTTGGGCAGCTTGGTTCTCCCTTATGTGGGTCTTGCTTTGTTTATTTGCTTCCAGGTATTCTGACATGCTTAATATTAAATGAAAGGTCCAGGAACACATGTTTATTTTAGTCACCTTTGCTTTTTAACACAGTATTTTGTTTTATAATCAGTGAATAATTCATGCCGTATTATTGTTGAATAATGGATAGCTACAGGGCCAGGCTTTTAATCCTAAGTAATGCTCTTCTTTTCTCTTATTGAAACAATGAGAGTACTCTGTGCCTTTCAAATGCACTCAGATTATGCTGTGGTTTGGTTCACATAAGCATATTATGTGGTTTATTTATAACTTGATAAATTTGAAGTAGAACAATTTACCTTGGCAGACATACAAAAGCTTATTTTTGTGACTTATTTTCTTTAGGCTGATAATATGAAAATAAATACATATCTTAAAAGTCTGTAATAAAAATATTAGAAATTAAAGATGTGTGCTTTTTATTTTGTAGATGGGTTTTCTTTTGTACATGGGTTAATTTTCAGAATTTAAGTACAGAAGACTGCTACCACTGTCCATGATAAAAGAAACAATTGAACAATTAAGAATTTTATTGGATTGTGTTTGTATATGCATATATTTGATATTGTTACTAGTGATCGTATGCTTTCTCTTGGTGTACAAAGAGCATTGTCTTAAGTGGTATGCAAATTAGGTAACAGCTATCACAAACTGTAAGAGACTATTTAATTTTTGTTTTTCTTTGCTGGGGGTGAGTCTTAGAATTATAGTTAAGCCTATCTTAATAACATTCATATTTATTAAGTTTATTAGACACCCTGGGGAACTTATCAAAATATAAAATGTCTTAGACTTATGCTCAAAAAATTTGTTATCTCTGAACTTGTATAATAGCCTGTTTATTCCCTCATATCTTTAAATATATATTACATTATATCTAATGAATAAATAACCTAGATGTAGATTTATCTACATAGTATCTCAGGAAATTCTAATGTTTATCTCAGCACAGAACAAAGGAAGGCATACTTAGGGCACTAGTCTGAAAATACGATATGGAAATTGTACGTGGGTCAAAGAAAGATGATAAAGATTTTTCTCTAAAAATAGTATCACCAAGAATTAAGAACTTTCATTCATGGAAGATAATTTGACTTACTGGAAAAATTATCTGACACTTGGAAATAGCCAGAAGAGATTTTTGAGTGTTCTTTCAATGCAAAGCTGGCCTTGCTTTTGTACTGAATGGTCTACTTAACAATGTTGTAGGGCAGAGGTTAACGTGTAGATTTTTATCCCATAGAGACGCAAATAATTTCTGCCTGGTGGAAAAGACAACTCTAATGGCTTTACAGTTTATTATCCTGTTGGACATTAACCAGTTTTATATCTAGTCCAGCAATCTTATCCTAATATTACCTTAGCTTTTGAAACACTCTTTGAAATGGTTTTACCATCTTAGTGGTTCCCTCGCTAATGAATTATTTAAATAAAATGTACGTTCATTTTACATTTGCATAGGAATTGCTGTTTTACCTTTTTGAAAATTTTGCCTTAAACTTTTGACCACAGACTCATATTTTATTTGCTTGAGAGTCATGATGTTAAATTTTTTGAAAATTTTACTTTAGCAATCTTTCAAAACACAGTTATATAATTGGAGAACTGAATGGTACCATGTGATTAGCATTTGGAGCTTATTTTCATTTAACCTTTTAATTTTTTTAATGGTTATCAGTTGATTATCTAGTTCAAAGGTCTGACTCCAAAGGGCTTGCTGGCAGACTATTTTGCAACCTACAAAAATGCACATGGTAAGTGAAGTCGCAGAGATCTTTTCTTAACAACAGCACTGTGTATGATTAAATTAGTTCAACTTTTTTTAAATCTTAGAAAGCTACCTTTTTACCATCATGATTCCAAAGTGCATTTAGTTTCTTGATAAAAATGTGCACAATCATGTGCACATCAAGAAATCTCTATGCATCTTCTTTCTAAAAAAGTAATCTGTGTTTCTTAGCAGTACTTGTCAAGATTTCTAAAGCTTTTGAGACAAAGAGCTAAAAAATAAAACCTCCCTTGTCAGTTGCTTTAATCACATGCTGCAGCATAGCTAGCTGTGCTATATTTCAAAAGGCAAACTGGGCTGCAGAGAGTGGGACAGTCACTAAATGAGCCTGAAACAGCTGTGATTTTGCAAGATGTGCCAACATTTTCTTTAGCTCCAGGACACCAGACATTATTTGGCTCATAAAGTGCCCTATGTTATTGGCTCGACTTCTGTTTAGGAGAACAAGAGATCTTGTTCTCCATCCTTGTTTCAGGACCTCAGGGGTATTAAAATGGAGGTCAACATTTATTTTTTTACCTCCTAGTAACTTTAAAAAAAAATCAACTGTGATTCAGATATCCTTTCTAACTTTGGGAGAATACATTATTGTTAAGCTTGCAAGATTCAGGTCTTTCTTAAGAGAATGAGGAAATAATTTACAGCCTCTCTTAAGAGTCAACCTTCCACTTTTAATCAGGTAACAAGTGAGAGTTACAATATGGGACCTGAGTTTTGGTGACTCTTAGGACAATGCTATTTGCTACTTGTATTGTGTCATTTCCTTTGTCTTACTTACGGTTGGTTGCAAGTAGAGATAGCATGTTGTGTTCAAAGAGGAGTGACATGGCAGCCTCCGAAGTAGCAAAGTCCTAATTAAAGACACAAATTCCTAATTAAGTCGACTTTCGCCTGGGCTACCTACTAGATGTCAGTAGTAACATGCCTTCAAGTTGTGACAACCAAAAAATGTCTCTTGATACTGCAAAATGTCCTCTTAGGAGGCAAAGTCATTCCCTGGTTGAGAACCATTAGTTCTTCGTGCTTTAGTACATTCATTGATAGAAAGTCTTCCATAAAAAGTAAACCTTTTAATTTGTTTTTTTGTCCTTCACGTCAGCTTATGAAGGTTTCCTCTGTCAGAGTCCTTGTATTAGACTGTATTGCCACACTGTAAGACATCACTCAGAGCCCTTTGAGGTCTGATGGTTTGGAGAAAGAGATCAATAAAAGAAGCCACATGATAGGAGGAAGAGACATATTCAGCTTTGAAATAAAAACTTTAGAAAAGTGAAGCATTGATCTAGGAACCTATGACAAATTAAATATCAGGGTAAAAATTTTGGAATGGATGATGGTTGAAGTAAAAGTGCTTAAAAATCTGCACTCTACCTTCGTCTGTCCCAGGGCCCAGTATCTGCCGTCTCTGAGAAGATTGCCTGGAATATAAAGAAGCCACATTCTCACCAGGGACCCTACAGCCCTTTGGGAACCTCCTCTGACAGAGGGTCAAAAGAAGTGGAGGGTGTTTCCTTACTAGCCGGAGGGAAGAAGAGTAGCAAAGTGCACTAGAGTGGACTTGTTCGCTGTGATGCAGTTAGCAGCCAATAGGCAGTGAGGAATCACAGTGGGAAATAGAAGAAAAGAATGGACCATCAACAGGGTAGGCTAAGTGATGCTGTAGTAACAAAATGCCATCAAATCTCAGCGGCTTAAAGCGATAAATGTCGATTTCTCACAGCATATGTCCACCACGGCTTGGCAGGAGAGCTTTGCTTCCCATAAACACCTAGAGAACCAACCTGATGAGGCAGCCTGGATGTTTCTATTTCTGTACCTGAGGGAAAGAAAGTTCTGAAGGGCTTTGCACTTTGTCACAACTAACTGGACAAAAGCAGGAAATTTGAACTGTTTGGTAAGTAATGCTGGTAACTACAGCAGATGGCGACAACTGCAGTGGTGGCTCTGAGTATATTTGAGGCCAACTTGACCTAAATCTATTACTCTCTATCAAATAACTCTCCCCCTTTGGGGATACCCTTGTCCCCCCGACCCCACTCACTTGACCTCTGCCAGGGCCTCCAGGCCATAGTTGATAGGTTCAGTGGAGTACATGTGACTTAACCCTGGGCCAATCACATCTCTTTATTCAGCTCTGTTTCCTGTCGTAATTGATTGGCTCAAAATTGAACACCTGACCTAAGTAGGTCACTCAGAAAACTTGCCTCAGAATTTTAGAATGGATAAGCAGAAAAAGAAACCAAGACCCAAGCCTAAAGCAATAATGGGTAATGTTCTGGAGCTCTTCGTCAGACCTTTCCTCTATGCGAATGGAGAAAATTTAATGTAGATCGAGTGAAACTCTCAGAGGTGCTGGCGGGTGAGATGGGGAGGTCCGGTATCTTTTGACTCTTTCGCGTTAGTTGCTCTGGAGGTCCCTTCCAATTTTTGGTTTCCTCAGGGTCCTTTCTTAATTCACGTTTTTGCTTCAACTTAATCTATGTTGATAGCTTTTCTGGTAATTGCAACCAACGCCAAATCTATGATTAGTTTCTAAGGTAATTAAGTCTTTTTCTAATTTATCAAATTTAGAAAGTATATCATGAGTTCTTCCTATGACAGGTAAAGATGTTCATGCTCTTAAATCCCCCCTCGCTCCCCACTTCTTTCCTTCACAAACCAACTTCTAAAATATTTATCATGCTTACATGTTCCTCTTTTTAATACTTACCTTCTGGTTTCCACTTTGTCACAGGTGCATTAATTTTATATTTGAATGGATTTCCTGCCCACCATCAATTACAGCTTCTTCATTCCTGAGGTTTTTGTTTCTTTTCCTCATTCATCTCTTTGCTGACTGGCTTCATCAAATGATTTTTTACAGAGTTACCCATGAGTTCCATATTCAGTGAGCCTTGCTCATTTGTGAATAGCATTCTGTTTGTTTAAGTATGTAAACAGCCTGGTGATATAAAATTTAGGTTCCACACTTAAAAAAATTTTTTTTTTTTCAAAACAAAATACCCTTGGAAGTCTGTAGACATTGTAACACTGTCATTTGGCATTGAACATTGCAGATAAGATTTCAGAGGCCAGACTGTGTTTTTGTTTTGTTTTGTTTTGTTTTTCTCTGGCTTGTAGGTGATTTGCTTTTCTGGTTTTGATGCATGTTGAATTCGTTTTTTTTATCCTTTAATTTTAATAAACCCTCAGGATGTGTCTTAAGGTTGGTTGTTCTGCATCAGATTTTCCTGAAACACAACACAGAACCAACATATTTATATTTTCTTTCTTTTTACAATATATATTTGAATATTTTTTTGGTTCTATTCTATTTGTTCTGTCTCAGGTAAAGACAGATTTATTATGTGTGTGTGGAATCTGCCTCTGAATCAATTGGTTTTTCCTTATTTGCGTACTTGCCTGTATTTTTTTTCCTCGCAAAATGTAGTATTTTCTCAAGCGTTTCCTTTATATCTAAGACTTTATCTCAGCCACATCTATTCTGCTTCCTCCTGCTTCCCACTAGTCTTAATTTCTCCTAATGATTTTATTATCTTCAAATTTCTTTCTAGAGACCTCAGCTTTCATCTTTGGTGGCTTTATTAACTCTTGATTGACTCTTCATTTTTCATTCTTTTATAAATTTGAACTAATTTTTCAAAAGAGTTTTTAAAAATGTTCTCTGAGACTGCAGGGAATAGTTTTTGGAACTACTAAAATTAAAATTAAATCAAATTAAAAATTCAGTCACACAGCGTTTCAAATGCTCAGGAGCCACGCGTGCTTTATGGATACTGTATTATCATATTAGATAGCACAGATACAGAACATTTCCGTCATTGTAGAAAAGCCTGTGGGCCAGTGTTGCTGTAGAACACCGGGGTCTGTGTATTTTCTTGTGTGGTGGGGTTTATATTTTCTGTTCTCCGCAGCAGTTGCTCGTTCCCCCCATTCTTCTCCCTTACCTGATCTGCCAGGCAGCGTATCTAGGTTAGGGTTTTGGTGTCTGTCTTAGTTATTTTGGGCTGCCATAACAAATGCCACAGGCTAGGTGGCTTTAATAACAGGAATTTATTTTTCACAGTACTGGAGAGTGGGAGTTCAAGATCTAGATGCCAGCAGGGTCAGTGTCTGGAAAGGGCTCTCTCTTTAGGGTGTAGATTGCCACCTTTTTATTGTATCTTCACATGGCCTTTCCTTGGTGTATGGAGGTGGAGAGAGAGGAAGCAAGCTCTCAGGTGTCTCTCTCTTTTTTAAAGATTTTATTTATTTATTTGAGAGAGAGTGAGAGAAAGAGAGAGAGAGAGCGCGAGAGAGGGGAGGGTCAGAGGGAGAAGCGGACTCTCCGCTGAGCAGGGAACCAACGTGGGACTCGATCCTGGGACTCCAGGATCATGACCTGAGCCGAAGGCAGTCGCTCAACCTACTGAGCCACCCAGGCGCCCCTCAGCGGTCTCTCTTTATAAGGACACTAATCCCATCATGAAGGCTCTACCCTCATGACCTCATCTAAACCTCCTAAAATCCCCATTTCCAAATACTATCACACTGAGCATAGGCCTTCAACATATGAATTTTGGGGTGACACAATTCAATCCATAGTATTAATCATCCCAAATTCATGTCCTCACATACAAAATACATTAATTCCATGCAAACAGTCCAAAATATCTTAACTTGTTCCAGCATCAACTCTAAAATCTAAAGTCCAAAGTCTCATCTCAATATCATCTAAATTACATATGGCACATATGGGGGAGACTTGAGCTATGATTCATCCTGAAGCAAAATTCTTCTCCAATTGTGAGCATGTGAAACCAGACAAGTTATATATTTCCAAAATACAGTGTTGGGACAGGCGCGGGAGAAACATTCCATTCCAAAAGGAACAAATAGGAAAGAAGAAAGGGGTGATGGGTCCCAAGTAAGTCCAAACATAGAAAGGCAAATTTTGGCTTTTAAGTGTCGAGAATCATCCTCTCTGGCTTGATGTCCCATCTCCCAGGCCCATTGCAGTGACAGCTTTACTCTCACAGCTGCAAGGCTTGGTCTTGCTCCTTTAGCTTGCCATCGCCCCAGGACTCTCTGCAGGGGACCTGCCCACAGTGCTTGGGAGGGCAGCCTTACCCCTGAGGCACCTGGTGGCAGCATCCTGGCCCACTGAAACCAGCAGAAACCCCTTCTGTCCCGGGGCCTGGGGTGAAAATAGCAGCTCTGATGATCTCTGAATCACCTTCTGCGTCGTTCTTCCCTTTTCTTTCTGAGGAATAGTGCACATTCACAGCCCAGTAGCTTCCAGGCTCATCTTGTTGATCATGCAGTTATGGAGGCTGAGAAGTCTCAAGATCTGCAGTTAGGCAGTTGGACAGCCTTGCCTCTTCTAAGAGTCTTACTTTCTCTTGTTCCTTTTAGTCCAAACTGGCAGTGTTTTCGCTGGTATTATTCCCATTTTCTTTTAACTTGGTCTCTTAGAACCCTATTGTTTATTTTCAAAGAAATCTACACAGTGCTTTCTGGTTTTGGTGATTGTCGTTTTATAGCTTTACACTAGATATATCATTCTTTCCTAAGAATAATGGCTTCCTAAGAATAATCTTAAGCTGTTTTTCCCTTGCCATGTTTTACTGAGGGGTCATTATAAGTTCTCAAGCTAGGGAGCCATGTATTAGAGTGGATTGGAGAGTGTGTTGGGGGAGAGGGTGGGGAAGATGTAGAGAAGTAATTTAGGAAGTTCTCGAAATTACTTAGGCATAAGATAATCAAGGGATGAGGTAGGATGAGTCTAATTTTGAAGTATTTTTCATACATAATTATGGACCATACATATTTTAAGATTCAAAGGGAATTAACTAACAATTCTGAGAAAAGTATCCTTGCTATTAGAGATGACTTGAAAAGATATTCTAGAAACACTATGTAAAACATGCTGCTTAGGGCTTTAGCTATATTTTTTTCAGCTGTAGTCACCACAGCAGTATTGTCTAAAGAGACCTATCTAAACCAGACAAGGTGACCAAGTTTGTATCATGGAAAGATTCAGAAGGATGGATGGATGCACCACACACATGCACATAACCATGTGGGCATATACATGAAACAATAAATAGATAAGGAGCTAGATTGTTTCCTTTTCTTTTTTCATAATGAACAAGCTGATTTCTCCTCTCAGTTGATTATAAACCAAGCTATTTACTATTATCAGGATTGAGGCTCTGCACTCAGGTTGGGGTGCCCTAAACCATGAGATTAAATTTGTATCTCAGGATGTTCTGGCCCAGTTAGCTCTCAGCTAGTGATGATTGCAGAGTTTATTTGCTAATTCGATTTCTCTGAGGCTTTATTTATGCATTCATGTAACAAATATTTTTCAAGTGCCAGCTCAGTTCCAGGCCCTGCTTTAGGTCTTGAGACATAGCAGAGAAAAATAAGTGAGCACATGCATCTTTAACAACTTCCTTTCTTCAAATCTTTGAAAATTAAACTGCAAAGTTAATATAACAAAAATCAGAAGCATTGGCCAAAATTTTTTCATACATAAGAAGAACTAATTTTATAGCATTCCCTTAACCTTCCCTTTCTGTTCTTCAAATGTTCCTCTTAAAAACAGAAACAGTATTTTTCAGATATATTTGTGGACGTAATCAGAATCTCTTGAGTAATATCTCAAATATCCTTCACAATACCTCCAGCCAATGCATTTTATTGTCAGGAATTGCATGTATTGTGCAGTTTACATTCTGTTCTTTTTCCATTTTGTATTGGTAAGAAGGACCACCTGTATAAATCATGACAGAGCCTACAGAAAGAAATAGTTTGGATTTTTGCCAATCTTGGTAGTATATTTTCAAATCAAGGAAATGTTCTACAATCAATATTTAAATAGCATATTTGGCAAAATGTTCTGCTCTGAAAGAAATGGATGACATTTTTTGAAGAGTAAGAGTAATGGGAACCAGACAGCAAAGTTCAAGAAGCCGTCCTCCATAAGCCTGCTTTCCTTTGTTGCAACATAATCCCCTTCAAGGGCCTTCAGCATCTCAGATCCCTTTCTCTATTATGAGCAGTCTTCTTTTCTTTTCTTTACATTTTGTTTTTAAGTGCATTGCAGAGTTGCTACTTCTATTTTGTCTTTTCTAGAAGCCTCTTCAATGTATTTTCTGATCATTGGAATAACTTTTCTGCAATACACAGCCTTGTCATTTTTGCAAAATCTCCAGCAATTCTTTCTCCTTTTCTTTAGGGCTGATTTCTCCCCTCTTTCTCTAAGATACAGAGATGCAGACTTTAGAATTCTTTCCTATTCTCATGCTTTCCTCACTTCCCCTTAGGCTCTATCTACTCCCTCCCACCCCCATATTTTTGCTCTCAAAAAATTCATAGCTTTGTTTCTGCTGCTTAGACAAATGGCAGCTAAATTAGCCTGAATACTTTACAAACATCTTGCTTTTCTGATCTTTTAACCCTTTAAAATTTCTTTTTTTTTTTTTTTAATTTTTTTATTGTTATGTTAATCCCCATACATTACATCTAACCCTTTAAAATTTCTTATATACATATTGGTCACCATTTAAATCAACTCAAAGAGCATGAGATAAAGCAAGAGGCAAATAATGGATAGTATAAACACAGTTGGAGATCTGGTTGTTGTTTAGGCTCATTTGGTACAAATTTTTCAATTGTATTTTGAAAATGATTGCATATGAGTTCCAGAGAGTTGTGGCATGAAACAATGTGGTAGTTCTCCTAATTTAATAACAGCCACCCATATCAAGTTCCTACTATGAAGTTGGCATGGTGTGATGCACTTCAAAAATACTATTCATCCAATTTAGTCCTCATGACTCTATCTGACCAGTGAGAAAATGGAAGAATGGAGAAGTTAATAACTTGTCCAGGAACAAAGAGCTAGGAAGTGACCAAACTGAGATTCATATCCAAATCTGCTTGACTTCACAACTTATGCTATGACGATTAGGCCACACTCCCTTCCCAATTCCATCCAGTGTTCTCTCCACTCTTCAAAGTGACTTACCTCCCGGATAGAATTTGTATTTCTTATGCACACTGGGATAATTGCAGGAACTATGGCCTGTGTTTAAGAGGAAAATTGACTAATAGACATCTGTCAGAGATAAGAAGCAGAAGCCAGTCAAGTTTGCAATATCTCTCACATGTCTGGTTCTACTTAGGTATGTGAGATGGTGATCTTTAATGTTTCCCACTATCAGCAACTAATATTTGAAAGTGTTATGTTGGGCCATGTGTTTTGGCTTTATGATTCATAGGAGACAAAGAGAATTTCAACTCTTAATTGCAATGTCAACTCATTTGTCATGATGTTGAGTTACACAGAACTCGGGCACATGTAAAATAAATACCTCTTTCTGCTCCAAGCCTTGATGAGCATTTTTCTTGATACATTTGGATTCCTTGCGTAAGAAAAATCACAATGTAAAGCCATTCTTTACATTCGATGTTGAGTTTGAACAAAGAGCTGTGAGACTGCTGTGGTGTGAAAGCCAGTAAAGTTCACAGAACAAAGGAGGGCAAAGCCCCCTTAAAATCACAGCATTCCACTTCATTTTACTTTGTGTTGTTATGTTGAAAATTGAATTTGCTAGTTTGCAAGTAGATATAATAGCCAGTAGAGCTTTGGTCAGCTGATTAGTTAGTGTGTTTTAAAGCAAGAGATTGAAAAAATACATTTATTTTTTGTATTTAAACTCACATAAAATCACACTTAAACTCATATAAAATCAGCTCTGTGCTGGGAAAGAATGCTTACTTTCACTTAGAGTCATATAAAAAAAAGCTGATTTTCATGACCAAAGTGAAATACTTTATACAATTTTATACCATTGTTGTGATTGAAACACTGTTTTGCATTCTTGTTTCCAGTTGTGTGAGTGACAGCACTCTTAAAAATGGTAATGAATCCCCAATATATGCTCAACAACTAAATATCTATTTGGTTGGCTTATATAAAGCTTTGGACCTTTATATTGAGGATTGGGAAGACTGAGAGGCAAAAATATATACATCTCCTTTTATAGACAGGCAGGCACAGTTTTTCAAGAACGCTGGGACTCTCCATGCAGCTGTCTCATCAAGCATGAAGCAGCCTCAAAGTATACAGCCAATGGGGTATCTGAGACCGTGACACACAAAATACTACGAAATTCATGGCTTCAGTCCAGTTTTGGGAGGGTTTAAGAATGAGGTGTTTTTTAAGAATGCCATATTCTTTCTTATAAAACCAAGATAGTCTCTCAAATCCATTTCACTGCCATAATGTAGAAATAAGAGAGAGAAGCCATTTCCAAAAATCTAGTTAGTAAATGCATTTTATAAAATGCTATTGTTGGAAAACAAAGCTCTATAAATTGTATCTATCAATTACCCATTTTATGGTAATTGATTTACTTTTATTCATGTATTTCTCTATCTCATTCTAAAAAGGACTTGAAGCACCTAGTTTCCAGGTAGGAGTAGCAAAATACTTAAAACTACATACATACAATGATGAACACTGGAAACCTGAATTTTGGAAAATAGAAAAGAAAGAGATTGGGAAATAAAGTGATTATTTTGAAGATGTCGGTATTGGATATAGGACTTCATGAAACAGGAAAAAAAATGAGCACATCCCTTAGGCACCAGAACAATCAAAATGTAAGGGCTTTATGAATATGTAGGAAAGAAATGTCTCCAATGTCAAAACCATATAAAAGTTTCATTAATTCCAACACTAGCTTTGAAGAAAATAACCAAATTATAATATATAAAACATTTTACATTATATAATACATATAAATATGAATTTAATGCATTATATTAGAAATATTATTACACATATGTATACTATATTATATACATATATGCATATATTTAATAACATATATGCCCATAAAATATATACATCTTGTATACATATATGTGTGCATTTATATGCATAAGTATGTATATATATGCACATGCATTTATAATATATATGTATATTATATGCATAAATGCATCTATATTATATTTAGCATTAACTATTTAGCAGCTGTATATAGCTTTTTTCATAGTATGTATTCAGTCATACACCTAAAACTCAAGGTCCTTGTAAATTCAAGATTCACAGAACTTCTTCAACTGGTATTAGCCTAGTGATGATTCCTGTTAAATTCCTGGTACACATTAACTAATTCCTTCAACAAATATTTCTTGAATGCCTTTCATATTCCAGGCCCAATAAAAAGTAGTGAAGTCAGCAGACATGGTTCTTGATTATTTGAAACTTACATTTAGGGGAGAATACGCACAATAACATTAAAACTTGCATAAATATTGTGAGAAATAACAAGGAAGATGGGTTACAGATTGGGGAATAAGTTAAGGCTTCTGAAAGAGGGGTATTTAGGCTGACATCTGAAGACTGCTCAGTCTTCAGATGTCAGCCTGAGAATTGGAGAAAGAGCATTCCAGGCAGAAGGAAGAGCATGGAGAGTCATGGAGGTGGAAAAAGGTTCCTCTTCCAGGAAATAAGAGAAAGCTGAGTTTTCTAAAGGGTGATGAATGAAGAAGCAGCACAAAAGGTGGTTAATGAGATCAGCAGGGCCCAGATCATGAACACCTGACTTGAGGGCCCTGCTAAAGATTTTGAAATGTGCTAGAAGTGCAATGAGATTATCCTGATTTCTGTGTGGAAAAGAACTAGAGACAGGCAAGATTGCAAGGGAGACAGTTTAGAAGACCATCTTGTAGCTCTTGTGAGAGATGGTAGACGGTAATGAGGAGAGTGGAGAAGAAAATCTGGTGATGTCATAATATTTAGAGGGCAAAATCAACCAGATTGGCAATAAAGGTTTCCAGAATGACCATTAGGTTTCTAACTTGCGTAATTAGGTTCATTATGGTGCCCTTAACTGAAATGGAAAAGATCGGTGAGAAACAAATTTGTGAATAAAAATAAAAAGAATATTCTTTTTGACACTTGTCAATATGAATTCAAGTGGAGATGTTGAAAACAGATGAGACATATGGGCTAGGCAGGGGTCTCTCAACATTGGCACTAACGACATTTGGGGCTGAGATAAGGACCTGGGAATTACAGGATATTTAGCAACATCTCTGGCCTCTACCCACTAGATGCCAACAGCACTGCCCTCTTGTTATGGCAATCACGAATATATCCAGACATTGCCAAATGTCCTTGGGGGGTTAAACCACCACTAATTCAGAATGATTAGCTTAGAAATATACTTTGGGAAATGATGGAATATAGATGAAATTTAAAATCCATGAGAGTAGAAGAAATCACCCAGGGAGCTTAAGTTCCAGCAAAATGGTGTATCAAATGCAGAAACTCTCCCACTCTGTTTGAAATGCTTGATAAAGTATAACAATATCACAAACTTAACACTGAGAAGATAGAAAGAAAAGACCCAGACAATAGAATAATAATAATAAAAAAGGATGAATCTTTAAATAAACATGGAGCTCATGCTGCTATAGCCCTGATACTGGAGTTGGACGAGTTCCTTACTACTTATGAAACTAGCACAGGACTGGATTTTCAGTTACTATATATGGACTGTGCAAGGCAAAGAGTCAGAACTCTTTGTGAAAAATACTCTTTTATAAAGTCTGAACCACAGAAATGAAAGGGGGACATAAATATCTGCCCAATGACCCAGCATTTGATGAGGAAACTCGTATTTGTTTAGTGTCTGGGAAAAAGGCTACTCCAAGCAATCAGAAGCTGGAAGCTATGTCCCATTTTGGTTTGGAGTCTAACTTCGCAGTATCTGAGAAGGCCAGAATCACCCAGCTGAGAAATTAATATAAAAGTTGCTCCTTACAATACCCTTGGGATAAATAGAAGAAGTGATGCAAAACTTCCTCTGAGGATCATTCCCATAACCTGTCAGCAGCCAGACTCCAGCAAAAACCAAACCCCGCTCAAAGAAGTGCAAAATGAAAAATTAAAATAGATAAATAAAATAAGAACTCATTTAGCGTGAAACAAAGTTGACAGATGCAACACATAGGAGAATTATTGCTCTAATCATATGAAACAATAAATAACGTGAAGCTGACTATAAATTAGTAATGTGGAAGATAATTAAAAATATTAAAACAAATAGAGAAGAATGAGAAACCAGGACAAAAAAAAAAGACAAGATGGAATTCTTGACAAGTGTAACAAGTGAAATTACAAATGCAATGGAAATTAAATAGTAGGTTCCTGCTTTGCAAAAACTGAAGATATGGAAGATAGAACTGAGGAAATATCACAGATTATAGATAATGGGTGGTGACAATTGAAGAGCTTAAAGATAACTTCTTTATGGAACATAGCATGAAATGGACCAACACATACCTATTAGGAGTTCCAAAAGGCTAGGATAGGGAAAAGAGAAAAGTGGCAATAATCAAAAAGACAATGCTTATGAATTTCCAAAATTGATCAAAGACATAAATTCTCAAATTGAAGGGAAAATTACATAAAAATATAATAAATTCAGCATAGGCACTGTGTACAGAAACTGCAGATCACTGAAATTAAATACAAAGTATTTTAAAAGAGAGTGATCATCTAAGTGAAGGGGACAGAGACAGATGAGAAAAGGATCTATGATTAGTTCCTGGGGAACCTCAAAAGTTAGAGAAGGCAAATCAAGTTTAAGAGAATGTTTTGGAAGTTGACATCAATTTGAATAAATTTGTTCCTGTGTGGTTTTGCTACTCACTATATACAAGTGAAAAGAGAAAAAAAAATTAGCCTACCTATATATCACTTTTTTCCTCTTGGACACATGGACCATCTATCTAACACAAGGACTAAAGCGATTCTGCTTCTTTATATATTAGTTTGATCTTGGGACCTTCTGCTTCTGTTTCAACGCACACCAAACAAAGAGCCTCAACATCAACCTCAAACTTTCACTTGGTGTTAAGTAATGTAAATAGTCTGAAATTTTAATTTCCCTTTTCTTTTATTAAAGTGGTGATGAGAATCAGCTCTGTTGCATGAGTAAAATAACTGTCTGGCTTTACTGAATTATGATAATCAAAGATAGCCTTTACATTTATTGTTTTATTTGAGATATTCTTCGTATCTTACTACATTTGGTGAATATCACATGGGTGGTTGCAATGGGTATATTCTCTGAATCTTAGAAAATTTTGTATATATGTTAATGTTATCTTTAAAATTAAAAAAAATACCGGGCGCCTGGGTGGCTCAGTTGGTTAAGCGACTGCCTTCGGCTCAGGTCATGATCCTGGAGTCCCGGGATCGAGTCCCGCATCGGGCTCCCTGCTCAGCAGGGAGTCTGCTTCTCCCTCTGACCCTCCCCCCTCTCATGTGCTCTCTCTCTCTCTCAAAAAATAAATAAATAAAATCTTTAAAAAAAAAAAATAAAATAAAAAAAATAAAATAAAATTAAAAAAAATACCAAATGACTTAAAATTTTTGTTTTTCCTCCCAATACAGACTAACAATGTTTAGGTAGAAATTTCCTCTTTAATATTACTATTGAGTTTTTCTTTTGTCTCACATAGACTTTATTTTATGTACTTTTTTCTGTGCCCTGTATTTGAAACATAAATATGTTATTTTTATATTCACCATATTCTTATTTTTTGTTTCTGTATTATTTGACTTTAGATGTCATCAACTCACTAAATGTGGTTTTACACTTTAATCTGAGAGACTTTGCCTTTAAGCACGTCAATTTTAATCATTTTATTTTATTGTCAAGACCATTATTCTTGGTATAACTTTGATTTTGTAACTTAGTTTACATATTTCTGTTTTGTCATGTGTCAAGGAAACTTGCTCTACTTAACCCATATTAATAATTAGTATTCGTAATTGCCAGATGTTTTTATGTAACACAAATAATAGCTCAAGTTTATCTAGCACTTTCTTGTGACAGATGCTTTGTGAAGGTTTTCTCCTTTAAGTCTTCTAACAATCTGTGAGGGAGGTACTATCATTATTTCTGATGTGCAGGTGAGAAGCCTGAGCCGGAGAGAAATTGGCAGCTCATCCAAGATCACAACACGTAAGGAGCAGAGTTGAATTTAAACCCAGAGTGTTGGACTCTAGAGCTAGTGCTCTTAACTGCTAAGCAGGTTTTCTCCCCATATATTAACTTGGCTAATTTTCATATTATTATCACATTTTACCGATGAAGAAAACAGCACCCAGAGCGTGGAAGTTTGTTGCACACAGCTAGTGAGCAGTAAACTGGAGATTTCGATCCCTGAGGTCAGACTGGGAAGATTACAGGCTTTATGTTTCCTTAGGAAATGATTGGGAAATTGGATGTTTTAATTGTTTAGTAATTTCGCAAGAGACAGAAAGTATAGTAGATAAGAATCCAATACTGGGGCTAGACAAAGCCTGACATTGAATTCCAGCTGGGCCACTTTCTTGCTCTGTGTCCTTGGACAAATTGCCAAGCTCTACTGAAGCCCAGGTTCTTCATCCGTGAGGTGAGAATGGAAATAGTAGTGCCTGCCTGATTGAGGTGTCGTGAGCATTAGATAAGATCCTGCGTTCTGTATGCCTACTAATACTATGACTGCTGTAGACTAAGTGCTGTAAGTTGCTCTAGAGTAAATGTTATGTTTTAAAATTTTAAGCCATTTAACTAATAGGAGGAATGGATGCGATTTTGCAAAAGATGTGTGGGCTTTGGAAGCAAATGGAAAATATTTTTTACATTCAAATACCTGAAGAGATTTCATGTATAAGAGGAAAAATAATTATTCAGGGCTTTCCTCAAAACAAAAACTGAACCTGTGGTTGGAAGTGATAGGGAGCCTGACTTCATTCCAATTTAAGAAATTTTCTCACAAAGTTCTCTGCTTCCGAGGAAGTTTGGGTAGAGGCTGGTGAATCCCTTCTTGGGTGGGGTGGGTCTGACTCTAGATTTTTAGAACAGTGGTTCATAAACTACAGATGCATGCCTTGTCAGGCACTCACTGGGAAGGGGAAATTGAGACAATTGGGGAGGATGAAAGAAACAATATATATAGAGCGAGATCAGGACCACTGTATGGTACTATCTCCCAGTCTTTCATGAGAAAACAGTGCGTTGTTGTTGCAAATGGATTATTTATTAATTAAGAGTATTTATTGAGATCCTAATTTATAAATAACAATTTATAAATCCCTGCCCTCCTAGAGCTTACATTCTAGAGGGAGAAGGCAGATGATAAAAGAATGTTGAAGGATTGTAAGTAGGATGGAAAAAAAAAAACAAAACCTAGAGTAAGTTAAAGGAGATCAGGAGTGCCAAGGTGAGGGCTGTAATTTTAAACTGAGTGATTTAGAAGACCTCCGTAAGCAGGTGATATTTAGGAAATGATTGAAAGCAGGGAGGGTCTGAGTCACACATGTTTTGGGAGAAGAGCATTGCAAACTGAGGGAACATTCATTCAAAGGTACTGAAGTAAAAACTGTCTCATGTGTTCTGGAAAGAACAAGAAGGCCAGCATGACTGGAGCAAAGGGAGCCATGAGAAGACTTGCAAGGGATAGCATCAGAGAAGTAACAAATGGTTGAGCCATGTAAGGACTTGTAAGCCATTGTAAGTACTTTGGCTTTTATACAGATTGAAGGATTTCAGGGGCGATAACTTTCCTTTTAACAGGCTCTGTTGATGTGTAAAGAATATACTACAGGGGCAAGAGTAGAAGCAGAGAGGCCAATTAGGAGGTGGTTGCTGTGATCCAGGTGAGCCATGCTGATGGTTTGGACCGTGGTGGGAGCAGTGACCATGAAGGGAGGTGATCAGATGCTGAATGCATTTTGAAGGTGGAACTAGCAGACTGCATGTGGGTATGAGACATATAGAAGCATCAGTGAAGACCAAGATGAGGAAGACTGCAGGTTGGACAGGTATTAAGGTGCAGAAAGGTTCACTTTTGGAAATTTTAAGATTGAGGTGTTTATTAGGCATGGAGAAGCCTGAAAGGGAGTGACCAGCAAGAGAGATGGAAAACCAAACTATTTTAGTGTCCTGGAACCAAGAAAAATACAAACAAAACATAGCAAAGAGGCAAGAGAAACTTGAGTCTGAAGACTGAGAATTGACAGTTCATTAGTGACCTTAAAAACAGTGTCATTGGAATAGTGGTTGTGAAAATCCAAGTGGAGTGGTTTTAAAAAATGTAGGGAGAGAGAAAATGGAGATGGCGAGTATATACCGAAATAGAGTCTAAGATAATAAAAGATTAACTTGAAATTTACATTACCTGGAAAATCTAATTTTCTTATATCATTCTTTGGACTTTTCAATACTCCATGATTCTTTTCATCTCTCTCTCTCAACCCAGGCCTAGGGGACGATCTATACATAACAAGAAAGAATAATTAATACCCAAAGACTTATTTGTACATAATATGACCTAACCAATAGGATATTAAGCCAAGCATGGCTTGAACTCCTCTCTTAACATACTTTATGAAATGATCCATTAGATAAGTTATACATTTTCAAATACCTCTCATCATGGTATAGACTTTTAATATTATGAACAGTTATATTTAACAACTCAAATATAAACGAATTGATTTGTAATTTTCCTAATGAGACTTCCTATCCTAACGTTTGATTCTAAAGTTTTTTTGAATCTCTTACAAAGCCTAACATGTTGATCTTCCAGTTTGTTCTATGGAAGAATATCCTTATTTGGCAAAGAGAAGAGTCAAATTTGAAAAATACTCTTTTTTATTTCTGGCCTTAAAAACAGAAACTCCTGGGACTTTAATGAGGAAGCTACTCCAATGTCAGTGAGGATATTTTAGTGAACATCCCAACAGAGAGCCTCAGGCTGCTCACTTCTCACTAACTAGCGTCTATAAATAACACAAATGATGCCAGGTTCTGACTCTGGGAACATAAAGACCAAATTGTACAGTAAATTTTAGGTTATTGTGTTTTATATCAGAAATTCGTGTTCTATGTTTAGTGGGTGATCAAACATCCCTGAAGCACCACTTTGGTTTATATTTTATGTACCTTTTTCTTCCTGCCATACCTTTCTTGACTTTTCTCATTCTGCCTTTCCTGGTGACTTTCAATCAATCCAATGACATATATTTATTGATGACCTTCCATGCCTGCATCTTCTGTTACCTGCTTAATCACTGCACGGCAGTAGCATTGACAAAAAACCAACAAAAGACAAAGAAGAAAACAAACCCCCAAAACAGACCTAGAGCAAATTGGTGGAGGTGGGGGCTAAAAGAAAAGCAGTACATCTTGGACATGGAATGTATGGAATAAACTATGTACACTTGATGACTATAGGGTCTGCTTTCAATCTCATAAGAAGTAAGAAAATATCAGTGAAATATGGTGCTGATCCCTGATTATAGTAACAAACATTTGTTTATGGCACTGTGCTAGACAAACATTGCAGCGATTACATAGATGAAGCAATGAAGTCTCCACTTTCAAAAGTCTAGGATCTAGCACTTTGTGATATCTCTGAAAAAAAAAAAAAAAACAGAAATAAAATATTGAATGGCTCCCTAATAAAAGTAATTAAGGACTAGGTATTACATGAGCTAAAGAATCCATATGAGCCAAAATATTAGTTAAATTTGGGTCAATATTTTTCTTAATGAAATGTCTTCTCGTTAAAGATTTTATTTTCTTTAGTATTTTAGGAATATTTACAATAATTTCTCAGCCACACTGGAGAAAATAAGCCTCTCCTTCAGTCTGGGTGGGTATTGCTTCAATAACCACCTCCCATCTCTGCCCCTGGGCCATGTGCTTCTAGCACCCTCCAACTCCCATCCCCCTGAAGGAGATATAAAAGAACAAGACCAGCTGTGAAAACTGGAACTTCTTGCTTAGGAACCAATGGTAACAACCACTTCCTGGAACTCTTAAATCTGGGTCAAGATATTTGCCTGCCTGAACTTACTAGCAGGAAATAAAAATTGTGCTTCTCTTTTAAATAATCGACATGTTCAACTTGACCCCAACAAATACTTTTTTCTACCCCATCTCCAAACACAGAACATATGCTCTTCTCTACCCCATCTTCAAACACAGAGATTGGGTCTGAAACCTGGAAATTAACCTGGAAACTCATTACCGAGCTGACATAAGCAATATCAGACAAGCATAAGGGAGCATTAGCAAGTATTGAAATCACAGTTAAATCACATGCAACAGTTAGTCAGGGAGCATTTATTTACCATTTTTATAGACCATTGGATTTCCAAATGCTTCTGCAGAATTACTTTTAATTAGAGCAAATTAATCACTTGGTAGATTTTTAGCTTTGATTCTCAATAACCTTGAGATTATGTTAACTTTTTCTTTTGCTGAGGATTAACCCATTCCCTAAATCCAAGTACGAAGAAGAAATATCTAAACAAAACTTGCAAAAGAGTAACATTTGTGTGGCATTTCCTTTGAGTTGTGTGTTGAGCTATGTGTTGAGTTGAGTTATGAAATAATTTTCCCAGTTCCTTTCAAAGATATCTGTCATAATAGCAGAGGTATCCCATTTAATTCCAGCAATTCAGTATTGAATGAATTTCTGTCTTTCCTTGTTCTTCAGGGTAAATAGTCTGTTTGGCAGATTGGAGTTGATATTTAATCATATTTTTAAAAAATTATTTTATCTGAATGGATAGTAGGGAAAACTACAACATTTCACAAAGCTGGAATTGTGATAACTTGAACCTAATTACAAAGCTCTTAGCTAATATTTTATAATTCCAGGTGAGGAACTCAAAATAAGAACGAATCATCATGAAGGCTACTAGGCTGTCTGCTTTCTACCTGTGAATTCCATGTGATTCAAATAATGGGATCACTGGTTCCTGACATTCTTATTTATTCCTCATTTTCTGTCATTTTCTTCATCTCTCATTTGCTGGATTTTGTCAGATAGCTCTGATCTTGTTTTTTTTTAATTACTTCCGGACAACAGTGTGGACAAGCATTTGCTTCTGCAGTTGGTCAAGGTTATTTGCCAAGTACAAAACACAGGTTTCTTAGCATATTGCAAAGAAAAAAATTCTTAAAAAAAAAAGATTTCATGGGAATGAGAATATTTTGCAGTTAAAAATAATAGAAAATATGCTCACTGTTTTTGGAGATGAAAAATATTTATAAATTATACATTTGCTTGTTGGATGGGCACAAAATCTCTGACTCTCACCTTCCCTACTCGGAGATGTCTGCATTTGATCTTGTAAAAATTTCAGAATGATAGCCTAAACAATAATATTTCAAAGTGCTTTCTTGCTTAGGTTGGTATTCCCAAATCTCTGTAGGAGGTAAATAGCGCTTTATTTGTTCATACTTTTTCATTTTCATTTCATTTATTTGTTCATACATTTCATTTCATTAAGCACTTGTGCCTCCAAGGGTTACTCATACTTTGTACTGGTGTGTGTATTATTGAGAATAACATATTTCAGGGATATAAATAAGGAGGTGGCCCCTGTCTGTAGGTGAAAAAAAAAAGAGGGCATTGTGGGCAGCCAGTGCGTAAAACTTCCCTAATCATCTTTAAGAGGCCTTTATGGCTACCCTTTCTTCTTTCAGACTGTGAAAGATCAAAGACCCTTGGGGCAAGAGAAAAGAAGTCCTGGAGATTGTTAGATTTTATTTATGACTTATTTGTCACTTCATGATATCTTTGATACTTATTTTTACCTAATTTCTCCTGTACAAAATGTTGTTAGGGGTCACACTCTGTGTTTTTCAGTGTTCTCTGTATCTTCTCTATTCATACATCTCCAGAGAAGGTAAGTCAAACAATATGCTGATATTTTATACTTTTAAATTCCAGGGGAGAAAATAAGCCATTTTCTTAGAAACACTACCAGGAAAAAAAATGGAAATTAATTCAGATTAAATTGCATGGGTCATGGCCAAATTCTCATCTTTTGTAACCTTATTAAGAAATGTTATGAAAAGCTTCTTGCCTATCTTTATGCATAAGCTTTCTGTTCTTTTTAGAAAATATTGTTTTAAAATTCATATAAGAAATCAAATAATCAGTTTTTTTTAAAGATTTTATTTATTTATTTGACGGAGATAGAGAGAGGAAGAGCACAAGCAGGGGGAGTGGCAGGCAGAGGGAGAGGGAGAAGCAGGCTCCCTGCTGAGGAAGGAGCCCGACGTGGGACTCGATTCCAGGACCCTGGGATCATGACCTGAGCCAAAGGCAGATGATTAACTGACTGAGCCACCCAGGTGCCCCTCAAATAATCAGTTTTAACATGGTTATTATGTATGGCTTCTGAATACTTTTAAAGTGAGCTATTCATAAATCTACTAATTGTTTCCAAGGAAGTTTCTCTTGTATGGACACAGTTTTTGTTTTGTTTTGTTTTTTTTTTTTTTGTTTTGTTTTACTAAATGTATTTGTGTTAAGTTGCCTTAAATCATTTTTGAATTTCTTATTATTAAGAAATAAGTGAGTAGATTTTTCCCCTCCCCCCACCTGAAATCATGTATTCTTTTACTTAGATTTCCAGATATCAAACTTGAATAATCTTGATGTCAAAAAAGCCATCCCTAAAATTAAATGAATATCTATTTACCCCAGAGCCTTAACACAATATTCAATCAGTGGCAGTTAATTTTAGTAAGATCAGGTTTGGGCAATGTATTACAAGGGAATGTTTAATGCAAATCCAGCATTTGACATAATACCAATCCATATCTTATATGAATAAGTCAGCTCTATTTTCCTTGAATTCTGCAGAACATGAGTTTCTAATTCTAGGAAAGTTTTAAAACAGAACTTGTAATTGTAAAGGGCTGGTTGAATCAGTGTCAAGCAGTGAGTTCTCTGCATGTGCCCTGTGGGATTTAGGCAGTGGTAAAACCTCATCTTGGGGTGAGAAGTATTTGTGTTGAGGGGAGGATGCTTATTTCTAGAAATTGGGAGATTCTATACATAGAGAAATATTAAGAATAACTTAAAGTTTTCCATTGTAACATATTTGCTCTAATGTCTTTCATAAAATCATATTCTGTTTTAAATACAATATAACTGCATTTAAAAATGGAAAAAAGAAAAATAGTTATAGTTAGACTACTTTGATGTTAACCACTGCTCACATTTTGCTGCAATTTTCTTTCCATTATTTTTCATTTTCCGTTATTTTATGTTCCAGGTGTCTTATTTAACAGAGCTTTTTTAGGCAGATAATAACAGATAAACTATGGAGCACTTACTACAAGTACTTTATGTGCATTATCTCATTATATTTGCACAAACATACCTTTGAGGCAGACACTATTTATTATCCTTGTTTGATACACAAGAAAATTGAAGAAGGCTTATTAAGGTCAATTCATTTGCCCAAGGTCATATGGCTGGTAATTTGTGATATCTAGCCTTGAATCCAGGAAATCTAATGTCAGAGATTTTGATTTGAATGTTATGTCACGTTGTGTCTTTGCAGAGTTATTTTTGTAGATTGAAGTTAATGAATTTATGTAGATTGAAAATAAAATTATGTTTTTTTTTTCCAAAAGAACTCAACCATATTTCTCTGTTAAAGATGTGAGTTATGAGCTCTAAGCTACTTTATATAGATGATTAAATTGTTCAAATTATTGGTCTATCAAATAATAATAATTATTATTTTTGTAAAGATTTTATTTATTTATTTTAGAGAGAGAGTGCGTGCGAGTGTGGGGAGGGGCAGAGAGAGAGAGGGAGAGAGAGAATCTCAAGCAGAATCCATACTGAGCTTGGAGCCTGAGGAGAGGATTGATATCACGACCCTGATCATGACCTGAGCCAAAATCAAGAGTTGGGCCCTCAATAGACTGAGCCACCCAGGTATCCCATCAGATAATGTTGATATAATAAAATTATTTTGATATAATAATAACAATAATTATAAAAATTATGGTTAGCAACATTCTTAATAAATATTTGGCTTAGTAACTAAGTCAAAATATGTTTAGCTGGATTGCTTTACCTTTATTTTTGACTAAATTTTCCCTTCTCCTGTATAGTTTCTCGATCCTTCCCTTTTCGTTGACTGTGGATACCTAGCTTAATAAATGAACATATTTTTTTTTTTTTTTTTTTTTTTTTTAAAGATTTTATTTATTTATTTGAGAGAGAGAATGAGAGAGAGAGCACATGAGAGGGGGAGGGTCAGAGGGAGAAGCAGACTCCCTGCTGAGCAGGGAGCCCGATGCGGGACTCGATCCCGGGACTCCAGGATCATGACCTGAGCCGAAGGCAGTCGCTTAACCAACTGAGCCACCCAGGCGCCCTAAATGAACATATTTAATGCTGCAAAGATACTTGCATACTGTGAAATATTTCCTCTTTTTTAAAAAAGGGATTGAGGCAAGATTAATCATCTCCCTCTTGAAATTTATTCCTGCAACTGTAAAGTCACAATAGTGCTTAGATTTCTGATTGTACAGAAAATGAAAATTGGAGAAAGCATGAGTGAATTGCAGTGAAGAAGGTGTAACTTGCAGAAAGTCAGTCTGAATTTTTATAGCCCAGTTTCAAGGGCATAAATCATTATTTGATTAAGAATGTGATTGTTCTATGTGTAACTATCTTTTTTTATATTCAGAGCTAGACATTAGCACCAGCCCAAGCAAAACTTTCAGTGATTTTTTGAGCAAACAGAAATGTTGAGAACAATAAGAGTGGTGTGAAGAAAGCTGACCTAGAGAATTCAGCAGCTGCATAGAACCCCAAAGAGGTTTTGGCTTTTCCTACATGCTTACTTATTAGACAGAGTACAGAGTGATAATAACATACATTTGTCATATTGACAAATTATAATGTACCTCTAGGTTCTTAGAGTGAAATGCAGAGGAGAGGATTCCTCTCCTGGCAATGAACTTGGGAGCCCTCCCCTCCACATTGGCTGTAATCAGGGGTGGAGAGCAGAAGTTGAAATCACAGTACCCCACATATATTTTTGTGAGTTATACTGCTATTACAGTGGAGTAGCCAGTTGAGCAGAAATAGTAAGTTAGACACAACTCATACCTGGGGATATCTGGCTCTGTCACTAAAGGGTTACCTTAAGAAACAGCTAACCTCTTTGGTCTTAGTTTCCTCCTCTGAGCACAGTAGGAAGATTGGATTGTTTGATCTCTTCTGGTATCATATTTATAGCATTTCTAGTACCTCACAGCTCTTTGTATGGTGCTGAGCACATAGGAAGCCATGAAATAGCTGCTGATTAAGTGACTGTGAAATCAGGTGTAGGAGAACCTGGGGGTAACCAGATAACAGAGAAGGGTAAAGAATACAAGCTTTACATGGTTGATGAGATTATAATAATACATAGACGAGATTGGGGAAAGAAGGATTATACGTCTCATATTTTAATGGCCAGTGTCTGACTTGGACATTTTCCTTGATTTCTATCAGGTCCTTGATGCCTGAGGTGATAATTTTCAGACTAAAACAAAATCACTACATTTTATAAAGTGTCCAGGTAATTATGCCTAAGTGGAATCCTGGCTTAAGTGATTCCTAACGTAACTTTTAAATTCTTCAACAGGTAGGGTAGTGCTATGATTGTGTGTCCCCCCACCCAAAGATACGTTGAAATCCTCATGCCTAGTAGCTGTGAATCTGATCATATTTTGAAACAGAATCCTTACAGATTTCATCAAGTTAGGATGAGGTCATTAATCCAATGTGCCTGATGTCCTTACAAGAAGACAACAGATGCAGATACACAGGAAAAGGCCATGTGAAGATGGAAGCAGCTACAAGTCAAGGACCACTACAGACTGATGGCTGTCATCAGAAGCTAGGAGACAGGCAAAGGACAGATTCTTCTACAGATCCCTGAAAAGAAAACAACCCTTCTAATACCTTCCTTTAGAAGTTCTGGTCTCCAGAACTCAGAGAGAATAAATTTCTGTGGTTTTAACCTGCCCAGTTTGGGATAATTTGTTATGGCAGCTCTAGGAACCTAGTATAGGTAGGCAACTTCTTCCAAGTCATTTTGTGTTGGATGATGGACCTAAAATACATCCAAGTAATAGAAATAAACTTGGCTAATCAGCTAAATATTTCCTTTCTAACTGAGGTAAACAGAGTTGTGAGAAACCTGAATATTGTGGCCTTGAACTAAATATTCTCACCAATGACTAGAGAGGGAGCTCTTTATTTCCACCTGTGTTTAGAAGCTGTTCCCTACAACTGCCCACAATGTCAACAGTTTGTAAAATCTGCAAGACTCTCCTGCTTTTTTTTTTTTGAAGATTTTATTTATTTATTTGACAGAGAGAGCGAGAGAGGGAACACAAGCAGGGGGAGTCGAAGAGGGAGAAGCAGGCTTCCCGCCGAGCAGGGAGCCCGATGCGGGGCTCGATCCCAGGACCCTGGGATCATGACCTGAGCCGAAGGCAGATGCTCAACAACTGAGCCATGCAGGAGCCCTAAGATTCTCCTGCTTTTATTTTAGTAGAAACAATTGCAAAGTTTAACTATTTCAAGATTTAAAGAATCATGTCTAGTATTCAAGATTCAAGTATTCAGGTATACACGTATGTGTGTTTATGAAGGTAAACAACAAGAAATCTCAATGAGCTATAATGAGGCTTCCCAATGTGGCTAACTAGCATTTGCGGCAATAATATCACACTATTTTTCTACCAGTGTGTAATGGTAGATATACGTTATGTTCCCTGTCACCTCTTCCAGGTTCACCTTTCCCCAACAAATCAGGGGGAAATCTTTGGGGTATCAAATCTATCTAAATGGCTTAATAGTTAAAGACATGAAAAAAATAAGCATTAATTGAGCAACCAAATGTTATACACTTAAATGCTAGCACTGTGACAATGCATTGAAGGAATAAACAAAATATTAAAGAATAGTTCCTGCCTTCCAAGAACTTAAAATGGAGTGAAAACAGAGATTAAGAGTGCAGACACTGGAGGCAGATTGCTTTGGCTTTTTGACTGACCTCCACTCATACTGTCTCTAAGACATTGGGCAAATTACCCTTCCTCTGCTTCATTTCTTCATTCATAAAATGAGGTTAATGATAGTAGCTACTTATTTATTTATTCATTTAAAGAACTCATTTTATTTATTTGAGAGGGAGAGAGAGAGAACGAGCCAGTGGGGGGGATAGGGGCAAAGGGAGAGGGAGAAGCAGACTCCCTGCTGAGCAGGGAGCACCAAGCTGGGCTCTATCCCCAGGACCCTGAGATCATGACTTGAGCTGAAGGCAGATGCTTAACCAACTGAGCCACCCAGGCACCCCAATTTTTATTTTTTTAAACTTTTAAGTAATCTGTACACCCAAAGTGGAGCTCAAACTTACAACCCCAAGATCAAGAGTCACATGCTCTACTGACTAAACCAGCCAGACACCCCTGATAGTGGCTACTTTACATGCCAAAGGAGTTATATATGTTAAATCAAGTGCTTGGCTTAGAGTGAGTGTTTAATAAATATTGGCTATTGTTACATTATTGATATTACTTATGAAATTGGTTTTCAAACAATATTGACCATATATTCTTAAACTGTATATATATGTAATATAAAACTTTACATATATATATATAATTAGAGAAGACTATTGGGAATAAATGCTAAGAAGCATAATTGAACTCTGAAACATATAGAGCTCATTGCATGTTAGACTTAACTATTTTAATCTTGGTAGAGAAACCAGTATCATAGACCAAGAAAGAAGGGCTTACAAGTGAGTGTGTAAAGAAAGCCTCTGCCCAATTAATTTTTTTCATCAACTGGGTGGAAAAGAAAAACTTGCAAATTTCTTTTCTTTTCTTAAAATTTTGTATTTGACTGACTGTATTTCAAAGGATTTCTGTGAATGTCATTCTCATTGCTTAAAAATAAGACACCATATCTCAGCTGTGGTAGGAAAATAGTCATCCTCTAAAGATATCCACATGCTAATCTTTAGATCCTGTGAATGTTTTACCTTATAAGGCAAAAGTGACTTTGCAGGTGTGATTAAGTTAAGAATCTTCAAGTGGCTGAGAGTATAGTGGATTGTCTAAGTGGACACAATCTAATGACATATGTTCTTAAAAGCAGAGAATATTTCCCTGCTGTGGTCAGAGGGGGATGTGACTACAGAAGAATGGTCAAATAGATACAAATTTCCTGGCTTTGAAGATGGAGTGAGGAAGCAATGAGTAGAGGAATGTGGGTGGTCTTTAGAAGCTAGAAAATAGAAGAAAATGGATTGTCTCTTAAAGCCCCCAGAAAGAAATGCAGCCCTGCTGACATCTTGATTTTAGACATCTGACACCTGTGTCAGATTTTTGACCTACAAAATTGTAAGCAGTAAATCTGTATTGTTTTAAGCCACTAAATTTGTGGTAATTTGTAACAGCAGCAATGGAAAGCTAATCCATCAGCTACTGCACATCATCAAAACAAACTAAGAAAAAGAATTCTTCCCTCTTCTCTCTTTATCTACTGCTTTTTCCTTTGCTTCTTTAGTTGTTTTTTAAAAGGTATGGGGGAAATTTCCTCTTCTGCACAAGATATAGTAACAGGTACTGAAAATATGCTCCTGCTTGTCAAACAAAACACACACATACACACACGAAAATAAAACTGGTATATAAAAACTGTTTTCAAGACATTGGGCATCAGGCATCAAAACAGTGATTCCTGAAGGACACAGATAAAGTGAGGCTCAGTTCCCCAATTTACTACCCCCAGGTTGCAACACGGGGTGGGGGGGAGGGAGCACCCAGCTAGAACCTAATGGACTCCTTGATTTGAGAAGTTGGATCTGAGAGAGTTGAATCTGAGAAGAACAGGAGGTTAGAGTTCTTAGGGCAGAGTACTGGAGACAAGAGAGCTGCAGAGAGTTAGATCCCTGGAGTTCTTAAGATGGCCCCTGTGAATATTTAGCAGAGCACTGATCAGTACATGCAAGTGAAGAAGAAACTATCCAAGGCTGAAAAAAACAACTAACCAAAAGGATTAGAGAGAACAGTGTTTGGCACTCACTCAGGCCTGGGAATGATTCCCGTTTCTACTAGCCAGAATGGAAAAACTCATAATTCAAGAAAGGTCTTGCCCAAGTACTAGGAAATTATTAGTCCTAGAATGAGCGCCCTTTGCTTCTGCCTAAAAAATTCAGGAAGGCAAGATCCAAAAAGCTTGAATTATTTCCAAATTCCTTAATTGCATCTCAGAATAAAGCAACAAACTAGGCAAAATTCATCATGTTTGTTATTAAACAAGACTACCAGGCATCCAAAGAAGTAGGAAAACATAATGCATAATGAAGAGAATATTCAGAAAATCAAAATTGACCGAGAACTGCCAGTGTTAGAATTTGCAAAAAAGGACACTGAAACAGTTGTAACTGTATTTCATATGTTCAATGTGTTCAGTAGGGACATAGAAAAAGATTTAGTTTTAATTCAAAATTTTAGAGGTGAAAGCTGCAATGTATGACATGAAAAATATCTTGTATGGAATTAACAATGGATAAACATTGAAGAAGAAAACATTAGTGAACTTGAAGACATAATAACAGAAACTATACAAAATGAAAAGCAGAGAGAAAAGGATTTTTAAAATATAAAGCATCAGGGGCTCCTGGGTGGCTCAGTCGTTGGGCATCTGCCTTCAGCTTGGGTCGTGATCTAGAGTCCTGGGATCGGGCCCTGCATCGGGCTCCCTGCTCGGTGGGAGGCCTGCTTCTCCTTCTCCCACTCCCCCTGCTTGTGTTCCCTCTTTCTCTATGTCTTTCTCTGTCAAATAAATACATAAAATCTTTAAAAAATAAATAAAAAAAAATAAAATAAAATATAAAGCATCAGTGAGTTGTAGGAAAATTTCAAGCAGTCTCATGTGCTTGTAATTCAAGTTCCTGATGAAAAGAAGTGGAGGGGCAGAAAAAATGTTTGAAGAAATAATGGTCAAAATTTTTCCAAACTTGATGAAAACCTTATTCTACATATAGGAATCAGTTTATCAAAAGCATGTAAGAATTTTAAACATATATGCCTTGAGTAACAGAGGTTCAAAATACATGAAACTGAGAGGATAAAACTACAAGGAAAAATGGAAATATTCTCAGCAGTAGTCAGAAATTTCAATACTCCTCTCTCAGTAAATGATAGAACAAGTAGAGAAAATCAGCAAGAATTTAGGACACTCATCAGCCTTATTAACCAACTTGATCTATTTGATATTTACAGAATACTGTACCCAACAAGAAAATACTATGCTCTCTTTTCAGTTGCACATGGAATATGTACCAAGATAAATCACATTTCCAGCCATAAAACAAGTTCCAATCAAAATCTCAGCAAGTGTTTTGTAAAAATTGACAAGCTGATTCTAAAATTCTCTTAGAAGTACAAAAAAATTTAGAATAGACAAAACAACTTTGAAAAAGAACAATTTAAAGGACTAGTACTAACTGGTTTCAAGACCTTTAATAAAGCTACAGCAATCATAGAGCGTAGTATTACCATTAAGATATACAAATAGAGGGCTCCCTGCTCAGTAGTGAGCCTGATTCTCCCTCTCCCTCTGCCCTTCCTCTTGCTCCCGTGCTCTCTCTCTCTCTCTCTCAAATAAATATATAAAATATTAAAAAAGAGAGAGACAAATAGTTCAATGAAAAGAATGGAGGGTCCAGAAATAGACCCACACATACATGGAAAATGGATTTTTGACAAAGATGAATGAAGAATTTCATGGAAAAAGAACAGTCTTTTCAACAACTAGTGCTAGAATAATTGAACAGCCATATGCAAAAATAAAAGTAAAAACAAAATACTTCAATCCATACTGTCTCACAATATACAAAATTAACTTAAAATGGATTATACACCTAAATGTCAAAACTAAACTGGTAATAATTCTAGCTGTAAACATGGGGGAAAACCTTTGTGACTTTGTGTTAAGCAAAGATATCTTAGATACATTAACAAAAGCATAATCCATAGAGGAATAAATTGATAAATTGGATTTCATCAAAACTTTAAAAATCTGCTCTTCAAAAGACACTCTTATAAATATGGAAAAGCAAGCCATATACCAGGAGAAAATTCAAGGACTTGTGACTATAATGTATAAAGAACTCTCAAAACTGAATAAATTTAAAAAAAAAGAACCAACCCATAAAAAACAGGCAAAAGATCTGAAGAGACCGCTCACAAAAGAAGATTTTTGGATGACAGATAAGCATACAAAAAGATGTTCATTCATCAGTTACTAGGCAAATAATAAAACCACAATGCAATATCACTGTCGACAATGTAAAAATGATTAAATTTAAAAGACTGACCATGCCAAATGTGGGCAAGGATATGGAGGAACTAGAGCACCAATTAACTCATGGCAGGAATGTAAAATGACACAACAGCTTTGGAAAACTGTTTGGCAATATCTTTGAAAGTTAAATATGCAACTACCACATGATCTAGCCATTCCATTCCTAGGCATTTACCCAAGAGAATTACCAAAATTCTTGTTTACAGATGTTCATATCAGCTTGATTTGTAATAACCAGAAACTGGAAATAATCCAAATGTGTATCACCATGTGAATGGATAAACAAGTGGTGCTATATCCATACAATAGAGCACCACTAAGTAATAAAAAGTAATGAGCTATTTATACATGCATCAAGATGGATGAATTCCAAAAGAACTATTCTGAGGGAAAGGAGCCAGACAGAAAAGGAGAACATATTTTTGATTCCACTTACGTGTAAGTTTAGTTATACCTGTAGTAACTAATACTAATCTATAGTAATGTAATCTATACTAGTCTATAGTAACATAAAGCAGATCAATGTTTACCTGAGCAGGGGGAAGGGAGAGAGAAAAGACAAATTTGGGGGTGATGGATATATACATTATTTTTTGGTTGTGGTGATGGACTTCCCAGTGTGTCCATACATCACTCAGTATAAACTATGAGGATTAAATGAATTTATACAGGAAAAGTCCTAAAAAGTGTGATAAGAAGTAAATGCTTACAATTATTAAATATTAATAAAGTATCTGAATTAACTGATTTCCTGTATCAGAGTTTTATCATTTTCTACTCAATTTCTCACACAACCGTTCCTCCTACCTGCAATGATTTTTTCATCCTCTTTCTTTTATGAGTTTTTTGTTTGTTTTTACTTCTTTTACTTCTATTCTAATAAAGCAACCCTACTGCTATGGAAATCTTCCTCTTTTGCTACACATTTCAATCAAGTATTTACTTGATTTATACAATGGTCAGTATACACAATGGTCAGTATTTAAAAACATTAACTTTTCTAATTCACGCTATCTATTCTTATTAAAATATTTTAGGATATATCATTACCTACATAAATTTAGAATTTTACCCAGGAATCTGAGTGTATTCTAATACTTTTGGTAATAGTATTTTAATTGCAACACCTTAATACTGAAATTAGAGAATAGGTACACTAACAATTTAATACTTAAATACAAAAATAAAAAAAATTATTCCTGTAGAACTCTAGTAATACCGATGATACTATATGAAAATGTGTGCCAAATCTGGCTTAGTTAAATTAATAATTATTTAATGATTCTGAGAAAAAATACAGATAAAAATTAGTAATGTACAATCTTAGGAAATGTTTGTTATTTAAGGAATAAATTATGTTTAGGTTTTCTAACAGAATAGTTTCTATTCAATAAGTATGTTGATTATAAATTAATCCATACATTTTAAAGCAACTCCAATGTCACTTCTAATTGGTAACTCTAACCCAACTATTTTTTGAGGCAAGGTATGTACTAGGAAAAAACGGAATTGTATTTTTTGAGTGTTTTCTACAATACAGATATTTTTATTAAGTTTATTGACATATAATTCATAAGCCATATAATTCACCCATTTAAAGCGTGCAATGCAATGGCTTTTAGTCTATTCACAGGATTGTGTAACCATCACTACAATCAGTTTTAGAGCTTCTTCATTCCTCCAAAATGAAACCATATACCCATTAGCAATCACTCGCCATTTTACCCTACTCCTAGCTCCAGACTTAAGCAATTACTAGTCTTTCCTTTTGTAAAGCTATGACTGTTCTGGAACTTTTGTATAATAGAATCATAAAATATATAATCTTTTGTGACTGGCTTCTTTTATTTAGCATACTGTTTTCAAAGTTATCCGTATTATAGCATGTATAGATACTTCACTTATTCTTATTGTTGAGTAATAGTTCACTCTATGGTGGTACTTCACATATGTATCCACTTATCAATTATTAGACATTTGAGTTATTTCCACTTTTTGGCTCTTATGAATAATTCTATTGATATCCAAAAAAAAAAAAACAAACCAAAAAAACTAATGCATTAAGAGGTTTATTTGCATAAATTGCTCACAGTGGACTTTCCCTCAGAAAGGGGGAAGGAACAAGCTTGTAGACCTTTCTCTTTGAACAAAAGCTAAAAGGCAGAAAACTTTGTGTGGTGTCGCTGTGAGCACCTCCAGCTGTATTAGTGTCACTGGAATAATAAATTTGATATAGTAGTCAAAAAAAAAATTCCTGTATAAATTTTTATGTGGACATATGTTTTCATTTCTTACAGATACATCCTAGGAGTTGAATTGCTGGTCTTATGGTAACTCAACGTTTAACCTTCTAAGAAACTACTAGACAGTTTTCCAAAGTCATTGCAACATTTTACATTCACCAAAGGTTTATGAGAGTTCCAATTTCTCTGCGTCCTTGCCAATCCTTGTTATAGTCTTTTGGATTATAGTCATCCTAATAAGGACTGGGGAGTGGTATGTCCCGGTTTTGATTTGTATTTCCCTCTGGCTAATGAGGTGAACATCTTTTCATGTGTTTACTGACCATTGTGTATCTCCTTTGGAGAAATGCCTATTCAGATTCTTTGCCTGGTTTTTAATTGGGTTGTCAATTTATGGCTGGTTATAGACTTTTTTTTTTTTAATTAATGAGGGTAGACGCCCTAAAGCTGTTTTTTAATTGCTGAGTTTTAATTGACTGTATAAAAAATGACTTCCACTTTTAATGTAGAGTCTGTTCTACTTAAGCCTAATATACAACACTGATTTTTATATAAAAATATCACAAAAAGTATCAATATAATTTTATACTTTATTTAAAAATCAGTAATTGCAAAATAATTTTATTAAGCAATACTTTTAAAATAATGTTATCCCTTCTTCAAAGATAACATTTTTTTTAAGATAACATTTCTTGGGAAGAAACACACCGAGAATATTTTAGAAAGCAAGAACTACTTATTGGCTAATAAACAGTCGGGCTTGATATCATGAAAACTTTTACAGTTCCAAGAGGACCTTGGCATTTAGACAATGACAATATTGTTCGAGGAGAAGTCATTTTTTTTAATGACGCTAACTTTTCCCTATCCTGCTTTGGTAATTTTCTCCTGAACGTCTGCGTAGGAAGATTAGCAATGTCCACACCAGTTACATGTCTGAATCTTAAATGCTTGAAGTTGACTGGATGTCATAGCAGGAAATAAAAATATTTTCTGCCAAACATCAATATTCTAACATATTGTACCTGTAGATCCCTGGAAATATATGTTTGATTTTTTTTTTTTTTTAGATTTTATTTATTTATTAGACAAGGAGAGAGAGAACATAAACAGGGGGAGAGGGAGAATCAGGCTCCCTGCTCAGCAGGGAGCCCGATGTGGGGCTGGATCCCAGGACCCTGGGATCATGACCTGAGCCGAAGGCAGATGCTTAACTGACTGAGCCACACAGGTGCCCATATGTTTGATTTTTAACATGCAAGCTCTTTGTAGAGTGGCAAGGTAAATTGAAATATATATGAAAATACTAAAGAAATGGTTTAGAAGAAAGCACCATTATTAATATATTTCCTGAGACTATTCTCAGAGGGTCTCCAAGAATAATGTCACTTATTATTTGTAATTTTTTTATTATATACTTGGCGCATTTTCATCATGTATACTCATATCTCTTTCCTAATAAAAACACTCATTAAAAAACTTGAAACACTCCAGATTAATATCTCTTTGTCTTTTAAAAATCCATACTTAAATGTAAATTTTTTTCTTAAATTTTTTACCTATAAATTTCCAGAGAGCAGGAAATTTGTGGTTCACAGAACCTGGCATATAATGAGTGCTTAATACATGTTTATTGAATGAGTGAATTAAAGCTATTTTTTAATTGGTGAGTTTTAACTGACTTTAAAAAAAGGATTTCCACTATTTATATAGATTCCGTTCAACTTTAGCCCAATATATAATATTGAGTTTATTTAAAAGCGTCAATATAATTTTATACTTCATAAAATACAGCTCGTCCTCCCACCCTCCGCTAAACTGGGGTCCCTGGGTGGGGGGGGGGGCGACGACTTGATCTGCCTCAACCGAAGAGAAATCAGGAGATTAAAAGCAGTTTGGGAAGGCAGAACTGTCGGGGATTTGGGGAAGAGGAGAGTCCAGCGGGAGGGGTTGCCTTCCCCATGCTGGCATCCTCTTAGCCCCCCGCCATCCCCCGCGGGAGGGTCAGCCTGCAACCCCCGTGGGCAGGTCTGGGTCACCAAATGCTCCAGGCAGGTGGACTGGAAAGAGACCTACACAGGCTTGCTCTCCAGGGAGCAGGGCACTGCCCCGCAGCTTCTCTGCCCGGGTGCAGGGGTCCTTGACCTTTGCCTCGCAGTTTGCTTGTAATTCATGCTTGATCACCGCTCAGCTTCTTGACGGTATCCTTGGAGGTGGCATAGATCGCTTTGCTCTTAAGAGGTGCAGACTCAGAGACCCAGAAGATAAACAGCAGGTCCTCCTCCTGATTCTCTTTATTAAATTTTTACATATTAATTTTTTTCCCTAAGGTGCGTCCCCATTTACGACATAGGGTGTCTGGAAGAGTTATTGATGAACAGGGGAATCAAACCCTTATCTATGCATTTTTCCAGCAGGGTTGCAGCTATTGGAGAAGTGCTCTGTGAGCCTCTTGCCGTCTAACCTCTCAGACCCTGCGAAGTCCATCTGGACCCACTGTCTGTTACAGGTCACAGCCCTATTTTACAAATAGCTTCTCAGTGGTCTTTGGTTCCGTTCTTTTCGGATTCTGCCTGGGGAAGAAAGGGAAAAGGAAACACATTTGCCTTTTACATTATGTAGCTGATGATTTACAAAACAAATAAACGTTGATTACCGTTGGAAAGATTGTAGACAACTACAAAGCATTTGTCCTGCACATCATTCCTTCATGATTCTAACTATTTTTGGCAAATGCCAAATTAGCACAGTGGCAGGGCCGCGTAACAATGACTCCACAAGCCAGTGCTGAGAAATAATAGAAACTGAAAGCATCTGACTGGCCACAAATCAATGATTTCAACAATTTTCTTTTACTTGTAAGAATGCAAGCAATCTCAGGCATGAGTTAGTATTTTTAGAGTCCTAGTTATAATAAGCTCCTTTCAATTCTAAGCTCAATTAAGAAATTAAAATTATGTAGAAAGGAGCAAGCATGACAATGAACCTCACTTCACCTCGATCATGAGCACAAATAATTGATTTTTTCCTCCCTAGTGATATAAAGATCCTGGGGGTGAGATAATTAAATTTCTTCTGCATTAAAAAAAAATTGAGAAAGTAAAATGTGAAAGAGATTTTTGCGGGAGAAAGGACTTAGATATGTAATCTAGTGATTACTCAACTGTTCTCATTCCACAGAGGAGGAAATTTAAGCCCAGAAATTTTCATTTCACAAGAACAAACTTGAGAGCTGAGGCAATAAATCTCAAAATAGATTACAGTAACAATTAACTATCTGCAACACATCTACCAAAGGGAAAATATTCAAAACATAGCCCCTTACTAAACATATGCTCTAAACCCATGGTCAAAGACGAAGAACTTCAAATAAACACTGCCCACCTTTTCTGCTACAGAATTATTAGCAAATTATCAGGGTTTCAAGTTTATTAGTGATGCAAAATAAATATTAAGCCTGGGGATAATCTTCTAGTTGGTCCTCAGCAGCAAAAAAAATGATAGATGCTATGTCAGGGAAAAAATGACTTATACACCTTGACTGACCAATTTTTAACACCTTGCAAAATTGGCTTTATCATTCTCTTTCTCTTTCTGTCTTGTCTGTCTCTCACACATACACAATTATATGTTTTTTATCTGAACTACTTGAGAGTAGGCTGGATATGTCAGGTCCCTTAGCAGTTAATGTTACAGTATGTATTTCCTAAGAACAAGAATATTCTCTTATCACCACAGTGCAGTCAGCAAATTGAGGAAAGTTAACATTTCCATCTAATCTACATTTTCCCCTTGTACATAACTAATTACATTAGTATCTAGTTTATTCATTGTTTGGTTGTTTTTGCAAAAATAAGAATATTTGCATATGTTTTATTTCCCTAAATAGAATTGCTTATACAATAAGTCCATTAAACATAAACTAATAAAATGCAAAGCTAATTTTGAAGTAAAATTATTTTTATAGATTTTGAAATATTTTTATTCTTTCCTATGTCTTCTATCCTTACTTCTTTCCTTCTTTCTTTCCCCATTATTTGGCACAAGGCAAAGCTAATTTCGCAAGGAAATGGTGCCGTAAGAAATTAGGAATCGATGAAAAGTTCCAAACAGAGAATTAAAATGATCAATCTAAAATTAAGGAAGCCAACTGTGGCTGTTGTGTGAAGGGGGCAATAAAATGGGGAGAGAGTAGAGGTTGGGGAGGCTAAGTTAGGAGGCTATTGAGATTTTCCAGGTAAGAGCTATCGAGAGCCCAAATTAGGGTCATGGCTGGAGGAGTGGAAAGTGGTGAAGGTGCCCATCATCTGAATTTGGAGAATGAACAAGAGAAGGAAGGTGGAGATTCTACTGAGTTTTATAGCCTTGGAGAATATTGCTGTAATTGTCTGAATTGGGGAACACAGAAGGCATAGATTTGGGGGGTGGGGGGGGAAGATGAATGGTTTGGTTGTGAACCTGCTGAGTTTGAGGTATTGGTGTTCCATCCACTTGGAGAAGTCCAGGACATGATGTGATGACATAAAACCACATAGGGAAAACACAGGTGCTATATACACTGGGTGTTAAGAGGACGGCTTGCTCTATAGTTTCATTTCATTGTTTTCATGCAGAGCCATCTTCTTTCCTTTGAGCCCTTACACAGGTGGGCCTTCAGCGAACAAGTGCAGATGCATATAAGGCTTCTTCATGGTTAAACTGGAAATTGAAGCTGAAGCATCATGGTCTTGCTTTTATTTCACATAGTTGCATTAACTATTTGAGTGTTGTCTTGATAAAGGCAATGTTCTACCATAGGCATTTTGTAATAATGCATCATGGTGTCTGTAAAGAGCTCTGACTGTTGGGACATCTGGGTGGCTCAGTCGGTTAGGCATCCGCCTTCGGCTCAGGTCATGATCCTGGGATCCCTGGGATCGAGCCCGGAAACTGGGTCCCTGCTCCGCAGAGAGCCTGCTTCTTCCTCTCCCTCTGCCTGCTGTTCCCCCTGCTTGTGCTCTCTCTCTGTCAAATAAATAAGATCTTTAAAAAAAATGACTCTGACTATTGAATTTTTTCATATTCTCCTTGTAAGATCTGAGTGAGATCTGAGAATATATGTGGAAGTGAGCACAATTCAATGTCCAACCCCACACCTGTTCATGGGGAAAACACATACACACATGTTTTTCTGGAAAGAAGTCAAACTTCTATTGTTGCTAAAATTCTTTCCATGGAGAATAGATTTTATTTTTCTCTACATATAATTTCCTGTTGTACATGGAAAGGAAATGTTTTCTCTTGTTTCTAGTAAACAGTCATGCATAGAAAATGGAAAACCTTGTTTGAAAGAGAAATGAGTCTCTATTTTATCCTCTCTATAGCTAGGAGAGAGGACAGCTTTTATAAGAATTCTCCATGCCCTGTGAGTCCTTTCTTCCCTCCTTCCTCTATGGGTGCAGTATCTGAGTCTTGTCAGTGCCTAGACAGGCCATAAATACATAAGAAGAATCCCAGCAAAGCATGTATCAGAGGGAAGGATACTGAGGTAGGAATGGTGATAATAATAATAATCCCTCTTTTAGGTGTATTGATGAAGACAAGCACATTCCTGTGACAGTCTTGCCATCCTCTCTTTGGCCAACACTAGGAGTAAAATTGCTAAGAACTCAGAGGGCCCAGGAGAGGGGGTGAGGGGCAGAGGAAGAATCTTAAGTAGGCTCCACGCCCAGCACAGAACCCGACACTATGGGGCTCGATGGGGAGCTTGATGTCACAACCTGGAGATGATGACCTGAGTAGAAATCAAGAGTCAGATGCTCAACCGACCGAGCCACCCAGGTGCCCCACATCTTTGTCATTTTTAATTCCCACCTTATAGCTTGACTTGAGCTCAGTTGATGCCACTGCATAGTTCATTATGATAATATTTGTTTGAATTCTTATATTGTATGCAACTTTTATACTAGCCTGGTACCTGTCAATTCTCTTCTTTGTTCTTATCTAAGAAGATTTTATGATTTTCTGGACTCTCACAGGAGAAACAGATGCTTTCTAAGTAGTAAGGCACAGGATCTTTACTGTAATAGTGGAACTGTGATCATATTCATTCATATATATTTTAGCATTGCGAGTGTCTGTACAATTTCATTACTTTATTTCCACTAGACATGCCTATTGTCTGTTCTTGAACATGAGCATTTGAGCATTCCTACCTCTTGGTTTCATTTTGTGGCTTTATCTTACCTCCTTTCTTCTCACAGTTCCCTCTGGTTAATGCCCTAACTCTCTCCATCTACCTGTATATTTCTTAACTTTCTAGATTTAACTGAGATAAATTTTGTCTTAATCCCCTCTCCTCCTTTTTAAAATTACAGGCATCTTTTTCTTACTCAGAAATTGTATGCTGCTTCCTATGTGTGCAATTTATTTGACAATTGTACTGGCTTACACTATTAGTTTCCTTTTTCTGTGTCTAAATCTTGACTTTCTAAATAAATGGCATCAGGAGAATAATAACCAAATCCTTGGGCTTTGGAGCTCGACAGACTTGGGCTTGAATTCTTGTTCTTCTGCTTAATAGCTGTAAAACCTTGAAGGTACTTCCTCTCAAACTTCAGTTTTCTCATCCAGGAAATGAGCATAATCATTGTAATCATAAGGTTGTCCTGAGAAGTAAACGAGATATATATATAAGATTTATATATAAATATTTTATATATATTTATATCTTTTATATATATAAAATCTTTTTTATAAAAAATCTTTTATATATATAAATATATATATTTATATTTGTATGAAACAATGATTAAGAATTGGACCAAATATTTGCTCAAAACTGTTTTTTGATTGATTTCTTTTTGAAGTTGCTAAGTCCATAGATTAATCAGTCAAATGGGGTGCCAATGTTTGGTGAAGAATGACCACACACTAATAGGGTGATAATTTGGTTGGAAAGCACTGACGTGTCTGCTAGATGAGACTACTTCAAAATAGAAACCCTTTTCGTGGAAGGCTAATAATGACATTAATAGATGCCATTCCCTCTTGTAGTACTAGCCTAGCTCCCTTCTAATTGTCAGGAATAAATCCCCACATGATGGCAAGCTGCCCTGCCTTTTCTTGAGACTAAACAAATCAGCCTGGGTGGCATGTACATATCAATGTCATCACTCCTTTGCCCAAGAGGCAGCATGAGCTGAAAATAAATTTGATTTTTCTGCCACTAGAAAACTGAAGCCTCATATTTTTCAAAAAGAATAAGTAGGATGACCTCATTGAATGCCTTAATGGAGAAGTCATGGTGCTGTCCCAACTCTCTCCAGGGTACATAGAAGCACAGAGACAGATTTCTTCTCATCCCCAACCTACTGCCTAGGACCAGTGTCATTCTTGTCAGCCTTGCTTTTAAAAAACACATCCTATTTCTTCCTTCCTTAAAAAATGTTATTAGATAAATTGCCTTAAAAGTTCTCTTCTTGGCTATGTTTCCACCAATTCTGCTTCTGGCCTTTAAAGTTGTGTCCCAATCCAGCTTTTTTGATTGAGCCTCTTCCCCTACCCTTTGAAAGATACCTCAATTTGCTGTGTTTATTTTATTTTTTTAAAAGATTTTATTTATTTATTTGAGAGAGAGAGGGAGAGAGAACACGAGCAGGAGGGGCAGATGGAGAGGGAGAAACAGGCCCCCTGCTGAGAAGAGAGCCCAACTCAGGGCTCGATCCCAGGACCCTGAGATCATGACCTAAGCTGAAGGCAGACATCTAACCAACTGAGCCACCCAGGTGCCCCTCCATTTGCTGTGTTTAGAACCACATTTGCATTGTGTATTATGGTGTGCTTATCTCAAGACTACTAATTGCAGTAGAGTTTCATAGATTAGACATCCAATAAGAAAGGAAGGACATTTGGGTTCTAATTTAGGTGCTATCATTAACTAATTTTCTGATTTTGCATGCAGTATTTAGCCCCTGGGAGCCCATCTCTGTTTCTGCAAAATGAATATATTACTACCTACTCTAACTGCTTCAGGGAATTTTAGAGAATAAAGCATGTTAATAATAGTAATGGTGTTTAGAAATATTATGTAAATATGACTGAACTTTCCACTGCTAATCAGTTATTATGCTGCAGTATGGAATAGATAGAGACTTAAATACAATGTACTGGGCCATGTAATTATTACAATATTTAAAAGATCTTTTCTTACAAAATATTAGTCCATATATGAGTTGTCTATAATTCTCTCAATGTATCCCTTAACCATCTGTTAGCCATGCTGGGCATAGAGAACATTTTTGTGACTGCATAAGTATAATACAGAGGTTTGTTATAGAGACTGAAAGTGTAGGGTGAAGAAATGGGAGGTGTAGAATAAAACTAGCACGTGTTTTTGTCCTTTATGTACCACTCACAGTCCTATTACCTAGACAGTTTCCACATATTGCCTGTAAGCTCAAAAGAGAGAACAAAATTGAAAGGCCTTAGGAAGAAAATTCAAAATACACAATGTGGACATTGATCTTTTGTTCATTTATTTGAGGTTTTTTTTGTTGTTGTTGTTCCTGGTTATTTTTCTTGGGCAATGAAAAATGAAATAGGGACAAATTTAAGGTTCTCTTCCACTCGTGACATTTAATGACTTTATTTTTCCCTGAAAATCTGAAATAGGGAAGTTGTAAGAGAAGAAAACAAAGAAATGTGTTTCATTTCCTACAGATATGACTAGTTCTTTTAATTTCAGCATGCATGCTCTCTTTAAGTATTTATTCATTCGTTCACACAAATATGGAGCAACTAGGAATTTAATTTATTGAATTTTATGGAATCAAATCCAGTTCAGTGATTTATTTAACACATATCCCTTTAACCGTGTTAAAAGTTCTTCCCTTCCCTCAAATTTTCCTTCAGCTGTTTTATCATATATTTACTCTTCACATTATAATACTCTAATGACAGAACTGGAATTCTATGGGATATTTGCTAAGATGATATAGTTTTCTTTGTGAAATATTCACAATAGGTCAGAAAATAAATTGTGAAATAAAAAAATAAATTCAATCAACAAATTCTACCACTTATAGCCAATGTGTATCTGAAGGGGGAGGAAGATTAATGTATAGATTAAAATGATGTCAAATAGTATCAGATGAGTACATTTATGGATTCATGGCATCTCCATCACAAAAGGCACACAGCTGATGAGACTTGGGGCTCTGGATTATTATTTGCTCCTTACTATATCTTTATGAATCATTTATCTCTAACAAATAGATTAGAAGTAAGCCAACTATCACAATATGCAGGCCCGAATCTGGCTTGCCTCCTGTTTTTGTAAATACAGTTTTACTGGAACACAACAATACCATTTCCCTGTTGTTCGTAGCTGCTTCACTACAATGGCACGCTTGTGAGGGAGACCTACAAAGCCTAAAACACTTACTACCTGGTCCTTTACAGAAAAAGCTTTCTGATGCCTGAAATAAATTACAGTTAAAAATCAAACAATGCAACAACTCACGTCATCTCCCTTTTCTGTGGAAGAAAAATCAATACTGATTCATTTTGGTTTATCTGGCTATGTTTTAATTCTTATTGTTTTTATTAAGTGCAAAAGTTGAGAATAACACTGTGCTGCCAATTTATCTACCTAAACACATGGGAGTATTTCCTTGAGAGTATTTCCTTTTGAAAACATTACCAAAGTTAATGGTAATGAATATCTCCCTAAATTTTGTAAATTCCATATAAATTACATTACTAGTGATTATTCATGGTAGCAATTGCTTTCTTAATTATTAAGTAAGGAAATATTGGACTATCTTTACTAACATTTTAAAATTTAATAAACTTCATTCTTTTAGCTGAATATTTAAATCTTTCTTATAATTTCAATTCTCTGGTAGCTAGATCTGGGGAAGTGTAAATCTCAGTAGCGTTGTTCTCAAGTTCTCTTTTCATATTCTCCCCCGTTCCTGTGCACTTCCTTAAGAGCACAATAGATAATATCATTGTTTTTGGCAAGATAGTGATATAATCAAAATAGTTAATGCCCAATTACTAAGTAAAAGTTGTCTTTGCTGGCTCCACTAGTTATAGACTCTTCTCCAGAAATGACGACTATACTGATAAAATCTTTGTAGGATGATTGAAGGATGGAATTGGCCTCTCTTAGTTATGCGAGGTGTATAGAGGGACTTAAGATATTGTCCCCACTTTAAGGAATCAGAGCTTTTTGAGTGCAAGTTGATGGGCATTTGAGAGTGTACCAGAGAGCGACGAGTAAACATATCAAGGACAATTTAAGCGAATGGCTTTGAGATTGTGCTGAAAAGTTTGAATGATGGTACTCCAGCAGAGATAGGAATTGAAATTGATCCTCACACTGGTAAGGTACTTTCTTAGGAAAGCTTTCCAGCACTTCTGCAGATCAATATATTCGGCTTTGTCATGGATAATTCTTTAAGGCCCATAGGATCTAGAGATCCTTGGCTATTTAAAATAGAAAATGCTGGTGTATGTCCTGGAGGGATTATGACCATCCTACTAATTATTTTGAATTCTAAATGAGATCCCGATTTATCAAAGGTATAGTTTTACCTGCAGGGATTGTGATACAGTAAATACTACTAAAGCATGGAGTTGTAGGTATGGATAAAGACTGCTGTGTTTGGATAGAAAATAACTTTTTAATAAACTTGGGTGCTTTTCAGACTTTTTGACCTCACAGCGGTCCTGCTTCTAAATTCCCATTGGTCACTTTAATCCAAATCTGACAAATATTTAAGTTTTTAACTCTTGCCAATAATTTAACCTGTGATAATCTCATTGCTAATTTCAAAGTAGACAATTTTATTGGTGCAAGTTTTTGAAGGAGAGCAGAAGAAGAGGAGCCCCTAAAATATGCCACTTTGGCATGAGGATTATTTAGAGCTAAAGGTAATCAAAACTCAGCAGATTCAGGAGGAGCTCTTTACCTCTCCCTAAACTGCCTAAATTTACGTTGGAAAGGGGGCCTGTACCAGGAGAAAGTTATTACCAGATACACCTCTTACTTAAGAAAATTGTCTGAGTAACAGGGCAGCCTTTGCTTTTCAAACATTACCTCTCACCTTTGTGAGTGGCCTTCCTCCCCTTCCTATCTCCAGACCTCAACCCCTTTCTCCGGCTCAGGCCCAATGATGTTATATAAACCTCAATCGCCTGACGGCCTTTGGGTCTCATATTTTTATGGGGCTTCCACTCATACAAAATTAAATGTGCTTTTCTCCTGTTAATCTGTCTTATGTCAATTTAATTATTAGAATAGCCGAAGAACCTAGAAAGGAAGAAGGGAAAACTCTTCCTCCCCTACATTTTCTTTAATGATGTATTTCATTTCTTAGTTTGAAGTAGTCATGCAAATAAGAGTACAAAATTTAAAAGAAATGATACGCTGTAAAATATCTTTCTCCCCTCCCACTGCCATGTGTCAGCTAACTAGTTATCTTCGTGGAGCAATCGCTGTTCCGTTTTCTTCTGTGTCCTTCCAGAGTCAGTGTGGACATATGCATTTATATCTATATCTAGATCTAGATCTATCATCTATATCATCTATATCTATCTATCTATATCTGTCTATGTCTATGTCTATCTCTATTATCTATATTTATATCTGTATATTATGATGCAAGTAATATTATGCTCTTCATACAGGTCAGGAGTTAGTTATTTATCTCGATAATATACATTTGAAATGGTTTCCTATCAGCTCTTCATTATTTTTAACAGCCTCATAATATCCCCTTAGATAAATGAACCATATTTTTAGCCAGTTCCCATACCAAAATTTTATCTAATTTTCTGGCTTTATTTTTTGTGTGTCTGTGACTGTGTCAATATGTGTGGTGTGTGTGTGTGTGTGTGTATGAGTTGTGTTGAGAGGCTCACACACAGAAGCTATGTTACTCAGTTCACTCATACTCACTCATACTATTCTGTTGGACTGTGTGAGTCTCCTCGGTTGTTCTATTTTTACCTTTGCCTTCGTCCTTGATCACCAAATGCATTTTTTCACTTCTCCTTTACCACAGGCATCACTCTAAGGTGTGGTATTTTCTTGGATATGTGTATAATTCTGTAAACTATAAACTATTGGTTAGCATGTGTAAATTTAAAAATCATATTAATGTGTTATTGATCTATTCCATACTTCATGGTCATGACTTCTGAATTGTTGCATGATAGTTTTTAGTATGTCTATTATTTTTTCCAATCTTATTTCCCAGCAATGGATACATAGGATGCTTCCAGCTTTCATGATCACAAATAATGCTGTAACAAACTTATGCGTATGAACCCCCATATGGATCTATACATGAATGTTTCTACATCCAACATTCCTGGGCATCACACCATTGCTGGGCCATACTCATGGTTGCTGTGTACTTCAAGTTTTCCACACATAGCCATGCCAGGTTATGCTTCTACCCGAAACATGTGGGAGTCCTATTTTCTCACATCCTTGTCAACATTTGGCATCCCGTAGCTCTTTAATTATTTTAATCTGTTGCATATGAAGTGATAAACAATTATTTAACTTCGCATTTCTCTGATGATTAGGGAGATTTGAAATATCTTCTCATGTTTTTCAATCTGTGAAGTTTCACTTCTTATTCATATATATTTCTATGTGTTATAACTTGAGATTCCAGTGTTTTCCAATCTTGTAAGAGACTCATATTCTAGATAACATTGTCTTAGTTTTTTTTCTTTGCAGTATTTTCCCCTGATGTTCTCTTGAAACTTTGCAAAGCAAAAATCCTTAATTTTGATGTACTCATCAGTATTTCACCTTATGCTAGGTACTTTCTGATACCCTTTTTTAAAAATTAACTTTAGAGTGTTACATTTCACATTTTCATACACTGAACACATCAAAATTTCATTTGTGCAAATTTCCTTTTCTCCGTAAAGTTCTTACATAATCTTTCCACCATTTCTTAAACAATCACTCCTTTGCTCACTCCTTTGTTGTTCCACATGCAATCATGTCAATCTATCTAGCTATATCAGTTTTTAAGGGTCCCTTTTTTCCATTTCCTAATTTGACTGCTTGTTCTCACACTGCAGAACTTTTATTTTATGGTTATGCTGTGCATCTCACAATCCAGTTACATGATTTTCCTTTTTCATGTTAATATCAGCAGAATCTGCATATTGTTTTTATATGTCTTTGTCTTTTTTCTTCATCAGTCTTGCCAGAGGCTTATCAATTGTGTTAATTAAAAAAAAAAAAAGCTTGTGGTTTCACTCATTTGTTTTCTATTTTTATTTATTTTTTTGAGGTCTGTTTTCAGTGTAATTGATTTTTGCTCTGCTCATTATTATTTTCTCCTTTCTGCTTGTTTTGGGTTTAATTTGCTTTTCTTTTTCTAGTCTTTTTTTTTTTTTAAGGTTTGTTTATTTATTTTAGACAGAGAGAGAGAACACGAGCAGGGGCAAAAGGGGGGAGGGGGGAAAAGGGAGAGGAAGAGAGAGACTCTCAAGCAGATTCCCCACGGGGCTCGATCCCATGATGGTGAGATCATGGCCCCAGTCGAAACGAAGAGTCGGATGCTCAACCGAATGAGCCACCCAGGCGCCCCTTTTTTCTAATTTCTTAAGGTAGAAACTTAGATCACTGATTTGGGACATTCTTCTGTCCCGACATAAATATTTAATGCTAATGAATCTGTAGTTCAGTGGATTCTTCAGGCAGTCATTTGTGTGTCTGAAAAAGCATTTAACCTTCTTTGAGAAACATTTTCTCTAGGTACGGATATGGGATGGCAGATTTTCAGATTTTTCTTCCAGAATGTAATGATGCTGCTTGTTATCTTCTCACTTGTGTGGTTTCTGATGAAAAGGCTGCTGTAATTTTTGTCTTTGCTCATCTATAAGTGATGGGTCTTTTTTTTTTTTTTTCCTCTGGCTGCCTTCAAGATTTTCTTTTTATCTTTTTCAGTAGTTTGAATGTGATATGTCTATGTGTATTTTTTTTAAATACTGCTTTAGGTTCTCTTAGGCTCTTGAACTTCAATTTTGCTTTCATTATTTTTGGAAAATTTATGGTCTTTATCTTTTCAAGTATTTCTTCTGTCTTGTGATCTCTCTGTTCTCCTTCTGGGACTCCAAGTACAAATATTTAGATGATCTGGTATTTCCCTACAGCTCTTTAATGCTTTGTTCTGTTTGCTTTCATTCTTTTATTTCCCCTTGTGTTTACCTTTCGGTGATTTCTACTTACCTGTCCTCAAGTTCATGGATTCTTTCCACAGCCAGGACAAGTCTGCTGAGCCTGCTGTAGGAATTCCTCAATGGATCTTTACTTATGCCCCAGGTTTGGTAAGTCTCGTTTTCTCTCCCTAAGGCATTTGCTTCTTAAGAGATAAGGAAGCAGGCAGGGAAATGTGATTTTTGCCTTTCCAACAGTGGCAGTGAATATCCTCTTCCATGTCTTTATGGACAGGTGCAATTCTCTTCAGTCTCTTACGCTGCCCCCACTCTTTCATTTGCTACCCACTGGAAGTTTTTGAAAAAGAGTTTGTAAGTAAATACAAATTCCTTTTTTGTCTGGGGCTATCAGCAGTTTTATACTGTTATGCTAGCTCATTCTCAGTCTTTAGAAATGTATTAAAATTTCAGATGATCCTTTCTTATCATTGTGTCTGATGGTTCTGCCTTCTTCCTATGTTCTATTATAGATGAGACGGTCCATACTGCACTCTCTCTAATGGACGCCTGTCCCTTATGGAATTTCCAGGTTACTTGGTGTTACTTTGTGACACCAGCTTTTTGATAGGTTCAAGAAAATTTAGGATTTTGCAGTTTATCTGGCTTTTTCTTGTTGTTAGAGGGGGAAACTTTCTTTTCAGCTCTCTGCTGCCTAGGTGTGAGGAAAACTCTCTTACTGATTTTTTTTAAGGATTTTATTTTATTTTATTTTTATTATGTTATGTTAATCACCATACATTACATCATTAGTTTTTGATGTCGTGTTCCATGATTCATTGTTTGCGTATAACACCCAGTGCTCCATTCAGTACGTGCCCTCTTTAATACCCATCACCAGGCTAACCCATCCCCCTACCCCCCTCCCCTCTAGAACCCTCAGTTTGTTTCCTGGAGTCCACAGTCTCTCATGGTTCATCTCCCCCTCTGATTTTCCCCCCTTCATTTTTCCCTTCTTGCTATCTTCTTCTTCTTCTTCTTCTTCTTCTTCTTTTTTTTTAACATATAAAGTATTATTTATTTCAGAGGTACAGGTCTGTGATTCATCAGTCTTACACAATTCACAGCACTCACCATAGTACATACCATCCCCAATGTCTATCACCAAGCAACCCCATCCCTCCCACCCCCCACCACTTCAGCCACCCTCAGTTTGTTTCCTGAGATTAAGAATTCCTCATATCAGTGAGGTCATATGATCCATGTCTTTCTCTGATTGACTTATTTCGCTCAGCATAATACCCTCCAGTTCCATCCACGTTGTTGCAAATGGCAAGATTTCATTCCTTTTGATGGCTGCATAATATTCCATTGTATATATATACCACATCTTCTTCATCCATTCATCTGTTGATGGACATCTTGGCTCTTTCCAAAGTTTGGCTACTGTGGACATGGCTGCTATAAACATCAGGGTGCACGTACCCCTTCGGATCGCTACATTTGTATCTTTGGGGTAAATACCCAGTAGTGCAATTGCTGGATCGTATGGTAGCTCTATTTTCAACTTTTTGAGGAACCTCCATACTGTTTTCCAGAGTGGCTGCACCAGCTTGCATTCCCACCAACAGTGTAGGAGGGTTCCCCTTTTTCCACATCCCTGCCAGCATCTGTCGTTTCCTGACTTGTTAATTTTAGCCATTCTGACTGGTGTGAGGTGGTATCTCATTGAGGTTTTGATTTGGATTTCCCTGATGTCAAGTGACGTGGAGCACTTTTTCATGTGTCTGTTGGCCATTTGGATGTCTTCTTTGGAAAAATGTCTGTTCATGTCTTCTGCCCATTTCTTGATTGGATCATTTGTTCTTTGGGTGCTGAGTTTCATAAGTTCTTTATAGATTTTGGATACTAGCCCTTTATCTGATACGTCATTTGCAAATATCTTCTCCCATTCTGTCGGTTGTCTTTTGGTTTTGTTGACTCTTTCTTTTGCTGTGCAAAAGCTTCTTATCTTGATGAAGTCCCAATAGTTCATTTTTGCCCTTGCTTCCCTAGCCTTTGGCAATGTTTCTAGGAAGAAGTTGCTGCGGCTGAGGTCGAAGAGGTTGCTGCCTGTGTTCTCCTTTAGGATTTTGTTGGACTCCTGTCTCACATTGAGGTCTTTCAACCATTTGGAGTCTATTTTTGTGTGTGGTGTAAGGAAATGGTCCAGTTTCATTCTGCATGTGGCTGTCCAATTTTCCCAACACCATTTGTCGAAGAGACTGTCTTTTTTCCATTGGACATTCTTCCCTGCTTTGTGGAAGACTAGTTGGCCATAGAGTTGAGGGTCCATTTCTGGGCTCTCTATTCTGTTCCACTGATCTATTTGTCTGTTTTTGTGCCAGTACCATACTGTCTTGATGATGACAGCTTTGTATTAGATCTTGAAGTCCGGAATTGTGACGCCACCAGCTTTGCTTTTCTTTTTCAGCATTCCTCTGGCTATTCGAGGTCTTTTCTGGCTCCATACAAATTTTAGGATTATTTGTTCCATTTCTTTGAAAAAAGTGGTTGGTATTTTGATAGGGCTTGCCTTAAATGTGTAGATTGCTCTAGGTAGCATTGACATCTTCACAATATTTGTTCTTCCAATCCATGAGCATGGAACGTTTTTCCATTTCTTTGTGTCTTCTTCAATTTCTTTCATGAGTGTTTTATAGTTTTCTGAGTACAGATTCTTTGCCTCTTTGGTTAGTTTATTCCTAGGTATCTTATGGTTTTGGGTGCAATTGTAAATGGGATCGACTCCTTAATTGCTCTTTCTTCTGTCTTGTTGTTGGTGTATAGGAATGCCACTGATTTCTGTGCATTGATTTTATTTCCTATATTTTAGAATGGTTTTAGATTTATTAAGTAAAAGGGGGGGGGGAGACACAGAGATATGCCATATTCTCTTTACCCCCCCCCCCCCCGGCATGTGTAGCCTTCCTCATTACCTATATCCCCTGCCAGAGTGGTGCATTTGTTATAATTTTTGAAACTACATTGATACATCATTATCACCCAGAGTTCATAGTTTACATTACTGTTCACTCTTGTTCTTATACATGGATTTGAACAAATGTATAATAAAATGTATTCATCATTATGACATCATACAATTTTCACTCTCCTAAAAAATCTCAATGCTCCACTTATTCATCTATTCCTCTCACCCCAACCCCTGGCAACTACTGATCTTTTTACTATCTCTATAGTTTTGCCTTTTCTAGAACAATATAATTGAAACCATACAGTACGTTGCCTTTTCAGATTGGCTTTTTTCACTAGTAATATGTATTTACATTTCTTCCATGTCTTTTCATGGTTTGATAAATAATTTCTTTTTAGCACTGAATAATATTCCATTGTCTGATGTACCACAGTTTAATTATTCATTCACCAACTGAAAGATATCTTGGTTGCTTCCATGTTTTGGCCATGATGAATAAAGCTGCTATAAATATCTATGTATATGTGCTTGTGGATTTAAGTTTTCAACTCCTTTGGGTAAAGGAGCATGGTTGTTAGATCTTATAGTAATACTTATGTTTAGTTTCCTAAAACACACCACACACACACACACACACACACACACACACACACACACACACAAAACTGCCAAAGTACCTTCCAAACTGGCAGTATGTATTATTTTGCATTCCTACCAGCAATAAACGAGAATTCCTGTTGTTCCACATCCTTGCCAGCATTTGGTGGTGTTAGTATTTTAGATTTTGGGTGTTCTAACAGGTGTGTAGTAGTATCTCATTTTTGTTTTAATTTGCATTTCCATAGGATATGGAACATCTTTTCATATACTTATTTGTTATCAGCGTATCTTTTTTTTGGTGAGGTGTCTGTTAAGGCCTTTGCTCAATTTTTAATAGGGTTGTTTGTTTTCTTATTTTTGAGTTCTTTGTATATTTTGAATAACAGTCCTTTATCAGATGTATCTTTTGCAAATATTTTCTCCCATTTTGTGGCTTGTCTTCTCATTCTTTTGACATTTCATTCACAGTGCAGAGGTTTTTAAATGTAATGAAGTTCAGCTTATCAAATATTTTTACATGGACTATGCCTTTTTGTTATATTCTTATTAACTTCTATTATGAAATTTAAAGTCAGTGTGTTTAATTCCAAAAATAAATCAATATTGTGTTATTGTAATTAAAAAAATTGTAAGTTAATTGAAGAAAATTAACATCTTATGATGTGAAGTCTTCCTGTTTAATAATAAGTTGTGCCATACAGTTGTTCAAACCTCTTTTTGCATCCTCCAGTAGGATTTAAAATGTTTTCTATGTACATTGTGCATGTTTCAACTTATTTCTTTATATTTTATTTATTTTTGTGTTACTTTAAATGGATTATGTCTTACAACTGGCAGTTATTTGTTGATGTGAAGATCATTAGTTTCTGTATATTTAATTTTTCACTCAACTTCAATAAATTTTCTTTTTTTTTTTTAATTTATTTGCCAGAGAGATAGAGAAAGAGCACAAATAGGCAGAGGCAGGCAGAGAGAGAGGGAGAAGCAGGCTCTCCGCTGAGCAGGGAGCCTGATGCGGGACTCGATCCCAGGATCCTGGGATCATGACCTGAGCCGAAGGCAGCCGCTTAACCGACTGAGCCACCCAGGCACCCCTCAACTTCAATAAATTTTCTTACTGCTTGTAATTTTTTTTTCAGCTGAATTTTTTATTTTTTTCCCAGACAAAAAAGATGTAATCTAAATTTAATGATGATATGACATTCCTTATTTGCAATTTTTATATTTTTTTATCTGATCTAATAGCATGAATATATTCAGAGCAATATTAATTATAATGGTGGTAAAGAACATATTTGTTTTATTCTTGATTTTAATTAAAATGCTCTTGATGTTTCCCAATTTAGCATGATTTAACTAACTGAAATGTCTTATGTTACTGTGAATACTAATTATGTTAGCTTTTTTATATGACTTTTCATTATGTATGAAAATTACTGTATGATTTTTCTTCACTGGTTCCTTCATTAATATGCAAATTTATATAAATAGATATACTAACTTTTAACCATCCTTGCATTTTTAGAATTAATACTTCTTATGCTGTATTATTATTTTACTGTGCTCTTGGATTCTGTTTGCTATTTTTTTTCATTCATAATCATTAAGTAAGAATGATTTCTACTTTCCTTTTCTTTTCTGCTATTGTTTTTGGGTTCTGGATCCATACTATAATCATTTTCTAAAGAGTATTTGAGTTCTTCCTATTCTTTTCTCTGTATTTTTGAACAGTATGAATTTCACTGTAGTTATTTTTTCCTTACAAGTTTAGTAGAAATCCCTGTGAAACTGTTTGAACCTTTAATCTTTGGAAAGAATAGCTTTATAGTGACATCCTCTAGAGTAATTGGTCTGGTAGTATTGTATACTATTTTGGGGTTTAATTTTAATTTATGTGTTCCCAGAACATAAATTATTTCATACAAGTTCTTATTGTCATTGAACAGAAAAATGAGCAAAACATGCTCTCACAATTCTTTTTGTGTTTTTTCTATTCATGGTTCTTTCCACAAAAACATTTCAATATTTTGTATTTGTGCTTTTACTCTTTTGTCCTTGATGAGATTATTAATGGTTTACCTATTTTTTTTTGTATTTTAAAGAAGATAATTCTTAGATTTATTTTTTATTCTGTTAATTTAATGATTTTTAATCTATTAAAGTCTGTTTTTTTAATTTTTTTAAAAGATTTTCCTATTTATTTTAGAGAGAGAGAGAGAGCATGCATGCAAATTGGGGGAGGGACAGAGTGAGAGAATCTTCAAGCAGACTCCCTGCTGAGCATGGACCCTGATGTGGTGTCAGTCCCACCACCCATGAAATCACGATCTGAGCCGAAACAAAGAGTCAGTCACTTATCTGACTGAGCCGACCCAGGTGTCCCTTAAAGTCTGTTTATATTTCATTCCTTCTATTTCCTTTTCATAGGTTTGTTTTTTTATAACCTCTGAAGATAAATTTTTTATTCATTCATTTTACTTTTATTAATTTTATTATTTTATATATTACTGTGATATTTGAAACTATGGATTTTCCTCTGACAATGCTTCAGTTCTGTTACGTGTGTTTGTTCAAAGTTTGCTACTCCAGTGTGAACTTGTATTTCTTTCAGAAGTTACTTCCTTATGCCAAACACACTTAATATTTGATTTTACTTGGCTGAGTTAACCTTAAAGTACTTTAGTTACTTTGGAGTAGCTCTGTTTAATTACTAAATAAAAATATATCTATATAACATGATAGGGTACTGAGTACATATGTGGGAAATATATTTTTTTCCCATCTGAAAAAATGAAGCATTTTTATTGCATGGATTAGCAATAATAAAAAATGAATAAATGAAGGTTCTAAGTCTGAATCATTAATGTTCTCTTTTGCTTAGCTGGTTTGCATATCCTAGACTGAGAATAATGACTTCTATTCTAACTAACCTCTTAGTAATTTGAAAAATACAACTGGCTTGCTCCTGTTCCAGTTTACATGTAACCACAAGCTTGAGAATGACGTAACCTTCTGTGGTATAACAAAGAACTTCACAGTGCCCAGAGGCTGTGTATGTCTATGGATGGATTCATAAAAAGAAGTTAAATTGAGTTTTATGGGAATTCTGAGAGTAAGCCCATTTTTCATGATTCAGTCACTTTATTCACCTTGGTGATGGACTGAGGATCTGGGAATTAAATGGGATTTAAAATTTTTTCTCCCTCACACAATTAGCTGGGTAGCTTGTTTAATTATTTGGTTATGTATAGGTTTGACATTAGGACAGAAAGCCAGAGGGATACAGGGATAAATAATAACTCTTTGAGTGAAAGTTATTATATTGGCATTTCCACATTCAGTTCCATTAAGAGTGTGGCAGGATTGTGTTGATCTATGCTTTCCCACCTTTTCCCACACTCTCCTTTTTGTCCATGCCCGACCCCAATATGAGGTTACATAGTAATAATAATTTATAATGATAGAGCTAATGTACTGAGTATTTATTCTTTCCTGGTATTGTTTTAGGTGTTTTCGTATTTATAACTCACTTAATCCTCACAACAATCCCATGAAGTAGGTACTACTATTGTGGTAAGCATCCCAAAGTTGTTCAGTTCCTAATCCCCAGAACCTGTGAATATGTTGTATTACATATTATATTACATGGCAAGGGAAACGGTTTCAGATGGAATTAAGGATATTAATCAGCTCTTAAAAAATGGAGATCATCCTGGAATATCTAGCAGGGCTCAATGTAATCATAAGCATTCTTTAAATGTGGAAGAGGGATACAGAAGTTCAGAGTCAGAGAGAGATTTAAAGAAGCTCTGCTCCACACTTTGAGGACAGAGGAAGAGGTAAGGAAGGAAGAAGTAAGCCAAGGAAGGCAGGCAGCAGCTAGAAGCTGTTAAAATCAAGTAAACATATTTTCCTCTCGAGCCTCAGGAAGGACACAGCCTTCCTGACAGCTTAATTTTAGCCCAGTGAGATTCATTTTGGACTTCTGAACTCCAGAACTGTATAATAATACATTTGTGTTGTGATAGGCCACAAAGTTCATGGTAATTTGTTCCAGCAACAATGGGAAACTAATGTAATTATCATACTTATTTGGCAATGATGGGATGAGAAACAGAGGTTAGGTAACTATATTATTGTTTTTGTAAAGCCAGGTTTCTTATCAGTTACCAAAAGTACAATATACCCTTTTTTAGTGCACAATTTCATGAGTTTTGATAAATACATGTAATCATGAAACCAAAACCAAGATGAAGATATAAAACATTTCCATCACCTTAGTAAGTTCTTATGCCTTTTGTAGTTAGAACTTCTCTCCACCCCAAGTGCCTGGAAACTGACCTATTTTCTTGTCTCTATGATTTTTGTCTTTTGCAGATTAACATATCAATGAAATAATAGTTGTGTGAATAGCTTGGCAATTCATGTCCATAAAAAAGTATATAAAACTGGATAAAATGGTCAAAAACAATCATGTAAGGGCACAGAAAATTGACCCAAAGCAGATAACAACTTGAGAAGTATTAATTCCTAAAAACCTGTGAGAGCTTTGGGTAAGGATGGCAGGAGTTTCTGGCCATTTCCCTGGGACTGCTCTCAACCCCAGTTCCTGCTTGGATGACAGGCACTAGATTCACAAGTTGTGGCTGGGTGCAAAAACCTGTGGCTTTGCTGCCAAAGGAGATAGACTGACCCAATTCAGGGTAGGAGGCAAAACTCCTGGTTTGCTGATTAGCAGTGGTGATAGAATCAATTGGGAATGGGCAGGAAAATCTTCCAGCCGGATTTTCATGGGGAGATGAGGGAGTCATGGAAGTGCTGAGATCAGCTTTCCATGTGCCCACAGGCTGACTGGGAACTTATACATGTGCAAGAGAGATCTAAGGGTCCAGAGTGGGGGGGGGGGGGGGAAGAAGAAGAAGGAGAAGGAGAAGAAAGCCTAGGAAGACATGAAAACAGGCTGCAAAATCAATTGCATTTCTCAAACCAATACAGATAAATTGGCAGAGCGTGGAAACTACACAGTCAAGGTATTTGAGCAAAACCTCTGTCTCAAGCATTATCTAACCCCTTAGGCAAATACAGAGGGCAATACCTAGAAAGCAAGGCTAAAAAATCAACATAAGAACGAAAAACCTGAACAGAGACATCAGTGACCCAGGAGCAGATAGATTCTGCAGTTTAAATACAGACAAGAACTTTTTAAAAGTTCAATAAGCCCAGAAAAATAAAAAAATAACCCAGAGTTGCTAAAATAGGTAATCTAAAATGAGCACTTTCAAAAAGAAAAAAAAAAAAAGACATACAAAGAAATAATAAAGTGTGACTTATACTCAGTTACGGAAGCAGAAGCTGTCAATAAAAACTGACTCTGTATGGGTTCATCTGCTCGATTTAGCAGAGATTTAAATGCACCCATTATAAATAATTCACAGAAGTTAAGGAAGTGCTACTCAAAGAATAAAAGTAAATTAAGATGACAATGAGTTAGTAAATAAGGAATATTAGTAAAGAAATGTAAACTATATAAAAGGAAATAAATTCTAAAGTTGAAAATTATAACTAGAATGAGGGGGCCAACAACAGATTTGAAATGGCAGAAGAAAGAATCACCATGAATGTGAGAATCCCCTTGAATTCTAACTATCTCCTATCTCCTACTAGGAGATAGAGAAAGGAACAGAAAAAAAAAAATTGAAGAAATAATGCTAAAAACTTGCCAAATTTGATGAAAAATATGATGCCCAGATCCCAGAAATTCAAGAAAGATAAACACAAAAAGAACAATACCTATGCACATTGTCATACTGTGAAAGCCAAAGGCATAAAAGAAAATCTTGAAAGCAGTAAAACAAAAATGATTTGCAACAATATGATTAATAACTGATTTCTTATGGAAACAATGGAGACCAAAAGGCAGTGTGGAATGAAATATGCCAAGTATTGATGAAGAAAAATAAAATAAATGAAGAATTAAATATTATATATGTGTATGCATGTGTGTGTATGTATATTATATATAAAATTAAAAACCAACAGAGAAAGTTATATGGTAAACTAAAAATGTTATTCCAAAGGAAGGCAATGAAAAAGGAATGAGAAAGATATGAGATATAGGGAAAAAAACAGCAAAATGTAAATTAAGCCCCAACAATAATTATGGTAATATAAATAGAGTAAATAGTAATCAAAGTCAGTGTTTGCCAAATTGAATAAAAAAGTAAGATTCATCCCTATGCTTTCTTTTTTTTTTTTTTAAAGATTTTATTTATTTATTTGAGAGAGAGAGAACGAGAGACGAGAGCATGAGAGGGAGGAGGGTCAGAGGGAGAAGCAGACTCCCTGCTGAGCAGGGAGCCTGATGTGGGACTCGATCCCAAGACTCCAGGACCATGACCTGAGCCGAAGGCAGTCGCTTAACCAACTGAGCCACCCAGGCGCCCAATTCCTATGCTTTCTGTAAGAGAAATACTTTATATCCAAAGAAATAAATAGTTGAAGTAAAAGATGGAAAAAATGATATGCCATTCAAACAGTAACTCTAAATAACTAGAAGTAGTTATATTAATATCAAAGTAGAGTTTAAGACAAAAAATATTACTAGAGACAGAAACAGACTTTTCTAATTAATTAAGTGGCCAATACACTAAAAAGATTTAGCAACTGCACTTAAATAAATGTACTTAAACAGAGTCCCTAAACAAATTAAGCAAAGTCTTACATAATTATGACAGAAATAGACAACTTAATAGAGATTTCAATACTCCTCTCACAGTAATTGACAAGGCAACTAGAAAAAAAAAAAAGCAGTAAGATTACAGAAGACTTGAATAACCCTATCGCCAACTTGACTTGACATATTGAGAACTTTTCGCCTGAGAACAGCAGAATGAACCTACTCTTCAGTGCACAAGACCCGTTGTCCAAGACAGACCCCATGCTAGGACATAAAACAAGTTTCAATAATTTCAAATGGATTGAAATCATATCAAGTATATTCTCCAACCACAACAGAATTAAATTAGAAATAAACAACAGAAAGAAGTCTGTGGTTAGAGGAAAAATTGTAACTTTAAGCACTTATCGTAGAAAGGAAGAAAGATTTAAAATCAACAATCTCATCTTCCACCTTAAGAAGCTAGGAAAACAGAGCACCAAATCCAGTGCCAATAAGAGGAAGATGAAAATAATAAAATCAGAGTGGAAATCAATGAAAGAGAAAAGAGAAAACCATTAGGGAAAAATCAATGAGATTAAAAGTTAGTTCTTTGCAAAGATCAAAACAGTCAATAGTTATTTTGCTAGACTCATAAAAGAGGGAGAGACAGAAGCTAGAGCAGAACAACATTAGATGTTGACCTTGATCTCACCTCTGTCAGATATAGATTGCAGATAGTGGAACTCCCAAGATAAATTTGGAAATCCAAGATTGGAGGCCACTAGTATCTCACGCTTTATTTGGAATACTAGGTCATGTTAGTCAAACAGATATTTCCTATAACATAATGACATAGAAGCAGTAGACAGAGAGGGCCTGCCATACATTCCCAGTCTCCTGCAATGCTGAAGAATTTTAGAAGAGCATCCAAATGTTTACCATGCCACGAAGAAAAGTTTGGAAACTAGCTAAGAAACAGCAAGAGGATTCTCTAGGGTTTGATGAGGGACACAAGAAGAATGTTTTTCCTTTGAGAAAGTTGAGTTTCTTCATCTGTAAAATAGTGTTAATCACTATCTACTTGCACTTACTTCTACAAAACAATAAGGTGGTTTTAATACTTAAATGATTTGAAGTATGTGAAAGATGCTTTGTAAATGTTCATAAGCACTGTAAAATATTATTTATCTCTATTAATTGTTGTCCACTTGTAGTAGGGGGTCTTTTTATATTTTTTCTACTTAATTTTCCTCTTGTTTGTAAATTTTTGAAAACTTTTCAAACTATTACAGAAATTTGCTGTTTCATAGATTTTTTTGTAAAAAAATAAGCAAAGTCTTGTTAAGTCCTGTAAAATTTTATTCTCTCATAAATTTCTGCTAGATGTAACATGAGCTTAAGTTCATCTTTTTCTGAAATTTTCTACCTTGGCCTTTCCACAGTTACACTGATGGACTCTTCTTTTCTTTACCTCTTCAAAACCTGCATTCAGAAAATTCATACTAAAATACAAATGTTTGCAAATAGCTTTAGGTGAGGGCTCCACTAGGAGTGTGGATAGGATGCGGAGAGCGATTGTTCTCATGAGACATCAAAGTTTCACACATACTTTATCCAATCCCCAAATATTCTTATTCAGCAAGTCTGGCGGGACATCTGTATTTTTAAATAGAGTATTTTAAAACACTGAAGAACACTCCTGCTTACAACCTCTGATCTGAGGGATAAAGCATTCTGGAATGTCAGGAGTCAGTGAGCACATACAGAGGGTTAGGAAGGGCATCCTGGCCTGTCTGGTATCCTTGAATCACATCCCAGAGGTAACTGCTTAGTGTCCTAAAACCAATCAACACATAGAGTCCTCTCTGATATCCAATGGGCTCTGATGTAATACGTGGAGACTTTGTCACCAGGGCTATCTTAAGAAATAGAAATATAGTGCACCGAGTATTTTACTGTGTGTTCTTTGTTCCCCATCTATGTAGTTATTTATCTTGGATGAAACTGTTAATGTCAATAACCAGGCAACTATTAATGAAATATAACTCAAGGTAAGCTATATTTTCATCACTCATTGAATTATGCTTTAATTCATAATCCATGTCACATCATCCTCAGGGGTTAGATTTCATCATTATATGATTGAATGACTTAGACATTCATGTTTATAACAATCTTGCATCCTAATGAGGCCTTTACATAAACATTTTGTTCCCGAACAAATTATTAGAAATAGCTACATTTAACTTACTGTGATTATACCTAAGATGCAAACTTATGTAATAGTCAAGGACTTATTTTAAAATGGTTTAATTTGCAATAGGATTTGAAGACAACTCTTAGAAAGAGTTACCATATAAGTTATATGTACTTTTACCATATAGATTATCTGCCAAATATGTCATATTTTCTTATTCTTTTGTTGTCTAAAATTCGTATGACATTGTAAAGCTTTGACCCTTGACAGCTAGTTCTCTCAGCCATGTGGATAATTGAATTTTAAAGTATATAAAATCTATTAAATAAGAATATTTGGCTTTACAAATAAATGCAATAATGTCAGTTATTTCATAAAGTGCACATTTATTAACTGGCTTCTAAGTGCCAGACAGTATTTCAGACATTTTCACATCCACTATTTCAATATTTTTTTTTCAGAGATGTAACTTAGTAGATTAACAAAACAAACAAATAATATTAGCCTCTTCTTTGGAAGGAATGCAATATGGCATCATGATGCTTAAGTCAGAGGAAATAGCTTCAGAAGTTACTGTTTTAAAATGAAACAGTCCTTGTCACATTCCTTTTCTGAAATATCAACAAAATATTTGTTATTGGTTTGAGACGTAGTGAGGAAAAGAGGTGAAGAGAGCACAGAATTACTCTATTTTCTTATTATAGACCTTCTATTCTGTGCTATATGATGCCCACAGAAATAACTTAAAATATCTCAAGTCCCTTAGAAGTTTGAGAGGTGCAGTTTTGCAACGTTGTGAGGAAATGAGGTCTCATTCCAAGTCTCAGCTGCCTGGAATACAAAAGTGTTGGGTTACTTTAAAGTTCTCCCCCTCCCAATTCTCTTTACTACAAGTATCCTGAGACCATGTCAAGGATGGGGCAGAGGGATGGGTATTCTTTTAAAGTCCCCTGTGAGGTCTCTGGGCTGCCTTTGGTGTCAGGGCATTTGGGAAAAATTTCATCTGAACAGTTTTTTTTTTTTTTAACTTATGGGAGAGCAGGGACAAAATAATACATAATATGTCAAAACTCTTAAAATTCCTGCTTCCTTTCTCAGAGCCAAAACCTCAGAGTATCAGTGTAAAACTTCCACTTGAATCCCAAGGCCCTTGGAGGAGTTGATTCACTGAACACTCACAATGAGGGAGGGAGCTCTTTCCCAAGAGACCGTGTGGGAGCCAGGGCTGAGAAAGTTGGGACTCAACTCAAGGTCTGTTCTTACTTACTCTTCTGAGATTAAAAAAAAAAAAAAAAAAAAAAGACAAATTAGATATTAAAGGGAGAGAAAAATCCAAACTCCTTTGCTTCCTTATATATTATAAAATCAAAGATCTAATATAAAGAAGTAACTTAATAGATCATTTGGTCCAAACACCTACTTAGCAATTAAAGTATTATATTTTTGTTTGTTTGTTTAATCTCTGAAAATGTAAATTGCATATCTGGCTGACTAAATTATAATTCTTTAGAATTTAGAAGCTTTTTTTTTTTATTTTTAGATTTTGACTACTGTATAACAGAGCTTTCTAGCATGGCATCCATTTCCTCTGCCGTTCTCAGCCTCATGCTGAAACTGGGGTTTTACCTTCTTTTCTGAAACAGCAAAGTGTTGGAATCACTCGGTTTTCCTTCTCTAGTTGTCCTCGGAATAAAAGATCCATGATCTTTAGACAGCAAACACCAAATTCTCTCTCTCACATTTTTGATCTGGGCTAGATTATTTTAAAATTAAAGATGAGGTTGTCTTTGTTACTCCCACATTGAATTGCTTTTGTATACAAAAACATATTTATGTGATTTGATACATTATTATTTCTAAAATATCAACTCATAGCACCTTGTTCATCAACAGATTGGCCTAAATGCTACCCGAGAGCTGGTCTAATTAGATCTGAATAAAAATGTCTTCAAACACTGATTGAAGGGATAGAATTTATCTAGACACAAAAGAATTCAGTAAAGTCACTTATTTATTCAATTAATCCAGGGCATTTAGTGTCCATCATTAATCTAGGTTTATTTGGTGCTTAGATAAACGTGGAAGTAACACTGAAAAAGTTTAAGGTTAGTATTCTTAAATCTTAACTTACCTCTAGTTATATCTGTGAAAGTAAATTAGTCTTGACACATTAAAACAAATGTTTAAAACACTCGTGAAAGTATATTGAAAATAAAAGTAAAACTTTTCCCCAGGTTTGCATCTCTGATAATAGATACGTCTTTGACCAGGTCTATTTAAAATTTTTTTGTCTTTTTTTTTTCCCTCATTTTGATTTATCTATGACTTAATAAGAAAAGCCAACTTTAATAAAAACAAAAGCAGAACAAAAACCATTGATTGGTCTATCAGTATCTTTGGAAAACTTTAGGATTTTTATTAAAAGTCATTTTAGGTAGAAACAAATTTATTCTTTCTGTGTCATTAATTTTTAATAAAGTCATTCTTTTAGGCTCTATAGATATATTCAGAAGGTAAATAATTTTGGGAGAGTAATGAATTTGAAAAAGGCTTAATTTAATCAGAGCTGACATCAAACACGATCTTAAGACTATTTTTTCCGTGAATGGGGGTGAAAGTAACAAAACTTGCTTACTTACTTGATCCATCAGAAAGAGAATCTGGTTTCTCTCTTTTAAAACAAAAACAGCACAACAAAGGTAGATAGTGGTATTGTAAGTGGAGGCCTTCCAAATACCACTGGCTCAAATTAAATCATTGGGCATTTCTAGTGAAGTATCTTTGTGTTGAATTACATAAGTAATTGCTTACTCTGTGTTTATGTTTAATTTTAAACCTTTTAATAAGTAATAATTTTCAAGGCAGTAATTTATCTGTTTCTCCCCACTGTATTTCAGATATGTAATAGAAAATTATCTGTTTTTCTCTGAGGTACAACTGTCTCTTTAAATGAAAAACAACAGTTTTAAAATCTGAGATTACAAAATGACAAGTTAATTTATTAGTAAATTATTTCCTGGCTTCCAGTTAGAATGTCATGAATACAATTTATGAATGTAGAACATTGCTTGAATTGCCACAACAGTCCATGGATATCAGCTGTTCAACGTTTGAAGTGTAGGTATATGATAGACATTTAAAAGGATTCTTTTGATTAATTACCAATGGGACATCAAAAATAGTAAATAAAACTCACTAATGGAAACTCAATAAAGAAGGGTTAACTATAGGAAACAAATAGTCTTGACTCAAGAAAATTTAGAAAACAAACTTGTTAAAGGACATTTTCAGACAATTCTTCTGAAACGACCATGTTTGTGGGATATTGAAAAGTCAAGGAACTATTCTGTGGACTCTTCACACTTACTGTCTGATATGTTGAAATAAATTCCTATTTGTATTTAAGTAGGCTAAAGATAACGTTTGTTGCCAAATTTCGCATGCACATGAACTAAGGCTGATTTCCTTAAACTAAGCAACTTTCTTGCAGAGAGTTCAAATTCTACTGTGTACAAGTATATACATATGACTAGAAACTGGTTGACATAGGGTTCTCACAGAATTAAAATCTTAACTTGAATATCTAACGTACTTTGATGAGAAATGGATCAGACTTCTTGGGTTGTGCTGACCCCCGAAATGCAATCTCTGGAAAATTAATTTCTTGAACATTTCATGTCGCTCCAGGAAGGGAGGGACATATCCCAGAGGAGAAAACAGCTCAAAGTGTATCAACTTTTAGAACTTTAGATCAATAACATTTTTTCAATTACTTTATACGTATTTATGTCAGAAAGGATAGTTCTATGTATGCCGTATAACAAGCAACCACAGTATCTGAATAACTTAAAACATCAAAGGTTTAGTTTTCTGCTCACTCTATATGTATTTCAAGGATTGGCTTTGGGCTCCAGGCCACATCATCCTCACTCAGGAATGCCAGGTGTCAGGGTGTCTATCATTTAGGGAAGAGATCATAGTGCCCTGGTTTTTCAAGCTTTCTACCTGCAAATGACATATTCCTTTCACTCCCATATTATAGGTCAATAGGAGTCACAGGATTACGTCTAACTTCAAGGGACAGTTAAGTACAATTTTACCCCATGACCGAAAGAGGAGAGCAAGAAGGTAATAAAAATATTAGTGAACAATACTAATGATTATGACAGCCAAGAATATTAGTCACCAATTTTGAGCTTAATTATTGTCTTTGCTGCATAAACATATACTTTCTCCCTCTTGTTGGCAAATAAAACTCCCTGGATTTCTCAGTGTTCCTGTAAGAAGGCCTAGCCTTCTGAAAGAGGGAGATTAACAGAACATAAAGTTAGGAAATGTTTGCTTTCACTTTTCCTGGAAGCATTTTATTCTTCACATATCATAAAAATTATGTCTGTGGCCATTTGGATTACGTCCCTAGGTTAAGCTTCAAGATGCCAGAGTGACTGGAGTGCCGGGAATGGCCAGCAATCCCTGTCCTGATGGATGAAAGATGACTCCAAACTTAGTGGTGAAAGCGAGGAGAAGACAAGGGGGTCAGCGCTCAGAGACGAAGACCCTTTGCTCTTCTTTGCTCCCGCTTTTATTGGTCCTTTAGGATAATCACAAATCCTTAGCACTGTTTCTCAAGCACGTGATGTGTGACAAGGGGTCTTACTGAAATTGAGAGGATTTACGGGAAAGATAAGATGCTAATCTGCGTGTTCTGCTAAACATAGCCTAAGGGACAATGCATACATCTCTTAGATCACAGGGCCACTGTTCAGGCTAAGAGAGCTTCGGGGAAGGTAACTTCCCGCAGCATTCCGAGGGCAGAGTGGTCTCACGGCCCCCGCGTTCCAAAGGCCCGTGCCCTTCTCCGATACCCTCCCTTGCCCCCAGCGGCCTCTGCGTTACATTTTAGCAAGCCAGGTATTATGGCTGATTTCATGCTCTACATTAACCCCTACATGGAGAGCTCTCTTCCTAGGTATTTACATTCCCAAATCTTTGAAGTTCAGGGATTGGCAATATCTCTAGGTCACAAAAGCAGGAGACATCCAATGTTTATCTGGCCCTTGGAAAGATGTATTTACATTCTCAGGATTCTTGCCATCTCCTCTCAAAGGAGCAAAAGGTTTTTTGTTTGTTTGTTTTGTTTTTCTTTTTCCTCTTCTCCTTCCCCTGGAGAGACAGACAGCTGTCTTTCTACTGGATATAAACAAAGAAAATCCATTGTTCTCCATTCCTTTGGAGATACAGACTTTGAAGTTTGTGTCAGTAGAACATTTTATCTGGCTTTTCTCGTGTCACCCCTGAGGTAAGAATCAGGGTATGAGGGATCACAATGTCATTATTTACTTTTTAAGTGAATAATGATAGACTGGCTCTGATCCAGAATACCTCCACCTCGTTTATTCATTCAGGATAAAATGAATAAAGATCAATATTAAAAATATAACACTTATCTAAGGGAAACAATCCAAAAGCCGGATCTAGTCACAGCAGCAAGACCAGGTCTCTAGTGATATGCGAGACTTGCACCTCATGGGATGGTGCTGGGGTGGCTCCATGAAGTCCAGGTATGGCACCCCTTGATCCAGAAATTGATGAATATAGAAAGCTATTTGCCTTGCATATGCTCAATACACAATGATTGCTCAGGTTCAGGATAATCACTATAAGCACCCCTGTGGGAAAGGGGGAAAAGAATGGAAATCATGGGCCAACTTGTCCATACATTGTTGACATTCTGCTGGGCAACATATCAAGGACTCTTCCACTCCTCATACACTCACATGTTTTGTGGTCTGAACATTAGCTTCATGCCATACCTATTGCTATACTCTTTGGACAAAGTGTGCTATCCGAAGAATAGATGTCCAACCCCTCTGCAGCTACAGCCTTCCCCATACATGGCCGGACACATTTAGCAGTTAATTGATTATGTGTGATTAAAGTTCAGCCAGGAGCTACTTACTGAAGGCAACAAATCACAGTTGGGATGATATACCTGTGGAATTCCCCATCTTCTCAAAAACATCTAATTTTTTACTGCTTGAATCTTTCACTCAAACTGTATTATACTGCTTGAAATTTTCTTTTTATATTGTGGGTACATTTTTTTAGTTGTAGTAATGAACAGATAAGCATTCTTATTTCTACATAAACACATACATAGTGCCAATCTGAAAAATGGAGCACAGTTCTAATATCCCCTTAAAAGCATCGTATGAGGAATGAGGCTAACATACATTTCAAACATGCAGCCAAGTTGAATGGAAATACAACTCTTAGAAGCTAATTTTAAAAATTTAAATCAAGTTGTATTATGATTGAAAACACCAAGTTAAGTAATAGGGCTACCCACCTCAAATTTTCTTTTGAATGAAGCACTTAATACTTTGCATGCATGGTGCATGTATATATTTGAAAGGTATCTCAATAATCACACAATATGTATTCATAAGAGGATATATGCTTTTAGGTTCGAAATAGCATTACTTAAAGAAACTCTCTATTGGCACTCACATGAAATGTTCACTGATAGGACATCAAATGCTATACTTAAAATTAACTTCAAATAAAAGTGGAAGATGCAAACACTTTACAAGTCAAGTGGAATTTATCCCTCCCTCCTTCCTTGTCTCTGTCTCCTTACATTCCTCCACTCTTTCCTTCCTTCCATTTGTTTTTTTGGAGACGATTGTTATTCTTATGCATTCACTCTCTGAACAAAATTTCACTAAGTACCTGCTATGCAGCCTTTCTATTATATAATATTTTGTACTTTGGGCAGATATTGTATACCTATTGAATTAAAAATATTTTTTGAGTTTACAGTCTATTTATAAAGTTCAAATCCAAGTGATATATACAAAGATATGCATTCAGACATTTAGTCATCACCCCTGTCCTGATCACCCTATATTAACTGAACTCCCTTAAGGAACCCTGTTTTATTATGTTATTGTGTAACCTTCCAGTGTTTCTCTATGTAAGTATAGGCAAACATAAAGATATATTATTACCTTCCTATACAAAAGATATGACACTGTTATGTACCTTGAATATAATTTTTTAACTTAACTGTATGTCCTAGAGATTTTCCATATCAGAGTATAGAACCTTCTTTGGTCTTTTTTTTTTTTTCTTTTTCCTAATCTTCACATACGTAACTATACCAGTTTATTTAATCAGTCCTCTTTAGATGAAAATAGCTAGTTGTCACTGAATCTTTTGCTAACACAAAAGTACTATAGGAAAATAACCCTCTGTGTAAATCATTTCAGGTGTTCCTGCAGGATTAATTCCCATAAGAAACATTGCTGGATAAAAGGGTAAATGCATTTTTAATTTTATTAATTTTGTCAAATTATCCTCCATAGGAGTTGTGGTATTTTGTACTCCTACCGAGAATGAATGAAAATGCTTTTTTTCCGTATAACCTCCCCAACAGAGTGTTTTGTCAAACATTTTGGATATTGACCTAAATGATAGGTAAAAATGTCATTGTATTTTAATGAAGATTTCACTTATGATGAATGAGGTTGCACAATTTTTATTTCTCAGGAGATATTTTTATTTAATTTTCAATGAATTGTTCATGTCTTTGCTTATTTTTCTATTGAACTGTTGACTTTTTTCCTCTTGATTTCTAGGTATTTACATATTTGGGGATTACACATTGCCTACAACAAGGTTTTTTCATTTTTAGGAATGAGATGTGTCTTTCTTTTTGCTTATGGTGTCTTTGGGGTTCATTTTTCTTATGGTGGCATTTAAAAACTCACTGATAATTTTATCAATCTTACTTTAATGACCTCTGCACTTTGAGTCATGATTAGAAAGATCTTCCTTCTCTACTGTTATCAAAAAATACAACTACATTTCTTTAATACCTTATGGTTTCATGCTGTGTAGTTACGTTATTTTTTTCACTTATAACTTATCTTGGATTTTCCAATTGTTCAATTATATCATCTTCAAAGAGTGTTAATGTTACTTCATTCTTTCATTTTTAAACTTCTAATAAAAAATAAATTTTGTAGGGGTGCCTGGGTGGCTCATTGGTTAAGCATCTGACTTCAGCTCAGGTCATGATCCCAGGGGCCTGGGATTGAGCCCCATGTTGGGCTTTCTGCTCACTGGGAAGCCTGCTTCTCCCTCTGCCTGCCACTCCCCCTGCTTGTGCTGTCTCTCTCTCTGTCAAATGAGTAAATAAAATCTTTAAAAATAAATAAATAAATTTTGTACCGTAATTGCAATGGCTAATAACCTCTAGCACCTTGTTCGTTAGTCATGGTAATGGTGAGCATTTTCATCTTGTTCCTGCTCCCAGTGTTGTTTTCCTATCTGGTGTGATGGTTTCAGGGCTTGATGTGTATACGTGTGCACATGTGTGCACCCACGTGTGTTAGTGAACATTTTGCTGATTTTTATTTTTTGCTTTTTTTTGTAAATAAAAAAATCAATAGAGAATTTATCAAATGCCATTTCAGCAACCAGGAAAATAATCATGTGATTTTTCACCTTGGGTCAATACAGAGAATTAAATGTAATAAAAGATTTCCTACTGCAATAAATTTCACTTGTCCTTGATGCTCTGTTATTTTAATGTGCTGCTAGATGGGCTTACTACTATTTTATTTAAGATTTTCTTAAATAGTGAAAATTGGTCAGCATTTCTTTTTTGCTTATTTGCCAGTTTGCAATCTTTTTTATATTTTAATATCAGTGTAACTGACACTTTATTAGAGTAATTTGCAATCTTATTTTAAGTGTGATTTAGAATAGCTTATTTGTTTTTTAAGTTTAAAAAAATGCTCTGTAAAACTGTCAAGGCCTACTGTTTATTATTTTGGGGAAAATCTCTTTTATATTTAACTTATAGTTTGATTTTTTTTTAAGGATTTATGTAGATTCTGTGGCCAAATTTGGTATATTATATTTTTCCAGAAAATACTTATTTCCGGAAAATACTTATTTCATCCAAGATTTAAATTTGTTATGTTTTAACATTTTAAAATTACTCTGTTTCAATGCTTATTTTGTTCTTGTGAGCTCTCTTTCTGTGCACCTAGTTTCCTTCATTCTTTCTTTTTCTTGATCATGATAGCTAAGACTTGATCTACTTTTGATTTTTATTACTTTTATTGTTTTATTTTAATAAATAAATTTTGTTATTAGTTCTAATTTGCTTTTCCCCATTTTTTGGGGTTTTAATTCATTCATTTTTGCTTTTATTTCTATATTTATTCATTTTTTCTTCTTTTTTATGGTTTACATCCAAAATATATACTATCTCCATTATCATTACTTTCTGGATATTTTAAATTTTGGGTTTACAGTTCTTTGATCTAGAAGTTTTTTAAACAAGATTTTAGTTTTTAAAATTTAAACAAATAAAATGATTTCTAAATGGAAAGACTTTTGTTTCATATTTTGTATTAATTACTGAATTCGTTGTATTATGGACAGAGAATGCTTTTTGTATTATTTCTACATTTTTAGATTTATGAAGTCTTTTATGACCTAATATATAATCTTTTTTATGCATATGGCATGGGCCCTTGTGACTATAATCAGGGAAATATTTGCATAAATACATCAAACCTACTTTAAAAACATATTGTTTAGGTCTTCATTCTTGCATATGTTTTTATCCATGCAATCTGTCTTTAATTGGCTGGTGGATTTTTAAAAATAGTGTATTATATAAGCAACTCATGCCATTTAACGAAATTGAAATATTTTGATCAAACGATTTTCACATTTCAGTATCTTTCTCTCCTATTTCTTAACATAGTTGCAATATAATGCAGATGTTAACTGGAGGATTTCCAGGTAGTGTTTTAACTTGACCACAATTTGTTAAAAGTCAAAGGTCAAAAACTGTCCTGTTGTCAAGAGGGCAGATTCTGGACATGGAATTCCCCACACAACGTTGCATTTGTAGTTTCAACACCAACTTTTGCTTGGTGAACATCGTCCTTCTCTCTAATGAAAGCTTATGAAAAATTTAGCAATTCTTTTGTTATTTCTCTAAAATGAACATAGTGGTTTAAGTTGATGAAAGTTACTGCCCTAGAGCACTATTTACATAAAATGTGACTCTGTCTACTTAGGGTCAAATTCCTTGCATTCCAAAGATATGTGTGTCACTCTTTCCCCACAAAAGAATGCTTTTCCACAATTCATCAAATTTCATTGTACTTGTGTAAGTGGACACATCCATTATGCACAGTGAGATCTCAAAAAGATGAAGGGGATGTCAGAGAAAAATGATGACTCCTGGTCTCATGTAAAATGTATGTATTCTACTCAAGTTAAAGATGCAAATACAAAAAACATGCCTAGAGGTCTCTGTGAAAGAGGAAAGCAAGAAATGTTCTTTTGGTGTATTCTTTTCTGTGTCTAATCTTTTGCTTATTTAAAAATATAGGCGAGTTAGTAATGCTTATTTGAAGCAGACTCATTTGATTTTAGACAGTGAACGTAGAACTTAAAAATAATTAGTTTTTAAAACCGTGTCCCTACAAATAAATAATAACAAAAAGCTCTTTAGTAATTCAATATAAAAATATAAAAAGAACATGGAGCTGTAATTCACAGAAAAGAAATATACCTGGCCTCATAGAAATCATAGAAAAATAATCATAGAAAAAATCTTGAAACAGTGTATCATAATCCTGTATAATGTTGTAGAAGTTGTTTTTTAAGAGGGCAATTTCAGTGATGGTAAGGGTGTGGTACAAAGGCCATTATGATGAACTGCTGATGGGACTGTAAACTGGTGTGACCCATTTGTGAAGAAATATGGATAAGTATTTAATGGCAAAATACTGTGACCCAGAAAAGCACTTCTTATATTCAAAGGAATACCAGGAGATGAGTACAAATCTTTATATACAACTATATGACTGTTGACATATTATTTATGACAAACACATTCAACCCTCTCCTTGGACACAAACTTAATGTTTGATAATGGGGGAAAAATAATTTGTAACATATCGATAATACGGGAAATTATATAGTTACATAAAATTAGTATTTTTTTAAAGACTTTATTTATTTTAGAGAGAGAGTGCCAGGGGAAGGGCAGAGGGAGAGGCTGAATGTGGAGCTGGACACAGGGCTCAAACCCAGGACCCTGAGATCATTACCTGAGCCAAATCAAGATTTGGTTGCTTAACTGACTGAGCTACCCAGGCACCCCAAAATTAGTAATTTTGAAGGAAATTTAACAGCATGAAAAATTATAGTGTAACACTAAGTAAAATGAAAGCTAGCAGCATACTTCTATTTGCCTATTTATCTTTATATGCAGACACAAAATATACAGCAATATTTTTAGGGACACATTCACACACACACACACACGCGTGCGCACACACACACACAAACTAGTATTATTGGAAGTAAAACTCTAACATGTTAATAGTAGGGAGATATTACTAAATGAGAGGATTATATGATTTTAATTTTCTCTTTTTATTTTAAGTATTTTCCACAGTTTCTTTACTAAGTATACATGAGTAAAAAATTCACTATGGATTTTTATTGGGGGAGGCTATTTCTACTTATTTACCTTTAATTTTAGTTCACCACCAATCATTTTTGCAGGATTATCAGAATAGCCAGTGATCGCTTTATTGAATTCAGTTTCATAATGCAATGTTTCAATGATCAGTTGCAGATTCATACTTCTAGCTTCTCATCTCTTCCATTCTTTCCCAGTGATTAGTTCCAAACTCTATTCTGAAGCACCTGCATCATGTGTGAAATTGGAATGAAAAAACTTTGTGTCCCTTCATAAAGTTTATGTAACCATATTGATTAGGAATGGAGAAAAAAGAGTATAAAAATATTAAGCAGCTATCTCAAAAAAAGTACTAGGTACTTTTATTGGAATGAAATATATACAGAGAAGGGTTCAATCTTCAAATGTACCTTTTACTAAAAACATAGATTGAAAATTAAGTGGAGAGCTGCCTTACTGTGGAATTATGTAACTGAAATGGTAATGTGGTGAGAATTTTCTCTTCAGTTTTTTGAAAACAATACTGAGCTGAAGATTTGTTGGGGCTGGTACTTGCTCCATGTCAAATTGCAGTGTACTAGAATATTGTAATGCTGCTTTTTTAGTAGCATGTGATTGGACTCAATGATTACTTCAAGATAGCAGAGGAGATCTGGTAGTCCCAAGTACACACAACCTTAAACTGTTAACTCACCTGGGAACCATAGGTGTAATGATATGGGAATGATGGATCAGCAAAGTCAGACCCTCTGCTTCAGTAATTTTTGATCTATCGCAAAGATTGGTGAGGTGGGTGTGTACAAAATGGCACACATATGCCTGATTTAATCCTCCTCTTGAAAATATTGAGGAATATAGAAGATCATTCTGCTAGGTGGATCTAAGTACAGTTGTCCCCTGAACAACATGGGGGTTAGGGGCACAGACTCCTCCTCCCACCCTCCCCACCACAGTTGAAAATCCACATAAAACTTTTTTAACTCTGGTGGAGTCGTTAGGGTTTTCTTTATAGAGTATCATGTCATCTGCATGTAGTGAAAGTTTGACTTCTTTGCTGATTTGCACACTTTTTATTGTCTAATTGCTGTGGCGAGGACTTCCATTATTATGTTAAATTAACAGTGGTGAGAGTGGACATCCCTGTCTTTTTTCTGACCACAGAGGAAAAGCTCTGTTTTGCTCCATTGAAGATATTAGCTGTGAGTTTTTCATATATGGCCTTTATGATATGAGGTATCTTCCCTCTCAACTTACTTTGTTTTTATCATGAATGGATGTTGTACTTTGTCGATGCTTTTTCTGCATCTATGGAAATGTTCACATGGTTCTTATTCTTTCTCTTATTAATGTGATATATGACATTGATTGATTTGTGAATATTGAACCACCCTTGCAACCCAGGAATAAATCCCACTTGATTGTGGTGTATGATTCTTTTAATGTACTGTTGGATTTGATTTTCTAGTATTTTATTAAGAATTTTTGCATCCATGTTCATCAGGGATATTGGCCTGTAGTTCTCTTTTTTTAGTGGAGTCTTTATCTGGTTTTGGTATCAGGGTAATCCTGGCCTCATAGAATGAATTTGGAATTTTTCCTTCCTCTTCTATTTTTTGTAACAGTTTGAGAAGGTATTAACTCTTCTTTAAATGTTTGGTAGAATTAGCATGTGAATTCATCTGACCCCAGACTTTTGTTTGTTGGGAGTTTTTTTTGCTTTTGTTTTTGTTTTTGTTTTTTGATTACTGATTCAATTTCTTTGCTGGTTATCAGTCTGTTCAAATTTTCTATTTATTTCTGTTTCAGTTCTGGCAGTTTATATGTTTCTAGGAATTTGTCCAATCCTTCCAGGTTGTCCAATTTGTTGGCATATAGTTTTTCATAATATTCTCTTATAATTGTTTGTATTTCTGTGGTGTTGGTTGTTATTTCTCCTCTCTCATTTGTGATTTTTATTTATTTGGGTCATTTCTCTTTTTGATAAGTCTGGCTTCAGGTTTATCAATTTTATTAATGTTTTCCATTAATCAGCTCCTCGTTTCATTGATCCATTCTATTGTTCTTTTTTAGTTTTTTATAATTTATTTCTGCTCTAATATTTATTATTTCCTTTCTTCTGCTGGCTTTAAACTTCATTTGTTGCTTTTTTTCTAGCTCCTTTAGGTGTAAAGTTAAGTTGTTTATTTGAGATTTTTCTTGCTTCTTGAAGTAGGCCTGTATTGCTATATACTTCCATCTTATGACCACTTTTGCTGAATCCCAAAGGTTTTGGACAATTGTGTTTTCATTTTCATTTGTTTCCATGTATTTTTGTAATTCTTCTTTGATTTCCTGGTTGACCCACTCATTGTTTCGCAGCATGATGTGTAGCCTCCATGTATTTGTGGTCTTTCCAAATTTTTTCTTGTGGTTTATTTTTAGTTTCATAGCACTGTTGCCAGAAAAGGTGTGTGGTATGATTTCAACCTTTTTGTATTTGTTGAGGCCTGTTTTGTGATCTAATATGTGATCTGTTCTGGAGAATATTCCATGTGCACTTGAAAAGAATGTGTATTCTGCTGGTTTGGATGGAATGTTCTGAATATATCTTTTAAGCCCATCTGGTCCAGTGTGTCATTCAAAGCCATTGTTTTCTTGTTTATTTTCTGTTCAGATGATCTGTCCATTGATGTAAGTGGGGTGTAAAACTCTCCTACTATTATTGTGTTTTTATCAATGAGTTCCTTTGTGTTTGTTGTTAATTATTTTATATATTGGGTGTTCCCATTTTGGGTGCATAAATATTTGCAGTTGTTATATCTTCTTGTTGGATTGTCCCCTTTGAGAATATATAATGCCCTTCTTTGTCTTTCTTTCTTTTGACATCCATTTGCATAAAAAGTGTTTCTCCACTCCCTCACTTTCCACCTGCAGTTATCTTTAGGTCTAAAATGAGTTTTTTGTAGACAGCATAGAGATGGGTCTTTTTTTTTTTTAAATCCATTCTGACACCCTACCTCTTTTGATTGGAGTGTTTAGTGCATTTACATTCAAATTAATTATTAATAGATATGTTCTTAGTGCCATTTTATTACTTGTTTTGTCATTGTTTCTGAAGATTTTCTCTGATCCTTTCTTGTCTTTGTCACTTTTGGCATCTCCTTTGCACTTAAGGAATCCCCTTTAACAATTTCTTGCAGGGCTGGTTTAGTGGTCACAAACTCCTTTAGTTTTTGTTTGTCTGGGAAGCTCTTTATTTCTTCTTCTATTCTGAATGATAGCCTTTCTGGATAGAATATTCTTGCCTGCAGATTTTTCTCATTCAGCACTTTGAAAATAACATGTCACTCCCTTCTGACCTAACAACTTTCTGTTGAGAAATCTCCAGCTAGCCTTATGGGTTTTCCCTTGTAAATTAAGGACTTTTTTTGTCTTTCTGCTCTTAAGATTTTTTTATCACCATATTTTGCAAATTTAATTACAATATGTCTTGGTGTTGGTCTGCTTTTGTTGATTTTGATGAGAATTCTCTGTGCCTTCTGGATCTGGATGTCTGTTTCCTTCCCCAGAGTAGGAAAATTTTCTGCTATTAATTCTTGAAATAAATCTTCTTCCCCCTTTTCTCTCTTTTCTTCTTCTGGGACTCCTATAATACAAACGTTACTACATTTGATGGAGTCACTGAGTTCCCTAAGTTTATTCTTGTGTTCCCTAATTCTTTCATTTGGCTTCATTATTTCCCATTTTTTGTCTTCTATATCACTAATTCATTACTCTGCTTCTTCCAGCCTGCTGTTCATTGCATCAAGCTGGTTTCCAATCTCATTTATTGCATTCTTCATTTCTGATTGATTCTTTTTTGACTCTTTTATCTCTATAGTTAGCGTCTCCCTGATGTCTTCTATTCCTTTCTCAAGCCCAGTGAGTATCTTTATGATTGTTGCTTTAAATTCTCCATCAGACATGTTACTTATATCTATTTTGCTTAGATCTCTGGCTGTGGCCTTATCTTGTTCTTTCATTTGGGATAAATTTCTCCATCTTGGCATTTTGTTTAAGTCTGCCTTCTTCTGTATGTTAGAAAAGCCAGTTATTTCTCCTGCTCCTGAAAATAATGGCCTTATGAAGAAGTCATGTAGTGCTCAGTGCCTGAGGATTCAGGGAATGTCTCTAGTGTGTGTTGTGAGTACTATGCTGTTGTGTTGTGGCTGCTCTATCTTTTAGGCCAATTGTCTACAGAGGCTCTCCTTGCCAGTTGTGGGCAGCGTTTGGTCCCTGGCCTGAATGTGGCAAGTTTTAAGTAGATGCGTTTTTGTCTGCTTGAGAAGTGAGACCTGACCCTAACTCCACCATAACTGAGGCACTGCAGAACTCTCTGGTTGGAAAATGTGGTGTGGGTAGGGGTCTGTGCTGGTCTTCTGGGGGAGGGGCCCACCACTCTGGGACTGAGGCAGGCTTGACTGAGAAGGGCAGTTTCTCTAGAGCCCCGGGGTAGGGGGTGGGGCTGGGGGTGGGAGCTTGGTGTAAACAAGTTGTCAACACTGAACTACTCCCTCAGGTGGCTCTGTGTTTATGCTGAGGGGAGGGGAGGGAAATGGCACCAGCCACCTCCTTTGTTCCTGGAGAGGAGTCTCCATGAATGCTGCCTCTCATCCATGTATAACTTTTGACTCCCCAGAAACTTAACTCCTGGTAGCCTACTCTTGACTGGTAGCCTTACTGATAACACAAATGGTCCATTAACACATATTTGGTATGTTATATGTATTAGACCCTGTAACCTATAACCTTACAATAAAATAAGCTAGAGAAAGGAAAATGCTATTAACAAACTCATAAGGAAAGGAAATATACTTACACTACTATATTCTATTTATTAAAAAATATCCACATATAAATAGACTTGTGCAGTTCAAACCCGTGTTGTTCAAGGGTCAACTGTACACTATTTTGTAATATTGTCAATTTTCAATCTAATCTCCTTCAATTGTAGGATTTCAGGCAGTCATAGGTTAACATTTAGTTTGCCATCATATTTAAGTTTAAAGCATTTTTCAGAGCTAAAAATATATACCCTGACAAAAATAATAAACATGCATATTTATTCATTTGCCTTTATTGCAACCCTTAGCTAGTGTTATTTTGACATATATGTGTGATTACTTTTTTTCTCAGAAGGTAGTACACTGGGCACTGACTGGTAATCTTTAACATAAGACTTATAGACAATGAGATTATAATTATAAGACAAAGAGACATTTTCTTATGTATATGGAATATTATGCAAAAATGAGCAGTAATTAAAAAACAAATTACTATCAAATAGGTATTGAAGTGGAAATATTCCCTTAAAACTGATATCTGAGAACTCTCAAACTTAAAAGATATCTTTGAATCAAGTGCGTTTCTTGAATTATCCAGATTGGTTTTACTTGAATGAAGCTCTGTTCACCTTCATTTATTCTTCCAACTCATTGTGGATTTATCTGATTTGGAACTAAAACAGTGGTAAAAATATTCATCTGATTTAGTTATTATTTAACTCTTATAATATGAGTATTGTATCATATGCTGTACAAAAACAATTATAATATTCCTCTAAAGTTCTGCATTTGAGACCATCTTTGTTTAATCTAGGAATTGAAATAATTAGGTGTTTCTAAGGCACCTTATTTATTACACAAAGGTATAGCCATAGAATCTCAAGAAGACAATAATCAGCCTTCCATAAATTCTTCATCATTTTAATATTTACAATCTGTACAAATTAGATTTTTCTTCCTAAGTATAACTTCTACTATTTCAAAATTCAGTATACTAGATTGTAATAAAGAATTTGACCTTATTATTGATGTTTGACTGTTGACAGCTTTCAAACCCCATCACTCACTTTACCTACATCTGGGCAAGCTTATAAGAAAATCCAGTTTATTTCCTCCTTTGACACCAGCAGAAAGTTTGAACCACACAAACATTGATCTGCTTGAGGGACTCCTCTCTCCAACCCCATTGCTTTATTACAGTAAAAGCTAAGCTAATATCCTTTCCCTGCTGTCCTCAAGCCATTTTCAGACCTGCCTGGGAACCTGCATTGCTTTCCCTGGAAGCTTTGTTATATGAGTAATAAACCTTTCCATGCACTCTTAGTGTGTGTATAGTGATGCACCATCTCTACATATGAACCAAATTTGAGTGGAAATCCATCCTTCCTTGTGGACTGATCACAGCATAGATTCAGTGGGTTATACCCAGTTCCAAAAATAAGAGATCTCAGAAGTAATTCTAATTCGTCTTCACAAAACAAATATTTAAGTATTTGAAATTCATGATTGCTTCTCTGATTCTTTCTTATTCAATCCGCTTATGTCCAGTTTGTTTTATTATTCTCGGGATCTGATATACAATTTACCCCTGAGCATTTGACTTAGGCTTCCAAGTTTCCTTGTTCAGCTAATAATTCAGATAAAGCTTATCTTTTTGATAACTTTCCCCTCCAAGTGTTACGTTAGTTCATTCTAGGTATTAGCCTTGACATATCTAGAAACTCATCTTCTGTACTGATCTATTTCTGCGGCAATGCATTACTTATCTTTTGTCTACCATTCTTTGAGTGCCAGATTGGTGTACCTCCCAGATGATTCCTTGCATCCCCACCTACTACATCTCTAAAGAGGTGATTTAATGCCACATCCAAAGTCTTCTTGGCTTGCCCCACAGAGCCAGTAAATTTGGTCATATGCTGAACTGTAGCATCATGCTGAGCTCCATATGGATATGGACTGGATCTCAATTTATGATATAAATCTAGACCTACAAATCCCTACTCTAAGAGAGAGGATTAACAGACTAGCTGGAACAAAGGAGGAAATGCCATTCTCTTTTCCATTAAGGAATTATGCATTGTTTTTTATGTGACTCCTGGAAATAAGCATAGGCCCTGTGGCCATAAGAGGCTGAGTTGCCCTCAATGGAAATGAGACCTTGAAACTTCTACTTTGAAATCCAGCACTGTCAAGTCTTTTACCCATTGTATATTCTTGTCACCTTTGTCATAAGTTAATTATTATTGTGGGTTTATTTCTGGGGTTTTTATTTTGTTCCATTGATCTGTGTGTCTACTGGTATATGCCTTTTTAATTTTTTTAAGTAGACTCCATGCCCAGAATGGAGCCCAATGTGGGGCTCGAAGTCATGACCCTGAGATTAAGACCTGAGCTGAGATCAAGAGTCAGATGCTTAACCGACTGAGCCACCCAGGTGCCCGTATGCATTAAAAAAAAATCTTTTAATTGTAGTTTTGGTGTAGTCTCAGGAAGGGTTCAAATTAAATATGTATGTTCAATCCCCTGTCTTTACCTAAGCATCTACCTCTTTGGCTGCTATTCTTCAATATGTCCTAATTTGGAATCCACAAGAATACCCAAAGCTAATAAAGATTCATCATGACCCAAGATTGTGAAAATTTCAAAGACTTATTCATGTATGATGGAGAATGTAGGTGGTTACCACAAGCCTGACATTAACCTTGGAACAAGAAACTACCACTTATGGTTCTTGTCACATTCAGAGCTCATGAGGAAGTTCATAATTCTGAATTGAACTACAATCTTGAAATTGGTTGTTAGTCTTGGGAACTTTGGAACCAACTGTAGGATAGCTATTATTGAATGTGTATCTTCCTTAAATTCATATATTAAATCTCTAACTCCCAATGTTCTGGTATGAAGAAGAGGTGCAGCTTTTGGAAGATAATTAGGGTTATATTAAGTCATAAGGGTTGAATTCTCATGATGGGATTAGTGGCCTTTTAAGAAGAAGAAAAAAGAGAAATCATTTCCTTTCTTTGTGTGCACACACAGAGGAAAGGTAAAGTGAGGACATAGTGAAAAGGTGGCTGTCTGTAAACCAGGAAGAGAGCTCTCAGCTGGAACCAAATCTGCTGGCACCTTGATCTTGGATTTTCCAGACTCTAGCATTGTGAGAAATAAATTTCTGTTCTTTAATCCACTCACTCTATTGTATTTTGTTATGGCAGCCTGAGCAGACTAAGACAGTGGCCAGCCCTGCCTGTGAGGACATTAATGATAAAATATGTCTTTATAGCCTTTCCTAGTCCTGACTGTGGCTGATCTTGCCATGCTGGACTTCAAGGGATAAGCACTTAACTATAAGAGCATCTGGATATTAATTATGGGTAAAATGTACTCTGAAAGCCATGTAGGCTTGAAAGAGAAGTAAAGAAGTGAAAACATTTTTGGCCTCTTCTAACTGGTATTTTAAGAGTCATGAGGCTATTTTTTTTCTTTATTGATATATAGTTGACAAATAAGATTGTAAGATATTTAAAATGTACATGATGATTTGATACATGTCTACATTGTGAAAGGAGTCTTCCCATAGAGTTAATTAACACTTTCATCACCTCACATATTTGCCTTTCTTTCTTTCTTTCTTTCTTTCTTTCTTTCTTTCTTTCTTTCTTTCTTTCTTTCTTTCTTTCTTTTCTTTCTTTCTTCCTTCCTTCCTTCCTTCCTTCCTTCCTTTCTTTCTTTTTTCTTTCTTTCTTTCTTTCTTTCTTTCTTTCTTTCTTTCTTTCTTTCTTTCTTTCTTTCTTCTTTTCCCTTCCTTCCTTCCTTCCATCTTTTCCTCTTTCTGTAAGAACATTTAAGTTCTGTTCTCTTAGCAAAGTTCAATTATACAATACGGTGTTATCAACTATAGTGATCATGTTATACATTAGATCCCCAGACCTTATTCATCTTATAACTGAAAGTTTGTACCCTTTGACTTATCTTTTCTTATTTCTTCACCACCCCCCAGTACCTAGCAACCACTTTTCTACTTCCTTTTTTATGAGTTCTATGTTTTGTTTTGTTTTGTTTGAATCCCGCATACAAATAATACTATGAGGTATTTGTTTTTCTCTGTCTGGCTTATTATACTTAGGATAATGCCCTCTGGTTTCATCTATCCATGAGGACACAAATGACAGGATTTCCTTTTCTTTCTTTTTTTTTTTTTAAGTAATGCTACATTTATATATCTCACATTTAAAAAGAAATCTATTCATCCATTGACAGACTATGGTTGCTTCCATACTTTGATGATTATAAATAATGCTCTATGAACATAAGAGTACCAATATCATTATCTTTGAGAGAATGATTTTGTTTCATTTGGGTATATACCCCAAAATGGAGAAAAACAATCCTAAAACTTATATGGAACTACAAAAGGTCCTGAGTAGCCAAAACAATTTTTAAGAAAGAACAAAGCAGAAGGCATCATACTTCATGATTTTGAACTATATTATAAAGCTATATTCACTAAAACAGTATGGCACCAGTATAAAAACAGACAAATATAGATCAGTGGAACAAAATAGAGAGCCCAGATATAAACCATGCATATATGTTCAATTAATTTTTGACATAGGAGCCAAAAAAATACAATGGGATAAGGATAGTCTTCAATAAATGGTATTGGGAAAACTGGATAGCCACATGCAAAAAAATGAAACTGGGCCATTATCTTACATCATACACAAAAATTAACTCCAAATGGATTAAAAACTTAAATATGAGACCTGAAACTATAAAACTCCAAAAAAGAGGAGGGGGTAAACTCCCTGACAGTGGTCTTGGCAATGCTTTTTTGAGGGGATTTTACAACAAAACCAACGGCAACAAAAACAAAAACAAACAAGTGGGACTACATCAAACTAAAAATTTTTTACACAGCAAAGGAAGCCATAGATAAAATGAAAAGGCAACATATGAAATGGGAGACACTATTTACAAACCACATATCTGATAAGGGTTAATATCCAAAATATACAAGGAATTCATATAACTCAATAGCAAAGAAACAAACTACCTGAATGACCCAACTAAAAAATGGGCAAAGAACGTAAATAGACATTTTTTCAAAGAAGACATATAAATGACCAACAGGTACTTGAAAAGATACTCAACATCATTAATCACTAGGGAAATGCATATTAAAACCACAAAGAGATATCACTTCACACCTGTTAGGATGGCTATTATCAAAATGACAAGACATAACAAATACTGGCAAGGACGAGAAGGAAAAGGAACCCTTGTAAACTATTGGTGGGAATGTAAACTGGTGCAGCTACTATGGAAAACACATGGAGGTTGCTTAATAAATTAAAAATACAACTACCATATGATCCAGCACCTCCACTTCTGGGTATATACACAAAGGAAAGGCAATAAGTAATTTTAGTGAGAAGCTGATTAAATGCATCAGGTAAAAACTTTATCCGTGGCAAATACTGACCCTGGGATAAATGCTACGAGAAGGGTCTTTACTAAAAAAGGAGGCATATGCAACTATCATATCACTAGTCATAAAGTTGCATTAAAGAGCTGTGTCATTTGAAAGAATAACTTGAAGGAAATGAGAGGCTGAAACCAGACCAAAATGCGTCAGAGTGAGTAGGACATAATAAAGGGAATCCATGCAGTGCAGACCATTGAGATAAGCAGTTTGGACCTGAAAGGAAACCTGGACAGGGAAGCAGCGTAAATGAGAAGGAGAGAGACGAGGGCAGGGTTATTTTTCCCAGAATAAGGAATGTGAACTTGTTTTTAAAAGGAAGAGAAAGATCCAATAGAGAAAAGAGGTAGAAGGTAAAATAAATGGACATAATTAAGACAGAAAATTCTCAGAGCAGACAGGAAGGGAGGGGATCCAAAGTACAGGGGAAGGGATTGGCTTTGAGTAGAAGTAGGAATCCAATGAAAAGAGATACATGGTTCAAGATAAACTTGATGTGGAGTGGAGGGAATTTGAGGGAATTTATACCAGACAGTATTTTCTTTTTTAAATTGGAGGCTTGGTTGTTTGCTAGGAGAGAAAACTGATATTAGATTAAATAAAGTTAAAATAAAATCGTAACAACTGATATGGGATAGGAAGGTGATATGAATGAAGTTAAATAATATATTGTAGAACAGTACTGATAGACAAGCCAAGAGTCTGATCTTTGCAGCCCTGGCAAGAACTTTGTGGGGCTAACCTCAATATTTTCCCATCATTTTTGGTGGGTCTGCTGCTGAGCTTCCACTGAAAAGTGTTTTGAGAAGTAGGCCTTTATAATAAATAAGAATTCAGTGATAGACTGGTTTTATGAGGGCTATTGGTTATATTAGCTATTTGCAGTGTGATCTTGAACATGCTAAGTAGACTTTCTGAAGCTCAATTTTTGAAACTATAAATGGGAGTAATGATAGGATTAAATGAAATACTTTGCTATTTTATTCTGTTACTGTCTTTATTGTTCCCAGAGTCTAGCAAAATGTAAGTTAGCATGGGACATAAAGCTAACCTTTCAATGGAAGAAATATGAAAGACATATTGTCAGAAGGTCATGTGGCATAGGAAACACTGCCGTGATAGATTATACTTTCCAAAGATGATCTCCATGGTATCTCCCAACCTGCATGATCTGCTGGCAATATTTCGTTCATATTCCTTCCAAAGAGAGATTAGATTTATATCCCATACACTTGAAACAGAGAAGACTGCTGCAGCTGTTTTTTTTTTAATTTTTTAAAAAAGATTTTAGTTATTTGAGAGAATGTGTGTGCGTGCACAAAGCATTTGAACAGGAGCAGGGGGAAAGAGCAGGGGAGGGGAAAAGGGAGAAGCAGGCTCCCCGCAGAGCAGGGTCCTGGGATCATGACCTGAGCTGAAGGCAGATGCTTAACCGACTGAGCCACCCAGGTGCCCCAACTGCTGCAGCTGTTTTGACTGAAAACTTTGACGGAAGTGTTGATAGATGACTTCCAAGGCTAGGTCATAAAAGGAAATTCAGCTTCCACCTTGCTCACTGGAAAACTTGCTTTGGAGTCCTGAGATTAATGTAAGTAATCCCACAACCTTGAGGTCACCATGTTGTAAGGAAGTCCAAACTTTTCCATCTGCAGAGATCACATGGAAAAACTATGAGACCACACAAAGAGAGAGATGGTTGGTCAACCACCAGCTGCTCCACTTGGACCTACAATCTGGAGCATCATGAAGGACTCTGAGAAAAACATCTGCCCAGACAAGCTGCTTATGGATTCCTAACAAATAGGAATCATGAGAAATAATAGCATTGCTATAGTTTTATGCCACTAAATTTTTGGGAGATTTGTTTTACAGCACTGGGAACTGATATGATGATTTTTCCACCCTTTCTCAAATTTATTTCTTAAAATATTTCCTCAATGAATGGGAATATTTCACTTATTGCCACATTGCCCTTATTGTCTTAAGAATGGTATATTTAATTTCTAGAATTGACATTATTCTCCTCTTCATATTTATCACTAGAAATTCATTGTGTGAGGTTATAATTCTCACTGCTCTTTCTCTTCCTTATTTCCATCTCTTTTGGGAGAAATGAATCTAAATTTCATAAACGAGAGTGATAGCAAGAGTATGATACATTGCTTTTTATATCAATACAGTGACAAGAATCAGCGGTATCTTCCTTAAGCATAAGGTTACTTGAAGTTACCTTTATACTGTGCATGATATATTTTCAAATTACTTCAATATTTCTATCATTTGGAGATCATCACGGTTTTCTGTTTATTCTTTGCTTCTTAAACCTTATTTCTTTAATCTGATTTTTATTACATGTTTGAATCTTTATATATTTTGTGGTGTGATTTCTCTGCACTTCAATATGGTCAGTTCAGTGGCTTTTTAAATTTATGCCAATTTGGTTCTTATTTGCAATCAATCTTGCCTCATTTGGCTCAATTTCATGAAGCACCTAATCTCTCTGGTGATTTATTGAGCCAAATTATGACGATGGGCATGGTGATGATGGTGATGATGATATGAATTCTTCTTTTCCTTTTTTTTTTCTTCTTCTCTTTGTTCCTTTTTAAGGATTTCAATATACTTGTTTTCATATTTTGGTCAGTGCTAAAGGAGTTACCTATAATTAAAATATCTGTCCCTGTGTATCATAAAAATCATCGTCTTAATTAGCCATAGGAAATGTGTATTATCAAAAACAAAAGAAAAGACAGTTTTTCTAGTTTCCCTTCTCAGATGTCTCCTGCTTTCTTATTGAAAGTGGTTCCAAGATAAACTTGGGAAATGATTGACTTTGCCTTTGGCATCCTCAGAGTTTGCACAGCTCCTCTCCCCACCCTTTCCAGGTCTCAGGACATTCTCTTTCCTAAAACCATAGAAAATCTTACTCTTAAAAGATTAATTCACACCGAGCAATAAATGACTATGAATAGCATAAAACCCCTTTGGAAATACTTTTAAATGGTAAAACAGCTAAAGAAATGAAGACCTCATTGGAGATTTACCAGAAGATGGTGTAAGTATTTGAAGGTGACAGTAACTCGTTTTAATGGCCCTGAAATAACACTTGTAGGTAATCAAGAATTGGTTTCAAACTCACATTTATTAATTTTCTGACATTTGCTTATATAAAACCATTTTAATTCAGATTTGGGTCTAAATTGGTTTGTTTGTCTCTAGACTTCAGGGACAATGTATGTAATATCTTCAAATTGTTGCTTTTCAACTTGTAGGATTCTCTTAAATACAGGAAATTCTCTTCATGTAAACAGCGGCATAAAATGTAGCTTAAGTCTTCGATGGTCTTCTTATGCCTTTTCTCTGTGACTGCAGAAAGTCAGCACCAGGTTGTAGGATGTGGAGAAATGTGTTTCTTATACTGCACATAAATGAAGTCATTTTAATTGTAGCCGCCTTGCCCCTGGAATTACCCCTGCAGAAGTCATGTCTTAAACAGTGCTCCATTTCCAGAGGGTTAGAGAGAATGCGAATTACACTATAGAATCTGTTCTCAGCTCTTATGAGTTCTGTTCCTTCAGCATTGTTTAATCTGGGTGCTAAATCTGTGTGAATAGTACAGTTACAATTTGGTTCAATGTTGTTAGAATCACAGTGGCTATGATTCTATTTTGCTGGCCTCTTGGAAACCAGACGTAAATCAATGGAAATAGAATTTTGGTCACCTTTAGTTAGCTTTATCTATTAATTCAGTTAGCATTGACAGTTTTCCCAAGATACTATTGAGGGCAGCATTATTTTTTTCATGTTTAATTCCAGCACATGTGGGAAGGCAGTTGCTCATAATTTGTTGTTTATCAGTAGAATGTATCTCTTTGTTTATCGCATTAAGCATTTGGAGACTCCAAGTATTTTGACACTGTCCTTGGTGTATTATATGAACTTAAACATAGTTGTTAAATAAATATCATTGTGTAATCAAATACCTGGATTGGAATCCCCATTTCATCATTCCTAGTTGTATGACCTATCTCTTTTCCAGTTTCTTCATCTGTAAAATGGTGGTGATAATAATAGTTTCTACCCATTTGGGTGGATTAAATGTTACTACAAGGAAAGCACTTAGGGAAGTGCCAGCCTATATTAATAGTAAACGCTGCCTTTAGCCACCCACCCCTTACCAACACTCCCAAAGATAGCTCCCACACTCTTGGCCATACCAGCAGACTATAACTAGAGCAGTCATTCTTAACCTTGGCTTTATATGGGAAAACTTGGAAGGCTATAAAGAAGACTGATGCGTGGGCTCCCACGAGTAGTATGTTTGATTTAATTGATTTGGGGTTTGACCTAGGTACCGGGATTTATAAGGGCTCCCCAGCTGATCCTAAAGTGCAGCTAAAGTTGAAGATACACTGGACTAGATGTGTGAATAGAGGCTTGTCTGCCACTAAACCTTATGGCTTTTCCTCAGCATATCTGAAAATCAGCAATAATATATACCAAAATCATACTGCTTAGATTCATAACTGCTTTTATGCTAGATGAAATACAGATATATTTATAATCTTAACATTGTTTAGGCCTGGACTAATGCCTTTTTGTCCCGGGGAGTGTGTCTTGTGAAATGTGCTGTAGCGCTATCTTTGTGAGATATGAACAGCCTGAGTAATAATGAATTTTGCACATGTATATATTTTTAAAGCGATGATTGCATATTTTCCAACATTCTTTGTAGGAACTACTGCTTTGATTTGATACCAGGGAACAGAATGGCTAATACTCTAAATAGGCATTTGTTTTGCTATAAGAATTCTTTAAGCATGATGTCGGCAACTGACAAGATGAAAAGTGGTTCTGTGATTTGTTTCCAGTCTCAGGCTTCTAGAACCACTTGAATATTTTGAAATGCTCTCTCACATCCTGTAATTGTACTCAATCAGAACTGAAAAGAGCTCAACAACCTGAGCTTGATCCAAGGGTTAAAATACCATACTTTTTCTTTTTCACAATACAGTTAATGATCTGAAAATAAAGTTTACCAAGATGTATTAAATATGACTAACAGGCAAATTTGAGATTCAAGCCCATCATCATACTGAGTTATAAATTATCTCTTCAAGTAAAAAGAAATGTTATGTATCCTTTATATGCCCCTAAACATCAAGCACATGGAATAAAACAACATGTGCATGGATTCTTGGAAGCACTTGCAATTCCAGACTGTTTGGGTCAGTCATTAAAATCTTTTGTGCTTTTAGTGCCTTGTAAAATTATTCTCAAGCAATGTTCTGAGTAACTATGACTCATGGTCAGGGGACCTGGCCAGTGGAACTTGTCAGTATGGAGTGTTTCTTGTGGCATAGGGAGACTTCTACCGTCCTTCAGTATATGCACTTTGAAAGCAACACAGAGAAAAGTCAGATGGAAAATACATGTCGATTTCATTCAGAAAACATGACTCTTGCCTTAGATTCAGCATCAGCTTTATATCAAGAAAGAATGCAAGGTCATTAAATGACAACATAATCTCACTTGAAATATATAAACAATAGTGTAAGAGCCCACAAATATAGTTCAGCTGAAACGTTTTCCAATTGTTCTTAGAAAAAAAGGAGTAGCCTTGAAATTAGATAGCTTTCAGATAACAGATTACATCCAAAGATCAGACTTCATTTTAGACACAGCTTTATGACTGTAATACTTATTATGAATTTATTCATTCAAGAAATATTTATAGAATATCTACCAGGTGTCAAACATTATGGTAGGAGTTGGGACTTAGTAGTGAACAAGTCTAGCAAGTTCTCTGCCATCATGGAACTTACTAGGAGTATTAGAGAAGCATCAAGAGGAAATGATTTTTACTTATGTAGTTATAAAACCAACACAAATAGATCCACCAAAATCTGGGAAGAATACAAATACTCATATAGCACTTAATATGTGTGGGATGCTGTCCTAAACATTTACATAGAACAGCTCATTTAATCTTACAACAATCTGTGAAGTGAATTCTGTTAATATCTCTCTTTAATGTGTGAGGAAAATAAAACACAGAGAGGCTAAGTATATTGCTTAGGGTCAACCCGGCTAGCAAGTATTGGAGTTGAGCTTCTCTTCATTCCAGATGGTCTGGCTCCTGTTTTATATTTTGAACTATATTGTATGTTAGTGTTGCAATTATCACTCATTAAATTTTTTAAAAGAAAGCATATTAATTCAAGTAATTTTAATATAGTAAGACCTTGGTGTTCGTTATTTGCAGCAATAGTACAAGTTAAAAAGAAAAGAATGGTAAGAAACTTGATTGGAAATTAACAAAGTAGGAAGAAAATACCTTTATATGCTATGCTTTAACATTTAAAATATTTTTAGAAACATTAGTTTTATTTTTTCAAATATACAAATAATTAAAATTCATTGTAGAAAATTTGGAAATATAGAAAAGGAAAAAGGAAAAAAAGTCATCAATAATCAATCTCATTATCCAAAAAGCACATTTTATTTCCTTTTAGTCTTTTTGGTGTATATATGATTTACATACATAATTAAGACAATCGTATATAATTACAAATCAGGCTCATATACTACTTCTTGTGTCTATTACTATAACATGAACATATCTCATGGCATAAGAAAGCTATTTCTAAAACTTATTTTTTGAAAGCAGCTCGCCATCCCATCTTCTGAGGAGAAGAGAATTCTCTTTCACACGATCCCTTGATACCAGTGTTATGCAGAACATGATATTTAACTGAGCCAGCCTGGTGGCTGGAGAGTTATGTATCCTTTTTAGCTTTAACATGTCCAGAAGGATCGCCTGGGAAAAAAAAACAAACAAAAAAAACTAAGTTATTGCTTAACAACTATATAAATGACTTGTATCAAGAGAGCAGTCCAAATCTCTCTAAATAAGAGACCACCTTCCAGAAGAGGAAATCTCAAAGGAAGGAAGTGCATATGTATCCTTTGTAGTGTTATGATGCTACTCTCCATTTTCTGAACCCCGTGTCAGCTCCTGAGCAAGTGGGAGAGATAAATGTGTCAAATCACAAGTAGTTTTGATTCCTAGGGCATGCCACCCTGAAGACTCATGTTCATGTAGCTCACCAGCATTTTACCATAGCACATGATTTATTTGGTATGATTCCAGTGTATTGTTGGAGAAAATAAATAATGCTGCACTGTATATAATTATCTGGGAGATTAGGCCTTTGACAGGGAAATTACTCATTGAAAGATGGATGGCAAATGCTGCTGGTCACCAGAGAATGTCTGAAAGTAGTGGCTTGTTTCTAAATGATTCTTTAAAGAAAACTGTAGAACAAACAGAGAGGTCATATAGTTTGAATCGCAAATTCTGCTAGCAAAGCAAAGCCCTTGTGGATTAGTGGGCACTTTTCTTTCTTAGGTCAAGGAAAGAGAAAAGTCAAAAGACAGTGAGGAAAGGACACGCAATTGCTCCAAAGCCCACTACTACCAGCACCACCACCAACAATGACAAAAATGAAACCTCCAATTCCAATTATAATAGAGGAGCAGACGAAGTTGAAGGGAGAGAGCAAAGGAAGAGAAAAGGAAGCAAAATGGTGGGAAATATGCAGCAATTCTACTCAGTGGTATTAATTGAATAAATTATCCAGCCTGGTTGGCTACGTGTTTCGGAGTACTGAAAGTTGAGTGTCAGGTGTTTCATTAGAGATTGTGCAACTTTGAAATAGGGCATATCTTTATTTTCTGTCTTGGAACAAAAGAACAGGATAATAAAAATCTCCATTTGCCTATTAAGGTCTTTATCAGGATGAAATGTATCTTAGACAATGTTATGAGGATTATTTTAAAATAATAATGAGGCCCTTTACTAGTTTTATGATGAATATATCTTTTTGCGATATCCTCCGATCTAATTTATGTCCTTTATATTGTTTTATGGTTAGTACATTTATCATGAGTTTAAAGATTTTATTTATTTATTTGACAGAGAGATAGAGAGAACAAGTAGGCAGAGAGGCAGGCAGAGGGAGAGGGAGAAGCAGGCTCCCCGCTGAGCAGGGAGACCAATGCGGGGCTCGATCCCGGGACCCTGGGATCATGACCTGAGCCGAAGGCAGACGCTTAACCGACTGAGCCACCCAGGTACCCCTTATCATGAGTTTAAAAAAAAACCCAGGTATTTACCGGTATCAAATGGAAAGTCCTATAATGATGTATAGTTACTGAGTGATTACATTGTGTCCAATGATGATCTAAAAGACTAATGTGAATTTTTTCATTTAATTGTTATGAAAATTCTGTGAGTTAGGTGGTGTTACTATACCATTTTTCAGCTGGGAAAACTGAGCAAAAAAGAGGTAGCTTAATAGTGGTGCAGTCTGATTCCAGACGCTATCATCTTTATATCCGTATTAAGTAAAAGAAAAACAAGCCAGGAATAAATTGGATTTCTTTAAATATACCTTATGATTTTACTAGTATTTCCAACATTCATTCAACTCATATTTATCAAATGCCTTCTAGGTTCAAGGTACTGTATTGTACTGCTGTTATCATGGTGACTAATACACAAATGTAGTTATTGAACTGTGAGCAGGTCACACATAAACTAAAAAGTGGACTGAAAGTAAGTGCATAATATGCCTCTGGAAGGAGAGTTTCCTAAGACAAAGAGCTTTTCCTAGCATACCAGTAGAATATCTTATTGTTTTTAAGTTGAAAATGAGAGTCGGCATGGGGCACCTGGGTAGCTCAGTCGGTTAAGCATCCAATTCTTGATTTCAGCTCAGGTCATAATCTCAGGGTCATGAGATTCGAGCCCCACATAGGGCTTTGCACTCAGTGGGGAGTCTGCTTGAGATTCTTTCTCTCCCTGTACCTCTCCCCCTGCTCTCTCTCTCAAAATAAATAAATCTTAGAAAAAGAATATGAGAGTCTGCATTAAAGTTGTGTTCACATGCGTATCTGCCACATGAAATGTGTAGAGAGATGATTTTGTATGCATTGTAAACACAGGTTTGGGTGCCCTAGGTCCATTTTAATTTTTGCAATGTAAGCATTTCCATAAGGAGAAATACCTTAAAATATATACACTGGATTTATGAGGCTTTTATTCTAACCTTAGCTTTGCTAAAAATGTTGACTGTGTTATTAGGCAAGTTGCAACTACTTTTTTACATCAAGTATCTCATCTACAAAATGATGATAATACCTACCACAGATTCAGGAGAAAATGATGACCTAAGTTTTCGGTAGAATTCTCAGCTCTGTGGTAGGTCAAGGAAGACAAAGACAAACTGCCTTTGTCCACCTTGAATAATTACTACATAGGAGAACCTAATCCATGATCTCAAGTTAATAAGGGGGAGGTAGCTGAACGGGACCAGTTTGAAAGTTTACAGGTTTAAGCAGATAAAGAAGATTAGGAATAGCAGGCATATTGTGAAATCAAATTTTGCCCTAGGAGTACTTATTTTCCTAAGGACGTTGAAGTATGGGATGAAACCGTGGAGACGGAGCGATGCATTGGCTAAGCTGTTTACACAGTGTGCCAGGGGTGAAAGGCTGAAGGTGAGGAATGAGGCCATTGAGCCCTGAGCAAGTCACACATAAACTAGAAAGTGGACTGAGTGCATAATATGGGCCTGGAAGGAAAGTTTCCTAAGCCAAAGTATTATTACTGGAATACCAGTAGAACATCTTATTGTTTTTATATTGAAAATGGAAATCTGTATTAAAATTGTTTAGTTGGGTTCATATGCTTGTGATTTTCTGAAGCTCATAATAAGTGTACTAGGAAAGGCTTCACTGTTGTAGTTTACATCAGAAAGTAATTAACATCATCAGGGTGGTCAATAGAGATCTTCCAAGGTCCATAAAATATATATTTTTTCACTTTATTTGCATCATTTTGTTCTTCTGGTTATGCTTTCTTAGGGCTAACTTGCAGATGATAAATCATGCCTTAAATTCATAGCTCTTATTCTGTATCTCCTTCCTACATCACTTTCCATAAAACTATCCCCTGGTGGAACAGGATTTTCTTCTTTTGAAATATCCATGCTAAAAACTGAATTTGTAAATGTCCACAACTTTTATAACTAAAATTGGTGGTAGTAGAGAATTTATTCATGCGTCATACTGTAAATTAATGGCAATTAGTTTTTGTTTGTTTATAACTAAAAACTAATGACTTCATTTAAAAAAAAAACAAACTTTTTTTCTGGACATGGGCAAAGTAGTAGTGATGTGTGGGTCATGGGGCAGGCAACATCACCATTACCTACTATGTGGTTAAAAATGTAAATTCACGGACCTCATTCTAGGTCTACTAAATTAGAAACTCTGTAGGTGGAGCCCAGAAATACATGTTTTAGCCAGCTCCTCAGGTGATTTTAATGCAAACTAAAGTTTGAGAAGGACTAGTTAATACCATTTCTACTCAGATTCCCTCTTGGCCCTATGATACCCTTCCATGTAAGGTGGTGAGGTCAGCCAGTTCCTGGAACCACTTTATTCCTCCTTACAAGAAGTACCCAACCTTATGCAGAATCTGTGGCAAACAACTAACCATCTCTAGCTAGCACTAATATTTCACAAGAAAAGTTATATTACAAGAAAATAAGTTAAAAAGGTACTAGAATTATTGGGTTTGTTCAGGAGTCAACCCCATTTCATGTTCATTGCTTTAAATTTAAAATACAGTGACAATTTTATTTTATATTGTGGATACTGTGGAAATTTTTTTAACCAAAAGTCTTGATAGAGAAAAAAAGTTTCAATAAAAAGGATATGCTCTGAAAGTACGAGACCTGAATTTTTATTTTATTTCTGTCAAGTGCTGAGTGACTTAGGAAAAGCTTCAACTTCTTTTAAGATCAAATGAAAATAAAGGCTTGGACATTGAGATTACTTTAAGGCTTGATGGTTTCATGCTTTCTAATGTTAATATTTTGGGATTATAATTAAATTCAGTAATTGAAAATGAATATCTATTAGGTTGTTTATTTAATGCTCTGCAAAGGTAATTCCCAAGAATTAAAAAAAAATTAGTCTAGTGGGGGCACCTGGGTGACTCAGTGGTTTAAGCGTCTGACTCTTGATTTCAGCTCAGGTCTTGATCACAGGTTGGTGAATTCAAGCCCTGCTTTGGACTCCATGCTGGGTGTGGAACCTACTTAAAAAAAAATTAGTCTAGTGATAGGGGAAAAAATTACCTAAACAACTGGAAAACAATACAAATATGATATTATGTCTTGTTATAAATTTTGTGTTTTAACTAAAAAAAATTTCTCCTATCAAAATAAATAATTCACAATTTAGAACTATTATAAGGTAGACCATAGAGCATTTATTAATTACATTTTTTAAGTTTTCCTCAATACTGAGGATATAGTAATAAACAGGAATAATAATAAATAAAAATTATAGGTACTAAAGATAGAGTATAGTCACTGTTTATTACTCAGACAATGTTCGGGAAGCAAAGTACCTGGAACTATACTTAGCAGAGTCACATAAAATGCATATCTGTCAGATGAATGAAACACAGTGTTAAAAATGTCTTAAGGCCAGTAGTTTAGATATGACTCAAAGAGTATCTCCCTAATAATTCCCTAAAGTGTTGTGGCCAACGATTTTTCATGACTTATATAACTATCAAAAATGCCATCTATGGCAACCACCAGTGTAACTAAAGAAAAATAATAAGGGCTCAGAAAAATCTCTGAAAAGTGATATCAGTGAGTCAAGTGGGCAGTGATTGTATGTGGAATTTTAAAACCTTCTCCATGTATTAAATTAAAAAAAAAAAATAAGCCCAATTTGCAAAAGAAAAAATAACAGCAGAAGAATCCTGTTTGTGTTTATGAAAAGGCAAGATAAATAAAATATATTTGACAGAAAAATCATAGCTTCAATTAGAATATTTTTAAAAATGTAGCTTCAATTAAAGAATAAAATGAAAATATATGAGTGAGCAAATTTGAGGAATTTGAATGGAAATTTAATTCATTTTCTTACAAAAACCAAATCGAACCATTTTTTTTTCTTTTTGATCACTATCCATTGAGAACATTATGTTTCTTTTCATATCTTTTCTTAATTTTAGTATTAAATATCCTTACAATTTGGTTTTCCCATTTTCAGAATAGATACCATAGGTCCTTTAATTTCCTCTCTCTGCTCCTATTTCATGTGTTCTTTGTTCTCGTACTGCTGTTCCTTCAAATACTATTAAGTAGCAAAAATGAGCTAGTTAGAAAATGAAAATGAAACTTATCAGCATATTTTTCAGGATACTATACTTTTTTTAATAATTGTTTCTTTTTTTCAGGGAATTTTAACTTTAATATAATATAAACTTTTGGATTAATTGGAAGTACGTTCTAAAGGTCATCCTAATGTTAACCCAGAAAATTTCCAGCAGAAAAAGCATATTTTTTTATTGTCTACTAAGAGCAAGAAATCTTACTTCAACCTTGCCAAGCTCAGCATGATAATCTAACATGCTGTGCCACTCTGGTTTGTCAAAAAAAAAAAAAAAAATCCTTCAACTTTAAAAGTTTTTTTTCTGATTGGTTATAAGGTGAAAAGTTTCTAGGGCTATATTAGACGAAAGAAACAAATTACGAAGCTGTAACACTAATTACTAATGACAGGAAGACAAATGACATTCATATGGGAAAATAGTTCTCCTCCTGAAGTGATTAAAAATCATCTATTAAGGGTTGCTTCAATTCAAGATTCAATTCAATTTTTTTTTGAGAGAGTGCGCGTGCATGTAGGAGAGCGGGGTGGGGGTGGGGGGGCTCGATCTCATGACCCTGAGATTATGACCTGAGCCAATATCAAGAGTCAGATGCTTAACCAATTGAGCTACCCAGGTGTTCCAAGATTCAAGTCAATTTAATTCAAGATTGCTTCTCAAGGATAACACAAGAAAATCACACTTAAATTCATATTCACATATATATATACATATATATATATATATGTGGTTGGACAGTTTAAATTCTACCTTTATATCTAATAAACTGTAATACATGAAAAAAGTTTCTCATCTTCAGCATATTCTAACTAATTAAACATATCTAACATAATATAACGTAACGTATTTAGTTCACAGTGTGCACAGGAGCTTTCCAGTTTTTTAGTCTCTCAAAGGAATTGAGAAAGATCATAAATCTGTAAGCAGAGTCCTCTCCAAATAACTACATTAAGTCCTCTGTAATGATTAAGAATAATATTCTTAAAGTACATGATCCAAAACTTGATAATTAATTTAAAAATTGAAAACTAAAGGTGAAATTTGAAAATAAAATTTAAATTATCTACAAAATTACCTTATATACAGAAATATGTTATAAGATGCCAGCTAAGGCCACTTCATTAGAAGTTAATGATTATAGAGGATAAAAATTTGGCAATTATCAGGCTGCTATTTCTTCTTGTTTCTTCTTTAAATGGTTGATACATGTCATATTAGTGTTCTCAAGCTAAATATACATTTTTCATTATAAAGTACCTGGTAAAATTTGACAATTTATTAATGCTATTTGATATTATCGAAACCAAACCCCTAAATTTTAAAAGAACAATATTTAAACCATAGATTATAGTGACTATGTAGGCTTTAATAACAGTGAGCAAATATTTTAATACTATCTGGTGACAGCTATGACCAGTGGTTATAAGTTCTAAATTTGTTACTTTTCTTGAAATAAATGATCCAATTTCCTATGCTTAATTTTTACAAAGATTGCATCACTTATAATGGAGGAATGCTCACTGGCATTTATTCTCTAAGTGTTTAGCGATGGTTCCAGACCATCTCCACACCGTCATTTGTTCACATATCCATGGCAACAGCTTGGTTTTCACCTGAACCATATTCAGCTAGAGCCATAGAGGTACTGCAATATGAACAAATCTCATGCGGTGTTTCTGGAGGGTTGTCAAGATAGCTTCTATGGTTTCAGGCATTTTATATTATATTATATACTGTTTCATTTAGAGATTCCCAATGCTGCACAACTTAAGACCCCCATATTCACTGTTCTCCCTCAAAATAGACATTAGCCATCAGCTTCCTTAAGAAAACTGGACTTACCACCAAAGGAAATGCCATGCCCTCATTTATACTCTCCATGTGCTCTGTAAAAGCTTCTTTTGGAGCATCTAGTGATTCACTGAATCAGTCTATTCATCTTGCTTATTTTTTCACTTTATTGAGATATAATTGACATATATCACTGTATAAGTTTAAAGTGTTATCTTACTAATTAACTTCCCATATCTATTTCCCTCATGTAGACTCATGTGCCCCATGACCTGACTTTTGCATATTCAGCTCTTTGCCCCACACCTAGCACATCTAGTCATTTATTTAACAACTATGTGTTAAATGCCTATTCAGAGGTAGACTAGAGTAGAGGTTAAGAACTCATTAGTTGTGTGATTATGGGCGCTTGCTTTACCAATCTTTGCCTCCTTTCCCTCATTTGTAAAATGAGTGTAGTATAGCATATATCTTGCAAGGATGTTATCAGGATTAAATTGTCAATGAATGTGCATAAAGTAAGTTGTGCACAAAATGCATAAATGTAAGCTATTGTTATTACTACTGCTAGTCTAGAACTATTCTGGGCCCTGGTGATAAAGCAGTAAAAAAAATAGCAGGAGTGGAGGGAGACAGATTAAATAAGTAGCAGATAATTTAGATATATTTTAATTGCAATTGAGATTGTAAGGACAGTGAAACAGGGCAATGTTATAGAGAATTTTGGGGTAGCAAAAATGGATTGGGTAATCAAGCAAGGCCATTCTGAGGAGGTAAAATCTGAGTTCATACCAGAATTATGAAAAGAACCAACTACAGAAAATCTGAACTGGAAACAAACTTTGCATATACAAAAAATAGAAAGAGGTTCAGTATGTGTGCAGCTAGATAAATGTTTATTTGAATGAATTATTGGAAGACTGAAAGCATTATCCTATTTGAACATATTCAGATGCAAACCCAAAAGAGATTTCTGCATTTATCCCAATATTTGGCTTATATTTTCTATGACCAAATGCTGTTGTCTATTAAAAATTAAAAAAAAAATACTATTTTTAAAATTTCTGAATCTGAACAATGTAAGTTGGTGAAGAATAATAGTAATTTCCTGGATATTTTTAAAGTAATATTGTCTAACAATTATTGAAGGTTTTACAAAAATGTTCTAAACTCATACCAGTAAATTCTCAAAACCAACTTCTGAGTATAACTATCTTATATCATGAGGCACAAAGAAGTTAAGTAACTTGCCCAAGGTCTCAAAGAGAGTAAGCTGTAGAGCCTGGGCTAAACCTTACAAATCTGTTCTTTTTTTTAAAGATTTATTTATTCATTCATTTATTTGACAGAGAGAGACACAGCAAGAGAGGGAACACAAGCAGGGGGAGTGGGAGAGGGAGAAGCAGGCTTCCCGCTAAGTGGGGAGCCCAATGCCGGGCTTGATCCCAGGACCCTGGGACCATGACCTAAGCCGAAGGCATATGCCCAATGACTGAGCCACCCAGGTGCCCCATTACCAATCTGTTCTTAACAACAGTAGAAACCTATCCCCCTGGCAAATTTGGACAAAATTTACTCTTCCAACTTTATACACTAGAATGGTCATTTATTTAATTTGGTATGATGTGTACTTACATGTATGGACATGTGTGTTTTGTATTTCCCTCAGACAAAGTCATCGGCATATATTTAAGGTCACATTGTGAAACACATGAGGACTGGTGCCTGTGGTACCAAGAATTCTCCGAGACCTTTCCAAATCCTTCATCAGGATGGAGGGATCTGAGCACAAGCCCTTGTAGTGGAGGTGGATGAACTTGCCCTCTGGGTTGTCAAGTGGTGGGGCTGCAGCTGACAAACTGAGCCACCGTTCTGTTTCTTTGCTGTGTCAAGTTCAAAACTGATGAACCAAGAATGGGACCCATCAATTTCCAAAGAAAAGGGTTCTCTGCTTTTTTTTTTTTTTTGGTCTCCCAGGATAAATTTTTCTTGTGGCACCTCTGACATGGTTACAGTGCTTGTAGGTCAGCAGTAAATAGAGGGAGTTGATGGATGAAAATAGCAAGCTGACTGGACAGGCCTCCCCCAAAGCCCACAGTGGCATGCCCTGGGAGAGCCAATGAATCTCTCTGTAATCTTTGGTTAATGGCCAATCTGAAGCTTTTTCTACCAAAACAAATAAATATATGTCTAGAAAACCTCATCTTGATTTTCATCTGGGAGACATATTAGGCAGGAGGAGCTGCATGAGATTTGAAAGGGACAACATAGGGGAATAGTGAAGCCCAAGAGATGATGTGTACCTTGCAGGGAGCCAGCAGTAACAGAGCCAGAGGTAGATACAGTATCCCCTACATTTTGAGAGTTTGCACTATGCCACTTCACTTTTAGGAAAGACCTACTTAGTCCCTGTTTTCGCTAAACCAAAAGAAATCACTTTCATCAAAGAATGGCAGAAAGCCAAAGTTGTGTTCCGTGCCCCCCACCAAGCTCCTTCCCTAGGAACCACACTCAGCGTCCTGAGTCAGCAGCAAGCGCCGTAGTTCTGAATTGTGTGTCTAAGCATCTGTGCTTTAGCTTGATTTATTTTGTGTATCCATTAGCAAGATGTGTCCTACAGAGAAAAGCCTAAGAGAGGTTATTTGGGGGGTCTGGGAATGCTCAAAAATTTTTCTATGTAAATTAATGGTAATTGCTTCTTAGCCTTATGCTATTTTGGTTTATGGAAGGTTTCAATGGAATGCTTTTCTTCTGGACAGTGGGGGGAAGCCTGTACTAGGACAGCTACTTAGGAGCTGGAGTTCGTTTTTGAGGGGAAGAGACGAACGTGTGTGGTCCTTTTAAGTTTTGTTTTGTTTTTTCCCTTTCCAGAATAACAGTGGGTTTTCTCCCAATCTAAGAATTTAATTTAGTGAAGTACATTATTTCTAAACTTGGGGCAACAATAGCAAAATAACAAGAGAGCAGTAATAACAACAAGGCAGTAGTAACTACTAGACTTTACATGATAGCTGAAATAGCTGAATTTGTAAAGCTGTCTGACCCTAAATAGAACTCATGGTTGATAAATACTGCTGCTGTTGATGTTGTTAGTTGAGGGCCTATTATGAACACCTCCTATTTATTGCGTCTCACCAGGCGTTTTTTATAAAGTACTTTCTATTTATTTTCTCTACTATAGTCATAACAGACTTGTAAGCAAAGTCAATTTCTCATCTTTTAGCAAATGGAATTAAGGTTTAGAAAAATTAAATTAATCGAACTAAGTTGCACAGGCAGGAGGTTAGAAATCAGACTTAGATTGTCTGTGTCCAAGGCCCCAGGTCATTCTCTTACTTTGCATTGTAAATATTTACTAGAAGAGTGGGATTGTAATTGATACAAAGGCAGAAAATGGAGGAGTGAATGGATGGGAACTAAAGCATAAACAGGCTAAAACTTCATTTTTCTGTTAATCCACACTTTTCTTTCTCTTGGCATTATTTCTATCCTAAATATTCACAAGCCTTCCAGTTTTACCTTTAGGACTTGAGCGATTTGAAGTGTCCTTATAAATTATAGGAAACATCAAACTTCAAAAATGATCCCTTATGTTATCTTTCACAATAAAAATTATGGTAATATAACCAACAAATGAGAAACCATTGAGAAAGGAAATAGGCTTACAAGTTATTAGTACCTAACTCACAGGGTTTGAGTCACAATTATTATCCTCTAAGAAAATTATGAGACTTACAGCCTCGGTTTCCACAATACCCAACATTTGCTATTTAAATTGGATATTCTTGAATTCTGTTATAAAATAAAACACTTCCAGCAATTGTCAAGACATAAAAAGGTTCCTGGGTTCATGATATGTTATTCATGGTATGAGTTTCCCAGAATTAATGAGGAAGTAGTGAACTTCTTAGTTTATTGCCCTGATACAGCTGAGGGAAAATACTGGGGTACAATGAACGGGCACTTAGCCAGCAGGCCATTTCCTACTAAAAACAGTCAGCATTGTGCCATAAACATATGAAAAACAGCTTATAAAACACCACGCTCGACCTCACTGAACAATGACAAACAGAGGATATGATATTTATTGTAACATCCCCGTTTAAAAATAAACGTTCTTTGTTTTGGTCACCAAGATAATACCTAAAATAGTTTTGATAATCACCGTCTGTATTTATGTCACTTTTCCCCTTGAGCATCAGATATGATAGCTACATAACGCAAGGCATTTATTTTATTATTTTATTATTTTTTATTTTTTTAAACTTTATTTTATTATGTTGTGTTAATCACCATACATTACATCATTAGTTTTTGTTGTAGTGTTCCATGATTCATTGTTTGCGTATAACACCCAGCGCTCCATTCAGTACGTGCCCTCTTTAATACCCATCACCAGGCTAATCCAACCCCCCACTCCCCTCCCCTCTAGAACCCTCAGTTTGTTTCTCAGAGTCCATAGTCTCTCATGGTTCGTCTTCCCCTCCGATTTCCCCCCTTCATTTTTCCCTTCCTACTTTCTTCTTTTTTTTTTTTAACATATAGTGTATTATTTGTTTCAGAGGTCAGGGTCTGTGATTCAACAGTCTTACACAATTCACAGCACTCACCATAGCACATAACCTCCCCAATGTCTATCACACAGCCACCCCATTCCTCCCACCCCCTACCACTCCAGCAACCCTCAGTTTGTTCCCTGAGATTAAGAATTCCTCATATCAGTGAGGTCATATGATACATGCCTTTCTCTGATTGACTTATTTTGCTCAGCATAATACCCTCTAGTTCCATCCATGTCATTGCAAATAGCAAGATTTCATTTTTTTGATGACTGCATAATATTCCATCGTGTGTCTGTGTGTGTGTGTGTGTGTGTGTGTGTGTGTGTGTGTGTATACCACACCCTTATCCATTCATCTGTTGATGGACATCTTGGCTCTTTCCAGAGTTTGGCTATTGTGGACATTGCTGCTATAAACATTGGGGTTCATGTACCCCTTTGGATCACTACATTTGTATCTTTGGGGTAAATACCCAGTAGTGCAATTGCTGGGTCATAGGGTAGCTCTATTTTCAACTTTTTGAGGAACCTCCATACTGTTTTCCAGAGTGGCTGCACCAGCTTGCATTCCCACCAACAGTGTAGGAGGGTTCGCCTTTCTCCGCATCCTTGCCAACATCTGTCATTTCCTGACTTGTTAATTTTAGCCATTCTGACTGGTGTGAGGTGGTATCTCATTCAGGTTTTGATTTGGATTTCCCTGATGCCGAGTGATGTTGAGCACTTTTTCATGTGTCTGTTGGTCATTTGGATGTCTTCTTTGGAAAAATGTCTGTTCATGTCTTCTGCCCATTTCTTGATTGGATCATTTGTTCTTTGGGTGTGGAGTTTCATAAGTTCTTTATAGATTTTGGAATCTAGCCCTTTATCTGATATGTCATTTGCAAATATCTTCTCCCATTCTGCCGGTTGTCTTTTGGTTTTGTTGACTGTTTCCTTTGCTGTGCAAAAGCTTTATATCTTGATGAAGTCCCAATAGTTCATTTTTGCCCTTGCTTCTCTTGCCTTTGGCGATGTTTCTAGGAAGAATTTGCTGTGGCTGAAGTCGAAGAGGTTGCTGCCTGTGTTCTCCTTTAGGATTTTGATGGACTCCTGTCTCACACTTAGGTCTTTCATCCATTTTGAGTCTATTTTGTGTGTGGTGTAAAGAAATGGTCCAGTTTCATTCTTCTGCATATGGCTGTCCAATTTTCCCAACACCATTTGTCGAAGAGACTGTCTTTTTTCCATTGGACATTCTTCCCTGCTTTGTCAAAGATTAGTTGACCATAGAGTTGAAGGTCCATTTCTGGGCTCTCTATTCTGTTCCATTGATCTATGTGTCTGTTTTTGTGCCAATACCATACCATCTTGATGATGACAGCTTTGTAATAGAGCTTGAAGTCCGGAATTGTGATGCCGCTAGCTTTGCTTTTCTTTTTCAACATTCCTCTGGCTATTCGAGGTCTTTTCTGGCTCCATACAAATTTTAGGATTATTTGTTCCATTTCTTTGAAAAAAGTGGATGGTATTTTGATACGGATTGCCTTAAATGTGTAGATTGCTCTAGGTAGCATTGATATCTTCACAATATTTGTTCTTCCAATCCATGAGCATGGAATGTTTGTCCATTTCTTTGTGTCTTCCTCAGTTCCTTTCATGAGTATTTAATAGTTTTCTGAGTACAGATTCTTTGCCTCTTTGGTTAGATTTATTCCTAGGTATCTTATGGTTTTGGGTGCAATTGTAAATGGGATCGACTCCTTAATTTCTCTTTCTTTTGTCTTGTTGTTGGTGTATAGGAATGCCACTGATTTCTGTGCATTGATTTTATATCCTGCCACTTTACTGAATTCCTGTATGTGTTCTAGCAGTTTTAGAATGGAGTCTTTTGGGTTTTCCACATAAAGTATCATATCATATGCAAAGATTGAGAGTTTGACTTCTTTCCCAATTCGGATGCCTTTTATTTCTTTTTGTTGTCTGATTGCTGTGGCTACGACTTCTAATACTATGTTGAATAGCAGTGGTGATAGTGGACATCCCTGCCGTGTTCCTGACCTTAGGGGGAAAGCTCTTAGTTTTTCCCCATTGAGAATGATTTTCACTGTGCGTTTTTCATAGATGGCTTTTATGATATTGAGGTATGTACCCTCTATCCCTACACTCTGAAGAGTTTTGATCAAGAAAGGATGCTGTACTTTGTCAAATGCTTTTTCTGCATCTATTGAGAGGATCATATGGTTCTTCTTTCTTTTATTAATGTTTCATATCACATTGATTGATTTGTGGAGGTTGAACCAACCTATAATGCAAGGCATTTAAAACATAATCTTAACCATATAGTGTTGTCAGCTTTAAAATACTCTTGTTTATGGGCCTTTGGGAAATTATTATTTTCAGCCAACTTAAGTAATTATTGACATGGGAGTAAAGAAAAATAAAAGAAAAAATTCTGAAGAGGCTTAGCACAGAAAAGCATGTAACGTTTAAATATCATTAGGAGTCAACACTCATTGAGTCTCCATGCAAAAATATTACAAATAAGCATAGTGTTATTTAAGAATTATAACTTTCCTGCTCAGAAAAGAACTGATACACTTAATTAAAAAATGATTTTACAAAAGGAATACACTTTTTGGAAATGACAATGTAACTGCAACTGCCAGTATTTTGTTACACATTATTTTAAATCCTACATGTGGGTTTCCCTTGTGCTATCCCCAAATAGAGTGTTCCTAGGAAATCTTCCAAGCGTAAGGCAAAGAAGAAGTTATGACTAATTTATATGGAAAAAATTTGAGCATTCCCAGACCTAAAAAATAAACTCTTTTAGGCTTTTCTGATAGCATAGGACACATCTTGCTAATGGATGCACAAAATAAATCAAGATGAAGCACAGATGCTCATAGATACAGTTCAAACTGCAGAGCTTTGTGCTGAGATGCTGAGTTCAGTTTCCAAGGAAGGAGCTTGGCGGGGCCACTCTTGCTGCTTGGGATGCACGCTGCCTCCATAAAGGCTGGCAGCAATACAAATGCTGAAAGCTATTTTTGCCTTTCACCTTTTTCCCTAAAAGCCAAAATCCTCTTTGGATTTCTTTCAGTTAGCAAAAACAGGTACTAAATATAGGTCTTTTGTAAAAGTAAAGTAACATAATGCTAACTTTTGAAAACGGGGTGTGTGTGTTGTGGCGGGGGGTATCTGTAGTAATTTTCTGTAGAAAACCAAAGCTACTAATAGGGTATACAAAACAGAAACCTACCAGCTAATTAACAGAATCTTGTTATTGTATCTGAGTGACACACACAACAGATACAGCCGTCATTTTAGGTGTCAACTTAGAAATGGTAATGGCTTTGGAAGGGCATTCATCCATTCAGGATGTTTGCGAGGGCTTTCACAAAGGAGGCAACATGTACATTAGCCTTAATGGGTAAATAGAAGTTTTCCGGACAGGAAAGGAAAATGGACATTCCAGTCAAAAGCCTTCCAAGAGCCAAGTCTTCAAAATGTGAGATTTAGTTATGCTTTGGGTGACGATGGCATTAAATTGTGGATTGGGGAGGGACAAGTAAATTGAAAAGGTTTGTTGGGATTTATTTTTCTGTTAAAAGTGAAAGCAAATTCAATCTCAAGTACCTTTAACTGAAAAGATAATTAGCTTATGTTCTTGACAAATCTAGGGTTAGATAAGTATAAGCTTTCAGTCTCTTCTCAATTCAGGGCCTTTCTCAATTAGCAGGATTTGGTTTCTTCCTCTGTATTGCTCAGTTCTGCTTCTTGTATGTTGGGTTCATATTTTGCTAGACACACTCCTTACCATGGTGCGCATTTTCTGCCCTATATTCCTTCCTGGTTCAAATCTGGAGGGAAAGAGAGCAAACCTTTTTTTGATCACTCCCATGCTTGACCTATAATTCATTCTGATTGGATCCATTTCATCGGATTCCCACTTCTGATCCAACATTGCAGTGTACTACTGACCAAGTGTGTGGTGATACTCTACTCTTGGAGTTGAAGATAGAGACCCACTTGAATAACAGAGGTCATGGGTTATGGCAGTTGAAAAACAACAAATGTCCATAATGGTCTGTCCCTTTGGCCATCTATCACAAAACAGCCTTATTCTTAGATTCCTTGCTCCCAGTTACTGTATCCAGGTCCAGGTCTATGCCTCTGGTTAATTTCAGTTCTTATTCATTAGGTCTGAATATAGTTCCTCATGGTCTAGCAAACTAACAGAAAATTTACCTCCATACAATAACCTATCATTTGCAAAACAAAATGACAGAGAAAAGAAATATTTGCAATAAAACTTCTATTGGGTGGGGCAAATGAGAAATGAAGTGGCCAAGGGTCCATACCATATATAATATAAAAAATAGCAAGGGTTCTTTGCCCTGTTTGCTCTGGTGCTAGAAGGAATTGGTTTTATCAGTAGCTCTGAAGCAGTTGGCCTGATTCTTCTCTTATGGGTGGTTTTCCTTATTTATTTATTTATTTATTTATTTATGTTTTCCTTGTTTTTTTTTTGTTCCAGTGGTCAAATGGGAAATGTACATGTGGGGTATGCCCCACCCCTTTCCACTGTGATAGGATTAGGAATTTGGGATATGCCTTAGAGATTTTAATTATAGCCTATTATTTTCCAGTGCGGATGGGACAACTCTCTTAAAATTTAAGTGTGCTTTCCCTTCCTACTATCTTCTTCTTTTTTTTTTTAACATATAATGTATTATTTGTTTCAGAGGTACAGGTCTGTGATTCATCAGTCTTACACAATTCACAGAAGGGAAAAATGAAGGGATGGAAATCAGAGAGGGAGACGAACCCTAAGAGACTATGGACTCTGAGAAACAAACTGAGGGTTCTGGGCGGGTGGGTGGGAGGATGGGTTAGCCTGGTTATGGGTATTAAAGAGGGCATGTATTGAATGGAGCACTGGGTGTTATACGCAAACAATGAATCATGGACCACTACATCAAAAACTAATGATGTAATGTATGGTGATTAACATAACATAATAAAATAAAATTAAAAAAATAAAAAATAAAAATAAATAAAACAACTCCCCCCCCCAAAAAAATTTAAGTGTGCTTTCAATCTATGTGTTCCAAACAATTCCATGGGCTACTACCAAAGACCAGAAATCTCTTCAAGTGAGTCTTTCTTTATTTTTTTTAAGATTTTATTTATTTATTTAGAGTGGGGGGGAGAGAGAGGGAGAGGGAGAATCTCCAGCAGAGTCCGCATTGAGTGTGGGAGCCCGACAAGATGTGGAGCTCTATCCCACAACCCTGAGATCATGACCTGAGCCGGAACGAAGAGTCAGATGCTTAACCCACTGAGCCACCCAGGTGCCCCTTCAAGCAAGTCTTTGTATTAGAACCAGGTCCCATATTTTTCTCTTAATACCCTCTAGACACATTGCTCTGCCCATCCCTTTCATCTAATTGTCTAAACCTTGCTTCTGATTTGGGACAATTTACCACATTGACTGGGGAGGGAGATAGAACCACTCTGACTCTTGCTCCCAAGTACATGTTATGTGGCATCTTTCAGGTGGGGTAACCGTCCTCTTTTCTAAGTAGTTTAAAATAGGAACTTCTTTGGAGGAACCTGATGAAAATGGCTTCTCACAGGTTTTAATGTTATTTCCTCCTATTGTTCCTACTTCCCCACTTTTGCTGGCAGTAACTTTAGTTTGGAAGAGAGAATTCAGCTTTCTAATCTTTTAAATTTCTCAGTGACCTTGAAAAGGTCTCAAGCGAGAAAGGTATTTCTCAGTAAAGCCACATTTTTTTCCTGGCTGCATTTAAGTGAACCAATTTCAATGTAAGCTTGTCTTTTTCTTATAGGACTTTTAGAGAACCATAGGAATAAGAACCACATTCCAAAATCTCACATTTTTCATATCGAGACCAGGAATGCTGTTGCCCCAGCAAGGATAAGTTCTGAACACCAAGCTAAAAAGGGTGTATATTTTACTATTTCTACCCCCTACAACCAAATTACAAATACTATTATCTGCCCCCCAACAGAAGTGTGAGAGTCCTCCCCTCTCCTTGATTCTTTCAATTTTGAATTTGCTCTCAGCCATTGGCAATGTTCAATTCTTCGTGCCAGCTCTCATATCTTTTGACAAGTGAGAGAAAATACAATCCAGAGTACTTTATCACAAAGAAAGTGTATCAACTCATAACTGAAAAGACCAGGGCTTGCTTGATCTTGGGGATGTTAACAGGATAAAGTTTTCTTTTGTTCATATTTTAGATTCATGTTTTCTGTGTTGATTATTTATTTATTTATTTATTTATTTATTTAAAGATTTTATTTATTTGAGAGAGAGAGAGATCAGGGGGAGCAGCAGCAGGAGAGGGAGAAGCAGACTCCCCGTTGAGCAGGGAGCCCAACACAGGGCTCGATCCCAGGACCCTGGGATCATGACCTGAGCCAAAGGCAGACACTTAACCAACTGAGCTACCCAGGTGCCCCGTGATTCCTTTTTTAGATAGTGTGCTGGTTTTGTGCCATTTTTGCTAAACTGGAAGCACAGTTCTTTTTTTTTTTTTCTATGATTCTGGATTAGGGTTTGCTACAAGTGAAATGCAGCAAAATTTAGAAAGCAGAGGTGAAGCTGTAGGCATTAAGCTCTGAAGGTCAGAGTAGGATGCGAAGAGATGTTGACTGCACATGTGGATTTGTTGTTTTACCTTGATATGGGACAGCCATGTGGCCTGTAACTCCTTTATCACCTGCCGCACCTCATCTGTCAGCTTCTCTGGGTCCAGGTAGAGCATATGTGCAACATCATTAAGAAATGCATCAGCTTCTTCATCAGGCGCCTATGATGGCAAGGTTGGAGAAAATGAGAGATAGGCTCAGGTTCCAGTTTGCCCTTGTGCATTCCAGTTTATCTTTGTGGTTTCCAACAAGAATTCATGGGTCCCAATTTTCTCTCATTCTCTACCCTCATTTCATGCCAAGTTTTACTTCCTTTTTAAAAAAAAATTTTATTGTTATGTTAATCACCATACATTACATCATTAGTTTTTGATGTAGTGTTCCATGATTCATTGTTTGTGCATAACACCCAGTGCTCCATGCAGAACGTGCCCTCTTTAATACCCATCACCATGCTAACCCATCCTCCCACCCCCCTCCCCTCTAGAACCCTCAGTTTGTTTTTCAGAGTCAATAGTCTCTCATGGTTTGTCTCTCCCTCCGATTTCAGGCCTATTACCAGACACAGAGGCAATATCCTTACCATGGATTTTTTCAGCAGCCCCTCTCAATTGTGTCATGTCTTATTTTAGTAATAAATCCCTTATTCCATATTGACCATTCCCCGGTCAAACCATAACAATACAAATAGGTTCTCTTTTTGTATTCAAAATATGACAAAAGTAACTTCAGCTGATATCTTCCCAAGTTCAAATCCAGTGGAAAAAGCTTGTGTCTTTTTTAAGTCCAAGGATTCTTATTGGATCACCTTGGGTCATCATTAATTTTCTATCAATGTCTGTGACCAGGAAGAGAAAACTGTGCTTATTGGCTAAGCCTTAAATTAATCACTATGGTCTAGGGAATTCAGTGTATTGATTGGCTAATTCTGAGTCACATGCTCCTTTTCTAAAAAAGTGGGTGCACTGAATGAAGAGGGGTTGATTTCCAAAAGACTTCAAGATGTTGCTACCAGAAAGAGAGGAAACACAAAATGTTCATTAGAGGGTGGACTATAATCTGTGGTGGCCTTAAAGGTCTGGATATATTTTATAGTAATGGAGAGTCATTGAGAATTTCTAAAAGTAGGGGACTTACATAATCCAATAGACTTCTAACTCCTCAATGTTGAGATCAATATTTCATTTGGTTTTGTTTTCTCCACTCTAGCATTATGCCTACAACATAGTGGTTGCTCAAAAAATCATCAGATTGTTGAATAATATGACCTATGTTTTCGAAAGATGGTCAGATACTATGTGGAGTATAGATAGGTGGGAAGTAATTGAGCCAGAATTATGGACTTGCCTGGATAATAGATCCAGATGGAAAGAGAAGGACACTAGGCTGGAATTCTGGGATATACCAATGTTTAAGGGTAAAGGAAAAAGTGATGATAAAGGAGAATAAGAAACAGTAAAAATGTATAAAGAAAACTTGGGTAAGTTTTTTTGTGACTTCCTTAGACTAGCACATGGACTAACACTCAAGGAAATTGAATGTGTATATGCTTAAGGGATTTTTGAATGCATTCATGGTAGTGCACAGCTCTGAACAAATAAATGAGAAATGGATTTTTTATAGGAAGGAAGTAAGTTTGAATTAATAACCAAATAAAAACAACTTTAAAGGCAGGAACTGAATAAAACACGTCTGTTCTTAGGGAAAAAAAAGTTATATGAAGATTTGAGAGTTTATCCAAGTTTATCATAGGATGTCCATATGAGTCCAATTTTCACTAAGTACTGTAACATTTTGGGACACTCCAATTTTATTATTTATGAGTAACACATTAAAATGTCTCCTAATACGAAACACACATATCATACATAAATCTGCAATTCTTTCACAGTTACTTCTGACCTTTAGAATTCATCTTTTTAAATCAGTTCCTAAGTATTCATTTAACCAGAGCCACCACCTAGACAGAGAACCTTAGGGAAATTTAGGGTTTGTGGTTTGTATTGTAGCTTCTCAGGAAGACAGCATGAAGATGTGTAGTATCTTTGTATTGTCTTATAAATTTATCACTTATGGATATAGTGATCTATTTTTCTCATGGCTTGACTCTATAATTACAGACTTTAAAAGCAAATCATGTCATGACTGGTCCAGGAATTTCAACCATAAAATTGTCAAGTATCAATTATAAAATTCAAAGCATTATATAGATATTAGCAGTATTGTTTTGTTCTCGGAACATCAGCAATTATGCACAACAATTATTGCCGTGCTGCATATTTCTAAAATCCCTTTAGTAAGATAATGCCTGCTTCAGTGATAATAATATTTTATCTATCCTTTGTTCTTTCTGCCCAAGGTATTAAAAATTACCAGCTCCCAGAGTGTTTTTTTTTTTTTTTTCCTGGAAGTTTTTGTTTGTTAAAAAAAAAAAAATAAAAAGTCCAACAACATACCAAAAACAACAACAACAACAACAACAGAAACAAAACAAAATAAAAAAAACCCACAAAGAAACCCCAGAAACCCTCCACCATAATAAAGCACAATTCAAAGAAAAGGTAAACTGCTAGTTAGAGACTATCCATGAACTAGGATCATGTTAGTGAGATATTTCAGCGCCAAGCACATCAAAAGAATTTCAGTGACTTGCAGGCCTTCCTTCACATAAAATTTTCAGGTCAGTTCTTTTAACACACACATAAAAATAAAAATCTGATACTATGTAACACAAAATTCAAAAAGTGAACCATTTGCAAAGCAAAAGAAGCAAAGAAAAACTCAAACTCTATCAATCTGACATTTGAGATTTAAAAAAAAATAAAACCTCTAAAATTATCATTATAGGGGCACCTGGGTGGTGCAGTTGGTTGAGCATCTGACTCTTGGGTTCAGCTCAGGTTGTGATGTCGGGGTTGTAGGATCAGGACCTGGTGCTCAGTGGAGAGTCTGCTTAAGTTTCTATCTCCCTCTTCCTCTGCCCCTCACAACCCCCCAAATAAATAAATAAATCTTTAAAAGTAAAATAAAATTATCATTATAGATGATGATAAGCCATTGGAAAAATAATAAAAATGAGAACCTTACATTACAAAACTGATATAATTGGTTCAAAGTCAGATGTGATTCCATGATTAAACAATAACACTAAAATGAACTAAGTCTTTAACATAGGATAATCCAGAAAAAAATTATAAATCACACTTAAAAAGAAAAGAAAGAGAAAAAAAGAAGAATGGAGGAAGAAAAGGAAAAAAAAAGGAAGAAAGGAGTTAAAATAAGCATATTAAAAAAAGAAAAAATAGTGGAACTGCAAAGGAAACATGAGTTAATTCTTTGGGGAAAATGAAATGTTAAATTTCTGGAAACTGTAATCATGAAATACAAATTTTTCACGAGGAAACATATAAGTAGGATATTAAAATTATAAGATAATACTGCATACTCCCCAATGCTAACAGATTTAAAAATTTCTATGGAATAAATGATCTTGTGGGCAATAATAAACTTCTAAAGTATGTCAAGAAATAGGAAGTAAAATGAAAAAAATGCATATTGAAATATTTCCACATAAAACTCTAAATAAAAACAGATGATTTATCACAAATTTACAAGGAACAGATTTAACATTTCCATGCCAAATCATGTGGTCAGGAGTATAGAAAAGGATAGAAAATTATCCAATTCAGGCTTTGAAGGTAATATTGTTCTGAAGGTTTAATCTTTTTTATGATTGTAAATGTGAAAATTCAAAATAAAATCCTAGCAAATTGTATAAAACAGACTAAGAAAGTAATCACTATTTTCTTTTTTTTTTTTAAAGATTTTATTTATTTATTTGAGAGAGAGAGTGCAAACATGAATTGCGGGAGAGGCAGAGGCAGAGGGAGAAGCAGACTCCCCGCTGAGCAGGGAGCCCAATGTGGGGCTCGATCCCAGGGCCCTGAGATCATGACCTGAGCCAAAGGCAGACGCTTAACCCACTGAGCCACCCAGGCGCCCCAGTAATCACTATTTTCAAGTACTTTTTTTCCACAAGAAGATAGTTAAAAAGTAGCAACATATTTATATATATATAAAATCAATAAAAAAGAGCTTATTTCAAAAGAGGCTAAAAATGTATTTGATAAGATTCAATACCTACTACTTGTCAAATCTCTTAGAAAACGAGGAATAGAACAATTCTTCTTTGTTTCCAGTCTTTTCCCCTGATCCACAGCAGCCGCCCACTTTTGTGGTCCTACTCTGTACTCTGCAGTCACTAAGATCTCTATTTCAAACATCCTACTCTAGCCCGACTTTTTAGCCTTCTGGTTCCATTTCTCTACTATTCCCCAGGACAGCTATTTGAATTAATTCAGATCTTAAATCCACTTATCTTACCACTACATCATTTTGTCCTCCTCACCCCCATCTTCATTTACATTTAGCCTAGTTTAGATTGCAAGGTGAATCATCAGACTCCCTTGTCAACAGATTAATCTCCATTGTTATCCTCTTCATCCCTTGTAATAACTGTCTTTTCACTCTAAGTTAACCACAATCCTCAAAACGCTCTCAACCTGTCCGATAGTACTACTCAATTTCCCATAATTGGAGACGAGTACGTGACCCTCGATCTTGTTTCCACAGAATTCTCCCACCACCTCCAGCAAGACTTACCATCAGAAGATGACTTAGTTTTCAGCTCATGGATTGATTAGACCCAGGCTCTTCTGCTCACCTAAAAATATAAAAGCTGAGCTGGGATTTGTATCCCAAATTCTGCCTTCTACCTGTTAAAATGGGAGAGGTCTTCTTGCTCCAACCAGGCCAACATCTCCACCAGAGTTTTGTCACTTTGACACACACAAATCTAACAACTTTCTTCATTCTACTTGTTAAAATGGAAGGACCCCTGCTCTGACCTCAGGTGGACTCTTCTGTTCACCTGAATTGAATCCCTTGGGCCCTCTCAATGGCTTGTCTCCTGCCTCTGTGTGAGCACCCTTTCTTCCCACCCAACTGGTTCATTCTCATGGGTATACAATCAGACCTTCAGGTTTATTCTGATGGGTATGTAATAGACTCTTTAAAAAACTATTTGTTTTTAAAGAGCAACGACGATCGCAACAAAAACAAAATTTTGACCCATATTAATCTAGTTTCTCTGTATCCACCTCAACAAACTACAGCTAATTTTTCCTATTCTTTGCCATCAAATTACTACCTCCCATTGATTTTTTGTCCTCCTCAAAAATGTTTTTAATGTAATTTTTTGAGAAAGCAACACATGACTATGGTAAAGATTCAAGTTGTACTAAACGTTAAGCAGTACAAAGTAAGCAATTGTTCTATCATTGATATCCAATGCTCTGGTTTCTCTTTCTTGAAGTGATTTTATTTTTGTTATTTTGCACAAAGTATAGTACACTTTGCTTTTTCACTTAACGATTTATCAAGGAAGTCTTTCGTGTCAATGTATGTAGGGATGCCTCATTCCTTTTAACAAATTCATGGCTTGCTATCCCATAAATGCCACTCTGAAAAACTTTGTAATTATATTTTATGGCATATGTTTATAGGATAAACTCTTAAAAGTGGAATTATCAAATAAAGGATATGTTTATTTACAGTTTTGATAGATGTGAAATTGCCTTCCCGGGGGTTGTACCAATGCGTGTTCATACCAGTGCTGTATGAGAGAGACTTTTTTCCCAGGCCTTCCCTAACTCAGTGTATTAGGAAATTTTGCTTTTCGCCAAGAGCATTAATTGAAAACTTGATAGCCAAATGTAATTTTTAAAAACAGTTTTATTGAGGTATAACTGATATGCAAAGAACTGCTCACATTTAATGTGTATAATTTGGTGAGTTTGGATATATACAAACACCTGGAGTCCAACACCACAATCAAGGTAACAGACATATCCAACATCTCCCAAAGTTTCCTTGTATTTATCCCCCTCTTTTCTGTGGTAATGACACATAACATCAGATGTACCCCCTTAACAAATTTTGAAGCTCACAATACTGTACTTTTTTTTTTTTTTTAATTTTATTTATTTGACACAGAGAGAGAGATAGAGAGCACAGCAGGGGGAGCAGCAGGCAGAGGGAGAGGGAGAAGCAGGCTCTCCGCTGAGCAAGGAGCCCGATACGGGGCTCGATCCCAGGACCTTGGGATCGTGACCTGAGCCAAAGGCAGCCGCTTAACCGACTGAGCCACCCAGGCGCCCCCAATACTGTAGTGTTAACTATAGGTACCATGTTTGTACAGCAGACAGGAGTTGTTCAGTGGGTATAAAGTTTCAGTTATGCAGTCAGAGTGTAAATTCTAATGTACATTCATTTTGTTATAATTGAAGTTGAGATCTTCAAAATTTTATTTCTTTTTTTCTGTGAATTCATGTGTACACATTTTTAAAAATGGGTTGCTGATAATTTTCCAAAAGATTTGTATGGACAGGACATACATGAAAAGAACTAGCTTATTAGCATATATGTTACTTAAAAATCTAAGTTACTGAGTTTATAATGTATTGTTTTTAATTTTTTCTTGCTATGGAGAACTTTTTAATTTTGATGAACTCAAATTTATCAATATTTTCTTTTTTTTTTTTTAATTTCTTTTTTTTTTTTTTTAAGATTTTTTTATTTATTTGTGAGAGAGACAATGAGAGAGAGAGAGCATGAGAGGGAGGAGGGTCAGAGGGAGAAGCAGACTCCCTGCCGAGCAGGGAGCCCGATGCGGGACTCGATCCTGGGACTCCAGGATCATGAACTGAGCCGAAGGCAGTCGCTTAACCAACTGAGCCACCCAGGCGCCCTTATCAATATTTTCTTTGATAGATTCTGCACCATGTCTAGAAAGGTTTTGCACCATGCTTAGAAAGACATTTTAAAATCAAGAATAAAAGAGAAATTTTCAGTGTTTTTCTTCCATGTTTTGTGGTTTAAAGTTTTTACTCATAAAAAATTGGTTTTTCTGAAATTTATTAGTATAAAGATTAAAAGAAGGAACCTAGCTCATTTATTTTTTCCAGATTCTATCCAATTATCCTAGCACCATTTTTTTAAAAGATTTATTTATTTATTTGAGTGAACGAGAGAGAGAGAGAGAGAGAGGGACCGTGGGCGTGGACAAGCATGAGAGAGGAGCAGAGAGAGAGCGTGAGTCCCAAGCAGACCCCAAGCTGAGCAGAGCACCTGACATGAGGCTTGATCTCATGACCCCGAGATCATGACCTGAGCCAAAACCAAGAGTCAGTTGCTTAACTGATTGTGCCACCTAGGCACCCCAATCCTAGCACCATTTAATCAACACCTACTCTGCTCCCCTACCTCACTGATTTAGAATGCTACTTTCATCGGTAACCAACAATTCATATATGTTTAAGACTATGTATGGTTTCTCTGTTATATCGACTATCTGTGGCCAGTACTAATGTTTCCTATTGTTTTATAATGTATTTTATTATCTTGTATGACTAATCTATGCTCATTATCCTTCTGCCTCAGATTTTACTGGATATTGTTGCAAGTTAAGTTTTTCTTTTTTTTTTTAAGATTTTATTTATTTGAGAGAGAGAGAGCACAAGTGAGTGGAGGGGCAGAGGGTGAGGGAGACGGAGAAGCAGACTCCCCACTGAGCAGGGAGCCCAAACCGGGGCTCAATCCAGGACCCTGGGATCATGACCTGAGCCGAAGGCAGATGCTTAACCAACTGAGCTAATTTTTTTCTATATAGACATTAGAATCAACTTACAAAATTTCATGAACAATTCTGGAATAAATTTATTAGGACCAAATTAAATGAATAAATTATCTTAGGGAAAATTGGTATATTTATGATGAGTCATTTCATCAAAGAACAAACACAACAGAAATTTTAGCTTGTTTAATTTCTCTTTTATAATTTGGGTGTTTTACTTAATATTTTATTAATATAGATTTTGTGGTGTTTTTGTTAGATTAATTCATAATTTGATGCTACCTGGAATTTTTAAGAATTATACTTCTCAGCTAATTATTGTTCCAATCACTGTTTCACTCAAATGGTTTTTGTCCTTCCGAGTCACTGAAATATTTCTTGTCAAGATAACCCTGGCCTCTCTTTTGTACAACCCAGTGGCCATTCTCTCTTTCTTTATTTTGATTTCCAACAGCATTTGACCATATACCTTATCTATCCTCCTTGAAAATCTTCCTTCTTATGGCCTCTTAGACATCATATTTTCCAGATTTTTAAAAATTTGACTCACCAGGAACTTTCTCTCTATGTACTTTGCTGTTCCTTCCTCTTTACCTGACTTTCAAATGTTGTAGTGTCCTTGGGTCCTTTTCTCCTCTCTAGCTACATTCTCCCCTAAATGACTTCACTGGGCCTTCCACATGCTCTCTTATGTATTCTATTTCAGAATCATTGTTAGAGACTTCAAATATTGAAGACTATCATCTATCAGATTATGTTTCCCTGGAAAAAAAATGCCCATAAACCTCCAAAAGAAGGTATATACATGCTTCTTTAAGAAACTCTCAGAAGGGTAACTGACTCTTCAGACATATATGAGCTGCAATGTTCACATTTGAGATAATACAACTGGCAAAATGGTGCAAAACTTGACTTGGTAGCAAAAACCATAAATACTACAACTTCTACTCTGAAAGCCCTCTGAGCTAGTCTAAAATCACTAGCAAGGGTCATGGACAATTTATATCATCCTCACTTTTCTCTTAATTAACCAAGATTTGTACTATAGGAAAAGCTCTTGCTGCATGTCTATACTACAAGAAAAACACATGAACCCATGACTAAGCTAAGAAAAAAAAAGTTACCTCACTTTCTAAAACAGGCACAGATGGCTCTCTTCCCTGGGTTTTATAAGCTAGAACCCTGGCTTCAAGATTTCTGTCAAGGATTGGTGATCATTCTGTACCTAATAATTGCCTATACTGCAGTCAGCAGGTGTATTCTGACCCGTTTCAAATGCTACTATGTAGCGACTGTCACCTAAGAGTGTTCAACAACTCATCTTGCAACAGAAAGAGCAACTGACTAATCTTAGTCCAACTATGACTACTAAATTTTCCAGAAAAAAAACCCTGATCAGAAAAACCTCACTTAGCCTAAATGGAGGAAGAGAAAGCAGCCCCCGACATCTGGGACTGGCCTGGTACTATCAGCTAGGCTGGTGCATCAGACAAAACCCCTCTGTGACCGGGATAAATCAAGACAAAAGCAAGATCATCAGTCGTTATATCTGAGCATTGAAAAAACATAAATGCTACCTAAGCCACAAAAGAGCAAACCATTCCCTGGTCCTTAAAAGGAGTACCTGCTGCTGCTTCTCCACTTATAGATTCAGTTTCAGTCTAGTTTTCGTTCCAGATAAATGTATGAGGATAAACAATCATATCTCAACAAATAAATAAATAAATAAATAAATAAATAATCTTAGAATTATTCCTACTTCCTGTTAGCATCTAATCCACAGCAAAGACCCATTTCCTCAAATCCTCCCGAAAATCATCTCACATGGACTCAAATTCATTAATTGTGAATTTTAGTGATAAAAATTTAAAATTAATAAACTAGGGAACCATAAGGAGTTAAGAATTCTTAATAAAAATGATGAAACCATAAGGAGTTTATAACTATGTACTTACTTATTAAGGAAAGTGGGTGCAGTCATCTCATGTTCAACAGAAGAGAGGGAAAATGATAGCGTTTTTAATGGAAATAAGCATAACCAAGTGCTGAGATCATTCTATTGAATGAATAAATTAAATATCAAGGAAAGACAAAATCAGTGCATGGCATGGGTCTCAACTCAAGATTTCAGTACTCATTTTCAATAGGAATAGGATTTCTATCACCTTTATGGCATTTTTTGTATTGGGGTTTTGTAGTGTTATTTGATTTTCACATGCTCATTTATTTTCGTACTAACTATATTTAAATTATTGAAGTCCAGTACCTCATCATATATCTTCTTTATCATGTTTTATACTTTAGTACAGGGATTTTTTTGACATTGATTCATTTTAATGTTATTTACTGATTCATTTTAATATCTTTTAGAATTATGTTAAATTTATTCAAAATTAGTGCATGTGTCATGGGTCAAATAAATACATATGATACCAAATGATCAAACTGAAAGAGAGAACTAACCTTGTTCAGTTAAATATTTAAAATGCATAAAATAGCAGAAAGGAAATGTTCTTTGCAGTTGTACCAACTAAAGGCCATTCTATCATTAAGAATATTGTTTCATGCAAAGAGAAAATCAAGCAAGGTTGAAAAAAAATGTATTCAGAAGTCCAGGATCCACTGAGAGGAAAGTACCTTTATCATTTTTAAGATTTAATGAAAGATTGGCTTATTTGGCCTTGTCTCTTTCTTGGCTAACAAGCTGCTTTTTCTTCCACACTCATGCTGTTTTAATTAATCCTACCAGTTGCAATAGCTTGATTTTCTGGAGAACGAAACGAGCTGTTTTGTTCTGTAAACACTTTCTGTGGGTGCTTGGACACATGAGGAGATGAATAAACAAATGATAGATCTAACTAATACTGCTAGTTTACCAAGCGCAAACAGAAGATGAAAGCATCTTTGTTTTGGTTCCCATCTTTTCTTCAGAGGAAATGCCCAACCATGACTGTTCATTGTTTATAAAAGTCTCAAGGAATTAGTTTTTTTCAGAGCTGATGATTGTTTTTGGAAAAGGAAATGTGAGAAAAAAGGAATGTAGCTAAGAGACAGAAATACCATTTTGGACCTGTATTGTTGTATTTAAATCTACAAATCTCCAATACAGTTCCCTTCTTTATATTGCTTCTGGTAAAAATTTGGACAATATTTTCCTCATCAGTTTTCATCATGACCACTGCCTACTCTGCTTTGTTTTTTTTACTAGGTTTTCCTCTGATGCTATGACATATATTAAACTGACATATGTATTTTTAAAATTTCCTGAATTTAAATTCTTTGATATAACTCCCAATAATAATTCTGGCTTTGTATTGACACTGTCTAGACACAGAAATACTGGGTATTGAGTTCTTTTTGGTCAATAAATGGGAATACACTTCAAATGCAAAAATAATGGTGATCTTATATGCCGTATTAAGCCATTAGGACTGTATTCTGTAGATGAAGGGAGATATATTACAGGTATTTAAGTAGTGGGGTAATATCATGGTATCTGTGTTAGCATTCCGGTAACAATATAGATAACATTTTCAAGGGGACTGCCAAGAAGTCACTACAGGTGACCATAGTTACTATAGGTGACATAATCAGAGCTCTTTAAAGTGAGGAAAGATTCAAGAAATGTTTATAAAATAAAAGTAGCAGGGCTTGGTGATTGGTCATTTGGAAACATGAGGGGAAGAAACAGTCTCGGTATTCTAGGTTATGTCTTAGTTAAGAAGTCTTCATGGGGGGCCTGAGTGGCTCAGTCGGTGAAGCTTCCAACTCTTGATTTCAGCTCAGATCTTAGGTTCTTGGGATTGAGTCCAGCATGAGGCTCCATGCTCAGTGGGGAGTCTGCTTGAGGAATCTTTTTCTTTTCCTCTGCCTCCCCTTCCACCGCACCACTCATGTGTGCTCTCTCTCTTTCTGTCTCTCAAATAAATAAATAAATCTTAAAAAAAAGAAGTCTTCAAACTAATATTATTTCTATGCTCTCGTGCATAAATGGAAAGCCTGTAATGATATCCAGAGGTTTTTGTTTTTAAATTTTTATGTGTTTCTCAATTTCCAAATGGACCCGCCAGTTTTAGGCCTTAAACATATCTACTTGTATGAGAAGTACTTTTTGTTTCTCCTTTAATGTCTAAATTCCAAGGAAAGAAGCTATGACATTGCCAGGATGTTCAATAGGCAATAAACAAAGTCAATATTACACAGCCAAAGTCAATATTAGAAGGGTGACATTATAAAATAAACATGATTTTATTTTATTAATTGATGACTCTAGGGTTCGGTTACTCTTTGTGTTTTATTTTCCAAAGAAACACCTGTGAAATTTGATGTTTTCTGGGATCTTAAGACCCACTAGAATAAATACTGATATAATACTAAAGAATTAGGACTTCCAATGCATTTTAATTCTGGATTTCAAAATGTAGAATGAGAGTAGGGTTTATTACTCACAAGCAAAATTTGTTAAAATTTCAGAATCCCCTTCTGATGTTGAAAGAGTAGATGTTCATTCAATAAATCTGTGAATATGTATATACAGCAAATTGAGAATTAAAAAAGGAAAACATAGATTATTATTGAATTTTCCTATTAATATATTTAAAAGATAAAAAATACTTTAAAATATTTTCTATTAGTAGTAATAGACACTAGAATTACATGTTATTTTTTGCATTAAAATTGTTTTTTAAAGATTTATTTATTTATTTTAGAGAGGGGGCAGTAGAAGGGCAGAGGGAGAGAGAATCTCAAGCAGAATCCAAGCTGAGTGCACAGCCTGGGGTGGGGCTAGATCTCAGGACCCTAAGATCACTAGCTGAGCTGAAACTTAAGAGTTGGATGCTCAACTCACTGTGCCTCCCAGGCGCCCCTAATTTTTGCCTTTATAAACATTCGTGTTTCTTAAAGACCCAGAAAATAACTCCATATTTAAAGAGGTGTAAATCTGTCTCATTTTTACTGCTCTAGATGGGGAAACAAAAATCGTTAGGAAATACCTAGTATCTCTGAAGAAGCAGAAATCCCACAGAAATTTTCAATTGGCCTATTTCATAACTATTTCATTAAAAAATTGGAACAACCATATTTGTTGGGAGAATACCCATAAAAGTATAGAGTTTCATTTCTTGAGAATGCCTGAGGATGTTCATTGTCCACTGATAACCAAATTAAAGTGGCAGTCAACTTTCCAAAAGATGACAGGGTAGTGCAGCGTTTTATTCCAAGATGATGCAAGACCAAGACTTTAAGGTTCACAAAAACATTTGGGGAAAGCACTGGTCCTTTGCTATCTCTAGAACTTTCACTTTTTATTACTCTGGATTAAAATCAGCATTTGAATTCATGTCTTTTTCTCTGATCTTTGCTGCCCTCTGCTGACTCATACTGCACTTCTTTTTCTGCTTGAATCTACTTAATCTATATCCAATTAATGTAATTGTTGTGTTGAACTAAGTATTTGTGGGAAGCCAATCTTTAAAGACTTCCAACATATAGACAAAGCATCTATCTTGCCTTAAGGTTAACCCCACTGGTCTAAGGAATAAATTGGGTGGATTACTCACTATAACTGACAAAATTGTTGAAAAGAGAAATAATATTCTAATTTATTAAAATAACAAAAGTATAATTTGATATACTATCTCAAGGGATGGAGGTAATATAAAAATACTTAATGGAGTACAAAATTTTTACATTTTATACCAAGTAATGCCATGTTAGTTACGATAATAACCTAAGAAAGTAACCAAAAAATATAAATGAAGTCCAAGTATTTTTACAAGGATGTTAGTAACTTTAATATAAGTAACCAAACAAAATTATAGATTAAGGATGTATAATATGGCTGAAATTGAGAAGTCTTTATAAAAATGTGTGTATATATCTGTATACATATAAAATTTTGTGTCATGTTGCCATTAAAAACAAAAAATATACAGATTTCATATGATAATCATATGATATTCTCAGCCATATAAAATATAGAATTTAAAGTATAAAATAAAATAGTATGTACAGATGAAGACAGTAAAATTCAGAAAGGGGTTCACCACTTGTATGTGAAAAGTGAATTTGTATTTTAATGTAACTGATTTGCTTTTACTGTATGGATGAATAATTATGCATGAAAAAGAAATGAAAGGAAGTGGCATGTGCACGCATGATAAGGCTTGGTGAAATATTGTCCAGTATTATTTCCATTTAACCTTGCTTGGATCACAGCTGAGGTTTATAGATTTAGAGTGCTAGGCGGAATAGCCACATGGCTATTATGAAAAATTCATGGTGTCAGGCAAGATTTCAATCACTGCCACATCTCTAAAGGTGATAAATAAAAAACCCACCTTTATTCACGCAGATGCCCCAAATGGTAACATCTGTAATGTGATGCCTAAAAGGACCTAATGAAAAAGGGAAACAAAGCTTATCTTTGGTGAATTCTAGAACTTTTAATTTGGTCTACTATTAAAATTTTCCTACTAGTTTAATTTCAGAGGTCATTGTTGAATTTGTAACACCACCAAACTCTTCATACTATTTTAAAGCCAAATGGATGAATAGCTGAAATTACCCTTCTGTTCTATTTTTTGAAACTTTAACCTCCATTGATTCTAGGTTTTCCTCTTTGAAATATTCGTCTATGATTCACTGTTACCTCCTTCTCTTTCTCCCTGAAAGTGGCCATCTCTTAAGGTTTTGTTCTGTCTTTCCATTTCTATCTCTAAGTTCTTACTCTCTCAAGCCTTAAGAATTATCTCTCTGACTGCTTTTCTCATTCCCATTCTGCATTTCTAGCAGTCTCCTGCATACAGGTCACTGTCACCTCCACCACAAGTGTAAAACTATATATATATATATATTAAGGCTATTGATTATAGGGTTTCTTGAATGTTTTCTCCTATTTCCTGCATTGCTTTTTCTCTTCTACCTTGCTTATTCTCTTTGTCCTCTTTATTTCTAGTAAGTGGCATGGCTTTCCTAATCCTTGGCTGATATTTGATGGTTAAGAGTAGAGCCCTAAAAATAGATTAGAAGCTTTGTGTACAGTTTCAAGACTTATTGACCAGTGAGCTTTCCTGTAGGGTAATTAGACAGGAATCCAGTTGTTTTATCAAGGACACTCTCTTCCCAACTGTGAAGTGTCTTTCCTTGAGCCTCTGAGATTCCAAAGAGATGTGCCCCCTAGCCCTCCACCTGTAAGGGAAGCCTGGTAGGTAAAACTGTGGAAAAGTGAGGAACTTATTACATGGGTTTCATTGTTCAGTGCATGGACCTTCATGGAATTCCCTTGATTTCAGTATGGCCTCCCACCCTTAACTTTGTCTGGTGTCTCTGGGTTCGAAGTCTCTTTAGAGAATTACCGCAGTTTTCTGTTGGGTGGGGACAATTTCAGGATCTGATTTATTCTCATATAGAATTTGAGGGGCTACTAAGGTTTAAAGGCTTCTTAAGGAGAATTTTAACAACTCTTCATGTTGTCTGTCTGTTGTACATGGCATCCTTTACAGGAACCTGATGCTTCTAACTCCTGGGTCTTTCCTGGATTCCGGAGCATGAATTCACTAGTATCTTGACTCCCACTCTTGCATCTGGCAGACACAATCTTTCTTCTTCCTCTTGTCTTCATTTTCTGCTTTATATCTTTCAATTTTTTCTTTGCATCTTAATTTTAATTGTCCCATTTCTGGGTTTTCTTTTGTAATTTTATGCATTAAAAAAAATCTCTGTACTGATTTTTTTGTAGCATTGTAAGATGATTCTATATGATTCACTAGAATTCAATAACTTTCTTCTTTTAAAAATCTCATTTCCTTTGCCTCAGATCACCCCTTATACTTATAATGGGGATAATTAGATTGGTTCCCAACTAACTGATTTCCCTCTCTCAAGTTTTTTTTTTTCATCTAATAAATCCTGATAACTGCCACCAAAGAAACATCTCTAAGATATCACTCTGATTTTATCTCTCTCCTGCTCAAAAAACTCCAGATATTTTCAAATGTCCAGAAAGGCAAATTTCCAACCCCATCCATCATATACCCAAATTTCTTCTTATCTTCTACCATGTTTCAATATAAATACTTTCCTCAAAAAAATAACTTTACTCATTGTCTTCAGAAAATGTGCATGTCTTCCCATGTTTTAGGAAAATCCTATTCATTTAATCTTACTTATTCTTCTCATTTTCTCCAAGAAGTATTCTCTGGTTCTGCCAAAAAAAAAAAAAAAATCTTTAAGCCAGTTTACACCCTATTCCTTTCATTATAACATCTGCAACACTTAGTTTTTTTTTTTTAATGTTTATTTATCTCTACTACACTCTAACTACCACTGAAGACATATTAATCTTGACATATTTATTGTTGTATACCCCTTTTCAAAACCTATAATACCTACTGTGTGCCAAGTCCTGTGCTAAAGGTCCTTCAGGCTTTCCTTAGGTAAAGACAAAGGCAGGGAGGCAGTAGTTTCCAGAAAGAGTGAAAACTGACAATAGGATCCCAGTGGTCAGCTGGAGTTGAGAAAGGAGACTCCAATTTCTGAGAGGATGGACAAAAACAAGCCTCCTCTCCAGCCTTATAGGAAATGAAAATGAGACAAGGACCCATTTCTATGGTTGGTATCCGTAAGTGGATGAAGAATAAGGACATTGTCTCCTTGTTAGTCAAAGGACAAGAGGTCAGCACAGAACTAAAAGCAAGATGACTTGTTATAGAATTCACTTGAGTTACTTAATGGAGTCTTCACATCTCTTTATCTTAGACAGGGTTGGTCCGCAGCTTAAAGAGTTATTGAGCCTGCGTGCCAAGTGGTCTGGCATTTGCAGAAAGGGGCTATTGTAAGTTAATAAAACACTTAGAACTGTTGAAGACTAGGTCTCTCTACACGTCACAGGAAGCTTTTTGACTCCGGGATGTGAATATCACTCTCATTCCAGGAAGAATTCTATATTCTTCTCTTCATGATTTTCAAGGACAGATTCCATGTACTTAAGAAGGTTACTTTGCTATTTGTTAGCTTTTCAGTTAAATTTATATGGCAAAGAAGTTCTTCTATGTCTAATCACAATAGTCTTGCTTCATTTATTCTGACTATGATTTTGAAAAAATCATACTCTTTTATGAATAAAAACTCAATAAATTGTTGGAATGTAGGGACCATGGTTACTCATCTTTGATATTACACCACATTAGTGTATTGGAAATGCTAAGCTGAAGTATATATAGTGGGAAGGATAATACTTTCAGCATCAGAATATACAAACTTGTGTATCAATAATTCTGCCTATAACTGTGTGACTTTAGTCAACTCTGTAAACTCCTGGGGTCTCAATTTTCTTATTTGTTAATGCAAGATAGTTTTCCTCAAAAATTAGATGATTGTGAGGATTAAATAAGAAGTATATAAAAATGCTTTGTGATCACTAAAGCACTTTAACCACAGAGCTTTCAGGTATTAACTGATATGAACAAATGAATGAATGCCCTCTGGTTGACTCTTACAAGTTATTTCTTCTCCTGCAGCTATACACAAGACACTTTCCTGCTTTATTAATGATAATGTCATATGAGGTAATGATTAAAGGACGGTTGAAAGATGATCCTTCCCAGAAAATTTCCAATCATCTCCCTGACAATATGCCCAAAACACTCTTATTTTCAATTTTTTTGTACTAGATATTTGAGTCTTTAAGAAGCACCTGTTACCATAAAAAAAAAAAAAAAAAAAAGCAGCATAGGAGAGGTGACTTAATAATGCATGAACATCCACTTAGGTATTTGTACAGATGAATACATCAGTAGAGAGTAGAACTTAAAGAAAAAAAGTCCTAAGAAAGATATGAAAATAAAAAGACCTATGATTATCTGGAGTAAAAATGCTATCATTCTGGGGATAAGCAGAAAATGGGATTGTGAACACATGGATTGCTCTTACTCATTATTTTGCCTTGTTTCCTTCCCAACTTCAATTTTAAGGAGTAACTAGGCATTTCTCTCTCTCTCTCTCTCTCTCTCCATATTTTTGTTGAACTGACTGCTGTAGATCTATACAAAGGAATTAAGCGTTCTTTGAAAATGTGGTAAGAATAGTTATCTACTGCCTACAAATCCTTGGCAAGCAAGCCTTCAGAAGAAAACATTTGTGGTAGATATTTTCCTGGTTTTGCCACATAGTGATGTGCAATAATGATTAAAATGCCTCTTAGTGAATCAAACAAAAAAGCTTACCAAAATAGACAAAATCTAGATAGACATGAATACAATGCATTATTCTATGTAGTTTATTATTTGTGCTATGTGATTTATTATTTTTGAAAGATATATAAAACTCCCACAATTTTCAATACTTTCTGAGAGTTAGAAACCTAAGGAATCAAATCATAGTCATTCTTGGATTCTGACCTGCTACCTTGCTGACAATGTCAGTATGAATTCAGTTAAGGAAGTACATAATATATATCTTCCAGTATGTTGTTACTTTTAATATACAAGTCAACTATCATTCATTGGGCACCTGTTAAATGCAAAACACTCTTCTAGGAATCATTCGTGTAACTGTATATATGTGCATGGGAAGGGGGTAGAAGTAAGGGCATGAATAGATTTCTCTTTCAGATATATATATATATATTTTTTTGAGTGCACCCATGTGTTTGACCTTCTACTGAGTACCCAGGTGACCATTTAATAAAATCTCTGCTCTGATGCAGCTCATGTTATAGTGGAGAGACAAACAATACGGAAGAATAGTAAGTATAGCATGCTAGATGGAGGAGTGCTATGGAGAAAAATAGAGCAAGCAAGCAGATAGGCAGTCCAGTCAATTCCAAATAGAATAAACAAGGAAGGCTTCTCTGAGAAAGTGCATAGGATTAAAAACCTAGGAGGTAAAGGAGCCAGCTATGAGGATATCTGAAGGAAGATCATTTGTGGCAAAGTAGATAGCAAGTGCAAAGGCCCTGAGGCCAGAGGGTGCCTCAGATTCAGGGTCCAGCAAAATGGTTAAGGCAACTAAAGCAGAGTAGGAGAGAAGGAGAGTAGCAGTATGATATCAAAGAGGGGAAAGTAGATCATGCAGACCACTTAAAAGAACTTAAATTTTCATTCTGGATGATATGTAAAATCATTAAAAGTTTTAAGCAGAGGAGTGACATGATATGGCTAATTTTTTTAAAAATATTTTATTTATTTATTTGAGAGAGAGAGAATGAGAGAGAGAGCATGAGAGGGGGGAGGGTCAGAGGGAGAAGCAGACACCCTGCCGAGCAGGGAGCCCGATGCGGGACTCGATCCAGGGACTCCAGGATCATGACCTGAGCCGAAGGCAGTCGCTTAACCAACTGAGCCACCCAGGCGCCCCGATATGGCTAATTTTTAACAAGAAAAATGAAGTAAGAGTTTGTGAATGCTTTCTTCTAATTGACTCACCTAAAATTTTTAAAAAGACCAAGAAGAAGAAAACGTAGAAGCAGGAGGTGATTGCTTGTGCAGCTATTCGTAATTTAGTCAAGAGTTGATATTGACGCTTGGTAGGGGTGAAAGTGGTAAGATATGGTCAGACTTTGTAATAGATGAGGGTACCTCTTACAAAATTGTCTACTGAAAGAGTGTGGCATGTGAAAGAGGGAAATTAAAAATAAGTCCAAGCTTTAGAGCCTGAGCAACTGTAAGGATGATGTTGCCATTAACAGTAATGAAGAAGGAATGAGTGTATCAAGCTTTAGGAAAGATTAGGAAGTTGATTTTGAACATGTTGAGAGGATGATTAGACTTCCAAGGGGAATGTAGAGTAGGCAGTTGGTTATATGAACCTGGAATTGAGGAGAGAGTCTGAACTAGAGTTATTCTGGAAATACAATATTTGGGAATTGCATATTTATATAATAGTTAAGACTGCATGATATCACCACAGGGAGGAGTGTACTTAGGAGAGAAAAAGCTTAAGGTTTGGGGGAGCTGGAGAAAGTAGCCAAAGAGACTGAGATGGAGAAGTGAGTGTGGAAGGAGGAAAACCAGTGTGTCATCCTGGAGGAGTTTCCATGAGGGGCAGTCATCAGCCCTGACAAATGTTTTTGACAGCTTATATAAGATGCAGACTGAATATTGACCTCTGCATTTAGCAATGGGAAGCTCTTTGGTAACATTTTCAAGAATAATTTTAACAGAGAGGGTAAGAGTCTTATTGGCATGGGTTCATGAAAGAATAAGAGGGGAAGAATTAAGGAGGAAGCAAATGCGTGTTTTTATGCTGATGAAAGTGATCCAGCAGAAGGAGACAGAATGATGAAGCAGGGGAGAAGAGAATTGCTGAAGTCACATCCTTCAGTCAGAGAGAGGTGACAACATCTTGAGCACAACGTCAGGATTTAGCATTCACAAGGAGCATGTACAATTCTTCTCTCAAAATAGGTGACATGAAGGGTTAGACATACCTAGCTGAAATTCAATGAAAAGATGGGGAGATGGGAATATGTGGATACTCTTTTAACTGCTTCTGTTTTCTTAGTAAAATAGGAAGCATGGTAGCAGCTTTGTGCTCTCAAGGAGTTTAAAATATAAGAAGGAAGGGATGCCTGGATGGCTCAATTAGTTGAACATCCAACTCTTGGTTTTGGCTCAAGTCATGAACTCAGGGTTGCAGGATTGAGCCCTGCATTGGGCTCCATGTTCAGCGGGGAATCTGCTTGAGATTTTCTCTCCCTCTGCACCGCCCCCTCTTCTCCCCACTCCCCACCCCACTTGCTCACTTGCTCTCTCTCAAAAAAAATAAAAAATAAAAATAAATAAATAAAATACAATACAGGGAGAAAAAGAAATATATATATAAAGAGACAAGAGCATACTAAATCAAGGCTGAATATGATCAGGGCTAAAACAGATGTATCTGTTGTGTTGAACAAACAGGACTCATGGGATGTTATCATAAAACTTTATTTTTGTCTTCCTTTATATTTATTCAAGGGGGTCTCTCTTTCAATTGGGTGAAAATTAAGACACAGTTTCCAACTCATTTTCATTAATAAGAATCCCTCAGTGAGTAATGATTATGCCCATTATTATTAATTAATAATCAAAACTTTAAATTTTGTTTAGAGATAAAATGATTCCACTTTACCAGTTCAGGCCTATTATAGGTTGGCTTCCTTTGGTGAGAAAGATGCCACACTGGGCTTCTTTTCTATTTTTAATCCTTCCCCCATGACCCCCCATCCCCACAGTGCCATTTCTAACCCTTTCAGTGTTTGACACTGGGTAGGGATAGGATGGAAGACAGAAGAAAGAGCAGGAAAGTTCTTATTTAGTTAACATTATCATAAGCTGGCATTTGTAGTGTGGGCCTGTGAGGTATTTGAAGCTTACTTTACTTCTCTTAGGGAACTTGTAGCTCTCTGATGTGTGTGATGCATTCTCTCTGGCTAACTACTGGAATCTCATAAGAAAACTGGAAATCAATTGTCTTGTGTCTTCAGATAAAGCTGAGACTAAACTAGTTTCAATCAAATGTTATTGTGTTTAGAGGAGAAAGTGAGGAAAGGTGATTTTTCCTTAGGAACATGAGGGCGAAAGGAAGACTCTTTGAGATGGGTGATAGGATTTGACTGTACTGATATGCATAGCAGTTGGCACTCACATGTCTTACAGCTCTGAATAACTAGCAGCTAATGGTTTCCCGTGGGTTACCATGTACTCCACCATCTAACTGCACTACATGGGTATCTGTGACTGAACCAGAGATCAAGTCTTGAAATAAAGGCGGCTACTGATGAGGCTGACATTTGTGAGTTCTCTGTCCAATACAGGCTCTTTTATATGGGATTCTATCACCAATCAAACTACATTCAAAGCATTAAAATAAAAACTTTCAGAATGAGTCAACAGACAGTATGGAGTGAAGAAGAAATGAGACCAAAAGGTATTGACTGAGGAGAAGCCGTGGGACAAAATAAACCATGAGCAACCAGGTATCATAAAACAGAACAGAGAGATGTTGAAATCTGCTCACTTAAAGGAAGTAACAACAGAAGATGCAGAGTTGCTGGATCATCAAAATCATGAAACATGAGACTCTACAGCTATATTTCCAAAGTGACCATGGGTTTATAGCTGCACAGACACCTCATAGCTGGCTAATAGAGGCTCAAGTTAAACACACTGCAGCTCAAGAAAACCACACAGCCAAAGCTGTGTACATGGTCTCTCATTCTCCATCTCACACTGGGCTCCTCCATCATTCTGCCCATCCCAGGTAAAGGCACCACCAACCACCAGTTCCTTAAATCTAAACTTATGGACTTACTCTTTGTTCCTTTTCTTCTATCCCATCCAACCCACCAGAGCTCACCCTGCACAAGTCTCAAATCAAGCCCTTCTCTTCTTTTCCACTACTACCACTCTTTTAAACCACAATAATTTTCCACCTATAACATTACAATAGAACTTCTCTCTAAACCACATTATATATTTTTCATGAGACCTAGCTCTGTGACACTTAAGAATATTTGTTGACTTTTTCACTTTCCATTCACATTTATAATAAATTTCCGGTGATTGAGGAAAGCTTGAGTATGCTCCTGTTTCTTGCATCTTTAACTTCCCCCAACACTCTACTTTCTCGACCAAGGAGCCTTTGCATGAACAGATTCCTCCACCCAGCTCACTGCCCTTAAGCCCCTTTGATGTGATTGACATCTATGAACATGTACTTTATCAGCCTAGATGTTATATTTTCCATAAATCGTTACTGAACCCTCAGACCTGGGTTGGGTCCTGTAGTTATGAACTCCCAGAGAGCCATTGTGTGCTCCCACATTGTAGCACTTGCCTCTCCATCACATAATTCCCTGTCTTGTTTTGTTTTGTCTTCTGCCAGGCAGACTAGAATGTAAGCTGTTTTATGTACTTTGCACTGCAATTTCAGTTTGTGGCACAACATACCACTGGAAACAAAACAAAACAGAACAAAACAAAACAAAACAAAACCTCTCAGCATCTCCATTACTTTGCTGTTAGGTGGCTAGAGGTGTTAAAGGTGTTAACAGTAGTAGGTTCTTTTCTGAAGCCTTAGGAAGAACAACGGGAACCCCATGTGAAAAAGCAAAAGGGCCCTCTGGGAGGGCTGAGGCAATATCAAAGTCATCACAATTCCATCCACATGTTCTACCACAAACTAGGGGGTCCATTTACAATTATTCAAAGAATGAATAGAATGAAATCTATTTACGTCAGATAGATAGCATTGAAGTATATTGTGGAAGGTAGAGCAGGAAACCAATCTCTGAGAAAGCAACAGTGTGAGGAAAGATATGAAGATTTAAAATTACTGAAGGAATGTGTTATAGCATTATATGTTAATCTAAGTCTTCCATCCACCCCACAGATAATACAAACAAAACAAAAATTAAAAATGATGGCATGCCTGGATGGCTCAGTTGGTTAAGCAGCTGACTTCAGCTCAGGTCATGATCTCTGGGTTCTGGGATTGAGCCCTGTGTCAGGCTCCCTGCTCAGCGGGGAGGCTGCTTCCCCTCAACCTCTCCCTCTGCCCCTCCCCCTGCTCCTCCTCTCTGTATCTCTCTGTCTCTCTCTCTCTCAAATGAATAAATAAAATCTTTAAAAAAATTCAAATTATGACTCTTATCTAACAGACAAAATGGATTATTGGTCATTGATCACCAATAAAACTATTGATAATCTAAACCAAGTTAATGCTAATACTACAATTTTTAGTTATTTGCACCTCAAATTAGTAGGACTTATGCTTTATATTACTGATTATTCCATAGTATATAAACTGGTTCAGAATTTCTAGTTTCCATGGTTTATATCTCATTGCCTCATTCTCCTGGTCCTTGAGGGCTTTGAGGAGCTTCTGTGGTCAAACACATGAAGCACTCTTTCCTTCCTCTGACTCTGACCTTTATTTTAGATCTGATAACTAAATTACTTTTGCATTTTCTTCTAGAGCCAGAGGAGACCCTGCCCACCTCTGGCTTCTTTTGCTTCTATTTTCTTCTTTCCTTGTGGAGGATGTGAAGGCTGCTCAGCCCAAAGCCCCGGTTCTGCTGGACATACTTCCCTGATGTCAAACTGCTCTCTCTCCGCTGGGCTTTGGATTACAGCCTATACCTGGATGGATTTCCAGTTCTTATGATAATAACAACTAGTTGGGAAATTCTGTTTCATCTTGCTAAGTTACCCTGAAGCTGGGTATCATTTAAGAATGGGCTTGGCTGCAAGTCACTGAAAAATCTCCTAACAGCAGATTAAATAGAAATCATTTTATTTTTTTCCCCCAAATAACAAGAATCCTGGAGATGGGCAGGGCCTAATTCTGCTTCAGGACTCAATGTGTCAGAGCCAGTATTTCTGGGCCTTTCCATCAGAGTTGCAAAATGGCCGCCTCAGCTCTGAAATTATCAAAGGCAGAAAGAAAGACTTTGGTGTTTGCAAATAATTATTGCTTTACTTGGTTGCCCCCTGTTGTCTGTATTACTTTATAGTTTGAAAAGCTAATTATAAAATGTTTAAATACAAGTGGAGAGTTGTACATTAAATCAAAGTTTTATTAGATAGCTGCTTGCATATAAATGTATTATTTCTTTAATATAAGGCTATAAAATGTGTTCTCATTTACAGGTTAGATAGCTGTTGTTTTCATGTAGTCTCTGAATCTGGATTTTTGAAACCAGCAGAAAATTGATCTTAAAAATTCCTTGCAAGTGGTAAGAGTATAATTAGCCTAAGAACAATTTGTTCTAATGACAAACTGACACCAGATAAGACATAAAACTTGAGAGACATCTTAAATTTATGTTCCTTTTGGTTAAAAAAAAACACAAAAACCTGTTCTGACACATACTCAATATTGGCACACTCACCATCCTTTCCATTAATTTATTTATTGGATTTACGAAGAACTTTCTCCTCTACAAACTCAATAAATCACATTCAGCTTTGTGGCTGTCATAGTTTATGTTTGTCCATCTAAAGACATCAAACTTGGTCAGGTTTGATTGGGTAAGAACGTAAATCCCTGTTTTCCCTTCTCATACAAACATCAGTAACTGAAAGATAATGAAGAGTTAATGTACTTCAAAGGGATTCTGAACTCATATTCCAACATCTCTACATTCTAACTGATTAATTGTTCCAAACGGCAAGGTCTCCACGTGGATTTGGATTGTGAACTGTATTTAGGCCTCTGATTTGCATTTTCTTCTTTTTGTTTTCTATTAAATCTGCTTATAATAACAAATGTCATTGCTCCACATACATGCTAACAAAAATCTGCAAGGCAAATGCCAGTTTACTAATTGGTGGTTTACTTCCTCTCTGTAGTTAAAAATACATATATACATATACTTATATTCTCTGAAGAGAAGGGATAATATTTGATTTGGTGGCCTAAACTGATGAACTTGAGGCAGCCCAACCCCAGCTCTTTATGGCTTAAGTGAACGGTGAAGGGACTCCAGAAGTTTCCAGTAAATAATAGAAGGATTTGATGTACGAGAGAGTCCATGAAAAGGCAGAGGCCTGAGTGGGAATGAGGACAAGTTGATGTATGGGACTTTTATGATCAGAAGGAAGTAGCTAGATCCATGGGCTCTAACAATAGGTGCCACCAGGTCACTCTCAAGCAAGAAAGGACCCAAACCTTCAGAAGTCACAGTTTTAGATCATATATGCTACTCTGCAGCAGAGACCAGATAGGTTTGAAAACTGTGGGTCTCTGGTTCCTGTAAGGGTGGCTTCTCTGTAAACACATCGTAAACTCTGAAATGGCTATGGTATTGAGAACGTCACAACTGGTATGTGTCCCTAAGAAACAAAATACTTAGGTTCTATTTTTCAAATGAGGTTCTAAACTCTTAGTCATTTGGGGACACTCAATTTCTGGGAGCAAATGACATGGTACTGAGTGAGAGATAGTCCTGCTCTCTCATGTAAACGTCAAGTCACCTGAATTTAGAAAGATCAGTGCAATTACAGAAACATAGTAACATATAAAGTCATTGTGCTAGCCCCTGCCTATCCTTCTCACATGCACCTTCTCAAACACGCCTACTACAAATAAGGGCATGGAGATGAAAATCTATATAGCTTATTATAGAGCACTGATTTTTATAGATGAAAGTTTATAATGCTTATAATAGGGTAATGATTTGTGTTACATACTGTTAAAGTGTGAATTCCAGGGTCCTTTATCTTAGTCTAGAGAAATGTTTTGGGAACAAACTTTTTTTTTTTTTTTAAAGATTTTGTTTATTTATTTGACAGAGAGAGACACAGTGAGAGAGGGAACACAAGCGGGGGGAGTGGGAGAGGGAGAAGCAGGCTTCCCGTGGATCAGGGAGCCCGATGTGGGGCTCGATCCCAGGACCCTGGGATCATGACCTGAGCTGAAGGCAGATGCTTAACGACTGAGCCACCCAGGCGCCACCTGGGAACAAACATTTAAATATAGAACAATGAAACATAAATTAAATGACCATGGTTGGTGACAGTTCGCTAATTTGCTTTTCTCTTTGTCTTAGTATTTTTACTACTTGAGGGTAAAAAAGGGAAAGCACTATGTTTGCTCTTAGGGGATTTAAGTAGTAAGATTTGAGAGTTGCTAATCAGGGTGATCACATAATTTTTTACACAAATCAATTCACTTTGAGAACAAAAGGGAGCGTTATTAAAAATCACACCATACAAGAAGCTTAATATGAGTTTCTCTTTGGTAAAATGGGGTGTATTTTTACCCTTTGGTCCTCTGGTTACTTTTATGGAAATAATCAGAACACAAATATGAGTTTCTTATAGAGGGGTGACTCATGGTCTTTAAAATTTTACTCAGGGCACTGCATTCTCAGACTTTGTCCAACGTAATGTCTAGATTTAATATGCCAATTGAAATTTTTGTGAGGAAGAATTTGAAATTACTACAAGCAACTTTATAAATAATTATGATTTTAATTACCCACAGTTCACAAGTCCTCCTTCACTAAGTAAAATTATGTTGACAGAGAGGGATGAGGAGAGGGAGGAAAGAAGGAAGAAAAATGGAAATTAGTGAAGAATAAGGCATGTAATAAAAGAATCCAAGTACTTTTAAATAATTCAGACAAAAAGCATACAAAATTTAGCTAAACACAAAGACCATGTTTTCTCACGGTGAGACAAAATCACTATGATAACTCAGCAGGAATATTCCTTGTCTCTTAGTGAAGCATAAAATGGTGTCTTGCTTTCCAGATGGAGGGAGCCTCCAAATGTTTAGTTCTGAACCACTAGAGGGCAGTGGAGTACTGGGTAGAAAACAGTCCTTAACAAAGAACATTCTCTCACCCACTCCCCCCACCCAAATAAGTCACACACCATTAAAATAAGGAAGGAAAGATAGAAAGCATAGGGAGAATCTGATAGAAGAAAATATGTTATAATGCAAAGACATTTCATTTTAGTATTGAAGGGAGGGAAAAAAGGAAAGATTATTTCAACATATCCTGAAAAGAATTGAAACAAACATTCTCACATTTTTAGAGAATGAATTATAGGGACTGGAAGAATTTATTTAAGTTGAGAATGATAAGGGTCTTTTTTTCATTTTTTGAGCAAAGCCCAATTATACAAAATGTATTTTTGAAAGTCTAAGAAAAATGTTGGAAAAATATAATGAAATGGGTTGCAATCTCAGATGTGCAACCACATAGCTCCTGTATTTTGAACTCTTTTCCTCCGGTGCTTTTTGTTAATAATAAAAGCCTAGATATGGGCCTTACATAGTTGAAACATTTTTTAAATATATTTTTTGCCTTCCCCCCGATGAATAGTTCAAAAACCTAATTTTACTCTAGATTGAGCAGGTCACCAATAGCAACTGAGTTTCTACTGTTTTAAGTGATTTAAATTCACTGCATAAAATAAAATGGGATTATATATCTTAACAAAAATGGTTAATTTCCCTTTTTTTTTGTTTTCAAGGTACAAGTCATTTTTGTAACTGATATGTTCTACTGTATCATCCTTAAGATTCAGAAATTTCTCAGTTTCTAAATGTATTTTTAGTATCAAGACATCTGTTTTTTAGTACGACATATGTTTGAGAGAATTATAAAGATGGCATTTTGTTAAGGTTTAGAAAGGAATCTGGTGAAAAGACTTGCACTGTTAGGGAGAAATTGCAGTTCCCATCTTTAGGATTTAAATTGTTTATATGTTTGCACTTTTTATTCAACCATTACTTAAAAATTAAGATGCTGCTGGGCACTCTTAAAAAAAAAAGTGTTAATAGATTTTTCAGTCTGTTTCAAATTCAGGAAGAAATAAGAATAGAAAGGAATTTAACTGTATGTATTCCCTGTTTTAAGCAGTAGCTATATTCTTCAAAAGATGTCTGTCGATTGATTTTTTTAAATGGAATCATATTTTTCATTGACTCATAAAAATTTCAGAGATCCTTATCTCTATTATTTGTCAGTGATTTGTTTTAAACTTCTAAAATGGCAACTTTTCCTGAAAAAAAAAGAAGGAAGAATTTCAAGTCTATTGGACAAAACAGGAGTGTTTGACATACAGTTATTTGCTGAGGTTGTCTTTCAAAGAATTTGGAATATGTAAACACTTTAAAAAAATTTTTTTTTAAAGATTTTATTTATTTACTTGACAGAGAGAGACACAGCAAAAGAGGGAACACAAGCAGGGGGAGTGGGAGAGGGAGAAGCAGGCTTCCCGCCGAGCAGGGAGCCTGATGCGGGGCTCGATCCCAGGACCCTGGGATCATGACCTGAACTGAAGGCAGACGCTTAACGACTAAGCCACCCAGGCGCCCCTGGCATATGTAAACACTTGATATGACAAATTAATTGGAATAGACAAAAGAAATTTAATACTTCAGTCACATATATATTTAGATAAAATTCCCTCAAATTTATAGCTTCTATAATTTTCAAATGTCACTCTAAAATTTTTTTGAAAAATGAAACTAAAATTTTATGAATTTAAAATTCTAGCATCATAGCTCATGTATACAATATTCAGAGCAAAGCTATCAAGTATTGAATAAAGTCATTGTAGTATTAAAGCTGACCCAATTATGATTCAGAAGCCTTCTCGCTCCCTTTACATAGGTGGCCTCAAAGATGGAATGGGTGTGTGTGTGTGTGTGTGTGTATGTGTGTGTGTGTGTGTGTATGTGTGTGTGTTGGAGGTGTGGTTCTCTACAAAATTAACTTAAAGAAAAGTAAGTAATACTGTATTTATTCATATGATAAGTCATCAGTTAGGTATTTTACTACCATGTTAATATTTCTACAAGAGAAAATCATATCAACAATGAGCTACAGTATTGTATTTATACAATTCAAGGAGTTTTAATTATGCTTCTTCTTTGTGCAGAGGGGTACATGTTCATTGGGAACATGCAATATATACAAGCTAAGAGAAAGGGCAAGTCAGTAGAAATAATCATTACTTCTATTGAAGTAGGATTTGTTCTTTTTAAGTGTCGACTCCTTTAACAGCTTTATAAGGTACTGCCATTACCCTTATTGTACAAATAAGAAAACTGAGGGACAGAGAGATCAATTACATTATCCAAGGTAACACAGCTGATTGAGCTAGAGGTCAAAACTAGACCCTGTAGCCCCAGAGCTTACGCTCCTCATCACAATACCACACTGACTCTTCTTACCTTATTGAAGACCAGAAGGGGTGATATTGACACGCAAGTCCATGGTCTCACCTCAGAGTGGTAGTGGTAATATTCATTATCAGAATGGTTAACGATTGCTTTGGTATTTGGGTGAATGATTCATATTGTCTTCCTTTCATGCTAACCTCCTGCCTATATTTTAATTGGTATTAAATTAAATTAATAGTTTAGTGTTTGTGTTTCTTTTTCATTGACTCTAATTAAAAAATTCTGAGGGTTCTCACATCTATCCATTTTGAGAAGAACCCGATGCTGCCTGGCATTTTAACTAGATCGATTACAAACATACTTTTTATTATAGTTATAAAAATGAAGGGAAGCTTTTTAGCATTTATTGACTAAAAAATCTTGAAGAAAAATGTCTTTATTTCTGTGCAACCATTAATCAAAAAGAAAGGTAAAGCCAGACCTCTTTGGATTATTTAAGTCACTGATTGTCTTATGATAACATGATAGTGGACTTTTTCATTGCTTAATTGAATTTTGTGGATCTCAGGGGTCAACATGATGAAATCACTTATTCAAAAACTTCTTTGAACAATACAAAGTATGGTTTAGTATCATTGTTTGGTATAGTTATTTAGTATAGTTACATGAAAGAAAAGTTTGGTATGGTTACTTGTTAGCCTACATTGTTTTTATGTAAGTCAAATTTGTGCAGTAATTGTCAATTTACTTTAGTTTTATGTTGATTAATTGGATGAAAAATAGGAATAATGGAAGCAGTTGTGGGTCAATAAATAAAGCTGTGGGTAAGATTTATTTTTTCTCATTCTGTGCCATGAATATTTTACATGAAATTAACTATTTGGAAGACATTTTTGTTTCTTACCAATTATTTTTATTTCTCAAAACTCTAGGTCTTTTTTTTCTTTTTCCTGATAGGAAGTCTAGAGACATATGTGCGTTGCAACCATAGACACGGTATAGCACGGCAAGCTGCTTTCCACCCCTGTGCTCTGTCCTGACCTTCTGGATCTTACTTAGCACATGTTGAGCTTTTTTTTTTTTTTCCTTTTTTTCCCAACAGGTGTATTTTCCAGGCTTTGGACATATAGTCAGTGTACAAACAATGATAAGTATAATACTTATCCCACTCCCTGATTTTTTTAATGCTCTAACTTAAAGCTCTAATTTAAGCTCTCTCCTTGGGGCTTAAAGATTAGGGAAGATATAAGCCTTGAGGTGATATAAAAACATAATTTGTATACTTTCTTTATCCCTTAGAGCCTCTTGATTTCTTTTTTTTTTTTTTTAAAGATTTTATTTATTTGAGAGAGAGAGTGAGAGAGAGAGCCCAAGAGGGGGTAGGGTTAGAGGGAGAAGCAGACTCCCTGCTGAGCAGGGAGCCTGATGTGGGGCTCGATCCCAGGGCCCTGGGATCATGACCTGAGCCGAAGGCAGTCGCTTAACCAAATGAGCAACCCAGGCGCCCGAGCCTCTTGATTTCTTATGCCATGATGGAGTCACAGTTATAAAATCTGGTTACTTCTTAAATAATTTGATCATGAAGTCACAGTTATGAAATCTAATTATTTCCTAAGATATTTTAATATTTGCAATGGAAAGAGTAGGAACAAATGAGTCTCAAAGTGTCTATTTGAAAAAATAAAATCTTAACTCCCATGTTGTGACTCACCTTCCACTACTAACCTTGGAGACTCTGGGTGTGATCTTTGGAAGGTCTTTTATTGTCAATCATGCTCTTGCATTGAATCTGAGCACCAGGCAGTGTGTGTCACTGAGGCCTCAGTGCTGGTGTGTGGTGTTCGCTGTTTGCAAGCTCTGCAGTGACCTCTCTCAAACCACGTACACCACCACTGTGTCTTGCTTAACGGACTTCTTTTCCAGGTGCTTGGAAATAGCTTGATTCAATGGAATCCCCTCCAATGGAGTCAGCTGCCACGGGACCGTCTTCACGGCACCAACATTTACCTAAGTAATAGTCTTCTCTTCTCCCACTTCCCCATAATTTAATTATCAGTATTTAAAAGTGATAGGAAAGAAACTTACAGGTGCTGTGATAGAGAAGAACTGGAGGACTGGGGCTGGATAAGTAACCCGGGAAGGTCTCTATGAGGGTTTAGTAAGTATACCCAACCTCAAGATCTGTCTAATGTATGTATTTCTATTTTATTATTATTTGGTTGCATAAGCGCATTCAGTAAATTAAACACTTTTAGGAAAGTAGCAGGATATAAATAAAAATAGCAAAAACTGCTAGCTATCAAACTAGTAATATAGATATAAATGAGTATGAGGTTTGAGACTATATAAAGAAACATAATTTGTAAACTTATTTCTACTTCAGTGTAGATAATCCCAATTATATGACCAGCAGGTGCCTGCTATTAAAATCCAACAAATCCTACATCTAAAGTATTTACTCATAGTAAATCTTCTAGGGTTTCACTGATCTATATAAAGAGAAAGGAATTGAAGTAAACTATGAAATGGAGCAAAGGAGATTTGTGCAAGTTCATTCCAAATACCAATAAATATGCCTGGAACAATGCTAAGATTTCAGATGAATAACATATATTGAATGTGCTTTAGGATCATTAGGCAGAAAAAAAAAAAAACATTGGATCACTTTTGCTACACTAGAGTGACTTACTAGCCTTCTTTATGCTCAATTAGAAGTTTCTAGAGCACAGAAGTTATCAGATCTCCCACAGAGGCTGAAAAGGAGAGCAAAGAACACACAGTCAAACTTCTGCCATGTTTGGCTAAGTCATTAATTTTAACTGTGTTGCAATCTGAGGTCTGTTATAAAAAGACTGAAGAAGTCAGAGAGAAGCAGTAAAAAAGTATGAACTAGTTAGAAAGTAGGATTTCTGTGATACACAGTGGGCTAACTGGGATGAATAGAGTTTAATAAATCTTGGCTGCTTCTGGGAACAAAAGACAGAAACATTTTTTGGCAGTGTTATATATGATGAATGATACTGGATAATAAAATAACTAACCTCCTAGGGATTTAACAAGATGCATACCTCAATTATGTTGCAATGTAAAAAAGAAATAATTTCCAATGATGGAATTAGGACTCAAAGACTTTATTAATCATCAATAAAATATAATTATTTATATAGGATAGTATCTTCATTCAAAAGAAAAAAACTTTTTGATTTGCTTTATGGAAATTCTATAAAAATAGAGAGAAAAAAAGCATACCATCAATTCATTTCATATTCATTTACATTTGTCCTTCAGTTCTCTGACCACTAGATAATGACTTTTATCCTCTTTTTACCTGTGTGTTCAAAGGTCCTGCTGATATATGGAAAATAACCTATTTACAAACATGATTTTTAAAATGGCAATCCAACTCAACACCCAAAGAACAAATGATCCAATCAAGAAATGGGCAGAAGACATGAACAGACATTTTTCCAAAGAAGACAACCAAATGGCCAACAGACACATGAAAAAGTGCTCACCATCACTTGGTATCAGGGAAATCCAAATCAAAACCTCAATGAGATACCACCTCACACCAGTCAGAATGGCTAAAATTAACAAGTCAGGAAATGACAGATGTTGTATCATATGACCTCACTGATATGAGGAATTCTTAATCTCAGGAAACAAACTGAGGGTGGCTGGAGTGGTAAGGGGTGGGAGGGATGGGGTGGCTGGGTGATAGACATTGGGGAGGGTATGTGCTATGGTGAGCGCTGTGAATTGTGTAAGACTGTTGAATCACAGATCTGTACCTCTGAAACAAATAATACATTATATGTTAAAAAAAAAAAAAAGATAGCAGGAAGGGAAAAATGAAGGGGGGGAATTGGAGAGGGAGACAAACATGAAAGACAATGGACTCTGAGAAACAAACTGAGGGTTCTAGAGGGGAGGGGAGTGGGGGGATGGGTTAGCCTGGTGATGGGTATTAAAGAGGGCACGTATTGAATGCAGCAATGGGTGTTATATGCAAACAATGAATCATGGAACACTACATCAAAAACTAATGATGAATGTATGGTGATTAACATAACATAATAAAATAAAAAAAAGGAAAAACAAACAAACAAAAACTAATGATGTAATGTATGGTGATTAACATAACATAATAAAATAAAAAAATAATAAAACGGCAATCCACTAAACTACAGTCTTACAAATGATTAAAAAAATGAAAGAATAATCTTACTATTAATTTCATAAAAACGGATAAAATGATAGCTTAAAATACCCATCTGATTGAAAGGAAAAAAAAAAATTGTCCAGTAGAGAGGTCTCACATGAAGAACTGACTGAGGAAAGAACTGCTGCAGACTTTACTTTTATGGTTGTTGACAGGATTCAGTTTCTAGAGGATAGTGAAGCTGAGGGCTTGAATTCCTGCTGCCTGTTAGCTGGAGACCACCTTCAGTTCCTTGGCTAAGTGGGCCTTTCCAACACAGCAACTTGTAAGTAATCAATAAGAGAGAGAAAGCCTGCTAGCCAGGCAGAAGTCACTATCTTATGTAACTTAATCACAGACATGATATCCTGCCATCTTTGCCATATTCAGTTGGTAACAGGTCCCACTGACACTCGAACGGAGGATATCGCACAAGGACATAAATAACCAGGAGGTAAAGGACATCATTGGAGTCCATCTTGGAAGCTATATTCACCAAGTGCCTTTCCTACGTCCACCACTTCTCTGCTTCCTGATTTCTTTACATGCTGGATCCTTATGAGAAAAGACCAAAAAACCCCCAAAAAACTGGCCACATAATTTCTATTAAGAAATGAATAATTCTATTTTGTCTCCTTTTAAAAATGTTTAATGCTTCATTCTACAGAAAAATATGAGGCTACTGATGGTACATTCAATGAACAACACTACAGAAAATATAAAGTGGCGTAGATTGTCAAGGTGACATAAAAGAAAAACAAAATGCATTTTTATTCAATACATAAGGTTTCATACAGGTGTTACTGTTGCCCTGAGAATTTGGCTTTGATTATCTAGGAAGCTTTAAAGCAGTAAGAAAAAAATGACTGTTTACATAGTTCTCCATGTCCTTGAATAAAATGTGTATCATTTTTCAGGGGAAACAAAGTCTTTCCTAGTATTTATTCTAAAATAATGTGTTTTTGTTTGGTTAGGTTTTTAATGGAATTATGTGAAGTAAACCTAGAGAAGTCCTCTAAATTTTTTCAACAAATGAAGACACCAATTCTGATAGGCTATATTTGGTATTTTTTTTTTTTTTTCCTGATGAAATCCAGAGCCTACTTTAAACACATACCTTACTGGGGAGTAATTCCAGAGAGGCCAATATAATAGGGTCCAGTTTCTCATGGCTCAATTTGAGCCCTGAAAATAATTGTGTCTATGTAGATTCTAATTCTTCTAAAAATCTCCAACACATATTATTTTTGTTAGCTGGGTTTGGAGAATATTTCAGCAGTGGACAGTTGGATGTTTCACTCTTTTAACTTAGGCTTGGTGTGCAGGTCTCTAGTGTGACAGTTAAGGGTGAATTCATTTGTTTTAAGGATCACATGAAGGTGGCAAAGTTGACCTTCTTTGAGAAAATACAAGAAATAAAAGTATACCTTTATTTGTTTTCCCTAATAGGAGATTCCTGGAAAAAGCAATGGATACACTAAATCAATTAATCCATAGTGGTAATGTTTTAGGTATGATAACACATGACGAGGATCTGTTATTTTGTGAAGAGATGAGTAATCAGGTGCTTTTCAAGCCATAAAGCCTTTTCATGAAGGATTGTCTGCTCACAAAATTTTTTTGCTTGAGGACAATTGACAGATTCAACTACTTTCTAATCTATTATATTTGTGGCTATAGGGGAAATGGAGGGAACAGAAAAAGAAATAAAGCAATATTTGCTTCTTAGACACTAAAAATATTGATAGTAACAGTATAGGTGAAAGATTATATAGCAGTTAATATTTGAGCCTGCATTTCAAAACTGAAATAAACTTCAATATAAAGAGAAGTACTTTGTCTTTGATTTAGATTCTTTTGGTTAATATTTACTTAAGGCAGAAAGATCAAAACTATGTGGTCTTCTAAAAGAGTTGTAGATAGAATGACATTATGTGTCTTTTTTGTTATTAATTAAGGGGAAAATAAAATTAGTAACTGGATTTTCAAGGAGGCTTAAATGTGCATGTAGTATTTTTATATTTATTTTAAATTTAAGTAAAAAATGGATGGACTATACTAGTTTATTTATTAATTGATTGGTGGAATTCATATATTTCTTTTTGTTTTTGAACATATCAGCATCATGGATTTTACCAACAAATGTTTGCTGAGTGTCTCCTATGTGAGGATAACTACAACAGGTCCCTGAATCAATTATTAGTTCAACAAACAGAATTCTAGTTAGACAGTCAGGCTATTAATATACTTTATATATTTCTTATATATTTAATATATAAGCATAATATATATTAGTAAGTAATAAATGTCAAATGAGTTATGATATAAATGCTGTCAAATGTGATGATGAGAATGGATGGGAGTAAGGTCACTGTGGACCAAAGGGGCCAGGGTCTCATTGGTTCTCTAAAAAGCTATCTAGACACAATGCATACCGTAAACAGGCCATTAAAATCACATGGAAAATAGGAAGAGAGGAAGAAAAGAGAGTCCATAAATCCTGTTTCCCTATACCTGTTATCTATCGCCAAAAGTTATGGAATATCATTGGAGTGAGAGCTTTAGTTACCTGAATGGCATAATATGATGTGCTTTAAAAGTGGTCCTCACATCACTAAGAGCCACTTCTAATACTAAAACTGTGTTTTGGTAAAAAGAAACATACTCCTGCTGTAGAAACAAGAGATGTTCTCTTTGGCTTTGAATCAAGACTGCACTAATTGGAACCCATAGTGCATCAGGCTTGAAGAAGGGGACCATCATTTATAGCTTAGTTATATTTTTGCTACAGTGTTTGGATTTTGGAATAAAGATATATGTTTAAAGAAGCCTGCAGAGCAACAGCTTTTACTGAAAGAACGTGAATTGATTTCATGCCTACTTTTCAGTCAGATGATACAGGGGTCAATATTTCTCGATTTTGAGAAGTTTTTGTATGGCCTGGGAACCCAAATACAAAACAGAGGGAGATATAAACACACTTACAGGGATAGTCAAGTGGGAGTATTTCTAGCAGGTTATAATGAATGTCACAAGGGCATGGTTGATTTTTCAAAGGCAAGGAACAGGAACATAATTTTCCTGTTTCCATAATTTTCAGGAAAGCATCCAAATTGGGCTCTTTGCTATGAAATCATTTAAAAATATATCAACTGCTGGGGCACTTGGTGGCTCAAGTCGTGATTCCAGGGTCCTGGGATTGAGCCCCGCATCGGGGTTCCTGCTCCGCGGGAAGCCTGCTTCTCCCTCTCCCACTCCCCCTGCTTGTGTTCCCTCTCTTGCTGTGTCTCTCTCTGTCAATAAGTAAATAAAATCTTAAATATATATATATATATATTTGATATATATATATTTGATATATATATATATATATATCAACTTCTTACTGGGTTCATCGTGTTGGCAAAAAGGTTTCTATTCTCATATTCTTAACTTAATAACATGAATTTAATATTTGCATAGTACTTTACCATAAGTAACTTTAACATTTTATCTTACTTGATTGTCACAAGAATCCTCCAAAGTAGGTGTGCTTTCTTTGATCATCTTTAATAAAAAAGTAATGAAAGCAAAAGTTGAATGAGTTAATTGCAAATGCTTTTCTTCTTTTAGAAAATTTATAGGTTTTGCTTTATCTCCTTTATTTCTAGAAGGAAATCTGCTTACTTTTGTTATTTCAGGGTGGTTGTGCTGGTTAGAAGTTATTGTTTGCTTGGTTGTTCCCCAAGGTACACTTCTCTTTCCCACTCAACTTTTGGCTCATCAGGGCATGTCAGGCTCTTTCTACTTGACTGAAAGGTGTTGATGAGCAAGCCTTCATCACCTCATTTAGTTTCCCAGTGAAAAGTTTGCTTGGAGGTAAGCAGCCCCTGTCAGGCCCCTGTCAGAATAAGAGAGGATAAAACGTTCCAGTTGTTTACCCACTGCCATTCTGGACCCAACAGGAAGAATAAAAAAAAAAAAAAAGTTCTCATTTTAAATTGCCTCAGGAAAAAGCCCAGAGCATTATTAACCTGGTATTATATTTTCATGCAGTCACTACTATTAAAACCTCAGGTCCCTGCAAAACATGATTCAGGAGCTCATGTTAGTTTCTCATAGAAATAGTTCCAAAGTATAAAATTTCAAGATTGTTTCATTATGTTTTAATAAATTGAACACTGCTGTTGATGTCAGAAAGAGAGGAAAATGACTGATCTATGAGAAAATAGCAAAATCATTTAAAATGTAAAACCTGGTTAAAGCAACAATTAAAAGCAAAATATATTTTATTCAACTTAATAGGCGGCATGAGTCTCTTTACCTTGTAGATGAAGAGAGAAATGATGATTATTTGCAATTATTGTAAAAAGATATGTGTGATGGAAGTGGGAAGAAAGTAAAGAAACAGAAGACTGAGGCCTGTCAGATTCATGCTGGAATATTTTGAATGCTCACTAAATAATTCAACAGATTCACAGAATTATGGGTAGCATGTGTGACTTTAAGGAGAATAAATATTTCATGTGGGGTGAAGTAAAATATCCACAAGCAGTAAGTTGTACCATCTTTCTAACAAATCTTACCCTTCTTGATCCCAATTGTTTATTAGTACAGGTGAAACTATATACTTGTTTTTAGGAATTCTGAATGATTTTTCTATTGTGTCTTTTCTGTTTTAGGGGAGACTTTTCCCCCTCTGTCTCAATTTATGTTCTGTTTTTGAGTAAGCAAAACTCTTCCATGTTGTCAATTAATTTGTGAGATTGTCATAGATATAGTTTTCAGTCATTCAAGAAAATACTTAATTTGCTTATTCATGGTTAAAACCCATTTAGCTTTTAAATCAGATCCTGTGTTGACTGCTCTTACTAGATCTATGACACTTCTTTTTCCTATCAGGCTTTCTTTGGATATATTTAGGAAGTGGAATTTAATATTTTTAAATTCAAATGTCTTCATTCTTGAAAGCCAAATGTTCTGCTAAAATTTTCTTTTCTTTGGAAGTAAACAAGAGATATTGGAGAACAGCTAGATTAGAATGACTTTTCCCATATTTACAAATGAATGTTTTGTCCTTTTGATAAGACCATCATTTCCTCACTCTAAATTGCAGTCTTATGCAGAATTAGGAGCATGAGATTGCTGAGCTGGACTTTGTAGATTTTTCCAACCTGTCTTGCTACTTAGATGAGGCTTGATGACTGGGTTCTAGCCACTGGGGTTATAATGGAAGTGATCTGAGGTAGTTTCTAGGGGCATCCCCTCAAAAACACCTGAGGGGTGCTCCTGGGTAGCTCAGTTGGTGAAGCATCAGCCATCGGCTCGGGTCATGATCTCAGGGTCCTGGGATCGAGCCCCAAGTCAGGCTCCCTGCTTCTCTCTCTCTCTCTTTCCCTCACTCTTGCTCTCTCTCAGGTAAATAAATAAAATATTAAAAAAATAAAAAGAAATACTTGGAGGACACTTTTTGCTTCCTGTCTCCTCTTTTTCTATTCTGTGATTTGGAAAGTGGGTTTTTGGGTAGGCTGGCCCAAAATATGCCACTTTGGCATGTGGATTATTTTAAGCTGAAGACTGTTGGGGCCCAGTAGACTCAGGAAGAGCTTTTTATCTACCTCTTAACTGCCTAAAATAATTTAGATTGAGGATCTATACCAGGAAGAGATCTATTACCAAAATAACTTTTTTTAAAGATTTTATTTATTTATTTATTTGAGGGGAGGAGGGGCAGAGGGGAAAGGAGAGGGAGGGGAAAGAATCTCAAGCAGACACCACGCTAAGCATGGAGCCCAAGGTGGGGCCTGATTTCACCACTCTGAAATCATGACCTGAGCTGAAACCAAGTCAGATGCTTAACCAATGGAACCACCCAGGTGCCCCCAAAGATAACTTTTTATATCAAAAAGACTTATCTGCATGGCATGGCAAACATTTATTTAGCAGGCATTTGCTCTTACTCAATCGCCTTCCTCCTCTTTGAAGCCACAGACGCCTACCCCAATTTTCCTTAGTTCAGAATACATATAAGCCTCAATTGCCTAAGTGCCTGGGAGTCTCATGTCTTTGTGGGGCTCTAGTACACATGTAATTAAATTTGTCTTTTCTCCTGTAAATATGTATTATGTCAATTTAATTATTAGATCAGCCAAAGAACCTAGAAGGGAAGAAGGGAAATTTTTTTCTGCCTAACAGGAACACAGATATGATGGCTGAAGTTCTATCTTGGACTATGACTATGAAGGCCACACCTAGAAAAGAGTAAAGAGAAAGTTTTAGGGAGTCTGAATGTCTGAGGTCTTTTTTTCTTTTTAAGATTTTATTTATTTATTTGAAAGAAAGTGAGAGAAAGCACAAAGGGAGAGGGAGAAGCAGACTTCCCATTGAGCAGAGATCCCGATGTGGGGCTTGATCCCAGGACCCTGAGATCATGACCTGAGCTGAAGGCAGACGCTTAATTGACTAAGCCACCCAGGTGCCCGTCTGAGGTCTTTGTGGAACTTCTTTGTTGGCTTTCCATGACTATGAAGGATTTTGTAGATGGCCTTGACTGTCCTGAAATTGTGAAAATCCAGACTTACACATGAGGGGAAATTAAGTTTCTGACTTGTTAAAGCAATTGTATTTTGAACTTCCTGTTATTCACAACTGAAACTAATCTTACTACTTTAAAATAGTTTGTTTCATTTAAAAAATTGTTAAAAATTTAAAACAGTTTTGTTTTTTGTTTGTGTGCTCCAATTGGTCAGGTGTGATTAAATTAAACATGTCATGGATACACACAGACTTTTTGAAATTACAGTTTTAAATCCTACTCTAAAGACATTATGGAACTTTAAGGAATGTTCTTGAAATGCATATATTTTTAAAAGCAGATTTGTTTAAATATGACACAAATATGTGTAGTAGTTTAATGCAATCATACAATGCCTGACAATCATATAATACTCTACCAAATCTCTAGCAATAAGAATTTAAATAATACTATTTAATTCAATTAAACATTTTTACTGAAGGTAGGGTTTTTTATTTAGAATCCTAAAAATCTCTGATATGGATAGGAGCGTTTATATTAGTAGTGGCCAAATGAAAGTTGTAAATATCTTGCATGAAATACAAACTGGAAAAAAAAATATTTTAGTATGTTGGTTTCACTAATTTAATTTTAATCAATAAGCATCATTTTCAGGAAACACGGGTTATATGAACTGAATATTTGTGTCCCCCTAAAATTCATATGTTGAAGCTCTAATCCCCAATATGATGGTATTTTGAGATGGGTCCTTTGGGGGATATTTAGAGTTAGAGTAGGTGTGAGTATAGGGTCTTCATGATGAGATTGGTGGCCTTATAAGAAGAGGAAGAGAGAGCTCCCTGTTTTCACACACACACACACACACACACACACACACACACACACCGGGGAAAGACCATGTGAGGACATAGCGAGAAGGTGAACATCTACAAACCAGCAGAGAGATCTCACCAGAAGCCAACCAGGGGGCATGTTGGCACCCTCATTTCAGACTTCCGTCCTCTAAAACTGTCAGAAAATAAATGTCTGTTGCTTAAGGCATCCAGTTTATGGTATTTTGTTATGGCAGCCTGAGCTGACTGAGACAGTGGGTTATTTAATAATAACCCACATGGCCATTACATGATAATGAGAATGATGAGTCATGTCAGTGGGAAGCTTGTCTTTGGTCTGCCATGACTTGTTGGCATATTGTTATCTACACCACTTGCTAAATTTTTCTCTTTCCACAGTCAGGTGTTTCACAGGCAATAATTGGGTTATATGCAGTACCATTATTGTCAAGTACCCTTGTTTTAGACGACCTTCTCAGACATTGGCTTTTCTGTGATATCTGAATTACTGTGTACTGTAATGCATTTCTCTAAAAATTCTTCTAAGTTCATTCCCCCATAACTTTAGGCATGTCTGCCTTAGGCACCCAAGGTGACTGTAATTCTTCAGCCAGTCCTCTCCGGCCTTCCCGGGATATGTCTGCTGTGGTCTGCTTCCTCCCTCCAACTTTTCCCTTAACTTTGGAGTACCCTCTAGAAATCAATAAAAAAGCAAATGTAGCTCCCATGTCCTTGAAAATAGTCTTCATTTAAAAACTCTGTAAAAATGCATGAGAATGCTTTGCGTTTTTAATAAGCTTTTATGGCTGTGACCTAAAAACTCCAATTAAATGTCAACCAGGAAAGAAAGGTGAAGATATCATAAGGGATCATGTTCCTAATATTACTTAATTATGATGTTTTATTCATTGGACCATTTTACCTGGAATATATTTATACCTTAATATGTAGTTAATATTTAAAAATAAGCCGATTATGCCAATCTTAGTTTTCAAAATTATAGACCATTGTTACAATTTGGTGACATTGACATTTTGCAGACTTGTTTTTCAAATGGTAACAAACCACCAGAGGGTCATGTTAGATGAGTGGATGATGACAGAGAGAATTCAGTCAGTGTCCCACGAGTATTTTTATTTTTGGCCACAATATCAAGATGTTGTTAATGAAATGTACTATTTAAACTTGCACATGCTTCACTGACTATATTGCATTAGGCATGAATTCAATTTTTAAAAGATAGCATAATACAGGAGTCATGTTACCCTGCTGTGATTTTTGACAACTCTTAAGTCAGCTAAACAAACCAACCAAAAATGACTGTGTTGCATTTTACAATGAATTTCAGAGTATATTTAGAGCAGGCAAGTTAAAATGTCAGTTTCCTTGTCTACTTTCTTTTTGATAAAATGTTTTCTGACATTTGACAAACTATCACATGCGCTCCTAAGTAGGACTTTTACAATTTTCAGCAGCTCTTGGACCCAGCTCTTTTAATGTGAGAATGGCCTGATATGTGTGTTTATGAGTCTTGAAAACAAATGGAACTAGATTAACATTTTTGGAATATCTTACAAAAGAAACTTTAAATTCTTTGCAGATTCAAGTTAATCATCTTTTACATTAAAATATTCTCATGTTAAATTAATTGTGTTTAAATGAATGCCTGAATTTAGTATTATTTCTAAATTTAGTATTATTTCTGTTATTTAAAATTATTTCTAAAAGTTCTGGTTATTTGATTTTACATGGATGTACTTGCTAATAGTTTTCAAATATACAGCTTTCCTTTTATGGAAGACATTTTGCATTATTTGTGATTAGCTAGTCTTGTAGTTTGTTATGAAAGATAAATAGAAGGAAACAAAAATTGGGACTTTTCTTTTGAATATGATTTTCTGCTCTTGAAAATAAAACCAAGTTTATATTTGGTTTTATAAATATACAGTTTATATAAGGTTCAAATAATTAATCTGTTTTTACTTTTAGTCACGACATATCATGAGTTGGATGATAACTTCGCACTGGTCAACCTGACACAGCCAAGTCACTAAGCTTGTTTTCCTTAGTGGAAGCAAAGTTGAACAAAAAATAATTAGATATAACTCTCTGCCACACACACACACACACACACACACTCATATCCCACATATACCTCCTCTATTTGGATCTAAGGAGGCTGTAATCAAAGTAAAGGTAAGTTTGCAGCCTAGAAAGTACGACCTTAGAGGAAGAGGGACCAGAAAGGGAGACGTTGGCTCTACTCTGGACAGATGCTCCATGTTATTAAAAGACCTGAGTCTTAAGTCAGATTGGGGTTGGTCTTCTTAACGTGTTATACACATCCTGGTTAGGATGGTGCCTGGAGACCCAACACTGCTCCTCTGTTCACCTTAGAACAGGAAAGATGACTTGGGTAGGAGTGTGATTGTCCAGAGGGAACCTAAACACTGTCTTTTTAGTAGCTCTGTCTTAATGGGAAGAATGCTTAGACACATGAAAATTTTGTACCCTGGGTTATTCAGAGTTTTTTTCATTTTTATTTTTTTCCTTTTTATCTGTACATCCAGTGAATGAGTAACTTCATTTTTTAGACCCATGTGATAAGTACTGAGTGATTCTATTGAACTACACAAATGACTGACGTTTGATCAGGACTCAATGCACATCAAAATCCACGTAAAAATCTATCTAAGGGATAACATCAAAGCCCCTTTGTGGTTATTTCTATGTTAGCAAAGTAGGAAGCATTTTTATAAAATATCCTAGATGAACTTTCTTTTCAGATAAAGGAGTTTGGAGGGAAAAAATGGGGTGCGTTGAGACAGCCTAGATTACTTTTCCTATCTCTCCACCATTTTCATATTAATTGTGACATCCTCATTTAGTTTGAATCTTTGCAAATATGACCATAATTTTCACAGCTTATTATACATCTTTATGGTAGGATATAGTTGAAAATATGTTTCTAGTCCTTAAAAATATTACCAACAATCTAATTCCATTTATATATAGAATCTTCTCATTTTCCAAGCAAATATTATGATTCGAATGCCCTGATGTCTTAAAGTATAATTTACGGTAAACTAAGAAGTTAGATTCATATAAAGGTAAAAGGGGGCATTTTCCAGTGTTTATTTTTATGCTTTGGAAAAATCAAACAAATTAACAATCAATATTTAAGATTACAGTTACTTTACATTTCTCAGACACAAATCTACATATAAATAACTTAAAGCAACATTGGTTTTGTTATGGTTGACTGCTAGTTATTTAAATGGCCAATTTGAGTTAGTAAATAGTTTGTTCAATATACTATAACATCATCCATGGCAAAAGTTTCTAAATACATTTTGCCATAGTTAATTTGGTTGGATCCACTGACAATAATGTTAATTGAAAATTTGGCAGATAGCCAGGAAAAATAATCATGGTTAACTAGACTAGAAAGAAAAATGCACATGAAATATTGCAAAGTATGGTTCTTTTTCTCATATTTAAACAACCATTTTTTCTAAATGTAGGAGCAAATAAGTTTCTAAGCATAGGTATATTAAACTTCATATCATAAAATATATTATTGAATCATATTTTTATAAATAAAAAACTATGACACTGATGTGTCATAGTCTTTATTTAACTCAGGGATCAACAAACTCTTTTTGGTGAGGACCAGGTAGCAAATATTTTTGACTTCATGGACCATGCCGTCTCTCCCACAGCTATTCAATTCTGTCCTTGTAGTTTAAAAACAGCCATAGACAATACTCAAATGAATTAGTGTTGCTATGTTCCAATAAAACTTTGCTTTTGGATACTGAAACTTTGTATAATTTTCACATATCACAAAATACATTATTTTGATTTTTTTCCAACTATTTAAAAATGTAAAGTCCATCTTTAGCTCATGAGCCACACAAAAACAGACAATAGGTGGATTTGACCCATGAGCCATAGTTTGTTGACTCCTGATTTAAACTATATGGTAATTTTTATCATTTCTTTCTCCCAGTAATAAACTCTGTAGAAATTTGTTATTCTTCTTTTAATTTTTTTCAAAACCACATGATTGATTTCATATCATATTCAAAACAGGCCATCATACACTACAAAAGTCATGTAATATGAAAGTTTCACAAAGTATCTTACCAGATTTCTCACTTTAAAAGGATTATTCATATTTCCAATGGTGTTCTTTTTTCATAGCACTATTTTTTTTTTTTTAAGATTTTATTTATTTGACAGAGACAGACACAGCGAGAGAGGGAACACAAGCAGGGGGAGTGGGAGAGGGAGAAGCAGGCTTCCCGCGGAGCAGGGAGCCCGATGCGGGGCTCGATCCCAGGACCCTGGGATCATGACCTGAGCCGAAGGCAGACGCTTAAGGACTGAGCCACCAGGCGCCCCTATTTTTTTTTTTTTTTTTTTAATTAGGTTAGGCATGGTTGATTTGGCACCACTGTCATGTATGGAAGTTTTATTTTTGAAGAGAGTAGTAAGACATGCAAATCAGGGAATAGACATTAAAAGGTCAGCATTACACAGCAATTTAAGAAAAAAAGAAAGTTGATTTACCCTGGTAAAGAAACCAACATAAATTGTAATTAAATTATTTGAAAATTAATTTTCCACATTTTAAAAAGGTTTAAATAAGAAGTGAGACCAAGAGTTTCTAATGATGAAATCTGTATCACAACATATGGCTAAAATAAAAGAAAAAGTAAACGCATCTATTGGAAATAAAAATTAAGACTTTCAGGTGCTACTGCAGAAAATAATTCACCAGTATTATTAGGAAATTTAATATTCCAAATAGAAGTTTCTGTGGGTAAAATACTAGTATTTACTTATTATGGTAGTTTTCCTTATTCATGGGAAATATGTTCCAAGACCCCCGGTGGGTTCCTGAAACCATAAATAATACTAAACTTTATACTAATGTTTTTTTCCTATACATACCTATGGTAAAGCTTAATTTATAAATGAGGCACAGTAAGAGATTAATGACAATAACTAATAATAAAAGAGAATAATGATAACAATATATTGTAATAAAAGTTATGTGCATGTTGTCTCTCACTCTCTCTCTTTTCAAAATATGTTATTGTACTGCACTCACCCTTCTTGTGATGATGTGAGTTGATAAAATGCCTACGAGATGAGATGAAGTGAGGGGAATGACGTAGGCACTGTGCTGTAGTTTTAGGTACTACTGATCTTCTGATGACTCGGGAGGAGAAGCATGTGCTTCCAGACCCCGGGGTCGGCAGGTAACTGAAACTGCAGGAAGGGAAACCATACATGAGGGGAGCTACCGTATTTCTTCTTTTTTCAGCCACATAACTTAGTGCGGGAGGAGAGCCCTCCAAACAAGATGAATATAATTCAGATGGAATGTAATCTGAAAAGGTTACAAACCTGGGACATCCAGCAGTTTCTATAGATTTTCACCTGGTGAAAAATCTATTCAGGCATTTGGTCCCACACAGAGTCGTAAATTGTACACAATTTACGCTGCACATTACTTTAGATTATTTTAGTATAATTCTAGAAATTAGAATCTCATAGTTTTTAGTGCCAAATGACTCAAACAGATAAAATATTTGTGTGGATGGCTGAAAGTGGTGGGTAGCAATGCATTCTTTCATTTAGTGAACAAATTATTGATCCAGATTATCCTCTATCATTAAAACCTCCTTAGACTTAGACACATACTCACACATGTGAGAGTTTACGTGCATGGAACAAATGAATGAAACCATACCAGGTTCAGCTTGGTCATCTGTTATGGACTGAATTGTTTGTCTTTCACCTTTATGTGTAAAAGCTTTAATTCTCAGTGTTACAGTATTTGGAGATGCGGCCTTTAGGAGATAATTAGATTTTAGATGATGTCATGAGGGCAAACCCCTCATGGTGAGATTAATGTCTTTATAAAGAGAGACACCAGAGAGATTGCTGTGTCTCTCTCTCTGCCATGCGAGGACACAGCAAGTAGGTGGTCATCTGCAAGCCAGGAAGAGGGCTCTCACCAGAGACAGACTATACTTGTCCTCTGGTCTTGGACTTCCCAACCTCTAGAACTGTGAAGAAAATAAATTTCTGTGCTTAAGCCACCTGATCTATGGGGTCTTGTTAGGGCAGCCTGAACAGACTAATACGTCATGTCTTTCAGATTTTACAGGTAAGAAACAGCTTTAATTACAAACTTCAACATGATTCAGGAAAAGGAATTGCAGGACCCTGAGAGTTCTTATTTATTCCCATTTCATGTCTGTCTGTAGTTTAGGCTAATAAGATTGACTAACTCCAAATGGGTCCCTCTATCAAGTACCCTTTACTCACCACTTACAGGGTATGTACGCGGCAACTGAATAGTTATACATTCAAAACGTCGTTCACTGTCTCATGGTTCTAATAGTTGTCAAAACTTTAAATATACTTTCTTTCCATTAAAAAAATAGCCCTGTACTTATTTCTAACTATGCCAATTTTGAAAAACAAGAGTACGTAAATATATATGAATTCCCTTTTATTCCAAGAGAATGTACAATCCCACAATGCTTTTCAGACCTTTTGAACACCTTACATTTTAAAAAATGATGTTAGCCCTCCCACCTCTTTTCATTTATAGTTCTAGGTTCAGGTCATCATTAATTTTGACAAATACCTACTGCTCAGTGTCAAAATACAAGTAAGGTGACCTGGAAAACAACTTTTTCTCATTCCACTTAGACAAGGCTAAGGGACATAACTACATACCTGTTAAGGAATTAGACTGTTTGTCAACAACAGAAAAAATTAATTTTTTTTCTAATTGATAATAAAGCGCCGAAGGTTTTATCCTTCTAACAACAAAATCTGTAAAAATGAGAAGATTGGATCTGCCACTCTAGAAGGTAAAATTCCGATGAAGGTAGTTTGTTTACCTGGGCATGTAAATGTTGATTTCAAGATGTAATTGAGGAAGTGTTTGAAAGAGTAAAGGCCAGAGTGGGAACATAAGAATATTAAGGTGCATGATGGCTTGTACTGTAAGCAGGTGAAGCAGCTCTGAAGAAGGGCTCCTAAACTGGGGTTCTCCTCTGCCTAGCAAAAACACCAACCACGTGGTGAACCTTGAGAACAGAGGCTTAAGATCACTACATTTCACTTTGCTGCTGAAGTTAGCACTGTTTGCATCCCTACCCTGCTCTCTATTCCCCCTCCATCCTGCCTTCTCCAAGGTCAAGAGGTGGTAACTAATCCTTTCCCATAAGCCCTTTCTTTTGCAAAACTGCTCAAATATGACAAAGGTTAACCATGTAGGTAAAGGCTGCCTCTTGCCTGCAGAGACGTCGTGGTGAAAAATAATGCATGGTTTGTCTAGCATCTTGCTAAGAAATTGCAAGGAGCTTGGTGGTCTGAAAGGCATAGGCTAATTTAGGGGAAATAAATGTTGTCTTGTGAGAGAACTCTAAACTGTTAGGTCTGACCCTTCTTAATGTGATGATCTGTTTTATAAAATGTCAACACACAACCAAATTGAAGCCAGACCTTCCCAAGAATCAATGTGAATCTGAGTAAAACAAACAAATAAAAAACTAATTTTTGTTTGTTTTTTAGAAAAAGTTGCTCTGGGGGCACCTAAGTGGCACAGTTGGTTGAGCATCCTACTCTTGATTTGGGCTCAGGTCATGATCTCAGGGTCCTGAGATTGCAGCCCACATTGGGCTCGGTGCCCAGCTCAGAGTCTGCTTGAGATTCTCTCTGCCTCTTTCTCTGCCCCTCCCACTCTTGCTCTCTTTGTCTCTTTCTCTCTTTGAAATAAATAAATAAATCTTAAGAAAAGAAAAGAAAAGAAAAGAAAAGAAAAGAAAAAAGAAAAGAACAGTTGGTTTGGAAGGAAAGAAATGATCAAAATCTGTCTAGGTTTTCTCAGAGTGAAAATATTGTAAAATTAAGTTATTTTAAAAGGTGAAAGATTTATACGATCTGAAGAGAAACCAGAGTATGAAATTAAGTTATTTTAATGGCTTATTTTAGATAATCCAAATTCAAGTTAACTGATGAGATAGTGTTTCAAAAATTATTGCTAATGTTTGATGTCAGGAGAAAATGATATTGTATTGTTAAATGAAACATGGTCCAAAAGGATGTGCAGTTATTTTTATATTCAGGTTTTCTAGACTGAATATATATTACTGTTCTATTCAGCAATCTTACCAATGCAAATTATTAAATATGGATTATCCAGGTAATCCTCAAGTCATGGACAAGATGTGTGGGAACTGGAGTACATTTTCCCATTGAAATAATATTATTCATGGTGTTCTGTTTCCAGGACTTCCATAAAAGCCTAGGTAACCTATAATTTATATATTATTTATACTCTAGACCAGTGCTGTCCAAAATAACTTTCTGCAATGATGCAAATGTCCTTATATCTGTGTTGTCCAATAAAATGTGTCTATTGCAACTGAGGAATTAAATTTTTAATTTTAATTATTTGAAATTAAAATTTAAATATAAAAACTTTAGTACTACAAAATATTTTTCCACTAAACAAAACTTTGTTCTGGTGGGACTACATTTTACCTTTACTTTTGCATTATCTGAGATATTTTATTGTAATGTGCATGTGTTAGGTGTGTGCATTATTTCTCTTTTACACATAAACACATCTCCAGTCTGGTTTTAGTCAATGGATTAAATGAGTTTGAATGATTTTTTTCTGTTATAAATGTAATCAATTACGATTTTGATTATAATGTGATTAAATTATGCTGCTAGTTAAAAAGAATAAGCATGGGCAAAGTTTTAAATTAAAAATGCAGGTACCCTGGGGCACCTGGGTGGCTCAGTCGGTTAAGCATCTGCCTTCAGCTCAGGTCATGATCTCAGGGTACCGGAATCAAGACCCAGAATAGGCAGCTGGCTCTCTGCTCAGCGTGGAGTCTGCTTCTCCCTCTGCCTTGGCCCTTCCCCCGTTTGTGCTTTCTCTCACACTCACTCTCTCTCAAATAAATAAATAAAATCTTTTAAAAAAATGCAGGTACACTATTGGTGCAGAACTGAGTAGAAATACAGAAGCTAGTACTACTGCCAGACAGTATAGGGAAAAAGAAACTAGAAAAAGTCATGTTGCAAAGTTTACAATGAATAATATTTGCAATTTGTCATGACAGAGTAAAATTAAAAAGATGTTTGTTGTGTAAAAAAATTAGGATAAAGTGTACAACAGATTTCAACAAATACCTAATGGATTTAGTAACAGTCAAAAAGAATCAACAAAATTAGTCACTTAAAATCAGAATTAAATGTCTAGCAAAACATTTAAAAATTGTTTTCAATAAGAGTCAAGCTATACTTTGTTAAGCTATAATATGGTTTGATTACTTGCTTTAAAAAAAGAAACCCACTTTTAGATACAAAGATGTTAAATAAATTATTTTTTCAATTATAGAAATTCTGGTAGAAAATTATGAGGAAATGACTACGTAGAATTTTACAAAAAATTAAAGATCTTTAAGCCACCGAACATTTGCCTTTAGAATATGAAATTTTCTATTAATATCAAATATCAATTCTTTCAATCATTATACAATTTTTAAGTATTTTTCTTTATTTTTAGATGATTTTTGTGACATGAGACATTGCGTGATTAATACTTTGGACACATTTTGTTTCAAAAGACTTCCAAATTTATGAAGAAATGCTATCAGTTTGTGGCCTAAAACATTCAACTGTGGCATAGATATTTAAAAATCCTATATATTCATCACAGAAAAATGTTTTGCTAGTATGAAAAACTTGCTTTCAATCATGGTAGACGAGGGTCTGGCTATGTGAGGTAAAAAATCAAATTTTAAAGTAAACAATTGATTTTCCCTCTATTGTTTGGTTCGATGGTATGATATAAATTGAAAATATTTGTGAAAAAATTATTCCCAGTTTCCTGAAGCAGATTCTGTAAACAGTGTCATGGATAGAGTTGTTAGAATCATTCATTACATACAAAATGTTGAAAGAAATAGAAGACAATGGGTATAATGATCTTGCATTGTTGCTAATGTTTGTTGGTTTGATTATGAAAGAGTTTTACAAAGATACACTGTATCATCACTCCAGTTCAGGATTTTCCTAAAGAAAAAGAATGTTTGCCAAATATTCAGTAATCAAAGACAAACTGAGAGTGTGATTTTCATTTTTTCACCAATATATACTGCATTATAATGAGATCAGTTTGAAACCCTTAAGGAAAAGAAAAGCTTATTTGTGACTTTGATGGACAGGTATGAAACTTCAGTTGAAATTGAAATTTTCCATAAATACAAATCAGTAATAATTATATTACACATTTTTCTAACATGAATGCAAAAAAAATTTCATTGTAATTAATAGTGTTATATAAATTTCTAAACACTAGAAGAAACATTTGAGGAAAATTTAATTGATATTAATAAATTTTGAGTTGCTTTTCAGGTTTGCAATTCCCATTTGGGTTCTATGTTAATAATACTGAGTTGACACAAGAATTATTTAATATACTTGGACAGACTTATTTTGAAGCTGAAGTGCTTTCACTTTGCTTAAATCAATTCTAAAAAAGACAAACCATTTTGTTAATATGAAGGACAATATTAAATGAAAATGAATTGTACTCAATTCAGTATTAGAAAAAATAATAAAACTATTAGAAATATCAAAACTATTAGAAAAACTGTTAAAATATCATGTTACTTTTACACAGGTTTGGAATGTGTTGGGTATCTGAATCTATTTTTCGACAGGGCATGTTAGAAAATCTAAATGCAGAGGCGCCTTGGTGGCTCAGTTGGTTAACTGACTCTATTTCTGCTCAGGTCGTGATCTCAAGGTTGTGAGATGGAGCCCTATGTCAGGTTCTGCACTGGGTGTGGAGCCTGCTTAAGATTCTCTCTCTCCCTAGCCCTCTGCCCCTCCCCCACCTCTCTCTCTCAAAAATAAATAAATAAATAAAATCAAAAGAAAATCTAAATGCAGATCAAGTAGTTCAGTAGAAATTTAGCGCCTGAATTGAGATATGCTGTAAATGTAAAATGCATATCAGACTTTGAAGATTTCATATGAATTGTGGAATGTAAAATATCTCAGTAATAATTTTTATATTGATTAAATATTGAAATGATAGTATTCCAGATATATTGGGTTAACTATGTATTATTAAAAATAATTTCTCCTTTTTTCCCTCTTTTTAAAAAGTGGCTATCAAAAAATGTAAAATTACCTCCGTGGCTTACACAGATTTCTACTGGACAGAACTATTCTAGACTCCTAACCATCACAATTAAAAAGTGCTATGGAAAATCTATCTAGGATTTCAGATTCCCACGGCAAGAACTTTTCTTTTCCTTTCTTTGTTCAATCAAACAGTCTTCAAAGGCAAGATCTATGTGTTCATTTCTGCACTTTCAGTTTCCAGTAAAGTATCTAATATATGATATATAATCAAAAATATTTTTAGGGAATAGAGAAATTATTAAATGGGTGAATAAATACATGAATGAACAGTCAGGCACAAATGTGATTTTTGGTGCCGTCTAAATGATTCAATCTTTCTGACTGGTAGTGCAGACTGGGAACTTGTTCTCCTTCAGCTCCTCCTTATTCTGCCTGTCAGGGTAAGTTCCCAGGGACAAGTGTTCTGACGAGGTTGATCATATGTCCCAGTTCGCTTAGGAGGTTTCTACTGTACACTTATGTTTCTATTGTCATTATAAGTAGTTCCTATTCAACCACTGGTGAGAGAAGATTCCTGCCCTGCGCTTCCGGGGATGGCCAAACACATGACACTTGGCACTGGACAGACAAGATTGACAGCAATTTGTTGGTCACATATACTCACAGTCCAGCACAACAGAATATTACATGCAGCACAAGACCACTCTGTTCTGAACTTGGGAACTGAGTAAACAATCAGGGACTGTGGGAAGCAGTCTTTGTAGTATCTGGAATGTGGGTGCTCACTGGTTCCAGTGGAAGGATATGATTGACTGAATAATTCTGTGGGCTGTCAGGGAAACGAAACCAGGCATAAGCAGAAACTGTGCCTGTTCCCCCGAAGAAGGTGGGAGATATGGCCAAGGGACCTAATCCACAGGAGCAGAGTGGGAAGAGACATGGGTAGACAACCCAAGGTTTTCTGATTTCACTGAATGTCAAGGCAGCATGTAATTTGGAGCCTTAATTTTAAGACTTATACCACAGCCCCCCCTCCCTTCAAAAATGTCCTGTTTTGGATTCAAAATTATGTGGTTATCCTAGTTATTTATGATTGACATTCATAAATTCCATTGATTTCTTGGCCCAAGGTGGGACAAAATGAAATCTCCATATGTCTAAACTTCTCTAGTTTCTAAAGCAAGTGTATAAGAATATATAGGTTTGGGAATATTTACTCTTTTGCAATTAATAAAAAATAAATAATTAATTAAATGTTTCCATCCTCTATTCTTGCCTTTTGTTGTTTGTCCTTTTTCTTCCTAATACATACCATTTCCTTTCCTCGTAAGCATTAGCGAAAAGGCAAAGATGTACTAAGTTGATATTAATATTCTTTATAGACATAGATACCTATAATAAGACTCATTTGTATTTCAATAGTAAATTGTGATTTAAATAATCAGTTGGGCATTTTGTCTTTAGACTTTAAAATGGAGCCATGGATTATCTTCTGGAAAGAGATGAAAGGATGGGAAACTGATGAATGGGCAGGGGTTGGGGGCTAAGGGGGAACACAGACTTATCCTTGCCCTTCTTTCCCTTTTGTCAGTAGGGATCACACTCCAGACTATCAGTTAGGAAAATAAGACAATCCAAACTACTCTGAGGTAAATGTGACATAAAATGAAAGAAATGGAAAAACATACTGCTTCAAGACGGTCTTAGTAGTAGTAGGTCTTAGTAGTTAATAGGTGTCAAGAAGTGAAAAGTCCTGAAATACAAAACATGAAGGGGTGCCTGGGTGGCTCAGTCGGTTAAGTGTCTGCCTTTGGCTCAGGTCATGATCCCAGGGTCCTGAGATCAAGCCCCAAGTCAGGCTCCCTGCTCAGTTGGGGGGTCTACTTCTCCCTATCCCTCTGCCCCTCCCCTGCTTGTGCACTCTCTCTCTCTCAAATAAATAAATAAAATCTTTGAAAAAAAAATACAGGAGAACCTGGGTGGCTCAGTCTGTTAAGGGTCTGACTCTTGGTTTCGGCTCAGGTCATGATCTCACGGTCGTGGGCTCAAGCCCCACATCGGGCTCTGTGCTCAGTGCAAATGTGCTTCAGATTCTCTCTCCCTCTCCCTCCTTCTCTTTCTCTGAATAAAATCCTTAAAAAAAATAGAGAACATGAAAGAGAATGGGAGTTTCCCTGTGGGAGTCACTAGAATATAAGAGGGTATTTTTAACTAATTGTACATAAACTGGCAAGTTACCAACATGAAAGGTGTCTTGAGTTCTGTGAATGACATCACTACAAGGATTCCTTAAGAAATTTGTTTCTGTGTTAGTAAGAAATTAATAGTATGTGTGGTCTTAGACTATTTGAATATGAAGTTATACAGAACTTGATATTATATCTTTTTATTAGGATTTTGTATATTACTGTTTTCTATAAAATTATACCTGAATTTTAGTGTATTTGGAAAAGAAAACACCTAAATATAGAGGTCTGCTAAATATTTTTAGTAGCATGTTAACCATAGAGAGCAACTAAAGCTTTCTTCACCACTGACATACTCACTTGACAAATTCCCAAATGTGGAAAGTCCAATTCTTTAGTAAGACCATGCCTGCACTTCCCAGCTACATACATATGGTAGACAGTATCCTATGGAAAAATGCAAGATATAATAGCTTATTATGGTTACAAAGAAGCAGGAAGAGTTAAGGTGTCTTTTCAATTTAGGAATAACTTGAATGTTTCAAGCTTAGGTGGTTTGGAAGATAAAAGATGTCTTTGAAAAAACAAATGAAGGGAACAGTAGCTCAAATAAGTTGGAAAAAGAAAATTAAGATTGATTTCAAAACATTTATTTAATTCAGACTAGATATCAAATACCAATATACACACTATATTTGTTAACTCATTTAATCCTCACAAAAATCCTTATTTATAGTTGAGAAACTGCCGTTAAGATTAAGTTGGAGAGTTCCCCTTTCTCCACATCCTCGCCAACATCTGTTGTTTCCTGACTTGTTAATTTTAGCCATTCTGACTGGTGTGAGGTGGTATCTCATTGAGGTTTTGATTTGGATTTCCCTGATGCCAAGCGATGTTGAGCACTTTTTCATGTGTCGGTTGGCCATTTGGATGTCTTCTTTGGAAAAATGTCTGTTTATGTCTTCTGCCCATTTCTTGATTGGATTATTTATTCTTTGGGTGTGGAGTTCGATAAGTTCTTTATAGATTTTGGATACTAGCCCTTTATCTGATATGTCATTTGCAAATATCTTCTCCCATTCTGTCGGTTGTCTTTTGGTTTTGTTGACTGTTTCTTTTGCTGTGCAAAAGCTTTTTATCTTGATGAAGTCCCAATAGTTCATTTTTGCCCTTGCTTCCCTTGCCTTTGGAGATGTTTCTAGGAAGAAGGTGCTGCGGCTGAGGTCGAAGAGGTTGCTGCCTGTGTTCTCCTTTAGGATTTTGATGGACTCCTGTCTCACATTTAGGTCTTTCAACCATTTTGAGTCCATTTTGTGTGCGGTGTAAGAAAATGGTCCAGTTTCATTCTTCTGCATGTGGCTGTCCAATTTTCCCAACACCATTTATTGAAGAGACTGTCTTTTTTCCATTGGACATTCTTTCTTGCTTTGTTGAAGATTAGTTAACCATAGAGTTGAGAGTCCATTTCTGGGCTCTCTATTCTGTTCCATTGATCTATGTGTCTGTTTTTGTGCCAGTACCATACTTTCTTGATGATTATAGCTTTGTAATAGAACTTGAAGTCAGGAATTGTGATGCCACCAGCTTTGCTTTTCTTTTTCAACATTCCCCTGGCTATTCGGGGTCTTTTCTTGTTCCCTACAAATTTTAGGATTATTTGTTCCATTTCTTTGAAAAAAATAGATGGTATTTTGATAGGGATTGCATTAAATGTGTAGATTGCTCTAGGTAGCATTGACATCTTCACAATATTTGTTCTTCCAATCCATGAGCATGGAACATTTTTCCATTTCTTTGTGTCTTCCTCAATTTCTTTCATGAGTATTTTATAGTTTCTGAGTACAGATTCTTTGCCTCTTTGGTTAGATTTATTCCTGTTGGTGGGAATGCAAGCTGGTGCAGCCACTCTGGAAAACAGTATGGAGATTCCTCAAAAAGTTGAAAATAGAGCTACCCTATGACCCAGCAATTGCACTACTGGGTATTTACCCCAAAGATACAAATGTAGTGATCTGAAGGGGTACGTGCACCCCATTGTTTATAGCAGCAATGTCCACAATAGTCAAACTGTGGAAAGAGCCAAGATGTCCATCGACAGATGAATGGATAAAGAAGATGTGGTATATATATATAATGGAATATTATGCAGCCATAAAAAATGGAATCTTGCCATTTGCAAAGACGTGGATGGAACTAGAGGGTATTATGCTAGGCGAAATAAGTCAATCAGAGAAAGACATGTATCATATGATCTCACTGATATGAGGAATTCTTAATCTTAGGAAACAAACTGAGGGTTGCTGGAGTGGTGGGGGGGGTGGCTGGGTGATGGATATTGGGGAAGGTATGCGCTATGGTGAGCACTGTGAATTGTGTAAGACTGTTGAATCACAGACCTGTACCTCTGAAACAAATAATACATTATATGTTAAAAGAAAAAAAGAAGAAGATAGCAGGAAGGGAAGAATGAAGGGGGGGATATTGGAGGGGGAGACGAACCATGAGAGATGATGGACTCTGAAAAACAAACTGAAGGTTCTAGAGGGGAGGGGGTTGGGGGATGGGTTAGCCTGGTGATGGGTATTAAAGAGGGCACGTATTGAATGCAGCAATGGGTGTTCTATGCAAACAATGAATCATGGAACACTACATCAAAAACTAATGATGAAATGTGTGGTGATTAACATAACATAATAAAATAAAATTAAAAAAATAAAATAAAAAATTAAGAGCTGAGAAAAAAAAAAGATTAAGTTGGAGAGGCCTCTAGGTGGCTCAATCAGTTAAATGTCCGACACTTGATTGTGGCTCAGGTCATGATATCAGGATGGTGAGATTGAGCCCTGAGTTGAGCCCAGAGAAGGGCTCTGCATTCATCGGGGAGTTTGCTTGAGATTCTCACCCTCTCCCTCTGCCCCTCACTTCCGCTTGCATGTGTGCGTGCTCTCTCTCTCAAATAAAAAAAAAAAAAAAAAGATTACGTTGGAGAATAGAGTTCCATTAGGATGGGTGTTTGTGTAATTAGAAAGGATGACCAGCTCAATATACACTATAGAAGATTAATTTTATTTTAATTTTCACCTATAAGCATATTCAAAAATAATATTTATTTGAGATAATAGACTATTTCCTGTTATTTAGAGTTCTTTTGAAATGTATGGATCAATTTTTATAATGAAATATTAATTAATGTGTAGAAAATTTTAACAATGTTACAGAGATACAGATGCAAATTCCACTTGCCTTGAGTCATCTACGGCAGTGTCTTCATCCAAATCATGAATTTTGCCAGGAACAGTTCAAAAACACCAAACCAATGTTAATTTAGTATAGCGAGCTGAAAAGAGAGTTCATAAACATTTTCAAATTTGTCTGACTAGAGAACATTTTCTAGACTTAAGTGAATATCCTAGCCTTAAAGAGTTTGACTTGAAATATTTTAATACAGTTATTTACTTATTTTGTTTTTAGCCTTACTCACCTCATAAAAAGCAAAACAAAACAAAACAAAACCTGAGGATGTCATAATACATTAAATTATCTCGTTTTCTTATATTTTGAACTCACCTCATAGCCTTTTATAGAAGGTGCATTAGACTATACATTTCTATATTAAGAAAGGACATACTATTAATATGGCATATATGACTTTGGCTACATAATTTTATTAGTGTTAGTGCAAATCTATAGAAATATTTGGAGCACAATATTATATATTAGATGGACCATGTATCCTCGTGTTTGTTGTTTGAATTGCCATTTATATCAATTATATTTAAAGGAAATTAATTGACTAGTTTATTGCACAGCTTAATACGGAGACAGTTTTACTAGCAAAGCTAAGAATTTATGGCACCCACAGCAACCCCATTAGAGGGAGGGAAGGAAAGAGAAAGCTGGCAGGGAAACAAGCGGGCCCGGAATGTGTTAGTGCTAGCTGGGAAGGGAATATGTTTCACTAAAATTGCGTTTTGGGGAGGCATTTACAGTAATTCAATCTGGCCCCAAACAGTTTATCTTCAGGAAAAGTGTAGAAGAACATGAGATGATGTGATAAAGAAAAAGTTGAGTCAGGATTTCTTTTTCCCCCAACGTATTTAAAATCTGTGGAAATTTCCTTCAAATCCAACTGTGTGTCATCAAGACCAGAAATTAAAGAAGGTTTGATTTATTATCTAATCTCCAAATACACAGTACCTTCCAGAAAAGAAAGATCTATTAATCAGTTTCAGAAAGCCAACTCATCTTTTTTGATAATAGGACTTAGTGTGAAATTTTTGTGTTATCAGGTCCGTGGAATTACATGAATGGTGTAGAGATGCTGTGTAACTTTTTTTCCTGAATTGTCAAATATGAACGAAGTGAAACTCTTAAGATTATTTTCAAAATTCTTTACCCTCTGCAAGTGCCAATCAATTGGTATTTCTGAGGATAGGACAATGAATCAACTTGATTCAAGGAACATGAATGAAAGCAAATTCAGATGGTATGCTTTAATCTTCTTGAAATAATTTATCATTCTTTTCTATTTTTAATGTAGGAAATGTATAGAGCATGAAAGAGAAATTAGATATATTTTTTTAAAATCTCATATTCAAATCTATATGTATTTATAATAATATATAATACAATTTTCACATATAGCAATTTATCATTGATATGCTCTTTTCTTATTGATTGACTACTGAGTCCCCTAACCTACTCCCAGCCAAACCTGCATGGAGAGAGGACACATTGTAGATATCCCTGTAACTAACTCATTTATGCTTGAAAGAACAAAACCAAAAAACCCTGACCACCTTAATTTAGTTCATTCCATCATCAGACTGCTTCATATTTTCTTGACTATAATATGGTGCACACATTTTTCTCTTCTAGTCTTGGTCAATGCCTGCCTGGATTTCCCAATCAAGCTAATCACCTCTATCATCACCTCACCAGGGCAAATCCTGATTGATGTTAAGATCTAAGAGTTGGGTCCTGGAAAAGGTAAGCCCCATTATAGACTTTCTTGAAAACTGCCATTTTTTTAGTCCGTTCAATTTATTCTTATTTTATTTTCTCAGAACTAGAGTATAATTTGGGGGTATTTAAAATAGCAATTTGGATCAGATAACTTTAAAACCCAAGAGAGATACAAATGATATTTATCAACTATCATTTATTTAACTTGGATTGTTTTCCATGCAGTAAATAAATTAACTGCTTTTAGAAAATGTAGTATAAACAAAAACCATTCTACACTCCGTTACATAGCTATCCTCAAGTCTGTAGATCTTGAGTTGATCTCACACTACAATGATGGTAACTGGCATGATTTTCTTCCCTTTCAAAGATTTCTTTAACTAAAGTCATTGTACATGGCAATTACTTTCCTGACTGCTGCCTAGACTTGAGTTCAGTGCTCAGGGAGACCCACACCTCCTGTGTTCTCCCACCATCTGGAAAGTTACTTTGACCCCCTCCCTTTCTTCTTTCCCATTGTTTGCCTTGATTCATTTCACCTTAGTGTATAAACCTGTCTCTTGAATGCACAACTCTACAGCTATCTGTAATTATTCAGTCACATAGGGTTTTCTCAGCTAGGCTCTCTGTATATTGGAGCTAAGTCATTTTTCCCCCCAAATCAGAGACAATCAAATGATCTTTCTATCTTCGTGTAGATATGACTTATGAATATAAAAAGTTAAAATTTTACTTCTAACATGTGTGTTTTGGTTGAACAGGTGTTTATTTAGTTTATTTAGTTTTCATTTCACATTAGAATCCCTTGTTAGAGTAAGTGAAAAAGAAAACTTCCAAATTGTAAATTTAAAATGAATAGCAATGAGAAGAATGAAAATCTCATCACCTTAGAAATAGTGAATACAAAGTACAATAGCCAAACTAATTAAAACATGATCAAAATAAAGAAACATACAAGGGACACATACAGTGGTTGCCAATAGGGTGTGGGGAAGATAATCAGACAGAAAGGGGAAAAGGTGGTAGAGGAATTTTTTTTACAATGTACCTGATTACGTTTTCTGGACTTGGAACCATATAAATGTACTAGCCATTCAAAAAATTTAAAAGAAATAAAGCAAAGCCAGACTATCTGACGGGACATGACCTTTTCTTTCCTCAACTGCTGTTCTTTCTATTGGCGTATTCATTATTGTGATGACCCTGGGTTCTTAGTCTCTGCGTGTTGATCAATGGTGGAATTGGGTCGTTCTAAGTCAGCCTCCACCATATTAGAACAGTGTTGATATTCCCTACAACAGGAAGAGATGTTGGCTATTGAGACACAGCAACCTCAAATCAGGGCAATAAAAATAAGAAGTCAAGAGAGCGTGACTTTTTTGCTTTGTTTGCTTTTTGTTTGATGATTTTGAGTTCTTGAGAGAGAGGAGGGAACCAAGAAAGTTTTTCCTACTGATATGTACAGAAATATCCAGAACCTGGATCTTAAATGCTGGATCCACTCCTGCCACCAGCCTCCACTAGGCACTTACACTCCCACTCTATCTCTAGTGCTTTAAAACGAGTCTGTGGTTAATAAGCCTAATCCGTCCTGCTACCTCTTTTTATAGACAAACCTTTATTTTAACACAGCCAGGCTTATCTGTTTGCATATTATCCATGGCTACTTTTGCATTAAAATGGCAGAATTGAGTAGTTATAATAGAGACTGTGTGGTCTGCAAAGCCTAAAATATTACAACCTGGGCCTTTACAGAAAAATTTTGCCCAATCCTGCCCTAACAGAGTAAAATTTTTCTCCACAGCATGGCGTCACCAAGCAATAGAGGTCATTAAATCGCTAGATACAAACTAAACATTTCCCAGTAGGCTTCCACTCCTCCAAGTCTAGAGATGTTGTCCCACACACAAAAAGAAGAAAGAAAGGAAAGTGAGGGAGGGAGAAACGGAGAGATGGAGGAAAAGAGAACAGAAGAGCATTGTGTTGGTCCAGGTTACCCAAGAGACCGTCTCTGTGATGGAGATTTGGTTGCAGGGAGTTCACTGAGGAATGCTGCCAGCAACAGTGGTGAAGGAGTGAGGGGAGCAAGACTGGGGAGAGATAGAGGTTGAACTCAGTGCATAGCTTCCATTCCTGCCACCCTGGCTACTCCATGATATGCCCCTTGTGCCAACACCGGAGCTGCCATGATATAAGCAGGGCGATGTTAACTGGGCCGGTCCTTCTATTTACTTGGTGGTTTACACCTCTTCAGTCGTGGCTGCCCTCTGGTCAGTGACCCAAAGTCTTTGCATTCCATGTCCACAGACATATGTCCATCCTCATGTGTCTTCCACAATTTTCTTGCCTCGATACTCTGATCTTCTACCAGGCCCCTGTCCAACTAGCCAGCACCAACTGTCCAACTAGTAAGCACTACCTTTGAATCAAAATATATTTTTTCTCGAGGCTACTTGTCTTTCTACGAAGTGGATGACCAGGTGAAATGATAAAAGCCCCTCCCATTGGGAGGATTTCTCTTCACTGTTGCCTTTCAGAGTCACCCTGGAGGCAGGAGGCCATAGTGCACCCACAGTCCGTTCTAGATTTGTAATCACATACCAAGCCAACTCATTCCTTAATCCAGCTCAGACTGGTAGGCCCTCATTATTTGCTTTTTAAGGACATCCCATATGGCCATAAATGTGAACTGAGGGGAGGTACTGTCTTTTCACTGGTGTAGTGAATAGTGGTTAGAAAGGGTTTGGGGCATTTGCTTATGCAGCTTTCTTGTGCTTTATGTTTTGTGCATGACCCCACGTGTACATGATCCCACGTGTACATGACCGCACATGTACAGCTGCTATATTGGGACTAATTGCTACTGGGTCTGCATGACCTTACAACTTCATAGGTTTGGCAGAACCCAGTTCTGGGAGCTGTTCTGGCTACACCGTTTCTTCGTGTATCAGGATCAGGAGCTGCATTTATATATATACATATATATATATGTATATATATATATATTTTTTTTGCAAAGATCCTATTGAATCCAATAGGAACTGTAGTTAAACACTACCAACCATAGACTCTGTAAGAGGGTCCCTTCTCTGAGCCCCACATTTTGGAGGTTCACTGGCTATAAATTACTTTAGAGGCTGAGGAGTCTGCATGGCCCTGGGGAATACCCACAAGGATATCACCTTTCCCTGTCTCCTAGACATCCACCACAGGTTCTGGGATCTTGGAATTTCTTACCCAAACAGCTCTGAGCACATTTCCATACACTTTGGGGGTTCCTTCACTGGATCTGTCTGCCTAGTCTTTATTCTTCTTCTTTGTCCTTTGAGAAGATTAAAGATCAGGTATTTTCTTTAAAATAGAATTGTTCAAAACAAAACAAAACAAAAATACTTAAGGAGATATTTTACTTGACTTCCAGTTGAGAGGAGAGGAAATCTCTTTATATGAAAATGTTGTGGAGGAGCCTATTCCAGTTTTTCAGTTTCAGAGGACATTTCCCCTCCCCTTACTCAGGAACTGAATGAAATTCAGTGCTTGACCACACATCTGGGTTCCAGATGCCCTTGCATGCTCAACGTTTTCCCAGAGAAAGTAAACACCTAGACTGACCCAGTCCTTATGAGATAAAGACAGAAAAATATCAGGGCCAATATGTGTTGATTGATAGCATTGTCATATAAATAATATATAACATACATTACGTAAGTATGTTAAATAATTTATATCAATTGTGGTCATTCTCATTGTTTAAAAATTTATATATTAAGTTTTATAATTACATGATAATTTTTAAACACTAAGAGCTCTTATTTGGGTTGCTTGGAATAGTTTCTCTCACAGAAGCATGCATGAGAACATTAATAAATAAACTTCAATGTTGATGATGATAATGCTGATTGAGCAAGATATGCTTCAGTATTTTTTGCAACACTCTTCTAGAAGGTGTAATTATAGCAGACAAAGAGCTCTATTTGAAAGAATGTAATGTGTTCCTTGTAACTTGCAACAAAACTATGTAATTATTCTCACAGTTATTTAAATTTAAGGATTTGTTCCCTTGAAGCCTGAAAACCCATCTGTGCCTGAGTCTCATTTCCCTGATGTTAAATGCCATAGCACTCAATATTGGCATCTTTTAACTGGCAGAAGCTATATTCAAATTATAGCAGTTTGCATTAGCTGCAAACTTAAAGCCATCATTTATATTCCTTGAGTTTTTCTTAGCTTGTTTCCAGAATCTCACATGTATATCCAGCAAACTCACTTTGTCTCTGTCGTGAGACTATCTCTCTGATTCCCTGATTAGTTTCACTTCCTGAGACCTAACTCCTAAAATTACCTGGAGACCAGTTGGTGTGAGTTGTAAGCAGAAGGTACACAACATCAAGACCTGATATGACAACCATACTTTATTCATTTTCTTCATGTCAGAACAATTTGTAAAATCTCAGCCAAAACCCAAACAAACCAAACAAAAACTCCAAAACCAAAAACCCCTAGCCTCATGATAAGGCACTTAAGGACAGATGTTTCTCATAAAAGAAATCAAGCTCTACATTCCGCCTTTAGTCTAAAGATTCTTTATCAGTAAGTTAGAGCTCAGGCTACCGATGACAATAGATGACTACATGGGGGTCTGAGTGAACTCATGGGGAAAGATTAGAATGACTATCAATGTGTGAAGCTTTGAATTTCTTTCTTTGTCCCTATTCTCGGTATCCAAAATATATGTTTCTACTATGACTCAGAAAATAGCAACTACTCCACTGAGATATTTGTATTTTCTCAAGATGTCCCATTCTTCCTTATTTGCTCCCAATTCTATAGGATGAGATTTTTAGAATATGTTCACTTCTTACATCTCCTACCCTGCCTGCCCTTTCTCCCAAGGAGAACTTTGGAGAGTTACTAAATCTGCCCCCATATACCCCAGTCCTTTATCTCCATGAGTGGTTCCATACTGTCAGTTTTAGAATATTATTAGAATTTCCACTTTATTATATTTCACCTCTTTTAAGGATTTTATTTAAATTTGTGTTGGTCCATTCCAAAATACTTTATTTTTGTCCCTTTCAGGTTTGTTTGTATTTACTCCTTATAAGTAAAAATTGTGAAAGACTTTGAAATGTAGAAGGTACCCTGACAAGTATTTTCCATCTGGGTCATCTCTGGTTTGTCTTTGAGAGGGCTGTTCTGTAACTCTATAGAGATAGATGTTAATTTATAGAAAACTGGAAATAATGAAAAAAAAAATTCTATTCATAGAAATGCAAATTGCATCTGATGGAATGTATTTAATTATCGCCCTGAGAATATTGACTAGTTTTGCCAGTTTTTCATTTCTTTGTTAAATTCATTTCAGCATTCCTTATTTGACTATAAATGCGTGCTACTTTGAGTTCTATTTTTAACCACATGACATTTTTCTGTTTTTGTTACTAGCTAAAAAGTAATAATGATTAATTAAATAAAACTTTTAACACATGCTTATTTATTTATTTATTTATTTGGGCAGGGAGGGAGGGAGGGGCAGAGGGAGAGGGAGAGAGAGACTCTTAGCTGAAGTAGGGCTCGATCTCAGGACTCTGAGATCATGACCTGAGTGGAAACTGAGTCAGACCCTTTATTGACTAAGCCTCCCAGGCACCCCAACACATGCTTATTTTAAATTGATATGTGATTCACTATTTTGCCTTTTTTTGAGAATTATTTTTATATATTTTTCTGAGGTGTCAAACTGGTTCTGTAGAAATTTAACCCATCCATCAGGAAAAAACTACTCCAGGCCTCTCTACTGGAATCCACTAAAGGCCATCCTTTTCCTGCACTCAGCTGCTCATACATCCCAGTTTCAGCTTTAATCAGGAGTGACAGCTTGGCATTGGAGGTCAGGAGAAGGGAACTATCTTCAGGCTGCCTGTATCCCAGAACCCTCGCCTCTTTTACTAGTTTTTAATGGGCACTCCTGGGTCCTCAATTATTTGTGTTTCAAAGGCAAATGGTTAATAACACCACAAGGAAAATGTATATAATTAATAGCTTTAATAATTGTTGGCCAATCCTTATTGTAAATGAAAATGGAATCAATTGGGAGACTGGGGAACTTGCACATAGAACATGGAGCTTGAAGACACCTTGAGGGATTATAGGGTCAGATTCCATGCCCAGATGTATTTATGTGTCTTGAGTAAAAATCAAGAAGTCCTCATTTAAACATGTCTTGTTCAGTTTTGGTTTTTAACTTTCATTGGTAGACCTTTTTTTCTTTATTTATTTTCTCGTTTTTAGACCTATATTTTTCCTTCTACTTCTTAAAAGATTGGTCATGCAGATTTGATCACTGAGGAAAACCACTCCAAGAAGTTACTTATTTTCAGAAACGATCTGCTTTTAAAAACTTATTTTCAGAAATAATATTTATTATATCCATATGAGTTATCAAAAAAGGCCCTATATCAACTAATGCTTATTTATTTAAATTTTTTGTTCACATATGTTTTGAAATTTTAAAAAAAAACTAATATTTCCACAAATCAAACTCTATGCCAGATTCCTTTCATAACTCTGAAATAAAAAAGCAACCAAGGACTCAAGATTTCTGAAACTAAATTTCTAAGTGCTTTCAAAGCAAACTTTATACAGAAGTCGGTTTTCTGCCATGTATCACTTTCTTTGCCCTCACTACATCTTACCACCTCTCCCAGGCTGTGAATTTAGTGGAGACAGATTCTATCATTTTTTATAATTTTTTAGAGTCATACAGAAGGACAGGGTTTGATACCTGTACTTATGACATAAGAGCTGTACCTTCTGCTCTGTGAACTGGGGCAAGGAATGTAACCTTTTGAAGTATATGACATGGATAAGAATAAGTGGATTGTACAACTGCTGTGGGGATCAAAGAAAACGTATAATGTTTGGCATTAATGTTGGCTATTATTACTTATGTGACTCACATGGTAAGTGCTGTCAAAGATAGAATGAATTAATACTGGGCTGGCATCTAAAATGCTGTGAATATGTGAAGCTGTATTCTTCCTTGTCTTCAATTCTCATTAGAGTAACTCAGAGGCACATCAACTTGAAATCATTTCAAGTACACAGTACTTATGACCAGCCATCTGGGTCAATATAAATGAGACACTGTTGCTTATGAGCAGTTTAGACTTTTATGCCACTGCACTGATTGGGTTCCACAATTTTAAAACATATTTATGATTAAATAATCCACAACATTGTATCTCAATGTCATTACAAAACTGAGAAAATCAATGATTTCTGGGTTATTGATTGGAATTATCTTTCTTATGCAATTTTAAATGTCCCATATGAAATTTCTTTTGAAAATATTAAGACTTCATGTGGTTTGTATAGTCTACACTACTAGTTACATACTCAATATCCCTTTGCCCCTACTTTTTAATAGAAACCAGATTTTACTCAGTGTGGTAATATACGGAGTTTAAAAAGGTAAGAAAGCCAGTTCCACTAAATATCAGTAATCTGTTGCTAAAACAAAATGTTCTGCATAAAATGTACTGCATTTTAAAACCCAACCAGTATCTTAATGGTAATTAAGACACAGTAAAATGCCTATATATGCACATATATATATGAGTGTGTAAGTACACATAACACACTATTATGTTAGGATCTAAAATGTTTGGAATATCACATCCTATTTGAAAGTGTTATTAAGAAACAGCTTTTAAAAATGCATTAACACAGGATCTTTAGGATCAACAATATGTGAGATACATCTTTTAAATTATGAATTCCCTTTATTAATTTTCAGTGTGCTTATTAAAATGTCTACACATGATTTCCATAGTTCCCAAGTTGTGTTTGGATTCTAACTCAAAATTATCTCCACATTTATACATTACTATATATATATATATATATATATATATATATATATATATGTATATGTATATGTATTTGGGTATATACATTTTAAAAAGTATATACTTTAGCTTAAAGAATATATTGAGATATGCATATATCCAATAAGCTTGCATATTAAAGTCCTTCTTTTTAAGAGCTTTGGAATGGAGGTAATACATGTGAAAATGCTAGCAAAGCTGATATTCTCTAGAACGTCCCTGTAGTTGCTTCTTTAGTCTCTTTTGCAGCTAGAAGTAGCCATGTGACTCAGTCCTAGCTAATAGGATTTAAGCAGAAGTTTAGCAGGTAAGTTTCCAGAAAAGTTATTGTTGTCATCCTAATAAAGGCATAAAGTCAGTGAGGGATATATCTTTTGGCTCTCACCTTTTTTCTTCCTTTTCTTTGGAATGCCCTTGTATCTGTCTGTGGGGCAATCATATGACAATCACAAGACAAAGCTGGCTGAGCACATGGAGAGAGGTTCTTTGGCCTTTGATGACTTCCTTGAGAAGCTATGTTATTTTGACATATAACTCTGAATGTCCTTATACATGAGATCATAATAACTTTTTGTTTACGGTATGATTTTTAGGCTATTACACATAGTCAAATGAAGTTCCAGGTAACAGGACTGCTTTCTCCCATTCCATACAAGGCTTTGTAGCCTTGGAAGTTCTAACAGGGGATCTTAATTCTTAATTCTTCCGATATTCTTCACCAATTAAGTGTTTTCCTTTATGCGGAAACATCCTCAACAGAGAAGGTATATAGAAGGATGTTTGGAGTAGTCAGTATGCAAGGAGAAATGTCTACCTCGGTAGGTAGAGCAGGCAAATCAATTCTAGTGACAAGTGCTAGATCCAGGTTGATCTCTAGAAATTGGTTGAATTCTGGAAATTAGCTAGTGACAAATGTTAGAGCCAAGTTGATCTCTTATTCCATTGAAAATCTTCCTGCAGATGACCTCTTTTACCAGATAGATAGAAAATTAACATAATACTTCAGGGTTTTCAACTATTGTAACAGGACTGTATTATTTATGGTAACTCTAGCTGCCGTAACAAATAGCTGGAGACTGAAATAAGAATAGTGCTTCCTGGCCTGAACAAAAAAAGGAATTTATTTATTGCTCATTCAGCTGTCTCAAACAGAGATTCCTGGTTAGCAGGCGACTTTCTCCATTTAGTGATTTGTAGAGATGCTTCTTTCTTCTGATGGCTTCACTTTTCCATACACTCTTGACGTCATTTGCCTCCAGAGGAAAAAAAAAAAGAGCATGGAGAAAGAACACCTGTTTCTTTCAAGCTTGGGAAAGGAAGTGAAAGGCATCACTTCCATTCATATTCCATTGGCAAAAATAAGTCACCTGTGAGAGCACACAAAAGCAAGGGTCCTGGGAAGTGTAGTTCCTAGCTTGACAGCTAATTTCCAAGAAAAACTTCTTTTTGTTTTTTAAAAGATTTTATTTATTTATTTATTTGAGAGAGAGCTAGAGAGAGCACATGCGAGTGAGTGCAAGCAGGGGGATGGACAGTGGGGCAGGGAGAGGGAGAATCTCAAGCAGACTCCCTGCTGAGCATGGAGCTGGATGTGGGGCTCGATCTTAGAACCTAACATCATGACTTGAGCTGAAACCAAGAGTCAGATGCTTAAACTTCCGTACAACAGAAGGGAAGCATAAGTGGTAGTAGACAGCTACAAATTAACTATAGTCAACAATATTAGACCAAAATTTCCTGTATAGTCGTCCTTTAAATTATGGTTATCCAATTCTCGGGTAAAAATAAACGTTAACAATAAGAATGACTTCCATGTATATGACATAACTTTCTACTGTAAGTTCATAATAAATTACTGATCTACAGAATAATTGTTTTCATTTATTAATGCATAATGTTTCCTCATAACTTTTATGTAGCAAAAACACAGAGGTTCACAGTCAAACTGATAAATAAATGACAGAAAGAAAATGGAGCCATTTCCTAATTAATTTGATATATAAACAACTTTGGTTTTATTCTGTGGGTGGCTGAGTATATGGATCTAAAAACAGAATCAAACTTTAGATTCATTTTATAAAAATAAGCTTTTTAAATAGATGTCAAGGAGACCCTAAAGGTGGAAATATTCAATGTTTGTCAATTTCTTTCTTTTTTTTAAAAGATTTTATTAATTTATTTGACAGAGAGAGAGAGACAGAGAGGGAGGGAACATAAGCAGGGGGAGTGGGAGAGGGAGAAGCAGGCTGAGCAGAGAGCCCAATGCGGGGCTCAATCCCAGGACCCTGGGATCATGACCTGAGCTGAAGGCAGACACTTAACAACTAAGCCACCCAGGCACCCCTGTTTGTCAGTTTCTATTGATGCTGATTTTCATGGGCAAATAACACTGTGATTATCATGATTTTAACAAATTTTACAATATTGCATTAAAAAACACCATGGGTTAATTTTTGGCAATTTTTGTGTGAATAAAATTTTGATTTTATTAGTCCACATATTTCTTCTTTAAGGAATAGCTCTTTTCAGACCCACAAAAGGTATGTCTTCTTAACATGTCAATTTTTCTGGCCTTGATGGTATTTTGAAATGCTGTGGAAATTGAAAAGTTGTTTTTGGAACAAGCACATCCATTTTAAAACTCTAAAACACAGATAAGAACACACTTCTTTTTTCTCCCTATGATCCTTCTGCTTTAAAGGCTTTAAATCCATTATTGAATTCTACTTTGTGTTCTTATAAATTTTATGATAATATTCTGTCTTCAGATATTCAACTTCTTATCTTCTATAGTGTCAATCAATTGATTGCAAGAATCCAATAGGGAAACGCATTATTTGTATATGAGAAATGAAAAGCAATGTTGTTTTTTAACAAAGTTTTAAATCTCCCTTATTAATATGCTAATCTTCCTGTCCATCTCTAATAATAGAAGAATTTTTGTCCAGCAGAGATATTTTGTTGTTCTAGTAAAAGGCATGCTTATATTGTGATTATTGAACTTGTGTCAAACAGTAAACTGAAAAATATATGCAACTGAGATTTTAAAGCAGTTGGGGATTTGTAGCAGGCTATCCTTTGAGCACTGCTGAATTTAAGGACCTTAAATTTATACATAAAGAGGGATGACAACAGAATAATCCTCAAAATATTTTGCTCTCAGTGAAATCTGTATGTGAGGAAATAAAGAGCAACAACATGAAAGTTATATGAATGTTTTTGATGCCCTTGACATTTTGCCAAATACCAAGAGGATCAAGAACATTAGAACAAATGCGGTTCTTGTTTTTGGAGTTTAACAATATAATTGAAACAACAGAGTGACTCTGTAGTTGAGACTACAGATTTTTTTTTTTTTTTTCAAATAAACTCTTCATTAACAGGATCTACCAGATAGGGCCATGATTTTTGTGAGAAGTACCCCTCAATGTGAAATCACCAAACACTACCTTAGTTCTCTTAAGACCTACAAAAAATATATGCCCTTGAATTAAAGTACTATTTTTTTATTAAAGATTTTATTTATTCATTTGAGACACAGAGATACAGAGAGAGAGAGAGAGCGAGCATGAGCAGGGGGAGAGGCAGAGGGAGAGGGAGAAGCAGGCTCCCTGCTGAGCCAGGAGCCCGATGTGGGGCTTGATCCCAGGACCCTGGGATGACCTGAGCCGAAGGCAGATGCTTAACGACTGAGCCACCCAGGCGCCCCTAAAGTACCATTTTTTTGGATCAAATACAGTAAAGGAAATATATTGAGAAACCGTATGAAACATCAATTTCACTGTGCTCTGTGAAGAGACATCAGGCTTTTGCAAAATTGCAGATCATTTGAAATATGCATATAATATCAACCCAGATTTTTCTTCATGTGAGGATACTTGGCCTTCTAGAATCCTATGTGGTACCAGCTTAAAAAGGGTGTTGAAGGTATAGGTACACTCTTTTTGTTTGTTTGTTTTTACATTTATCTTCTAAATGATAAAGCCCTCATTAGCCTCTGTTTTTCAAATGAGAGAATTAAGGATGTCTTGGTAAATTGTGAAAGCTTAGTGGTTGGTGATAGATCTTTAGATAAGTCTACCTAAAACCCAGGTCCTAATCTGCCTCTTTATTTATTTATTTTTTAAAGATTTTATTTATTTATTTGACAGAGAGAGAGAGAGCGCGAGAGCAGGAACACAAGCAGGGGGAGCGGGAGAGGGAGAAGCAGGCTCCCCACGGAGCTCGATCCCAGGACCCTGGGATCATGACCTGAGCCGAAGGCAGATGCTTAACGACTGAGCCACCCAGGCGCCCCATAATCTGCCTCTTTAAGGTGAAGCTACATGTTTTACTACCTGGAACATAGTTCAGGGAGCATAGTGATCAATACTCTCTTTTCCACCTATGATGCCAAATAAAAATTTCTTTTAATTGATTCCTTGTAAAAACATAGATCATCTGCTCTCAAGTTATATTGGTACTTTGACGGGATATTGGTCCTTCAAGTCTGAGTGACTTGAATATATAGTTACAGAATCCTAAAGATTAATCCTCTTCTGGTACCTTTTATTTAGTATAACAGTACCCTCTATAACTTCCTTGATTGTTCTGGTTTTTTTAGAAACTTCCAGAAATGTTGACCATATTCAGTAGTTTTTTCTGGTCTCATTTTAGAAAATAATTTCTATACCTGGAGCCAATTCTGCTTTCTTATACATTTTCCCTGTTGTTTTTAGGTAAATCAATTAAATAAGTAATTTAAAGAACAAAACTTTGGGTCAGATGGCCATGGACTCCCCTCCTAACTTGCAAACTACTTGCAGAAAATTAAAATTAATATTTGTAGAAACAAATTGTCCAAATGGTCCTCCTTCAAGGAATCTGGACTGAGGAGAATTAATCATCTTTCCCACATGACATATCTAACGCCAATCTGAGGGTCATCATTCTTCCTGCCAGCCATAAGTTGAGAAAATCATGGTCATAAAAGAGCATGTGTAGGACATTTTTACTGGCCATGCCCAAAATTAAGGTGTGAAACTCTCAGTTAAAGTTCATTGGTTAGAACTTAGTCATATGGTTATTCTAATAATAGGAGAAGCTGGGGAATAAAATTTTAATGTTTGAACAGAAAAGAAGATAAGAATATAGAGTTTGGTAGTCAGTTAGCAGTATCTACCATAAAGAAATATTGTTGCTTTTTTAAAAGCATTTTAGCTATACATTTAACATAAAATGTAGTCTCCTTATGAATAATCAAAACATTACAGATAAATGTTGAAGTTCTCTTTGATCATTACCACAATTTCTTCTAGCCCTCCCCCAGGCATAACTGCAGTATGAAGTTTATTGTCAATTCTTGTAGATTCAATTCTCTTTAATATGAGAGACACAATCACTTTGGGAATTTAGGTCAAAGGATGTATGGAGTAGCTTGTGTAATAAAAGTGATTACATAAGTGCTTATTACATGCACTGGCTTTTCTAAGAGCTTGGCACATATGGACTCAATCATAGCAATGAACCATGAAGTAGGCACCATTATTACCATACTTATTTTACAGATGAACAAATTGAGGTACAGAAAACAATTAATTGTTCAAACTCACATAATTAATACCTGATATTGAACTGTGTGCCACTTTCTTCTAGAGGCTGTGTGCTTTACCAGTATACCCCACTGCCTCTGACTGAAACAATTCAGGATGAATTCCAGTCACAAAGGAAGAGTAAAGCCTGGAACGATCCTCAGGTTGTCAACAAATAGAAAACTGGAGAAATGTGGAATAATGGTTTTCAAACATGGGACAATAGGCAGTGCATACTTGTGATTCCTAAGAGCAGGAAAACAATTGAGGTTTTGTTTTTTTTAATTTTATTTATTTATTTGAGACAGAGAGAAAGAAAGTGAGCACAAGTGAGGGGGGTGCAGAAGGAGAGGGAGAAGCAGACTCCCCACTGAGCAGGGAGCCCAACATGGAGCAACAGTTGAATTATTAAATCTTATTAGCTTACTGGCTGGAGTAACTTTTTGTACTCTGACACAGAGAAAGGAACCCAGATAGAGCCCACTTTTCTCATGAATTGTATGAGACATAGATTAGAGTTCAAGGAGGCTGAAACAGCTAGAATTTGTGGGGACAGAGTACCAAGAAGAGAAATCTTTCGACAGAAAGAGTTCCAAAAATCTCCATAGAAATTTCTGTTGAGTCTTTGAATACCATTCTACATGAGTGTAGAGTGCAACTTCAAAGAGTAGTTCCAGGGAAAGAACAATTACCAGGGCCCACTGAAGAGAAAATTATCCAGAGCTCACACAGGAACAAGAATCATTCCTGTTTTCACCAGCCAGAGTGAGAGACACTGTTGGTGACAAGGGGCTTTCAGCACAGACCTCCAAGAGGACCTGCCTTAGTGGGGCTTAACAAACCAAAAAGAAGACTAAAGATCTGCCCTTTTAAAACCTTAAAAAATTGGTTCAAAGAGGAAATGAAGAGTAACATAATGAATATAAGCCCAATGATAGCAGATCTTACATTAAATCTGAATAAATACTCCAATAAATGGGGGGAAAAATGACGAAAAAGCAAACCTCTAAAAGATAAAAACAGATCTGTAAGCCACTTTATTGCCTGCCAGAGCAAAATCCAAAACTTTTTAAAAGAATAAACAAGATCTAGCACTCAGTAGCATAAAATTTATGAGGTCAAATATGTAATCTAAAAATTACTAGACATGTAAAGAAGGAAGAAATGTGACCCAGAATTGTAAGAAAATATTCAGTCTGTAGAAACAGACACAGAAATGACAGAGATGATGTATTTGTAAATAAGAACATTAAAACTAATGTTTTAGGGGCACGTGGGTGGCTCAGTTGGTTAAGTGTCTGCTTTCAGCTCAGGTCATGATCCCAGCCCCAGGGCCAGCTCTCTGCTCAGTGGAGAGCCTGCTTCTCCCTCTCCCTCTGCTCCTCCCCCTGCTTGTGCTCTCTCTGTCAAATACATAAATAAAATCTTAAAAAAAACTAATGTTTTAAAGATTTTATTTATGTATTTGACAGAGACAGAGATAGCGAGAGCAGGAACAGAAGCAGCTGGAGTGGGAGAGGGAGAAGCAGGCTTCCCCCCGAGGAGGGAGCCCGATGTGGGACTCGATCCCAGGACCCTGGGATCATGACCTGAGCCGAAGGCAGACGCTTAACGACTGAGCCACCCAGGCGTCCCCAAAAAACTAATGTTTTAGATATACTTAATATGCTCAAAGAAAAAAACAGTAAAAAGTAGTAAAAAGAAGAAAAAATTAAAAAGAAACAAATAGAATTTTTGAGTTAAAAATCTGAAATAAAAATTTGACTGGATGAAATTAATAGCTAATTGAAATACTGCAGAAGAGATGATTCTTGAACTTGAAGGCATAGGAGTAGAAACCATCCAAAATGAAGAGATCAGAGAAAAATAAAGACTGATAGTAAATTGATAGAGTCATAGCGTTTTCTGGGAAAACTTAAAAAAAATGTAATGTAAATATAATGTGAATCTCAGAAAGAAAAGAGGTAGGAAAAATTACTTGAAGAAATAGTAAACAAATGATTCCCAAATGTTGTGAAAATTATAAACTTACTGATTCAAAAGCTCAGTGAATTATGAGCAGGATAAATACAAATAAAACAATACCAAAAAACATCAAAATCAACTTGCTAAATACAAATGATAAAGAAAAATCTTAAAAGTAGCGAGAGAAAAAATGTTATATTACTATAGCAGTATAAATATAAACACAGCAGAATTCCCACCAGGAAACATGTAACCCAGAAAACAAGGGAGGTGGGTTTTTAAAGTACTCAACCCCCCCATAATTTTAGATATATACAGCAAAATATCTTCTAGAAAATTAAAAAGGAATAAAGATGTTTTCAGAGAAGATTTTCAGAGAAATAAAAGGTAAAAAGTATTCTTTATTAGCACATCCTCATTACAAGAAATGCTAAGGCAAGTTCTTCTGTCATAAAGAATATGATACCAGATAGAAATTTGGATCCACACAGAGAAATGTAGAGTTCCAAAAATAGTTAAGATACAGAAGAATATCAAATGCATTTTTACTATTTTTATATGGTTATAAAGACAGTTGAATGTCAAAAGCAAAAATAGTAACCATGAATTTTGAAGTTATAATGTACATAAAAGTAAAATTCATAACTAAAATAACATAAAATGTAAGCGAAAATCACATTGTTATACTGTTTCACACTCACCGGAATAGCTAAATTTAAAAATACTGACTTGAGAATACATCAAAGACGGTGGAATGTATGGGGTTACCTTTACAGGATTATGTGATTATATTATATAAGATTGTAGAGCCCAAAGACCAGTCTAAACCATGCCTGGACTCCTGACTCACAGAAAGAAAGAAAGAAAATAAAGGTGTGTTGTTTTAAGATGTTTTAAATCTGTAGTCATATTGTTACACAGGATTGGTAATTAATACAAACCTGGGACCGAGAAGCAAGTGACAGATCATGTTCACACTCAGCTGGAGCTCTCATACATTATTTGTGAGGATATAAAATGATACAACCTGGGAAACATTCTACTTCTAGTCTTTTCTCAAAGGAAATGAAAGAGGAATATCCACACAAAGTTTGTACACATCCAAACATCCACTAACAGTTGAATGATGGGTAAGCGAACTATGACATATCCTGTGGAATACTGCTCAGTGTTAAAATGGAATAAACTACTGATACATGCTATAAAAACATTATCCTGAGTGAAAGAAACCAGTCATAAAAGAGCACATAGCAAATATAAAGCTCTAGAAAAAAAAATTAATCTTTTATACCAGAAAATAGTTCAGTGGCTGCCTAGAGCCTAGAGTGGAGAGTGTCGTCTAGGAAGGAGCAACAACAGAACTCTGAGGTAATATAATGTTCTATAATCTTGATGGCTATGGTGGTTAAAGCACATAGCCAGTTGTCAAAATTTATCATACCATACCCTAAAAATAGGTTTATTTCACATGTGTAAATAACAGCAGTTGCCCCTTCTCTGTGGTTTCGCTTCATGTGGTTTCAAGTTACCCAAGATCAACCCTGGGCCCAAATGAAAGAAGATAATCCTCCTTGTGATGTATGGTCAAAAAGTCAATAGTAGCCTAACTTTATGTCACAATGTCTATGTCATTCTCCTCATTTTATCTCATCACATGAGCATTTTATCATCTCACATTATCACAAGAAGAAGGGTGGGTACAGTATAATAAGAAATTTTGAAAGAGAGAGAGGCCACGTTTATAGGACTTTTATTATAGTATATTGTTGTAATTGTTCTATTTTATTATTAGTTATTATTCTTCGTTTACTGTGCCTAATATATAAATCAAACTTCATCCTATGTATGTATGGATAGGAAGAAACACAGTATACGTAGGGTTGGTACTATCTGCATCTGCAGCTTCAGGCAACCCCTGGGGGTCCTGGAACATATTCCCCGTGCATAAGGGGGAACTACTGTATACACAAATAAATTTTATATTAAAAAGAAAGAAAACCTAGGTGAGGAGTCAGAAGGCTTTTGTGATACTTTTTGTGTTGCCACTTAACACTAAGAATAACCTTGGGAAATTTCTTGACTTAAACCACAGGTTCCTTGTCAATAGAATGAGGGTAATAAGAACTTTCTTGCCCTGCACATAGGATTAATTAATAGGCATTATCTGAGTAATTTAAATTGTAAATCTTGTGAAAATATAGTTTTAAAAACTATTTCTTTTCTCATTTTCCCGGCCCCAAAACCACTCTTACAACTGAGTCAAGAATGCATCCTATCAGAGAAAAAACAAATTTGATTTCCCTATATTTATTGGCATCCTCCAAAACCAATTTTACTATACAGACAAACTTGTGAAATATGAGATTTATAAAATTCAAATGTCTGTTTTGAGGATCAGAAACATGGACTTTAAGGTCAGTCGATGTATTCAACGTTTGAACTCTAACATTTAGATGTTGCAGTGATTTACAATGGATTTAGCAGAAAGAGAATGTTTAACGTTACACCTGAGTATTTCTTTTCTCTTTTATTATATAATGCAAGTTAAGAATTGCTAATCATTAAAAAAAAAGACATAAACATCATGTTCAGAGGTGTTAAAGTAAAGAAAGTGATCAGGCCATAGTTGAGAAAATGTAAAATGCAATCAAAGGCACATGTGATGCTATCTCTACTGCTTTGTTCTGTTTTAAATTTGTTCAAGCGGTATGCAATGTGCTTTTCATTATCTGAAGCTTGAGGGAGGAAGCAGCAGCCAGGTATTGTGTGTCTCTATAGAAATGAGTGAGGTCCCTGCACAACAGCCCTAATATTTTATTGCCAAAGGCCAGCCTAATACATCATTTAGGAAGGGTCATGATAGTCTTTCTATAGTTAAAAAAGGTAGTATTTGGTCAAAGACCTCTGGAACGTCTATTAAATTTCCAGATGTCTTGGCGATAGCTTTCAAACAATGACAATTTTTGCTAGCCCTCACCTAATTTTATTAGTCTAGACACTGAGATAAAATATATGCATAGACTCTTCTTAAAAACTGGCTCCTCTGTTCTATCAGGTGTGAGTGCACTGTCTCTTCTTTGCCAGTTTTTGCATGTGATGGTTTCCAGGAACTACTTTCCAAGAGTGAGATCATGCCTGGAACAGCAACTGCCAGAGGAAGGTGAGAGACAGATGGTGGCCTGACAGTTATTCTTTCCAATTCTATATTAGGAAATTACATAGAAAAAGTCTGCCTTTCTAAATATATGTCTAGTAAAATGAAGTTCGTGAACCTCTTTTATTCTCTCAGATGGCCCATAATTAGGATTTTGTCAGAGTATCAATAAATCTAAAAATAAATATGGAACTCTTAACGGATTGCATTATTCAATATTACAAGAAAATTATTATACAAAGAAATTGTGAGTATAGAGACAAGAAAAGTACAATTTATAGTATGAGATTCAAAATAATGGATATTTCACAGCATTTCCTGTGACCAACAGACAGAACTTAAAGAGTTCATGCAGCCTGTGGGGTTGAATATCTTTAATGTGTGTTCTTCCTGCACTTTATCCATTTCTTCTCTTAATTTTACACACATTAGGTCTTCTCAAAAAGAAGAGGACATGAGAGAGAACAATTAGAAGTTCAATTATAGAGGACATGAGAGAGGACAATTAGAAGACAATTATAGAGGAAGCAAATGAGAAAAATGTGTGAAATAAGTGACTTTGAAAGTTAATAGAAGCAAAATACCAATGGTAGAAGGGAAAATATCTGGTTTCTAATTTTAAGTGTACACTAACTAGCTGGTTGACATTTGATTTGGGTTGACTTCTATCCCCAAAAGATAAGGATGATACAGCTTTGAAGCTTGTATCAAGAGGGTTTGTAAATGACAAAACCCGTGTCTTTAAATCTGTCTCGAAGAGATGGGAGGTACATATAACTAATATAAGAGAAATCTCAAGGGTTTCTAAAAGCAAATATTTTTTAAAACCTTGTCAGATCTATGCCTTTATTGCCTCTTTTGATGATTGACCATCCACCTAATCACCCAAGCCAAAAATATGGGAGTCCTACTCAATTCTTACCCACTTTTTATTTATTTTTAATTTTTTAAATTTAAATATCTTACTTTTATCCCAAAACAGAATTTACTAAAATTTTACTTTCTTGGTTTTAATGGAAGTAAACTTAATAATATTTTCAAAATCCCACTTTTAAATCCATGTTAATAGTATTTTGACAGGCCAACGTAGTTTGGTAGGCCAGCATGTGAAGTTAGAAAACATTGCCTTTTTAAGAGGTTCTCAAGCTATTCTGGACCACCTAGTCTTTCAAATTTTGTAGCTTATTAACTTACATGACATGAAAAGTAAAACATAAACTGAGTCTATTTATTAATGTATTTGGGACTCAGAGCCTAATGAAAAATAATTTGAACATGGTATGTTTTGGATTTCAGACCCGTTTGATAGATAGGGTTCTAATGGAAGCTGAATTGAAGGGAGAAACAAGATCTCTTTAAAAAAAAACATGAATAAGCTAAAACCTTGGTAATGTCTGTTATAGTAAGAGGCACAACCAGAATATTGCAAAGAAAGGTAGTCTCAGGTATGATGTGAAATATACTTAATATATTTCCTGCTCACTCAGCCTTCTCACTCCTTACAGGAGCCAGAATATAAACTGGGTTTAATAACATGTTTGATAATGCTGAAGGAAGTGATAAAAAAAGACAAACTTTGGTTTAATTGAGATTCTGTTATCTTTAAGTCTCAACAGGAAAAGTAGCTTCTACCTAAGACTCTAAAATTAACAGTTACATTTAATTTACATATTTAATCACCATGTGCACTCCTCATAAACCTTTGGATTTGAGTATAGTCTATTTGGGAACACTACTTCAGGTGAGCCAAAAGAATCTCACACATTGGGACTTACTGGCTAGGGAGAAGTAGGATACAGCAATTGCATTTAAGTATCTCTTGAATACTTGCTCTCGTTCTTTATCTCTACCGGCATTGCTATAGTTTAGACACTTATCTCAAATGGATTCTTCTCAAGACTTATAACTGATAGAACGTTCTCCAGTCTTGTCCATTCCAAGCCATTCTCTACTCTGCTTCCAGAGTAATCTTTATAACTTAAAAATCTGATCAGGTTGCTTTAGTGCTTTAATTACTTCAATGGTGGTGCCAGACTTATAAAATAAAATGAAATCCCTTTTCAAAAGCCATAAAAATGTGTCTAGCCATGACTTCTGCAATTCTCTCTCATAAATTGAACGTGTATGTGTAACATATATACGTGGGTGTATATAGTGTATATACACACCTGCATATATACATACAGTTGTCATTTTTCTTTTCTTTTTTTAAAAATTTTATTATGTTATGTTAGTCACCATACAATAAATACATCATTAGTTTTTGATGTAGTGATCCACGATCCATTGTTTTCGTATAACACCCAGTGCTCCATGCAGTACGTGCCCTCCTTAATACCCATCACCGGGCTAACCAATCCCCCGTTCCCCCCTCCCCTCTAAAACCCTGTTTGTTTCTCAGGTCCATAGTCTCTCATGGTTCATCTCTCCCTCCAATTCCCCTCCCCCCATTTTTCCCTTCCTTCTCCTAATGTCCTCCATGTTATTCCTTATGTTCCACAAATAAGTGAAACCATATGATAATTGACTTTCTCTGCTTGACTTATTTCACTTAGCATAATCTCCTCCAGTCCCATCCATGTTGATGTCAAAGTTGAGTATTCATCTTTTCTGATGGCTGAGTAATATTCCATTGTATATATGGACCACATCTTCTTTATCCATTCATCTGTTGAAGGGCATCTCGGCTCTTTCCACAGTTTGGCTATTGCGGACATTGCTGCTATGAACATTGGGGTGCATATGGCCCTTCTTTTCACTACATCTGTGTCTTTGGGGTAAATACCCAGTAGTGCAATTGCTGGGTCATAGGGTAGCTCTATTTTTAAATTTTTGAGGCACCTCCACACTGTTTTCCAAAGTGGCTGTACCAACTTGCATTCCCACCAACAGTGTAAGAGGATTCCCCTTTCTCCACAACCTCTCCAACATTTGTTGTTTCTTTCCCTGTCCATTTTTGCCATTCTAACTGGTGTAAGGTGGTATCTCAGTGTGGTTTTGATTTGGATTTCCCTGATGGCTAATGATGATGAACATTTTTTTATGTGTCTGTTAGCCATTTGTATGTCTTCTTCAGAGAAGTGTCTTTTCATATCTTCTGCCCACGTTTTGACTTCATTATTTGTTTTTTGGGTGTTGAGTTTGAGAAGTTCTTTATAGATTTTGGATACCAGCCCTTTATCTGATATGTCATTTGCAAATATCTTCTCCCATTCTGTTGGTTGCCTCTTTGTTTTGTTGACTGTTTCCTTTGCTGTGCAGAAGCTTTTTATCTTTTTTTTTTTTTAAAGATTTTATTTATTTGCTAGAGAGAAAGACAGCCAGAGAGGGAACACAAGCAGGGGGAGTGGGAGAGGGAGAAGCAGGCCTCCCGCGGAGCAGGGAGCCTGATGCGGGGCTCGATCCCAGGACCCTGGGACCATGACCTGAGCCGAAGGCAGACGCTTAACGACTGAGCCACCCAGGCGCCCCCAGAAGCTTTTTATCTTGATGAAGTCCCAAAAGTTCATTTTTGCTTTTGTTTCACTAGCTTTTGGAGATGTATCTTGAAAGAAGTTGGTGTGGCCGATGTCAAAGAGGTTACTGCCTATGTTCTCCTCTAGGATTTGGATGGATTCCTGTCTCACATTGAGGTCTTTCATCCACTTTGAGTTTATCTTTGTGAGTGGTGTTAGAGAATGGTTGAGTTTCATTCTTCTGCATGTGGTTGTCCAATTTTCCCAGCACCATTTATTGAAGAGACTGTCTTTTTTCCACTGCATGTTTTTTCCTGCTTTGTCAAAGATTATTTGACCATAGAGTTGAGGGTCCATATCTGGGTTCTCTATTCTGTTCCATTGGTCTGTATATCTGTTTTTGTGCCAGTACCATGCTGTCTTGGTGATCACAGCTTTGTAATATAGCTTGAAATCAGGCAACGTGATGTCCCCAGCTTTGTTTTTCTTTTTCAACATTTCCTTGGCGATTCGGGGTCTTTTCTGATTCCATACAAATTTTAGGATTCTTTGTTCCAGCACTTTGAAAAATGTCATTGGAATTTTGATCGGGATGGCATTGAAGGTATAGATTGCTCTGTGTAGCATAGACATTTTAACAATGTTTATTCTTCCGATCCATGAGCATGGAATATTTTTCCATCTTTTTGCGTCTTCTTCAATTTCTTTCATGAGTGTTTTGTAGTTCCTAGAGTATAGATCCTTTACCTCTTTGGTTAGGTTTATTCTGAGGTATCTTATGGTTTTTGGTGCTATTGTAAATGGAATCATTTCTTTAATTTCTCTTTCTACAGTTGCGTTGTTAGCGTATAAGAAAGCAACTGATTTCTGTGCATTGATTTTGTATCCTGCCACATTACTGAATTGCTGGATGAGTTCTAGTAATTTGGGGGTGGAATCTTTTGGGTTTTCCACATAAAGTATCATGTTGTCTGCGAAAAGAGAGTTTGACTTCTTCTTTGCCAATTTGAATACTTTTATTTCTTTTTGTTGTCTGATTGCTGTTGCTAGGACTTCTAGTACTATGTTGAACAACAGTGGTGAGAGTGGGCACCCTTGACGTGTTCCTGATCTTAAGGGAAAGGCTCTCAGCTTTTCCCCATTGAGGATGATATTCGCTGTGGGTTTTTCATAGATGGATTTTATGAACTTGAGGAATGTTCCCTCTATCCCTATACTCTGGAGAGTTTTAATCAGGGAAGGATGTTGTATTTTGTCAAATGCTTTTTCTGCATCAACTGAGAGGACCATATGGTTCTTCTCCCTCCTCTTATTAATGTGTTCTATCACATTGATTGATTTGCGAATGTTGAACCACCCTTGCATCCCGGGGATAAATCCCACTTGGTCGTGGTGGATGATCCTTTTAATGTATTGTTGGATCTTATTAGCTAGCATTTTGTTGAGGATTTTGGAATCCATATTCATCAGGGATATCTGTCTGAAATTCTCCTTTTTGATGGGGTCTTTGCTGGTTTGGGGATTAAGGTAATGCTGGCCTCATAGAATGAGTTTGGAAGTTTTCCTTCTGTTTCTATTTTTTGAAACAGCTTCAGTAGAATAGGTATTATTTCTTCTTTGAATGTTTGGTAGAATTCCCCAGGGAATCCATCAGGCCCTGGACTCTTGTTTTTTGGGAGGTTTTTGATGACTGCTTCAATCTCGTTACTGGTTATTGGCCTATTCAGGTTGTCAATTTCTTCCTGTTTCAGTCTTGGCAGCTTATAGGTTTCCAGGAAGGCCTCCATTTCATCCAGATTGCTCAGTTTATTGGCATATAGTTGTTGACAATAATTTCTAATAATTGTTTCTCTTTCCTTGGTGTTAGTCGTGATCTCTCCCGTTTCATTCATAATTTTATTAATTTGGGTCCTTTCTCTCTTCTTTTGGATAAGTCTGGCCAGTGGTTTATCAATCTTATTAATTCTTTCAAAGAACCAACTTCTAGTTTCATTGGTCTGATCTACTGTGTTTCTGGTTTCTAATTCATTGATTTCTGCTCTAATTTTAATTATTTCTCTTCTAATGCATGGCTTAGGCGTCGTTTGTTGCTTTTTCTCTAGTTCTTTAAGGTGTAGAGTTAGTTGGTGAATTCGGGATTTTTCTATTTTTTTGAGTGAGGCTTGGATGGCTATGTATTTCCCCCTTAGGACCGCCTTTGCAGTATCCCATAGGTTTTGGACCGATGTTTTTCGTTCTCATTGATTTCCATGAATTGTTTAAGTTCTTCTTTGATTTCTTGGTTGACCCAAACATTCTTGAGCAGAGTGGTCTTTAGCTTCCAAGTGTTTGAATTTCTGCCAAATTTTTTCTTGTGATTGAGTTCCAGTTTTAGAGCATTGTGGTCTGAGAATATGCAGGGAATAATCTCAATCTTTCGGTATCGGTTGAGACCTGATTTGTGACCCAGTATATGGTCTATTCTGGAGAAAGTTCCATGTGTGCTCGAGAAGAATGACTATTCTGTTGTTTTAGGGTGGAATGTTCTGTAAATATCTATGAGGTCCATCTGGTCCAATGTATCATTCAAAGCTCTTGTTTCCTTGTTGATTTTCTGCTTAGATGATCTGTCCATTGCTGAGAGTGGAGTATTGAGGTCTCCTACAATTAACGTATTGTTATCAATAGGGCTCTTTATTTTGGTTAACAGTTGGCTTATATAGATGGCTGCTCCCAGTTGGGGGCATAGATATTTACAATTGTTAGATCTTCTTGTTGGATAGACCCTTTAAGAATGATATAGTGTCCTTCTGTGTCTCTTATTACAGACTTTAGTTTAAAATCTAATTTGTCTGATATAAGAATTGCTACCCCAGCTTTCTTTTGAGGTCTGCTGGCATGGAAGATGGATCTCCATCCCTTCACTTTCAGTCTGGATGTATCTTTAGGTTCAAAATGAGTCTCTTGTAGACAGCATATGGATGGGTCCTGTCTTTTTATCCAATCTGCAACCCTATGCCGTTTTATGGGAGTGTTTAGGCCATTCACGTTGAGAGTGATTATTGAAAGATATGAATTAATTGTCATCATGTTGCCTGTGAAGACGTTGTTTTTATAGATTGTCCCTGTAAATTTCTGTTGTAGATCACTCTTGGGGTCTTTCTCCTTTTATAGAACCCCCCTTAATATTTCTTGCAGGGTTGGCTTAGTGGTCACATATTCTTTCAACTTCTGCCGGTCGTGGAAGCTCTGCATCTCTCCATCCATTCTAAATGAAAGCCTTGCCGGATAAAGCATTCTTGGCTGCATGTTCTTCTCATTTAGTACCCTGAATATGTCTTGCCAGGCCTTTCTGGCTTGCCAGGTCTCTGTGGATAGGTCTGACGTTATTCTGATGTTCCTCCCTCTGTACGTAAGGAATCTCTTCCCCTTAACTGCCCTTAAGATGGTTTCCTTGGTTCTAAGATTTGCAAGTTTTACTATTACATGCTGGGGTGTTGGCCTGTTTTCCTTGATCTTAGGAGGGGTCCTCTCTGCCTCTAGGACGCGAATGCTTGTTTCATTCCCCAGATTAGGGAAGTTCTCAGCTACGATTTGCTCAAATACATCTTCTAGCCCTCTCTCTCTCTCCACTCCCTCCGGGATTCCAATTATTCTGACATTGGAACGCTTCATGGTGTCACTTATTTCTCTGATTCTATTTTCATGGATTCTGAGTTGTTTTTCCCTGGCCTCCTCTTTTCCCTTTTTATCTATTATATTGTCTTCCAGGTCGCTTATTCTCTCTTCTGTCTCAGTTACCCTAGCTGTTAGATTATCTAGATTGCATTGGATCTCATTGATAGCATTTTTAAGTTCTGCCAATTCACCTTTTATTTCTGCCCTTAAAGACTCTATGTTGCCATTAATTGATTTCTCCGTTCTAGCCATTGTCTTCACAATTGCTAGCCTGAATTCCATCTCTGACATCTTGGTTATATCTGAATCCATTTGTAAATCTGCAGCATAAGTCATAATCTCTGAGTCTTTTCTGTTTTGGGGGCTCCTCCTCCTAGTCATTCTGTTGATGGGTGTTTGAGGGAATGTATAGAGTCCAAATTATTGACCAGAACCCAAGCAAGATGCACCTGTTTTCTTGGGACCTTAGGGTTGCTGGCCTCTTGTTTTCCCAGCCTGTCTTCTGCGGGAGGGGCCTGCCGTGCTGTTACTCAGGCAACCCTGTTTGGGCGGAGTTGCCCTGTGCCCCTGTGGTGGGGGATGGGCTCAGTGGGAATCAGTCTTTGGGGCTTTTGTTCTCTGGCGCCTTTCCCTGGCTGCTTTCTGCATCTCTTCCCCGAGTCAGAGCGGAAGAGAGTGTTTCCAACCCTCTGCCTCAGAGCAGAGAGATCGCAGTCTGTTCTTCAGTGAGCTCTCCAGGCCACACCGTCTCCGTTTCTGTCCGTGCTGCTATAAACTGCAGCGGCCTGGGTTGTGCGCCCCTCCACAGCGCTCCCAGTCCTGCCTCTAGGTCGGGCACGTCTCTGCCCTTTGTGCTTCTAAAACCGCCAGCCGCTCCCAGTTCGTGGGCGCAGATGACCCCGCTGCTCGGGGTTTCCACCCCGGGGGCTGCAGTTCACTGGTGTGACCCACCCCGCTGCTCCGGGTTTCTGGCCCGGGGGCTGCCCTAAAGTCCTTTCCCCGACGCTACCGGTCTGCGAGTCTGTGCCCTGTCCACAGCACGTGAGGCTGTCACTCACCCATGGTGTGATCCCCACGGCCAGGCACCCTCCTGCTGCCGTTTATCCTCTGATATCTGCCCGCAGAATCACGGTTCTCGGCTTCGTACCTCAAAACCAACTGCCTGCGATATTCTGTTTGTAGAGATCCAGATCTTCTTACATCTCAGGCTGGTTTCGTGGGTGCTCAGAGTGGTCTGGTAGATATCCAGCTCAATTCCGGGGACCAGCTGAAATAGGGTCCCCTACTCCTCCGCCATCTTTCCCTCTACCCAGTTGTCATTTTTCAAATAGTTTCTGAGCACCCACTGTTTGCATTTTTCATTAAGGGAGCTTACATTTCCATAGTTCCATAGGCAGAGATGAATAATAAACAAACCCTCCCCTAAAAGATTTTTAAGATTAATAAAGACAGCTATATGCGCTGAGAAAAATAAAAGAGGGCATGAAATAGAGTGACTGAAGTGGGGACAGGGAATGAGGGCTACTTCAGAATGGTGAGGGGAGGGCCACCAGAGGAAGTGATGCCTGAGCTAAGACTTGAAGTAATCCATTTATACAAATATATGGAGTAAGAAAAGTCAAAGAACAAGTGTAAAGACCCCCCGAACTGCAAAGGCCAGGGTAGGTGGAATATAGTTGAAAAGGGATGGAGAGGAGCGTTTTAAAGTTAAATTGAAAAAGTCAGCAGGTCCAAATCGTGTCTAATAATTATCTGGTTAACAAGAAGAACAGTAACAATAATAATACCATATAACCTATGTAATATGCCAAATATTATTTCAAAGAAACATTAACTCATTTAATCCTAACAATATCTCATTGGAAAGGTACTGTTATTAATCACTATTTTGCAAACGAGGAAACTGAGCATAAAGTAAACAAATGGCGTGCCCCAGATAACATAGAAAAAGTCATAGCGAGCATGTGGTGCAATCTGTTACTAACATAAGCAGTCAAGCTTTAAAATCTAATCACCATTCTATAACATATGTAGGCATTTGTCAGACCAAATAAGTATTTTAATTGCTTTTAAGTGCAATGAGAAGCTAATGAGAAGTATTAAGCAAGGAAGGTAAGAGTTACCCTTTAAAAAGTTTCCTCTGGCTATGTGTGTGTTTGTTTAAGAGGGGGTACTTGCAAAAATGGAAGCAAAAAGGATCAGTTAAAGAACAAATGCAGTCAGTCATTCAGCCAACAGATGACCAGTTTTTGGACTAATTGGTAGCAAGAGAGCTCATGAGAATTCATCAAATTCCAATGTATCTTTTTTTTTTTTTTAAGATTTTATTTATTTATTTGATAGAGACACAACGAGAGAGGGAACACAATCAGGGGGAGTGGGAGAGAGAGAAGCAGGCTTCCCGCTAAGCAGGGAGCCCGATGTGGGGCTCGATCCCAGGACCTGGGACCATGACCTGAGCCGAAGGCAGACGCTTAACGACTGAACCACCCAGGCGCCCCCAAATTCCAATGTATCTTGAAGGTAGAGATAAAAGATTTGCCGATTGATGAGAAGTAGAGACTATAAAATAAGACTATCAGGGAAGACTTTTAATTTTGGCTCATTGAATGTGTAGATGGTGAGCCCATTAACATCAGAGGAGAGGGAAGTAAGTTGGAAAGAATAGGAAATAGAGGATTTTTGCTTTGGAAATGCTAAGCGTGGCATACCTATTAGATATCCAAGTGGAGACTTGAAGTAGAGAGTTGTAAATAAGTATCTGGTGCTCAGATGAAGGTTGGAACTGAAGATATAAATTTGGGTATCATTAGTATATGGATAACATGTTAAGCTAAGAGGCCAAATGAGTTTATTGCCTTGAAAGAAAACACAGTCTTCACTCTGATTTATTTGTGATATCCCAAACATTCCACGCTCTCTCATGCCTTTGGATCTTTGCAGGTAAGTAGGTAATAATTTTCTCTGAAAAATACATCTAATCTTACATATCTTATCTCAAGACTTCCCTCTTCAGTAAAACTTTTCCTGATTACTTATGAAGAATTAGGGACTGATGAAAACATTTATTTTATCCATCCATCCAACCACCTACCCACCCATGCATATATTCATCCATCTATCCATCCACCTAACAGGCTTATGCTGGGTTATGTTAGCTAACCTATGCTGGAGAGTTTGCTAATCACTTGGGAATGCCACAGTAAATACAAGGTACTAAGTCCCCATCTTTTGGATTTTTAAAATCTATATACATTGTCTAGAACTGCATTTTTTAAACTTTGAGTTGTGACTTAGTAGTTCATTAAAAAAATAGGTCTTGATCAGCATGAAAAATAAGAAATAGAAAAAAAAATAAAATAGAAACTATCAGAATGTATCATGTACAACAATAGTAAGTATTGCTTTGTGAATCATCCCTCCCACCCCAACATATGTATCAACTAGATTGAAACATAATGGTTATTTCTTTTATTATGGACGATGTTTTAAAAAGTTTGAAAGACATTGTACTAGACCACTCATCACCTTGCTTATGTATCTTTGCTTCATTTGACTGAACTCTGTGAGGAAGGAACCAGATCATTTTATAAAATGTTTTACATTTGAATCCTCAGAACTTAGCTTCTGATGTAGAACAAGTAAGCAATAAATGCTTGCGGAAAGATGATAGGATGGAGAAAAGTCAGAGAAAATGGGGTATTTGAAAAAGACAGCACAAAATCATCAGTGAAAGTCAACTTCGGCAGTCTTGAGTGGTTAGCCAAACACTGAGTCCCTGCATTATGATGGGAAGATAAGTACAGCGTAACTCCAGAAATAGATATATCATAGTAACTGATTGTACCACAGAATGAAAGAACACCAGGCTATCAAATAAAATCTTGTCTTGTCCTATATTGGCTGTTATAAAAGACTGAATTTTTGTCTTATAATACCAATTCCATTTCTGTTCTGAAAAATAAATAAATATTTAATAGTTGTTACTTGCTTGGTCCCTAAATAATTGATTGAAATTTTATCCTCTGGGCCAGTGTGCATCTATGATTCGTAGATAACTTCTATATCCTTAGTAGTAATTAACGTTCTTAGGAGAAAGAAGTCTACTTTAAATAGAATGCTTGATCTCACAAAATAGAAAAGAATTCAAACTATGGTTACTTTATGACAAGGACATTCCATTGCCAGGAAGAATGGTAACAATTTTTATCCTGATTTAGTCCTTGTTTCCAATTCTTTCATTAAATCCAAATTTCAAGTAATAGGCCATAAATATACATTTTTAAAATATAATTTTTCCTGCATAAAATATTTATTTCCTGTGTCTTTTGAACTGGAACACTATTTGTTTATGTGCTTTTATATTTAAAACACCATCTTGACCACAATCTGAAGTTATAGAAAAATATTTGTAGGCCACTTTATTTTGCTTAGTGACTATTTTCTTGAGAGCTTTTATAACAAAATATACTTATTATTTTCACAGTATAACTAGCAAAGAAAACTAGGTAAAAAAAAAAACAGCTCTGAATATATGAGGGGCTTGATAATGGGAAGAAGGAAAGAAGGGGAGGGAGAAAAACAGGATGAAACAGAAAGGAAACCAAAGAAATAGGAGTTCTGGGGTTGCGGGAGCCGTGAAAACCATGTTTAATATCTATGTCTTGCCACGTCTTCCAACTTCTTCTAAAACAACAGCAATAATAATGAAGTTTTACCTCAAAACAAAAATACGAAACACCCTTAAAAAAAGCATGGTCCTGCTTTAACACAGTTCATCCCTAAGAAAATAGTCATAGGAAATTGCAGCATGTTAAAACTTTTTTTAATTATAAAACACAATAATTATTCTTTAAAAATTGGATTATGGGTGGTGCCTCGGTGGCTCAGTCAGTTAAGTGTCTGCCTTTTTGGTTCAGGTCATGATCTCAGGGTCCTGGGATCGAGCCCCGTGTCAGGCTCTGCTCAGTGGGGAGTCTGTTTTTCCTCTCCCTCTGTGCTCTCTTTCTTTCTCTCTCTCTGACTTTCTCTCAAGTAAATAAATAAAATCTTAAAAAAAAATTAAAAATTAAAATTGGATTATAGAATCAGCAAGCATAGCAACGGTGACAATGAGGCAATGCACACAATAGGGGTACGGATGTTCTGGGGAAACAAAACTGTGTTCCTATGTGTTCTTTTTTCCAGAAGAAAACTATTTTCTTTTGGCTAAAAGTCCATAGCGTGGGGAAGGAGACTAAGTGAACTGCATGCCTGAGATGAAGCAGGAGTAGGAGGTTTCAGGTATATAAAGTTAAAGTGACTGTCCCCTTCCCTACTCCACCTACCTAGATATATTTGTTTATATAAGTACATAGCATGTTTGGCACATTGATTTGTATATAGGTTGCACTCAATTAATATTAGATATTCTACTGAATGGATTAAAATTAAAGGACTTGGTGCAATTCTCTAGAAGGTGGAGAGAGGTACAAGAGTAAAGTAGGCAGAATAATGGTCTCCCAAAGATGTCCACATCCTAATCCCCAGGACCGGAGATGTGTTTTGTTATATGGCAAAGGGGGATAAGGTTGCATATGGAGTTATGGTTGCTAATTAGTTTATTTTAAAATATAGAGATTATTCTGGATTAATTGGTGGGCCCAATGTAATCACAAAGATCTTTAAAGTGGAAGAACGAGGTAAGAAGGTGCAGAATAATGTGATTAGAGACTCAGTGCACCTTTACTTGTTTTGCAGATGAAGGGAAGAGCATTTAAGGAATGTGGGTAGCTCATAGAAGCTGGAAAAAGGCAAGCAGATGGATTCTCCCTTAGAGACTCCAGAAAGTAGCACCTTAATTTTAGCCCAATGGGACTTGTGGTAGGCTTTTGACTGGCAGAACTCTAAGATAAGACATTTTGTGTGGATTGAAACCACTAAATCTGTGCTAAATTATCACAGAAATAGAAAACAAATACAATGAGTAAGTAAGCTTATAGGAATCTGCAGAAATGATTTTGTTAGTGATGTTCAGGCAAAGTGTAAACAGATCTGAGGGGATGGTAGACATATCATTTAAAGTTTTATATTCATTAAAAAAAAATAATTCCAGTATAGTTAACATACAGTGTTATATTAGTTTCAGGTGTATAAAATAGCGATTCAACAGTTCTATACATTATTCAATGCCCATCATGATACGTGTACTCTTAATCCCCTCCACCTATTTCACTCCTTCCCCCACCCACCTCCCTTCTGGTAACCATCAGTTTGTTCTCTATAGTTAAGAGTCTGTTTCTTGGTTTGTTTCTTTTTTTCTTTGTTCATTTGTTTCTTAAATTCCACATATGACTAAAATCATATGGCATTAATCTTTCTCTGACAACTTATTTTGCTTAGCATTATACTCTGTAGATCTATCCATGGTGTTGCAAATGGCAAGATTTCATTCTTTTTTATGACTGAGTAAAATTCCATCTTCTTTATCCATTCATCTATCAATGGACACTTGGGCTACTTCCATAATTTGAATGTTGTAAATAATGCTGCAATAAACAGAGGGGTGCATATATCTTTTTGAATTCATGTTTTTGTATTTTGGGGGTAAATACCTAATGGTGGGATTACCAGATCACATGGTAATTTTATTTTTAATTTTTTGAGGAACCTCCATACTGTTTTCCACAGTGGCTGCACCAGTTTGCATTCCCACCAACAGTGTACAAGTGTTCCTTTTTCTCCACATCCTTGCCAACACTTGTTGTTTCTTGTGTTTTTGATTTTAGCCACTCTGACAGATGTGAGGTGGTATCTCATTGCGGTTCTGATTTGCATTACCCTGATGATGAGTGATATTGAGCATCTTTTAATGTGTGTATTGGCCATCTGCATGTCTTCTTTGGAAAAATGTCTGTACATGTCTTCTGCCCGTGTTTTAATGAGATTATTTGTTTTTATGTGTGTGTTGGGTTGCATAAATTTTTTATATATTTTGGATACCACCCCTTTATCAGTTATGTCATTTGCAAATCTCTTCTCTCATTCAGTAGGTTGTCTTTAATTTTGTAGATTGTTTCCTTTGTTGTGGAGAAGCTTTTTATTTTGATGTAGTCTCAATAGTTTATTTTTGCTTGTGTTTCCCTTGGCCCAGGAGACACATATCTAGAAAAATGTTGTTATGTCCAATGTCAGAGAAATTCCTGCCTGTGCTCTCTTCTAGGATTTTTATGGTTTCAGGTCTCACAATTTAGTCCTTTAATCCATTTTGAATTTATTTTGTGTATAGTGTAAAAAAGTGGTCCAGTTTCATTCTTTTGATGTAGCTGTCCAATTTTCCCAACACCGTTTGTCGAAGAGACTGTCTTCCCCATTGCATATTCTTGCCTCCTTTGTTGAAGATTAATTCCCCATATAATTGTGGGTTTATTTCTGGGCTCCCTATTCTGTTCCATTTATCTGGGTGTCTATTGTTGTGCCAGTACCATACAGTTTTGATTACTACAACTTTGTAGTATATCTGGAAACCTGGGATTGTTGTCTCCAATTTTATTCTACTTTTTCAAGATTGCTTAGGTTATTCAGAGTCTTTTATGGTTCCATACAAATTTTAAGATTATTTGTTCTGGTTCTGTGAAAAATGCTGTTGGTATCTTGATAAAGATTGTATTAAATCTGTAGATTGCTTTGGTTAATATAGACATTTTAACAATATATATTCATTCAATCAATGAGCATGGAATATCTTTCCATTTCTTTGTGTCATCTTCAATTCCTTTCACTAATGTTTTATAGTGTTGGAGTACAACTTTTTCACCTCTTTGGTTATGTTTATTTTCAGGTATTTTATTGTTTTGGGTACAATTGTAAATGGGATTTTTTTTTCTTACTTTCTCTTTCTGCTACTTTATTAATAGTATAGAGAAATGCAATGGATTTTTGTATATTGATTTTGTATCCTGTGACCTTACTGAATTGATTTATCAGTTCTAGTAGTTTTTTGGTGGAGTCTTTTGGGCTTTCTATATACAGTATCATGTCATCTGCAAATAGTGAAAATTTTACTTCTTCCTTACCAATTTGGATGGCTTTTATTTCTGATTGCTGTGGCTAGAACTTCCAGTACTATGTTAAATAAAGGTGGTGAAAATGGACATCCTTGTCTTGTTCCTGATCTTAGAGGGAAAGCTCTTAGGTTTTCACCATTCAGTATGATGTTAGCTGTGGGTTTTTTATACATGACCTTTATTATGTTGAGATATGTTCCCTCTAAACCTATTTTGTTGAGGGTTTTTATCATGAATGGATGTTGTACTTTGTCAAATGCTTTTTCTGTGTCTATTGAAATGATCATATGGTTTTTATACTTTCTTTTATTGATGTGATGTATCATGTTGATTGATTTATGAATATTGAATCTCCCCTTGCATCCTAAGAATAAATCCATTTTGATCATGGTGAATAATTTTTCTTAAGGTATTGTTGGATTCAGTTTCTAATATTTTGTTAAGGATTTTGCATCTATGTTCATTAGAAATATTGGCCTGTAGTTCTCCTTTTTTGTAGTATTATTGTCTGGTTTTGGTTTCAGGGTAATGCTGGTCTCATAGAATGAATTTGGAAGTTTTCCTTCCTCTTCTATTTTTTGGAATAGTTTGAGCAGGATAGGTAGATATTAACTGTTCTTTAAAAGTTTGATAAAATACACTTATGAAGACTTCTGGCCCTGGGTTTTTGTTTTTTGGGAGTTTTTTGATTACTAACTCAATTTCATTGCTGGTAATCAGTCTGTTCAATTTTTCTATTTCTTCCTGATTCAGCTTTGGGAGGTTATGTTTCTAGGAATTTATCCATTCCTTGTAGGTTGTCTAATAGGTTTGCATATGTTTTTTCATAATATTCTCTTGTAATCCTTTATATTTCTATGGTGTTGTTTGTTATTTCTCTTCCTTCATTTCTGATTTTGTTTATTTGACTCCTCTTGTGGGTTTTTTGTTTTTCTTTTAGATGAGTCTGGCTAAAGGTTTACCAATTTTGTTGATCTTTTCAAAGAACCAGCTCCTGGTTTCACTGATCTGTTCTATTATTTTTTAGTTTCTATTTTGTTTACTTCTGTTCTAATCATTTTTTAAAAAAGATTTCTGTATGTATGTATTTATTTATTTGAGAGCAGGAGAAAGAGCACAAGCAGGGGGAGGGGCGGAGGCACAGGGAGAGAGAATCCACAAGCAGATTCCCTTCTGATCGTGGAGTCCCATGCTGTACTTGATCCCAGGATCCTGAGATCATGACCTCAGCTGAAACCAAGAGTTGGCTGCTTAACTGACTGAGCCACCCAGATGCCCCTCTGTTCTAATCTTTATTATTTCCTTCCTTCTACTGGTTTCGGGTTTTGTTTGTTCTTTTTCTAGCTCATTGTGGTATAGAGTTAGGTTTTTTATTTGATATTTTTCTTGCTTCTTGAGGTAGGCCTCTTTTGCATTAAACTTCCCTCTTAAGCCAGCTTTTGCTACATCCCAAAGGTTTTGGACCATTGTATTTCATTTTCATTTGTCTCCATGAATTTTTTGATTTCCTCTTTGATTTGTTGACTTATTCATTGTTTTGTAGCATGTTATTTGAACTCCATATATTTGTGTTCTTTCTAGATTTTTTTTCGTGTGGTTGATCTCTAGTTTCATAGCATTGTGGTTGGAAAAGATGCATAGTATGACTTTGATATTTTGAATTTGTTGAGACTTGATTTGTGGCCTAATATGTGATCTATTCTGGAAAATGTTCCTTTTGCACTTGAAAAGAATGGGTATTCTGCTGTTTTAGAATTGAATATTCTGAATATATCTGTTAGATTCATCTGATCCAATGTGTCATTCAAAGCCACTGTTTCCCTGTTGATTTTCTGTTTAAGTGATTCTATCCATTGACGTAAGTGGGGTGTTAAATTCCCCTACTATTATTGTATTACTATTGATTGCTTTTCTATTGTTTGTTATATAGCAGCTTTATTTATTTGAATGCTCCTGTGTTGGCTGCATTAATATTTACTGTTGTTATATCTTTTTATTGAACTGTTCCCTTTATGATTATATAGTGTCCTTTTTGGTCTGTTGTTACAGTCTTTGTTTTAAAGTCTATTTTGCCTGATATAAGTATTGCTACCCCATTCCCTTTTTATTTCCATTTGCATGATAAATGCTTTTCCATCCCTTCACTTTCAATCTGCATGTGTCTTTAGGTCTGAAATGAGTCTTTTGTAAGCAGCATATAGATGGGTCTTGCTTTTGTATCCATTTTGTCACCCTGTGTCTCTTGATTGGAGCATTAAGTCAATTTATATTCAAAGTAATTACTGATATGTACTTACTGCCATTTTGTTACTTTATTGTTGTTTTTGTAGTTCTCTGTTCCTTTCTTCTCTTGCTCTTTTCTTTCATGGTTTGCTGATTTTCTTTAGTGATCTATTTAGATTCCTTTCTTCTTTATTTTTCGCATATCTATTACTGGTTTTTGATTCGTGGTTACCGTTCAGTTTGTATATAACATCTAATGCATATAGCACTCTATAGTAAGTTAAGAGTTGCTTACATTTGAACCCATTCTTTCCTTTTCTCCCACCAGCCCTATGTTTTAGGTATATGGTGTCATACTTTACTTTGCATTCTTTATTTTGTGAATCCCTTGACTGATTTTTACAGATATACTTAATTTTACTGCTTTTGTGCTTCTTACTTTTCTTACTCCTATTATGGTTTTGCTTTCCACTTAAAGAGTCCCCTTTAACATTTCTTGTAGAACTGGTTTAGTTGTCTTGAATTCTTTTAACTATTGTTTGTCTGGGAACCTCTTTTTTTCTCTCCTTATCTTCTGAATGATAGCCTGGCTCGATAGAGTAGTCTTGGCTGCAGGCTTTTTTTTTTTTTTTTTTTTTTTTCCTTTCAGCACTTTGAATATATCATGCCACTCTCTTCTGACCTGTAGGGTTTCTGCTGAAAACTCAGCTGATAGCCTTATGGGATTTCCCTTGTATGTAACTGCTTTCTTTTCTCATGCTGTTTTTAAAATTCTGAATTTATCACTACTTTTTGCCATGTTGATTACTATGTGTCTTGGTATAGCTCTCCTTAGGTTGACTTTTGGGGAGGTTTTTTTCCCTCCTGGACCTGGATTTCTATTTCCATCCCCAGATTCAGGAATTTTTCAGCTATTATTTCTTCAAATAAATCTTCTGCCTCCTTTCTCTCACTTCTCCTTCTGGGATCCCTATAATGCAAATGTTATTTCACTTGATGGTGTCATTGAGTTCCCTAAGTCTACTTTCATTTATTATTATTATTTTTTCTCTCTTCTGTTCAGTTTGATTGCTTTCCATTATTCTGTTCTCTAGGATGCTGATCTATTCTTCTGTTTCCTTTAGTCTACTGTTTATTCCATCTAGTATATTTTTAATTTCAGTTATTGAGCTCTTCATCTCCGATTGGTTCTTTTATTGTGTTTTCTATCTCTTTTTTGAGGATTTCACTGAGGTCCTCCACTCTTTTCTAAAGTCTAGTGAGTATTTTTATGAACATTGCTTAAAATTCTCCATCAGACATATTACTTATCTCCATTTCATTTAGTTCTTTTACTGTGATTTTGTCTTGTTCTTCCATCTGGGACATTTTCTTCTATCTCCTCATTTTGTCCAGCTCTGTGTATTTGTTTCTATGTGTTAATAAAGTCAGTTATGGCTCTGCTATTGAAAGTAGTGGCCTTATGAATAAAGTTCTATATTCCTAAAGGTATGGTAAAACTTTAAAAAAATAATTCATTTGTGTTCTATTCATTTGTAAGGGTTAAAAATTGCATTTAAACTTGCTGCAATCTGTCATCAGCTCCTACCTTGTCCCCTCCTACACTATTTCTGTCCTTAGTACCAGCACCATAGCTAGGTATGCATATGCACATATATACACATTCACCACACACACACACACACACACACACACACTTTAATTTTTTTTCATATTTGATGACACTTTTATTTTTTCTTTTCCTCTCTCACCACTCCTTATTTTTTAGTTTATCTTCCTTAAAATTTTTATTGTTGCAAGGACCAGAGACTCACTCACAGTAATTCAAATACTAGGGGCAGAGTATGCTTTAAATATATAGGAGGCAATAAGAGAGATAGGAAATCATAGAAATCCTTGAGCAGCAAATGTAGGAACTCCAGGTCTAATGGACACTGAAACTAAACAATCTAGAACCTCAGAAGTAGAAATTTGTGAATCTTTATTTTAAGTTCTTCTATTTACAAAGCAGATACTCCCAGTCTCTGGTTCTTTTGGTATATCTTCTAACTTCTCTCATCACTAATTTTCTTAATAGAATTTATTTTTTAGAGCAGTTTTAGATCATAGAAAAATTGAGCTGAAAATACAGACTTCCCATTTACCTCCTGCCTCCACATATGCATAGCCTCCCCCATTATCAACAGATCACACCATGGTGGTACATTTGTTACAAATGATGAACCTATATAGATACATTATTATTACCTAGACACTATAGTTGACATTAAGTTTCACTATTGGTGTTCTACATTCTATGGGTTTGGACAAATGTATAATGACATGTATCCACCAGTATAGCATAATATTGTGCCTTTTGTAGAGCAGAAAATTTTAATTTTAATGAAGTCCAGCTTATCAATTCTTTCTTTTATGAATTGTGCCTTTGCTATTATGTCTAAAAAGTCATCCCAAATGTAAGGCCATCTAGGTTTTCTTCTCTGTTACCTTCTAGGAGTTTTATAGTTTTGTATTTTGCATTTATATCTGCAATTTATTTTGAGTTAATGTTTGTGAATGGTTTGTGCCCAGACTCACTCTTTCATTCTTTCTTTCTTTCTTTTTTTTTCTTTCTTTCTTTCTTTCTTTCTTTTTCTTTCTTTCTTTCTTTCTTTCTTTCTTTCTTTCTTTCTTTCTTTCTTTCTTTCTTTCTTTCTTCTTTCTTTCCTTCCTTCCTTTCTTTTCCTTTCCTTTCCTTTCCTTCCTTCTTTCTCTCTCTCTTCCTTTCTTTTTCTCTTTCTTTCTTTCTTTTTTGCATCTGTCTATTCAAATGTTCCAGCACCATTTGTTAAAAAGACTGCCTTTGCTCCATTGTATTGTCTTTGCTCCTTTGTCAAAGATTAGTTAACTTTATTTATATAAGTGTATTTCTGGGCTCTATTCTGTTCTATTCATTTATTGGTCTATTCTTTCACCAGTACCATACTATCTTGTTTACTGTGGCTTTATAGTAAGTCATGAAATCCAGTAGTGTCAGTCTTCCAACTTTGCTCTTCTCCTTCAATATTTTTTATCTCTTCTGGAACTTTGCCTTTCCATATAAATTTTAGAATCAGTTTGTCAATATCTACAAAATAACTTGCTGGAATTTTGATTGGGATTGCACTGAATCTATGGATCAATTTGGGAAGAATTGGTATCTTAATAGCATTGAGTCTTCCTATCCAAGAACACTGAATATCTCTCCATGTAATTTGTGGGTTTGTTGTTGTTGTTGTTTGTTTGTTTGTTTTTGTTCATCAGAGTTTTGTAGTTTTCCTTATATAGATCTTGTACATATTTTGTTAGATTTATACTTAAATATCTCATTCTGGGGGGGTACTGATGTAAATAATGCTGTTTTTTAATTTCAATATCCATGTGTGTATTTCCAGTATATAGGAAAGTAATTGACTTTTGCATATTAGCATTGAATCCTGCAATCCTGCTATAATCACTTTTTAGTTCCAGAAGATTTTTTATCTATTCTTTTCAGTTTTCTACATAGATGGATGATCATGCCATTTGCAAAGACAGTTTTATTTCTTCCTCTTCAATCTATGTACCCTTGTTTCCTTTTCTTGTTTTATTGTATTAGCTAGGAGTACCAGCACTGCTTCACTGCATCACACAAATTTTGAAGTTGTGTTTTCCTTTCCATTTAGCACAAGTGTTTAAAAGTTTCTCTTGAGTGTATCTTTTACTCATGTGTTATTTAGAAGCATACTGCTTAATCTCTGACTATTTGGGGATTTTCCAGCTATTGTTCTGTTACTGATTTCTATTTTAATTTCATTGTGGACTAACAGTAAACGCTGTATGATTGCTATCTTTCTAAATTAGTTTATGGCCCAGAAGGTGGTCTACCTTGGTGAATGTTCCAGGTGAGCTAGAGAAAAATGTGTTTTGTGCTATTGTTGGATGAGGTAGTTTATACTTGTTCATTATATCAGTTGACTGATTGATTGTGTTATTGGGTTCAACTATATCCTTACTGATTTCTCCTTGCTGGGATATATCCACTTCTGGTAAAGGAGTGTTGAAGTCTCCAACTATAATAGCGGATTTATTGATTTCAACTTGCAATTCTATCAGTTTTGTCTCATCTTTTTATCCTCTGTTGTTAAGCAAATACATGTTAAAGCTTATTATGTCTTCTTAGAGAATTAACCCCTTTATCATTATGCAATGCCACTCTTTATCCCCAGTAATTTTCCTTGGTCTGAAGTTGGCTATGTCTGAAATTAATATAGCTACTTCTGCTTTCTTTTGATTGACATTAACATGATTTATCTTTCTCCACCCACTGAGTTTTAATATTTGTATTAAATATTAAATATATATTAAATATATATTTAAAATGGGTTTCTTGGGCACTTGGGTGGCTCAGTCAGTTAAGTGTCTGCCTTCAGCTCAGGTCACAATCCCAGGTCCTGGAGTCCCAGGTTTGAGCCCCTCATTGGACTCCCTGATCAGTAGGGAGTCTGTTTCTCCCTCTGCCCCTCACCCCACTCATGTTCTCTCTCACTCTCTCTGTCTCCCGCTCAAATAAATAAATAAATAAATAAATAAATAAATAAATAAAATGGGTTTCTTGCAGACAACAGATAGTTGGGTTTTATTTTTTGATCCACTCTGACAATCTTTTAATGGATGCATTTAGACTATTGAGTTCATAATGATTATTGATAAATTAGATTGATACCAGCCAGATTTATTACTCTTTTCTATTTGTTGTCTCTTTGATTCTATTGTTGTCTCTCACTTTCTCTGCTTTTTTGGAAGTTTTAATTGAACATTTTATATGATTCCATTTTCTCTCCTTCCTTAGAGTATCAGTTACAGTTATTTTTTTTAAACCTTTTTAGTAGCTGCCCTAGAGTTTGCAATATACACTTACAACTAATCCAAGTCCACTTTCAAATAACACTATACCACTTCATGGGTTATGTGAGCATCTAATAACAAAATAATGCTAATTCTTCCCTCCCATCCCTTATATCATTGCTGTAATCCATTTCACTTATATATAAATGTGCATATGTACATAAACATATATAATTGAATATATAATGTATTGTTCTTATAATTATTTTGAACACATTATCTATTAGATCAATTAAGAATAAAAAATAAGTTTTTATTTTACCTTCACTTATTCCTTCTCAGATGCTCTTTCTTCTTTTTGTGGATGTGAGTTTCTGACCTATGTTGTTTTCTTTCTCTCTAAAGACTTTCTTTTAACATTGCTTACAAGGCAGGTCTACTGGCAACAAATCCTTTCAATTTTTGTTTGTCTGAGAAAGTCTTTATTTCTCCTTCAATTTTAAAGGGCAATTACATTGGATATGGAATTCTGTGTTGCTGGGTTTTTTTCTCCCAACACTTTAAATATTTCACTCCACTTTTGCCTTGCTTGCATGGTTCCTGATAAAAAGTTGGATGTAATTGGTATCTTTGCTCCTCTACAAATAAGGTGTTTTTTCCCCCTCTGGCATCTTTTAGTACTTTTCTTTATCTTTGATTTTTTTTGTAGTTTAAAATGATATATATATGTATGTATATATAGATGTAGATATATATCTATATATATTTTGGCATTTTCCTGCTTGTTATTCTCTGAGTTTTCTAGATCTGTGGTTTGGTGTCTGATTTTATTTTGGAGAAATTCTCAGTAATTATTGTTTCAAATATTTATTCTCTACTTTTCTTTATTTATTCTTCTGGAATTTCCATTATGCATATATTACACCTTTTGTAGTTGTCCCACCAATCTTGGATATTCCAGGGTTTTTTTTTTTTTTTTTTTCAGTTTTTTTTGTCTTAATTAGTTTTGTCAGTTTCTACTGAGATATTCTCAAGCTCAGAGATTCTTTTCTCAGTTGTGTCCAGTGTCCTAATGAGCTCATTAAAGGCATTCTTCATTCCTGTTATAGTGGTTTTGGTTTCTAACATTTGTCTCTGATTCTTTCTTAGGATTTCCATCCCTCTTCTTACATTGCTGTTTTTTGTTTGTTATTTTGTTTGTTTTGTTTTGTTTTGTTTTCATGTTGTCTGCTTTATGCATCTTAAAAATAGTTGCTTTAATTCCTGGCCTGATAATACCAACATCCCTGCCCTATTCAAGTTGGTTTTGATGGTTGCTTTGTCTTTTTAAACTGTATTTTTTCCCCTTTTGCTATATCTTTGATTGTCAGACTTGATATACTGGGTAAAAGGAACTGGTGTAAACAGTCCTTTAGTAATGTGGTTGTAAGATACAGGGGAGGAAAAGTGCTCTATAGTTCTATGATTAAGTCTCAGTATTTTTGTGGGTCTGCACCTCTGGGCTGTGAACTTTACACATTAGTATTCCCTGCTCCCCCTTAGATCAGACAGGATAGCTAAAGCCAGCTTGAATTGGGCATTTTTCTTTCCCTAGGTCAGTTAGGCTCTGATAAAGCCCCAGTAGGTTAGGATCTGGTTAGTTTCTTTGGAGGGCTGATTTTAAGAGGAACAGACTGCTCTGGCATACATCAAAATGGTTCCTTTTCTCTTCCTCCCTCAGGAAGCCCAAGGAGATTTTTCTCTAATATATACTGTGAGAATCTGGTTGAGCTCCTGAAGGTAAAATTCATTAACGTATGGGGACCCCTTCCCCCTACCATGACTGGGTACCCCTGGGCAGACTTGTCCTTACTGAGCCTTCCAGTATTTTATATCAGTTACAGTTCAGGTTTCCCTACTTTAGCACTGGTTCCCATGGAGATTTCTGCTAAGGGTTTCTGCTCTGGTAAGTTGCAATACTCTCTATTCTCTTGTTGATATCTCCAATTTTACAGGCAGCAAATTGCCTGCAACCTCACTTTGACAAAGCAAAGAAGAGTTGTTGACTTTTCAGTTTGTTTAACCTTTTAATTATTAGGACAGAATAGTGACTTCTTCCAATAGTGATGGATGAGAAACTAGAAATCCTCATGATCACTTTTTCTAGTCTACTTTCTCTATTGTCTAGCTTCTGATTACTTATTCATAAGATCGGTCATGGCCTCTAGTTAATTTGAGAGTTATTTATTTACCATGTACTTTGTATCAGGCATTAGGAGCTGAGGTAAAATGATTATTAATAAGATAGAAAACATGTCAAGCTTCTTAGAACTTAATTTTTTGAAAGGATAATTCCAAAATAAAAACAAGGTACACATATTTAATGGCAATGATTTTGATGATGGTATCCATTTGCTGAACTAGCCGAGATTATTGGAGCAAGAAGTTTGAGGAGATAAAGAGTTTTATTTTTGTCACATTAATTCTGAAATACCAATCTGACATGCAAGGGACCAGGTCAAATAGGCCATTGGAGGCATAGATACCAGGTGCCTACTCCATATTTCTCAATTCACATTTCCAAGAAAGAGATTTTTTTCCTTAAAACTTCTTAACAGTGTCCTTATCAGTGTATAATCTAGCTTCCTTTGGGTCATTTCCACAGCCATGACTAACATTGTCCCGGCCTTTCTTGATTTCACTACACAAGGCATAATATTACCTTTATAGGCAGACATATCCGGGCTCCAGTACGGCTGCCCTCAGGAATTTAAAAGTATTTTTGATCTCTAAGCTCAGTTTTCTCACCTTCTAAGATGCCTAGTAATACCCATTAGATTTTGTGAGCATTACATTTGGTAAGTATATAGAACTATCTAACCCAAATAATAGACTTTTGTTCATATTAAAAGATTAATTCAATTATACACATTATCATTTTGATTTTTTAAGTCTTTATATCTGTAATAAGAATCTTTTTCTAGAGATTTTTGCTCTTTGATTAGCTAGAAAGTATATGAGTTTGGGGAGTTAAATGGGTTTTGAAATCCTAATAGAATTGCATTTCTAACACAGAAGAAACAGTTCACTGACATGAATTTAAGATTATATTATATTTGCTAAATACAGCCTCTGGTCATGCCACTGTTCTTTTGGGAAACCAAATGGACTAGTAGTAGTAGGAGGAGGAGCAGTAGTACTTATAGTCATAGTAGCAGGGGTATATTGGCTGATCTTTCCTTTTGTCCTTTCTAAGTAGCATTAAGTTTCATTTTGTGAATTCCCCCCCCCCCGCCTTTGGGCCTATTTAGGTGGCACTGTAAACCAAAGTCATATCCCTTAAGCTAGAAAATGAGACTTTCCCCTCTATGGAATATTAATCTTAAACAAGATAATATATCGACTGAAAAACGTTAGTGTTCATCCATATCAAAGGTCACATGCTCAATAGACTCTTCCTACTATAAAAGCATTCCTGTAGTTTTTGCTTTCTAGTCCTGGGACGTGGGTTTTGGTTTCTATGCATTTCTAAGTCTGAAGCTTTAGTTTACTCTACTGTTCTGCGGGATCCCAATATGCTTCCCATAAATTTCCTTTTGTACAAATTAGCCAGAATAGCATCTTGTGCTTACTGAGAGTCGTACCTGATATAAGACGTTGTTCACATCTTCTTAAGAGTACAACATGTTCTTAAGTGTACAACAGACTTTTGAGACCTGAATTTTGACAAAATGCAGATAGAGTTTCTTCGTGCTAAGAGATGAAGCAGAAGGTTCTTATCTGAGGAGTGCCGGAATTCAAAGTGTTGAGAGACTAAAATCTATGCAGGAAAGGCAAAGGAATGCAAGAAGAGAGTTCAGAAAGTCATCAAATTAAATTGGGCCACAGGAAGATGTCACAGACAGAAGTATGGCAGTGAGAATTTGTGTCCAAGAAGAGCTGGGGCTAATAGAGCAGGCGTGAAGGAGAGGGAAAGATAAAAATGAATTCAGGAACATACAAGTTTTTCTCAGGTTGCCTCTTATGGTCTGTGCATTTATAAGGAGAGGATCCAGGGGCACTTTACCTATCTTAGAGTACTTTGGAAAACAGTATCTGCTAGGTAAAACTAGATATTTCTTTCATCCAGGTTTATCTATAGATATATTCTCTCCCCTATCCTAGGGACAAATTGGGTTTATTTATTCCTTATCTTATGACAACCTTTCCTTCCCTCTGCCCCAAGGTATATATTTTGAGTTTTCATGCACATTTCACTTCATTTTAATTGGTGTTATAATGCTTTTCATACCATAACCCCAGTTATCAATGTTACTTTCTGTTACAACTGTATTATTTCAATGCCTAGCTATAATGTTTTTGATCAAAAGATTATTTCTTTTTCAATACTAAAAAATTTCCTTTACCACATTTATAAGGTAGATAGAGTATAATAGATTGCCATGACATAATGTGTGCTTAGTTTCAAAGAAGCTTTCAATTAAATTTAAAGAGTTACTATTTAGTTTTCTTTTTTTTTCCTTCCTCTCCCTGGAAGGTGTGTTTTATTTGTTTATGACTGGGGGGCTGGTAGACCTTCTCCATCATGTAGGTGGTACAAAAATTCACAGTAAAGTTTAAAGTTATTTTTCTTCTGGGACATTTGAAAATAAATATGGGTCTTTCTGAGAACTTCTAGACAGTTTGATATTAATAGCATATTTTATGATATTTTTCACTGTACAATATAGGACTCTAAAGCTTAACAAATGGCTCCAGCATCCATTTCCTTCATACTTAGCAAGGGGAGTTTTCCCAGTTTCTCCTCACATTCACTGGCAGCAAATAAAACAGAATGTTAGTTACGATCATGTATTTCCAGACACCCTAAGTCTACGTGTGATTTAACTACAAATGCATATATTTGGCATAAAATTTCTTCTTTTGAATATAATAGAATCTAGAAAAATGCAGCACTTAATGTAATTATGCATATGAATTTTTGAATGTTATTCTTTCAAGTAAGAATTATATAAATGAAAACTGATGCAGGAACCTTTAAAAATCTATGTTAGGTGCTACAATTCCATGTAGAGCTTTCTGAAGCTTGCATTGCACCTCTTTTTTTTTTTTTTTTTACAATACATAAGTAAATTTAAACTATTTGGAGCTTATAGAGATTATATCAGCAGTCATCTGCAGAGTGTCAGCAGTTTTGAAAGAGGTAGGATATGAATTGTATTTAGAAAGAAAAGCTTGATAGAGATCTTCTGCACTGCTGTATAGAATTGTTTCAGAGAAATATTATCTCTTGTTTGCTATTAGGTTTTGTCAGACCTGAATCCAAAAAACATATTGATTTGTTGTCAGTAAGTTGCATATGCTGGATGGATCTGTTTATCCCACAATTGTATGAAGCTAATTTCATTGCACTTGCTTGGGGGCAGATAGTACTAGAAAAGAAGCTCAAATCCACCTCCACCCTACCTCTACCAAACAATTTCCTTCATTCATTTTGAATTTGGTTCATAAATAAAGGACAGAAAAAATCATCTCATAAATCTGGGTACGGGCTTGCACAATTTTGTTGTGATAAATCCTGAAAATTACTTTTTTCCTTCACTTTCACTATTAATGTTAAGCTTTTAGTGTATATCATTGGTCTGTCTTAGGACATGAAATATTAATTATGTTTAATTTATTAGCTGCTAATTTTACTTCTTTTACTCCATATTTGATTAGCTAAAGAACCCAGAATGGAAGCTGACATATGGTATCTCTGCAGTACTAATTGAACATCCGCCACTCATGCAATGTATCAAGTAGATTGCTTACATAAGTAAGATAATGTTTTATCTCTATTCCATTAGGTTGAGTTGAATATTTACTCTTTTTAAGATTTTTTTTAATTTTTATTTTTCGACAGAGAGAGAGAGAGACAGTGAGAGAGGGAACGCAAGCAGGGGGAGTGGGAGAGGGAGAGCAGGCTTCCCGCCAAGCAGGGAGCCTGATGCGGGGCTCGATTCCAGAACCCTGGGATCATGACCTGAGCCGAAGGCAGACACTTAATGACTGAGCCACCCAGGTGCCCTGAATATTTACTCTTTTATAATATAAGATGCACAGTATGTTCTATTGTATGGGAAACAAGAACCAGTTAGCAAAAAAAAAAAAAAAAAAATTTTTTTTCATGAGTTTTGAGCTCAGATGGAAATACTTACAGTGAAATTATGGTACTTACTATAGAGGGAAAGGAGTATTCCAGTGGAGACAGAGAAAAAGGAGGAAGAGATTCGTGTTGTAACCCTGGGTTTATTGAAGACATACCTACTAGCAGAGCAGCAAAATGTTCTCTCTTTTTCTCTGTCTCTGTCTCCCTCTCCTCCTCCTTCTCCCATTGTGTCCTACAGTTCTCCTCACCCTACCTTTTCTCTTCATCTTCTTCCAGGGAGCACAGAAGGTTTTTTTGACCATTTTTATTGGGTGACTAATCATATGTGCACAAATATGTCTATTTAATTCGGTAATTGTATTTAGCAAGAAGAGCTAAAAGCTTACCTGGAAGTGTATGACTTTCCTTTATGTCACTCATTGTGAGCTTCTTGAGTGATCTGTGTTCTTCATTTAGACCTCTCCTTTGTAAAAATGCATTTGACTCTTATTCTCCTCATTGACAATCTGAGGTTCTTCATGTCCTGCACATTTCTAATTGTTTATCCTCATCAGAGTTTTCCTATGACTACCTTTACAGATACAATGAGTTCTGATAAAATTCTAGACTATTGTGCTCATGCTTGAGAGTTTTTGGGCTTCAAAATATCCATCTTCAAAAATGATGGCACCATTACATCAGTTCTTCTGAGTTATGCCACATGAAACATCTTTCATTCTACTTACTTGCTTATTCCCTTGCAAGTAATAAATATTGAAGATTTTTTTAGAAAATAGATGTTAAATTTGTTGTTTTTGCTTTTGATTTAAAAACTTCTTTCAGATGTACATTTTATTAATAAAGTACCTACCTATGTTCCAGACACTGTTCTAGGCCCTGCAATATAGAGGTAAACAAAACTTTCACTCTTAAAGCTTATGTGTGTATGCAGGGAAAGGGCAGACAATACTAAGTCAACAAATCAAACAAGGTAGTTTCCAATAGTGTTAAGTGTTAAGAAGGAAATGTGGGCAGGGGCGCCTGGGTGGCTCAGTCGTTAAGCGTCTGCCTTCGGCTCAGGTCATGATCCCGGGGTCCTGGGATCGAGCCCCACATCGGGCTCTCTGCTCCGCGGGAAGCCTGCTTCTCCCTCTCCCACTCCCCCTGCTTGTGTTCCCTCTCTCGCTGTGTCTCTCTCTGTCAAATAAATAAATAAAATCTTTAAAAAAAAAAAAAAAAAAAAAAAAAGAAGGAAATGTGGGCAGTTTTCCTGGGTGTGGCTAGGTTGGAGGGAGGTTAATTGAATTGGATATTCAAGGAAGACCTGTTTGAAGAGTTATCTGAGCTAAGACCTGACTGATCTGAAAGAGCCGAGTGTGTGAAAATTTGTGGGGTGAGCATTCATCTAGAAAGAAGGGTGAGTGCTGGAACCTTATGGAAGGAATACATCCTTTGTGCCTGAGGCATATAAAGAAGGCTTTTCTGGATGTTATATAAGAAACAAAAGGCTAAGTGACAAGAAGTAGGTTATAGGTCAAATCACATTTGATCTTGTAGGCCCTCTATGATTTCATTTGAGGAGTTGTCACTGATTCTAAGTGAGATGGAATTCCATTGGTTGACTGAAGTCAGGGAATGACAAGATCAGATTTCATACAGGCATTTGGGTTCCTCTATGAAGAATGGATAGAAATTATAGCGCCTTATTCGATGAGTCTTGGTTGGAAGCAAAAACAAAACAAAGCAAAACAAAAAAACCCCCAGCCTTGGCTGGTTTAAACAGAAAGTGATTTGTTGGTCAGCATATTGGTTAGCACAGAGAATCACCCAGACGGTTGAAGAAATAGGCAGAAACACAACCAGAATCCCATCCCATAGGTCTGTAGTTGAGGCTTCACTGAGCTCTGAACACCCGGAGGCCCTGCAGTATCCAGACTCTGGGTGTTGACTCCTGCAGCTGTTCTAATTGAACCACTTCTGTGGGTCACTGGCTTCAGACTCAAGGTCCTTGGGCCATTGTCTCTGGTTTGCTGAAATTCTGCAAGAAGAAAATCTGGGGAAATGTTTGTCTTGTGATTTCAGCTTCTATAGCAGCAAGCAAGTTTTGCATGGCACGTTCTTTAAATGTAAAAAAAGGATTCGTATGCTTGACAGATAATAAAGTGACAAATATTCACCATAGAGGCTAGTGCAGTGATCCAGGTGAATGACCATTTTGGCTTGGACTAGTGCGGTAGCAATAAAAAAAGAAATCTTCAGAATTTTAATTATTTGAAGGTAGAGTCAACAAGAGTTTCTTTTGTCATGAATATGGGGGCTGGAGAGGAAAAGAAGAATCAAGTATAATTCCTAGGTTTGAGGACCTAGATGGATGGTGGTAACATTTTAATATTTAAGATAGCCTTAGACATTTAAATGGTGATGCTAAGTTTAATTCCAAAGCTTAGAGGCAAAATCAAGGGTGGAGATATAAACATAGCTTCATAGGCTTTTAGCCTCTTTTTTCTGATAAGGCATTATGTTTATTGCAGCCATTCTAGACTTAAAATTTTACTTTAATAGTGCCAATTATCTCTTTACTTAATAACTTAAAATAGCTCTGCAAAATTGCATGCAATATAAAGTGAAAACTCACCTGCTGAGCTTTCATGGCACCCTATAGTATGACTGAGCTTGGCATATTCATACTCAGCCTTATTTTCCACTGCTTCCCAGCTCACAGATAACCACTGTTATGATTAGGCCAACTATATCACTGGGTATCCCATAAGCATTGTGAAGTTCTGATTCCTATTTTTTTTTAAATTGTTGTTACTCTCCCAAATTGGAAACATTATAGCAGAATGTTTAAGAGAACTTTTGAGTATGACAGACCAGCAGTGACTCCAGGACCACACCAGTTATTAACTGTATGATCTAGGGATGCCTTAAACTTCTTTACTTCTCATCTGTAAAATGAAGACCTATTCCACGGGGATAAGATGATTGTACCTCTTCCATGGGGATGTGGTAAGAATTAAATGAGAGAATTTTTATAAATACTTGACACACATTGCAAGTACTCAGTAGATGATAACTTCAGTTATTATTGTTAGTCCTTTCCTTCCCTTTCTAAATGCAAAAGATCCATTCCTCAAAAAAAAGTTGCCCTTCAAGTCTAAGCTTTTGCAGCTCCCGCGGTACCCTTCAGCCTAGTTAAGGCTCTAACTGAAAAGCAACAGCAACACTTACAAAGATTTATTGAAAAACCAACAGACAAAAACCAGGATCATGACTGTCCAAGGACAAAACACAAAGAACAGTCAGCCCTCTGAGGCTGAGGCTGGAGGCAGGGTCAAAGTGTATTCCTTTATAGCGCCATAGGCTGAAATCGTGAAGGCTTCTCAGCGCCCCTGTGTCTGTGGCACCTGGCTAACTTCTTTATGTTCACTCAGTTTCTGTGCTCACAAAGGACTTCTCTACTCCCCATAACTTATAATTGCATATGTCTCTGGCTTGTTTTGATTTATTCCCACCTTAGGTCTACATGAGTTTATAGGTCACATGAATTGTGACCCTTAATTTGTATTTCTTGACCTTAATTTAAAATTTCTGGAGATCGAGTATTTGGCCTAACCTCCATGATTTCTCTTGGGTCAGATGTCCAGCTGTACCCTGGGTACAAAATTAGGCTGCATAGTACCAGGCTTACACCTTTCTAGAAGCTGTAGGCAGGACAAATTAAACTAGGAGGGTTTTGGGGTACAGCAAGCAAGTAATTTGTTGTCAGTTGTAATTTGTTGGTAAGGAGAAGACCGCTCAAACTTACTCAGATAATAAGGGATTTAGCTGAAAGGATATAAAAGAACCATGAAAGTGTAGGGCATAAAATACAACTGGGGTAAGTAGGAATTGAAAAATTATCAAGCAAATTGCATCTTTCTATCTCAACCTGATTTTGCTCATCTCTATTTTACTCTCAGCAGACTGGTTTTATTTGCTTATTCAATAATATTAATTGCTCATTCAACATAAGCAAATAACTCAGGCATTCACTCTTCTAGGTTTTCTCTGCTTATTCATGGGATCAAATCTCCATAATTTTGTCTTACCTTGATTCTATCTCCATTGATTTAGTGATGGTTACTTTGAATTTTCCAGGCACAGTCCCGCATCTCTTCTTTGCTCTGTCTACACTCATTCCCTTAGTGATCTCATCCGGTCTCGTAGCTATAAATACTATATTTTTTCTGACAACTTCAGATTTATATCTTTGAACTCCAGACCCATATATTCAGCTGCTCACTTTATGTCTCGACTTGGATTTCTAATTGGCAACTCAAACTTAACATGTCCAAAATACTACTCCTCATTTCATCTCCCTTTCCAAACCTGTTCTGATCACAGTCAGTCTCATCTTAGTTGATAGCAACCCTATATGTCCAGTTGCTCAGTCCAAAACCCTTGGTGCTACCTTTGACTACTTTCTTAGCTGTATTCCTTATATGAAGTTAGCAAGTCTTTTTGGCTCTACCTTTTAAATGTATGCACCATCCAACCAGTCCTTCTTACCTCCATTGCCAACAGGCCACTTTCATTTCTCACCTGAATTATTGCAGTAGATTGTTAACTAGTTTCCCTGTTTCGTCCACAGTCTATTCTAATAGATTTCCCAGAGTGATCCTCATGACAAAAAGCTCAGACTATCAACTCCTCTACTCAAAACCCTCCTTTGTTGTCCCTTCTCATGCAGAATAGAAGCCAATGTTTTTACAATCCTCTATAAGGCCCACAAGAGCTATCCCCCTCTCTTCCTTATTTCTGACTTTATCTCTTAGTATTCACCCTTGTTCATTCTTGTTCTCCTGGTTCACAGACCTCTTTGCTGTCCTTTAATGAGCTAGGCAAGACTATGCCCCAGGGCATTTGCGTTTACTTTTTTTTTTTCTGCCTTAAAATTCCTTTCCCAAGATATTTACGTTCTCTATCCTTCAAGTTTTTACTTAAATGTTACTCTCAGTGCAAGGCCTTCCCTCACCTCCTTATTTAAAATTGTAACCTTTTTACCCTGCACTCCCTATCCCTGCTCCCTACTATACTTCACTCCAAAGAATTTAGCAGGGTTTGACATACTATATATCTTGCTTATTGACAGGTTTTCTCCTCCTCCAGTGGAAGGCAAACTCCACAAAGGCAGATTTCTGATTGATCCATTCATTGCTGTGTCCTCAATATCTGGAAAAAGGTCCGCCATTCAGTAATATATGCTGGGTCAATGAGTGCATTTATGAATAAATGAGGAGATGGCTATTTGTCATTTTTTGTCTGGTTGCTATATGGGGTATTTATGGGGGAGAGATAATCTTTCTTATACATCTAGAACATGTAAGGCATTTTGAATTTTCTGATTGTTTCATATAAATCTACTCTACGTAGCACGTGATATTCTTCCCATTTTACCAATGAGGATACTGAAATTTAGAGAATAAAACCAACATGCCCAAAGTATGTGATGTGAACTTCAGATTTATGTCTTTGAACTCCAGACCCATATATTCAGCTGCTCACTTTGTCTCGACTTGAATTTCTAATTGGCAACTCAAACTTAACATGTCCAAAATACTACTCCTCATTTCATCTCCTTTTCCAAACCTGTTCTGATCATAGTCTGTCTCATCTTAGTTGATAGCAACTCTATATGTCCAGTTGTGATGTGAACTGTTATCTCCCTGTCTGTAATCTGTACTCCTTCTAATAATACATGCTGCTAGAATTAGGATTTCTATCTTCATCCCTATACATAACATTTCTGTTCTACCCATTTCTTATCCTTGCAAAAATAGCATTAGAAAAATACCTATAGATTTTATATCCCTTTGGGGTCAACAAGTAGAAGATCAATATTCTCACAAAATATACTAGACTTTGGAGTAGAGATTCTCCTATCGGTATAGCATTCCTTTTCTGACAGTCATTAGTGGCCCTTCACCCTTTATCCAGACATTTATCATAACACTCTGCCCATTTCCTTTCTCCACAGCCTGCCTCTCTTCCCAGCTGAGCTATTTCCTGCTTAAAATCTCAGCCTATTCTTAGGGTCTGGTGTCACAAAAACAATATTTTTCTCTAATGTTTCTGAAAATATTAATTGTAGGTTTTCTGCAAATTTCATCTGTTCCCTACCCCACATTGTATCCTTTTCCTTTGAGATTGTTCCTTTTTCTTTTTCTCTTAAATTTTTTTTTCTTATTTGGTTTCTATCTTTAATGTTATAAAGGTTTCTCAGTTCTTCCCTGGTTGTGCATTCACATTAAAGAGTCAATGAAGCTTTGGGGGCACACACGGGGCTTACCCATTAAGGCATTATAGAGGGCAGTCCACCGCCAGCTGTGAACATGTGTCTTTTCTTCTTGATCCCTCCATTTTCTTTATCTGGTCTTCCGCCTGGTTGTCACATTCTGTAAGCTAGTGTGTGAAGGACAGTAAGAATATCATCATTCAGTCTGTAGACTTTTGTTAATTCCTAGTGTTTAGTACAGCACATCAGCTCTCCTAGAGCTATGTTTCCAGGTCTGCAGGATTAATTGCTTCCTGTACAGAGAGACAATGCTCCGGCTTTCAGCTACCCCCACCTCAGACTGGCTCCTCCCCCCATCCCTTCCAAAAGTACATATCTTTAATTTCTGAGTCTGAGATTCTGTGACTCAAACCAGATTAATTCTTCCAGTTTTCCTCCCAGGCAAGCACATAGGGTGGAACTTTCTATATTCTTCTATGTCATTTACTACTCACAGCAATAGAGCAAATAGCTTTTAGGTGTCCTGACTCAAGAGATGAACTGCCTTGCTTCAAACCCTAACTCTGCCACTTATTAAGTATATGATCTGAGTAAATTCTTCAACCTTTCAGGGCCTTCCTCATCTGTAAATTGTGGATAATAATAGTACCTATCCCAAAGAGCTACTAAAATAATGAAAGCACTTATAAATGTGCCTGACACACATAATAGATGCTAGAGAAATGTTTGGATTTACTGTGTACTTTCATTCTTTCTACAATCTGCTGATTTCTACCAGTTCCTGTTGTTTCTCTTCCTATTCTTTTGTCCTTATAGATTAAGATGTCCTATTCCCTTATTATCAATTTAATAATGTTTTTGGAACAAGCCGATATAAATACTTTAATACTTTATCATTATCTTAATAATGGAACTCTCCCAAATCTATTCCCCTCTTTATGTATTAGCATGGTAAATCAATACCTGTTCTGGTAATCTGCCTGGTACTTGCAAACCTCTGGGAAATGGTTTGCTTTCCGGTCCCCTTCCTAGGGACCAGAGTCCTACTATCGAATCCCAGCCAGCCTACCAGTGCACAAGCCTCTTGGACTGCCAACTACTTGCTTGCTCAGATTTCCCCAAATTCCCTGTGCCGGGAGTCACCTTCACCATGCCGAACCTAAGGAGACACTTCTACTTTGATGTGTTGAATTTTCATTGCCTGTGTTTGCCCTTAGATTTACTAATCACTCTTTTTCTTGTTAGCTGGGATCAAATTCTTTGTTTTTGAACCTTTCAGAGCCTCTCCAGTTTTTAAGTGGCCCAGGCCTAGGTATTTAACCAAAATATTACACAACTTCCTTTCTTTCTATTTTTAAATTCTCACTTCCCATTTTCATTTTTCTCTTTTTTCTCCTATTCCCTTCCTTCTCTGAAATTTGAAAGAACACTTTTAATAACTTTTGAGGCAGGGCTTTTTAGTGATAGGATGACAGATATATTATATCCACTAGAAATATGTTTGAAGAACTGTATACACAGGAAATAGTCAGCAATGCATTATTGTTTAGGGAAATGCAGTCATCTTTCTCATTACTATAATAAGGGGCATTTTTATTTTTTATTGTACACTAGCAAACCGTTCCAATTTCACTCTAGTTGCACGTTAGGCTTCATATTCCAAAATGAGGAACAGTAATGAGGAAGAGTAATTATTCATAGTTTACTACAGTGAAATGATTTTGTGAGAATGACATTTTCATAATCACTCTCCCCCACCAGTACTGTCATTACTATCAAATTAAGAAATATACAAATATTTATTTAGAAATCTCTGAGAACATAAAGGGTTTAAGATTGTGTTATATTTACTCTTCCCTCCCATGGGCTTTGAGAAGACATGGCCATTTTGAAGTGGACAAAAATGACCTTGAATTTACAAAATGCATCTAAAATACTCAGTAATTGAAGCTACTGAGTACTAGAGAGGGAGAGTAATTAGAGTGTGTACTAACGTTAACAAGTCAGAAGTACTATAACAATGGAAGTGAGGCACTAAGTCTGGAGCAGGAAATGCTGCTTGCTCCATTTTCATATACTAATTAAAATACAGCTGCATTTTTATTTGGTTGTTCACTCTTGCTTACCATTTATACCATTGTGTCATTGTGGATACCAGTGTGTGTACTAATCTGTCTGTGAGGGGCTAGGCATCTTACTCACTGTGCAGAGATCAGTAGGCTTTCCTTTGTAGAGCTCTGATAAAATGGAAATCAACTCCTAGGAACAAATCTCACTGAAGGAAGGAGGGAGGAAGGAAGGGAGGGAAAGAAACTTGCCAGATTAGTTCTCATTCTAAAGTCCCCTACCTCAAGCATTGATTCACTGTTGCTTATAGACAGTCAGTTTGCTCATGTCATGTATACTTAGTTAGCCTATAATGTTAAAAAGACTGCCATCTAAATACGGAATCATGTAGAAAGTCAGATAGTTAAGGATTGCTTCCTCTTTCAGTGTATGCTCATTATTGGCTTTGCAAATCCTCAGTCAACATTACAGGTAAGAATTTGTAGAGATTTACTATTTTATTATAATTTAAATGTAAAAATAGATACATTAAAATAAAAGTAGGGATCCACCGTGTTTTAGTTGTATTCTATGTCTGATACTGGAGAGATATGTATCATATTATATCATGGCATACATATCTTTCAGAATTCACCTATTATGCTCTATTCTACTATAGCAACTCAACAGTTCTATAATTTTATTGTTATAGTAATCAGTTTTTGAGAAAATTGAGAGCACAAAAGTAGAGAATACAAATGTTCTTATTTTATCTCCTGTGTATTTTTGTTTGCTTGTTCAGGAACTCTTTTTTAGTGCTGGAGAAAAAAACAACTTCTTTAATAAATGATTCTCTGCTAACAATTTGATAGGAAACCATTTTGAGTTTGTGAACCCTGTAAAATTATGGGTTTATGCCTGTTTTTCATTCTGTTAATAAACTTCAAGGCTTGTTGAAAAATGACGCATTTCAGAATTAAATAAAAACACCTTACATCAAAATATTATATTGGCCTCTCCCTTTCAAACATGCCAGGCTCGGGAATTCTATAGCTCCAAGGTAAAGATGTCTTCTCCCTGAGCCTTGCTGGTCTTCGGAGCCAGTTACAAATTATACTGGAGTGAGTTAGTTCCTGCATTTTGTCAAAATGACTACAGCTTCCCTGCAAATTTGTAAAGTGTGGTCGATGGAAGAAGACACCTTTAATTTGTTTTTATCTCCAACACTCAGAAAAGACAAGCCAAAGAGCCATAAATGTTTTTCCTATTTTGAAGATTGATTTGAATGCCATAAAATATGTAGAGTTGAGAGTTGTGTAGAGCATGGTGACTTTGGAGGCAAACAAGGCTGTGAGTTCCATCCCTGTATGAGTTTTAAAGTTGTACTCTTAGAAACTGTGTGTGCAATTGTATCCCTAACTGTAACTCAGTTTGTTAATTCATGGCCTGAAGATAAGATTGAAATTTCTCATGTGTCTCCTCAGGACCTCATTTCTAAATGTTTATTATTGCTAACACACAATAGAAAAATCTCGATTTCTAATTTTTTTCTTTAAATAGCAGCAGCTCTATGGTGTCCAGTCGTAGAGCATCCAAATCTTGATCTTGGGGTTGTGAGTGAGCCCCACGTTGGGTAGAGAGATTACGTTAAGAAAAAAAAAAAAGCAGAAGTTCTGTCTGAGCTCATATGCATATGCCCCACAAGAGACCAATTGGTTGGAGCAGGGAAGCTGCTGCTTCCTTTGGATGTCTCTCTGGGCCACCTCTCCCCCTTCCTCAGCCCACGCATTTTGTTTCTGTTCCTGTTCACCGCCTGGGTCCTTAACCATTATAGGTTGCAAACATTGCTTTAGATTTAGGGCAGCTGCTAACCTATTAGTAACCATTTGGTTTTGAAAAGGTGACGCTTGCTGACCCATGCAGAACATAAACTGGATTTCAGTCACCTCTCACTCTCTCACGTGAGTGACCTTACATAGTAGACAAGCAGCCCAAGCTTAGATAGAATATACAACAACAGCCAAATGTACCCGGATAAAATGGGAGCTTTCCATTAATCTGGAGTTTGAGCAAAAGGGTATTTCTGTGTCAGCACAAGTCAGTCATCCTTGCTTGGAGGAAACGGCGAAAAACAAAAGCTGGAGGTCTACTGCTTTGTTTAAACAGGACAGCAACATTTTGGACCATACAAGGCACATCCAATTTATGTGGTACAAGTAAAGCTTCCAGAAAGATTTTCCTCAATGTTACCTTTTTTAAAAAGTTCAAATCCGGTTCCTTATGTTATAAATGTGAGGTTTTTCACAAATGACTAAACCTCATGAGTACTGTGGAGTGACTCATGCTGATAGATCATTGCTTCATTTTTAAAGCAAGCACCCTGTAGACATTTGAAAACCAAATTCATAAACTGAGGTTTATTTTGTTATGTGTGGGCATTTATAAATATCAGCTGGGAAAAGAGAGAAGAGGAGTTACCTTTTTCAATCTTAAGCACTGCTCAGGAGTTCCTCCACATGGAGCGGCATTGTGACGAAGCCGTGCCAAGACCTTCACAGCTCTGCGGCGAGGCTGCTTTAATAAGGAGGTTTGAGACAGGCTGGAGGAGAATGCTCTGCCTGAGTTTTGCTTCCTGATGGTTCGACACAAAAGCCTGATATTGATCTGGCATTGGAAGGGACATCTGTAAATGCTTGAGGTGATGTTCTGTGAAGGATAAATTTAGGAAGAAAATAATTAGGTTCAGTTTTCTGTGGTGACTAATCCATAAATGCTTTTAGAGGGAAAAGCTTAGTATTCAGGTGCATGCAGAGGCACTGGGCGAAGTTCTTCGTGTACTAGAGGCAGGGGGTCTAGACCAGATATTACAAGATCCTTTAGCTTGTCAGCGGCACAGCATGAGAAATATTTGCAAGCCAAGGTTATTCCTGCAGCAAACATTCTAGACTGCTGAGAAGAAGCAGTCTGTGTTTTGTTGAGTGTGTAGTATTCTGGGTGACCCTGGATGGGGTTTGCCTCAAACAATACGCAAGCAGTGAGGAAACGTAGGCAGAGAAAAATCCATCAGTTCTATGGTGATTTTGTACTGAACCCAGGGTCAGACAATCAGATGTATGAATGTTGTTCAAATTTTTGAGTTATTTGTTTTTACTTGTTTTATTACTTTAGACTCACCAGAAATAAGCCCAACAACTTGGCAGTCCAACCACCTGCATCCACCTTCCAATGAGCCATCAGTGGCTCTCTGAGCCTTTAAGGCGTAGGATGAAGCCGGGGGAGGGTGTGCTTCATAGTTTTCCATTTTAACACACCTCCCACACGCCCGACTCAGTATTTCATAGATTGGGGTTGACAAGCAAAGATATCTGAAGAATGTAGCCTGATAGTCACATATTACCTGTCAAGGTAATAACTCCCTTAGGGTTTTAGGAAAAAGAAGCCTTCCAACCTGACATTTACAAACACTGCCGGTTTCAGCCTGTCTACCACCCCCCGTTGCCGAGCCTGGTATCCAAATGCTATACTATAGGCTAACATCCCACAAATACAAGAGAGAATGAAGAGCATCTGACACTGTTGGACCCCCTTTTCTTCAAACAGTCCTGGATGTCATGAACAGGGAAAAAGAGAACTAATTTTCTGTGAAATCAAACATCCTCGTTGACCCAGCTTGACTCACATTGCACCAACATGTCAGTAGTTATAGAATTTTTTGCAATGGTTAGGAGGAAAAAAATCACTGCTTGTTGTTTATCATTGTAAATGTTTCCATTGTAAATCTTTCCTGAGTTTGACTAATTATGTGGATGATATCTTATAGTTAGAATATACATTTTAAAAAACTTATCTTTTCCCCGAGTAAAAATAATGGTTATCCTTGGAAAATAAACAATTACAACATTCCTATGAAGGGTGAAGCTATGAATTAAATTCCTTTTTTTTGCGTCCCATGTGTCCTTAGTGTATCTCATCCTGTTTGGATCATAATCTTTCTCTGTGTCCACATCATCTCAAAATGAAAATTCTGAAAATCGGCATCAATAAAATGGGTGGCTATCTCGGGGTCTCCATCTACATCCTCTTCTTTTGCTTGATCATGCAATTTTAACACCATCCTTGCTGGGATTTCCCAAATCCATTTTTGCCTATTGTACAGCAAAGTCTTCATTTTCCAATAACACATTCTGTGACTTTTTCAGCATGCCTTTCTCATACACTTCTCTTTCATATCATTTAGTGCGAGTTCCTGTTAGCTCATGATTGGATTATTACACTGTTTTAGATGCCTTCCTCACTTTCAGGATTTATGTCTTCGAAACTCTATTTTTACCACAGCCTAAGGTGTGTAGCCACTACAGTGATTCAAGGTATTATAGCACTCAGCCATCGGACACTTGGTACCGATCAGACCAAATATAAATACCTATATTTGAATTTCAAGTCATTTTAGCTTGCTGTTTTGGTTTCTAACTACAATTGTTTGCTTTTGTGTTGGTCGCCATGACCTCCTCTCCAGGTAAGATAACATTTCTCTTTCTTTCACGTACCACTCCTGCTGACTGTATACTCAAGTTTTCTCCTATGCCTCAGAAAGCCTATAAACTATTATTGTTTTTCCATTTTTCTATCTTTCATTCCCTTCTTTCTTCCCTTCTCCTTGCCTTTATGTCTCCCCAGCTCTCTCAATGAATATTTAATGGTAGTGCTTTAGAGAGAGAACATTAAGAGCAAGCTTGCAATAGGTGAATAAAGAAAGAGAACAAGAAGTTTATAAACCAAAATACTTTTAGGCTGCCTCTTATTACAAACAGCATGCAAGCCTGCATTCCATTCTCCCCCAAACCATCTGTCACAGTTATAGTCCCAGTTTGCTAATTTGAAATTTCACTCTTTGGTAGTTTCTCTTAAGAATCAATGGCCACAACAATGTTCTCAATTCAAAATCATGTTTTTACTACAGTGAATGACATATTTTAAGGAGATGGTACTGAATCCTTAATCATTTTTTAGTTCAAAGGGGATTAAAGGAAGATTGTATTTTAGGGCACAAGTTGAAAGATTGGTATTTCATATACTTTCCCCTGGGCTGGTGAACGGAGACAGATTGGTAGAAGAGACAGCTGCTGCTACGTGAATGGGAGTAACTTCCGACCAGAGCGTGCATGTGTATTTGGAGATAGAATTAGAGTTCAGTTAATATTCAAAGTGGTTATCCAGCCACAATTTTGAAAAGTAGATGCTCCACTGGAAGCATTTGCAAAAGATGCATGAAAACCCTAGGAGGGAACACCCACCTCCAAGGAATCTGGGGAGGGCCTTACAGGAGAGGCTTGTGCTGGGTTTATGGCGTGAATGGAGACGTCAGTCGGAGGGGTGGTGGGCATTGCAGGAAAGGGCTGATGTGTACTGAAGCAAAGCGGCAGGAACAAGGACGGGACATTTAGGGAACTGCAAGTTGTAAGACATGAGGCCTCAGGATTTTAAGGAGAAAAGTCACTTGTTCAGATTACAGTTTTAGAAAAATCAATGTGCAGCAAAGTAGACTGGATTAATGAGTCTCCATCTATATCCCTGAAGAATATTGGTGTAGTCAAAGCTGCTCACAAGTAACAGTGGTTTAATTAGCAGGAAAATTGGTAGTTTCCTCAACTGTAAGAGTTTCTCTTGTGTTTTCATTAAAAAATCTTTTATTTGCCTACAAGTACCACCGATAACAAAAAACAAATATAATAAGTGATACTGATTTGACAAATATGAATAACTGTAATAACTGAAACAACCATCTATGCTTCTTTTTTACTGTAGTTTTTGCAAGCATACTGCCTGTGGATGTGTTTTTATACTTTATGATATAAAATATTATGTTTTCTGTTATGAAAAATTCCCCAGTTTATGTGCTGAAATAAATCTCTAAATGTTTCATGATATCCACAGAATAAAAATAGCATTCAAACTCCCTCTGCCCAGTTTGACTGCTGCTCTGTCTCACACCCTCTTGGCTCCACCTCTGCGTTCAGCTCCATTCACGGCAGGCAGTTCAATGAAGGATTCAAGTCACTTCATGCTGCCAGTGTCTCAGGTCAAGTCTCACATGCCTTTAGTTTCTGTTGTATGGAGGAGCTAACATTCCTGAGGGCAATTCGCAAGAAACGTGGGGTATAGATCCACTTGTCTTCCCACCAATCTTGAAGAGGTCGATTCTGAGTGTTCTGTAGGCTCTGTGGTAGTTCCAGACGGATCCAGCTCCCTGTGGCCAGTGACCAGCTTGATAATGACTCTGCATTAGTCTTTTCCTCCTTCCCTCACTACTGCCCTCTGGGATTTATTTCCTCCCAAATAAACAACCTGAACACAAATTTTGTCTCAGCCTCCACTTCTGAGGATAAACCTTCCTCCCTTAATGATTCTCTCTACTTCTCATAGAGTTTGAGGACCACTAAGGGACAGGAATAGTCCTAGAGGGACAACAAGACTTTTGTGGAGGCCGTTCCTAGGATGAGGGCAAACATAATCAAGGTTCTGGTTCTACCTGACACAATGACATCTGGGATGGAGCACATGCCAGTTAACATAACAAAAATGCCTTCTACTTTTATAGTGCTTCATCCTATTCAAAAATTGTTTATTAAGATTTTAGTTTTTAATTTTTTTTGCAAGTCCCTCGTTTAATTTTTTTCTAAATTCAAATCTCTCTCTTTCTCTATTATTCCATTTATATAAAATCCAAACCCATCAGACTAAGTTCTGGTGTTGGTAGTCTGATTAATGGTGATCTTTAGGAAGAAGGAGGAAGTACAATGACTGGGAGGGGGCACACGTCAAACCTCATGTTAATGTCTCCATTATTTATGTGAAGTGTGTAGGGGAGGGATTATTTTCGTATTAGAAATGAGGAAACTTAGGTATGCAAAGTATAAGTGATTTTTTTAAGGTCAGGTAACAAGTGAGGGACAGACCTGACTGTCAAAGACTTTACTTTAGATCCTAATTAAGAAATAAATATTTCTCTATGAACCCACGGAAACTAAGCTGCTCTCTAATTGCTTTGCTAAACTATATGTGTGGCAGACTTTGAAAGAGGTCGATAAATAATACCAGCTTCCTCATTCAAGTTCTGAATCAAATGAGAAATAGGATAAAGAATTGACAAATGTAGACAAAAAATTATCAGCTTTCTGATAAAGCTGAAACTCATGAATAGGGACTTATTTGTTTAACTCCAGAACTAGAAAGACCTGCCCACTTCGTAGCCCTAGTTGTACCGCAACTGGTTGCTATGGGAAAGGAATAAGAAGGGGCTGGACATCACATGCTAGGTTTGTCCTTCAAACCTCTTTAATAAGAGTAAGACACTCTTCCTCCAGAAAGGAAAGAGCAAAAGAGAGGAGAGACGCCACGGGTCTTATGCTAAATGGGAATAGGGAATAAGGAATCCCTCTCAATAATGTGATCAGTCATGAATTCATTCATTGACAATGTGTACAGAGTGACCACTATATTTCAGGTACAGAGTGATATAGTTATAACTCAGAATAACTGGCATGTGCTCCATCCCAGATGTCATGAGCAAGACATCATGTTCCCTGCCTCCTGCTGTTGGTTAAAATCTGAAAAAGTAATCTCTAGCATAAAGTCAAAAATTTATTAGTTCTTGATAAATCATAATAAATGATAGTAAAGTGAGAATCATCTAATATAAATGAATTTAAAACTTCAAACTATGAGTTGCATGAAGATGTATATGTACTGCTTTTTATTGCATTATGCTTTTAGAAGAGATAATCTAATATCTGCCTGCAATATCAGATAATTTAATACTGATAATCCAATATCTAAGTGACTCTCCTTTGTTTGCAGAGAAATATCAGCCACCAACTTCAACCTCTGCATCCATACCATTCCTACTTTGAGGTGGAAGAGATGTCTCTGTCACCATAACCTGAATCTCATTCTCTCCCGGTGGTAGAAGCAATATTCTTCAACCCACCCTTCTCTCTCTCTCTTTTTTTTAAAGATTTTATTTATCTATTTGATAGAGAGAGGGAGACGGAGCACAAGAGAGAGAGAGAGCACCAGTGGGAGGAGAGGCAGACTCCGCACTGAGCAGGGAGCCCGATGTGGGGCTCAATCCCAGGACCCTGAGATCATGACCTGAGCTGAAGGCAGCCGCTTAACAGACTGAACAATTACGGCACTCCTCTGCCTTTTGATAAAGAGAAACATTTAAACATTTCCCATCTAAAATAAGCAAAATACACACACACACACACACACACACATGCACGCACACACACACACACACCCACACACACACACCGTTATTGACCTAACATGCCTACTTAATCATCCTCTTTCTTGCTCCCTTAGCAGAAAGCTTCTAAAAGAGAGGTCAGTCTAAAATTCACATTCCTACTTCATCTGGCTTGTTTCACTACCCACCAGGTACACAGTTTACTTCTTAATCTAGGCCCTGCTTCTTTTCTTTATTGTCTTTTATCATTGTTTCACGGCCTCCTTGAATAATGACTGGTTTCCCAAATATTCCATGCTGTCATGCCTCTGTACTTTTATACATATAATTCCCTCTCCATGAAAAGTCTTCATCCTCTTCTTTATCTTGTGAAGTCCTTACTTTTTTAAAAATGACTCAGTCTAAGGGGTACCTGGCTGGCTCAGTCAGTAGAGCACACAACTCTTGACCTTGGGGTCATGAGTTCATGCTCCAGATTTTTACTAAAAAAATAACAAAATAAAATAAAATTCTTTAAAAAAAGGGAGTTTAAGCTCCATCTCCAGGTTTATGTTCCTTTCTCAACTGAGTAACTGGCTTATATTTGTGCTCCTTTAGAATTCTCTGGATATCTCTATGATTTCTATTATTTTAAATCTCTTAAAGTATGTGTTATGGTCTAGAATGTGGTCTATCTTGGTGAAAGTTCCATGTGAGTTTTAGAAGAATGTGTATTCTGCTGTCATTGGATGAAGTAGTCTATACATGCTCATTATATTCAGTTAATTAATGGTGTTGTTGAGTTCACCTATGTCCTTCCTGATTTTCTACCTGCTGGGTCTATCCCTTTCTGAGAGAGGGGTGTTGAAGACTTCAGTAATGACAGTGGATTCATCTGTTTCAACTTACAGGTCTATCAGTTCTTGCCTCACGTAGTTTGATGCTCCGTTGTGAGGTGCATTCATGTTAAGGATTGTTATGTCTTCTTGGAGAATTGATCTCTTTATCATTATGTAATGCCTTACTTTATACCTAATAACTTCTCTTGCTTTGAAGTCTCCTCTGTCTGAAATTTATATAGCTACTCCTGCTTTCTTTTGACTAATGTTAGCATGACACATTTTTCTCCATCCATTTCCTTTTAGTCCATATGCCTCTTTATATTTAAAATGGGTTTCTAATAATAGATATATAGCTGGGTCTTGCTTTTTGATCCATTGTGATAGTCCTTGTCTTTTAATTGGTGTATTAGGACATTGATGTTCAAAGTAATTATTGATATGGTTGGATTAACATCTACTGTGTTTGCTACTGTTTTCTACTTATTGCCTTTGTTCTTTGATTCTATTTTTGTCTTCCACTCTTTTCCTGATTTTTTTGTGGTTTTCATTGAGCATTTTGTACAATTCCATTTTCTTTCCTTTCTTAGCATATCAGTTACAGTTCTTTTTAGTGGTTGCCTTAGAATTTATAATACATATTTATAAGGAATCCAAGTCCACTTTCAAGTAACACTATATCAAATATTACTGTAAATAACACTATACTAAGAGTGAATACCTGATAACAAAATAATTCTGATTCCTCCCTCCATTTTGTATCATTACTGCCATTTATTTTCACTTATACATATGCATACATATATACATAAACATACATCATTGAATATATTGTTGCTATTACTATTTTGAACAAATTGTTTTCTGTTAGATCAGTTAAGGGTAAAAGAATAAAAGTTTGTATTTTAACTTCACTCATTTTTTCTCAGATGCTTTTCCTTTCTTTACGTAGATGCTAGTTTTTGACTGATATCATTTTCCTTCTCTAAAGAACTTAACACTGTTTGCAAAGCAGATCTACTGGCAACAAGTCCTTCCCTTCGTGTTTTTTTTTTTTAAGATTTTTAAGTTTATTTATTTTAGAGAGAGAGAAATAAAAAGAGAGAGAGCAGGGGGAGGGACAGAGGGAGAGGGAGAAAGAATCCCAAGCAGACTCCATGCTGAGCTCAGAACCCTATGTGGGGCTTGATCCCAGGACCCTGAGATCATGATCTGAGTTGAAATCAAGAGCTGGACACCCAACCGACTGAGCCACCCAGGCGCCCCTGTCCTTCATGGTTAAAGGATAATTACACTGGATACAGAATTCTGGGTTGGTGTTTTGTTTGTTTGTTTTTTTCTCTCAACACTCTAAGTCACTCTAGTGTTTTCTTGTTTGCACCTCCATGAGGAAAAGCTGGCTGTGATTGTGGTCTTTGCTCCTCCATAAGTAAGGTTTTTTTTATCTCTGACTTCTTTCATTAACGTTTTTATCTTTGATTTTCTGCAGTTTGAAAGTGATATGTCTAGGTATAGTTTTGACAGTTGCCTTGCTCAGTGTTCTCTGGGTTTCCTGGGTCTGTGGTTTGGTATCTGACTTCATTTTGGAGAAATTCTGTCATTAATTTTCCAAACTTTCTTCTGTTCCTTCCTCTCTCTTCTTCTGGGACTACCATCATGCTTATGCTATGCCTTTTGTATTTGTCTTACAGTTCTTGGATATTTTTTCCCCCCAGGCCTTTATCTCCTTCTTTTTTCAGTTTCAGCAGTTTCTATTGAGACATCCTCAGACTCAGCCGAGTCCAGTGTCCTAACGAGGCCATCAAAGGCACTCTTCATTTTGATTACAGTGTTTTTGATTTCTGGCATTTCTTTTTAGTTCTTTCTTAGGATTTCAATCTTTCTGCTTACATTGACCATCTCTTCTTCCACCTTGCTACTTTATCCATTAGAGCCTTCAGTATATTATTATTATTTTAAATTACTGTTCTTTTTTTTTTTTTTTTAAAGATTTTATTTATTTATTTGAGAGAGAGAGAACGAGAGACAGAGAGCATGAGAGGGAGGAGGGTCAGAGGGAGAAGCAGACTCCCCGCCGAGCAGGGAGCCCGATGCGGGACTCGATCCCGGGACTCCAGGATCATGACCTGAGCCGAAGGGAGTCGCTTAACCAACTGAGCCACCCAGGCGCCCTAAATTACTGTTCTGATAATTTAGTATCCCTGCTATGTCTGAGTCTGGCTTTGATGTTTGCTTTGTCTCCATAGATTGTGGGGGTTTTTGCCTTCTGGTATACCTTGCAATTTTTTCTTGAGGTACTTGATAAGGGAATTGTATAAGTAGGCCTCTAGTAATGTGGTGGTGGGGTGTGGGAGGGGGAAAAGCATTCTATGGTCCTATAGTTAGTTCTCAGTGAGTCTGTGCCTCTGGACTATGGACTTCACAGGTATCTCTCAGGCTTTTTTCTCTCTGTGTGAGGTGAGACAGGATGGCTAGGGTTGGCTGGAGTTCAGGATTTTCCTTCCACCAGGTCAGTTATGCTCTGATCGTGTCCTAACTAGCTTCTTCTGAGGGTAGGCCTTATTAAGAATGGAATGTCTGGTGTATTTCAAAATGGTCCCCTCTCCTCTTCCCCTGTCAGAAGCACCAGGGAATTTCTCTCTCATATTTACTGTGAAACTTGGTCAAACTCCTGGAGGTAAAATTCACAAAATTGTTGGGACTCCCTATGATTGAGTCCCCCTGGAGTTTCTATTTTTTAAAAAATGTTTTAAATTCTTATTTTTTTGTTTAAAGTTTTTATTTAAATTCTAGTTAGTTAACATATAGTGTAATATTGGTTTCAGGAGTAGAATTTAGTGATTCATCACTTACATATAACAGACAGTGCTCTTCACAAGTGCCCTCCTTAATACCCATCACCTATTTAGCCCATCCCCCCGACCTCCCCTCTAGCAACATGATACTAATTCTTTATCAGAGAACTCTCTGACTTATCCATACTGAGCCTCCAGCAGTTCATCAGCCACAATTAAGGTTTCCTACCCTGACACAGGTTTCGGTGGCTATTTCTACTGTGGAGTCTCTGTTCTCGTATGCCGTGACTCCCTGTATTCTTCTGTCTGTCTCTCTAAGCTTGGGGGCTTTGGTTTGTCCTGTGTCCTCCCCTCTATTATATATTATAGAAGATTTTTTTAGTCTATTTAGCTTTTTGTTTATTGTTATGGTGGCGTAGGGACTTCCAAGCTCTGCAGAATCAGAAAACAGAAGTCTCTATAATGACACTTATAATTCACTATAAGTACTAGTTATTTATCTCCTTATCTTCCCAGGACGTAAGCTCCCTGACAGCACAGACTTGTGTCATGGCCTCCACTACCCGAGCCCTAGCTCAGGGCCTTTTTCATAAGAGGCTCAAATAAATGTGGAATGAATGAAGGAATGATTACAAAAAATATATTCCAAGATGGTTGCATATGATTCTGTATCAAATATAATATACAGAAATGGTTGTTGTAGAACAAATATATTTGATGAAAAAATGATCAATCTGTTAACCTAGACACAATAGGGGTCATACCTTTTAAATGAAGTAAAAAGAGATTCTGCATCAGGCAAAAGAAACTGTGCATAACTAATGCACGGTGTGTTCCGTCCATTTTCAATGCTCACAAGTTATATGAGACACATGATAGATAGATGAGAGATACACGCAGGAAAAAAAAGGACAGAAACAAAATGGAGACAGAGCAAATGTATTCAATGCTAAAGCTGTTGTTTCGTGCAGAAATAACATTAGAAAAAGCTTGGAAGATTTAATGTACATAAACAAATATGACTTAGGAGATAAAGAAGATTATGAAGCAGAAGAAAAAGCCTTAGGATCCATTGAAACTGATGAAACTACAATATAATGATTGTCTTGTGGAAAATGAAGAAAGATAAAAACACAGTTTCTAAAATAATAAACAATTTGGTAGGCAAAACATCCTTTCCACAATATTCTAAAATGTTTTAAAGCTTTTTGAGATCTATTGTGCTATAGAGAAATGAACAAGACTTTTTGATGAGACCTCTATTCATATATCAGCTCCATCACTTACTAATTGACGAATTGTCTCACTTTGGCAGGTTATTTTTTTTCCTCCCTAGACTTCAATTATCTGTTCAATGAAGATAGTTCCTACCTTCAAAGCTAATTTCTAGATGTAGCAGTATATGTGCTTATTGGTAATCAGTAAATTGCAGTTACAATTAGTATGGTATTAGAACATTATATACTATATTATATCACAGCATACATACACATTTGTGAATGATTCCTATCTCTTTGTGTCTCTAACTTTGTCCTCTTTCTAAGGTCCAAGTCCATATTACCAACTACCTAATGATTACAGAATCATCAGGAAACGAGCATGCCTAGAAGTAAACTCCTGTTTTCCTCTGCAATTTGAAACATCAAGGTCATAGCTGGATACATTTTATCTGTGAGTCAGATCTAAGCATATGTGAGTGTGAGACCAAAAATTAGAGTGAAAGTAGAGGACAAGCATTGTGTGAACAATTAATAATTGAGGTGCGAGCTGAGTCAGGGAATGAAGGTGTAGGATTTGGGCTGTGAAAGAGGTGGGAGTGTCTGGGCTGCACAAGACATGTGCATTGGCAAGTTCACCAAAGCACAGGCATGGGAAAAGCCATTAGCTAGATCAATGGCTTTTTACTAACCCACATTGCTATTTAAGCAAATTACTGTTTGCAGTGCTCTTTATTTAAGAACATCTTAATATCAAGTATTAAGTGTTTTGAGTGTTAATATAAAAGGAACAGCTGATAACCCTCTGCAAACCACTCTTGCTTGTGTTAGTTGGTTGGCTCAGGTCTTAGTGCAATGCTGTAGGGGTGATAATAGTACCATTCTTGTCCAACTTCTGATTCAAAAGGGAATACTTTTAATATCACTGCATTTAGAAAATATTTATTGCGTGATTTTTTATGTGTCTATAACCTTTATCAGGTCAACCATTATCTTTTTAGATACCACTTATTTGTCAAAACTTCATCTGTCTACACTGAAACAAGGTAGCAGGGAAAGCAGTTTGTTGTTTTCTTTTTTTAATAATGCAAGTGTTTTCAATAACACAAAGTGGAATGAACATTTTGTGTTATTGAAATACTTATGTAATCATTGCCTAAGAGACTAAAATGAGATGAATTCATGATTCATCTGCAACATATAAACTGGTAGGAAAAATGGCTTTGGTTTAAAAAGGCTGAACATTTTTGATGAGGAAAGGCATAAACCCCTGAAATGAAATATTTTACAATTCTAATTAGAGACCTATCACAGTAAATCCTTTAGTTGCCATTTATATATTTGCATATATATTTCAGACTTACAAATATATTCAGAATAATCCCTCAAGAAATCCTTCTCTTTTCACTCCAAATAAGGCATTCACATTTACAACCCTAAATTACTTAAATATTAATCAAGGCTAAAATTGAATATACTAATATCAAAGGGTCATTTTTTTTAGTTTTTTATTTTTATTGTTATGTTAATCACCATACATTATATCATTAGTTTTTGATGTAGTGTTCCATGATTCATTGTTTGTGTATAATACCCAGTGCTCCATGCAGAACGTGCCCTCTTTAATACCCATCACCAGGCTAACACATCCCCCCACGCCCCCTCCTTCTAGAACCCTCAGTTTGATTCTCAGAGTCCATCGTCTCTCATGGTTCGTCTCCCCCTCCGATTTCCCCCCCTTCATTCTTCCCCTCCTGCTATCTTCTTCTTCTTTTTTTTTTTTTTAACATATATTGTATTATTTGTTTCAGAGGTACAGATCTGTGATTCAACAGTTCAAAGGGTCATTTTTGAGATGAGTCACTATATTTTTATTTTGTTCAGTTAAATTCAAGTTTATATTGTCAATTGTCTGAATTTTATACTCATTCTTGGAAAAACTTTAGATACTAACCATAATTTAGTATTTATTTAAATAAAAATTTAAAGTATTTTAAATTTAAATTGGGATTTAATATTAATATAAGAAAATAAACTAATATGTGAAGGGATTAAGAAATGCTAGCATGAGGAGGTAGTTAAGAGCATAGACTTCACAGGTTTGGTTCCTGGGTCTGGCACTTTTTTGATGTGTGACCTTGGATAAATTGATTAACCTCTATGCTTCAGTTTTCTTTTCTGTACAATGGAGATATTGATAATACCTCACTCAAAGAGAAGTATTATGAGTATTTTAATGTGTGAATATAACTGTCTTAGAGTATTCCAGACAGATCCTATAAATTTGGACTATTATCATCATCATTGCCATAATGTCATGAAATACGTGACAAATTATGATTCTTCTAGTATCTTTTTTCAAAGATATTTATTTATTTTAGAGAGAGAGAGAGTGAGCACGGGGAGGGCCAGAGGGAGAGGGAGAGAGAGAATCCCAAACCGACTCCCCTTTCAGCTAGGAGCCCGATTTAAGTCTCAATCTCAGGACCCCAGATCATTACCTGAGCCGAAATCACGAGTCAGTCATTTAACTGACTGAGTCACCCAGGTGCCCCTGATTCTTCTAGTACCTTAAGTGTAGTTCATATTAATGGTTTTTTTTTTTGTTTGTTTGTTTCTATTAATGTTTGAATAGACAGCATGTATAGTTCCTAATAACAATGTGAATTTGTTGCCTTCAATGAACAAAATTTCAAGGATAATATGACATTATTATTATTTGTTATAGTTAAAAATAAAGCAAGGGAGGCACATGGAACAAGAGATTTTTCTAACAAGACTAAAATGGTGTCTACTATCTTTACCAGCTATGATTTCTATAAGCTAAGATAAATACACTCGTATTTCTATATGCTTCATAACTGGCAATCCTATTATCTATCCTGTGTTAGTCTTCTTTTGGGAAAAATGCTCAAGTTCCTATTGCCATAACAACAGACTACTCTCCCTAAAACAAGATATGCTCTGAGTCAAAGTAAAATTGTTTCCATGGAAACTGCTACACATTTAAGTACAGCAGGCTGGTTTTTAATCAGTAAAATTGTCCTTTGTCAAAAAGCAATCACATATTGCTGCTAATATAATTACATATATTTTGGGGTATGGTAAATAAATAGAGTAAAATAGGTTCTCACAAAAATAAAAACAAAATTGATTAGCCCTTTTTAATAGTTACAGTTTCTTATTCATGAAATAAAAATCTCTATCATATATACATGTGCCAATCCATAACACAGCTCTACTGAATATAAAATGTTCCTATTTCTTATATTTGGACCAATTTAAATAAAATCTTCATCACCGAAAATGAAAATGTCCCACGGTCCAAATCTGTTTCCTGGTTACCCCCTTCATTCCCAGTCATTTGCTTTTCTGATGGTTCTTTCTCATGTGGAAGGGAAAGGGTGTGACTATGGCCAGCAGTCTGGGAATTGAAATTGGAAGTGGTCGGCTTGTTTCCATTGCCTGTCAAGTAGAAAAAGGGGGAGGGCAGTTTCACTGAAGTGATGCTCTGGTGAACTCTAATTTCCTATTTACCACTGTGGCCATGTTTGTAGGTAGAACTACGTTTGACTCCTGATCTGTGGTTTTTCTAGCCATGTGACTTTGGGCTTAATTTTTTTTCATTCGTAAAGTGGAGTTAATATGCTTACCCCATGGATTATTGAGAGAATTAGATGAGACAAGGCATGAAGGAGGCTTAATACATGTGTTATCTCACCTACGGATGCCTAACGCATAGAATGCACTCAGTTGCTAATAGCAGCTCTCATTGTTCCCATTATCATGAATCTGACTTGAATCCTAACAGAAAAGGAAGTTAAAAGTTCCTGGTATTGCATATATACAGCTCCTCAACAATAAATTTTGTTTCATTTTTTCATCCTATTTTTATAGTATAAAGATGTATATAAAATATAAATATATAATATAGATTACATGGTAATATAATAAAATAGTTTTGCAGCACTCTGAGATCAAAGTTAAAATACTCGATGTGATTTAAGGTTATTTTAAACACCTTTTTTTTAAGATGAATGAATCCATATTGTACTTTTCTCTCACAATTCTAATTGCACCCAGCAGATCAGATAACTTTAGGCTGAAACATATCTCAGATTTTCAAGGACAATCTTGAATTTAAATATCCTGTTTCATTGTTCCCACAGGTATAGCTATACCTGTCAGACACTGTGTCCTGATTTTTGGGTAAAAAATGTCGTCACTGTAAACGCGAGACTTGTACCATCCCTGACTTTGGCACTGGCAGGTAATTGTAGTCAGGATTCCAGGTCTCAGAGTGCAGATGGCACCTCAGCAGGGTCATTCTGCTACCACAAAACACGCTGGCAAAGTCCCATGACACCAGTCTACGTGACAAGAAGCATCAGAGGACAGCAGGTGACTCCTTTTCATCTTTTTATTTGTTTCCAAGGAAAGGGCGCAAAGGGCAGGTTGTCAACAACCTAAATAATTGACAGCCAAATCTCTGCTCTATCGTTCCATTTTAAAACTATTATTAGGTTTGGTACTGCGAATTATTTCACCGATAGTCGTCTAAAATAACACGGAGAATGGCCCTCTCTCTTCTATATGTTGCCTGTTCTGAAGGGAAAATAAAGAATCAGAACAATCACTTCTGAGAGATCATCAAGATGAAATTCAAATCCTTCTTTTGACTGGCCAGAGTCAGAGACGGGTCAGGAAAGGTTGAGACCACATTCTTCATTCTCCTGGGATCCTGAGCCCCTAACTTTAAAGCAGTCTTTCAGTTCCTCACCTCTCTTCCAACTCTTCTGATTATGGGAAATTATTTGAGATTTCATGAAAAAAATGATCTATGCATTGATATTTTCAAAAGATTTGAGGCAAAGAGCAGACAAGATCAAGGGTGCTGGAAATTCTCTCACAGGAAAGAAAAGATTTAGACTTGGACTAGAACAGAGAAAGACTGTGAAATAGAAGGAAAATTATAGTACTTGGGTAGGCATAAATAAAGAGCAAGCTAGATTAAAGAAGGATGTATGGAATAAGTCTCTCAGTTGCTAAAACTGGTGTATTAGTTGCCTAGGTTTGCATAACAAATTACCACAAACTCCAAGACTTATAGCAATAGAAATTTATTGTTTCACCATCCTGAGGGGCTAGAAGTCTGAAATTGAGATGTCAGCCGGGCCATGTTCTCTCTGAAGGTTCTATGGGAGGATCTTTCCTTGTCTCTTCCTAGCTTCTGGTGATGGATGTCAAGCCTGGGTATCCCTTGGCTTGTAGGAGCATCACTCCAATCTCTGCCTCTGTCTTCACATGGTTTTCATCTTCCGTGTCTGTTTCTGTGCTCCTTTTCTTATAAAGACACCAGTTATATTGGATTAGAACCTCCCTAATCCAGTCTGATGTTATCTTAACTAGTTACATTTCCAATGACTATATTTCCAAATGATCACATTTTCTGGCGTTCTGGCAGGGTCATGAGTTTTGGGGGGAGACTGTTCAATCCAGGCCATCGGATGTTCTTTTCTCTACCCCACATCTTAACCCCCATGCTAAAATATCGGGAAGAGCTGGAGATAATTGCAGAGTGCAGGTCAAAGGCCACGACTCAGGATTGCATCAAAGAGTGCCCTGGAAGGAGAAGGATGCCATGAAAATATATAACCACAATTTGATTGTGTAATTGTGGACTGGCCAGCAGACTTGGAAGTTAAACAGTAATAAATGGTTAACTCCAACAAGCTTGATTCTATTTCACAAAACACATCATGAGTGGAAGCAATACATGCTTAAAGTAGAGATACTTAATTTAACATTCTGGTTGACAAGTTGCTTTTCTAAGAATTTTCCTGAATACAAAGGGTTAAAATCTGCCTCACTTCATTACTGTGAATGTCAAGTGAGATAACATTAATGTGTGGCACCTAGTGAAGCAATTCCCATACTAGTTCTTTTCCCCTTCTTTTTATATGGGTATATTGATACATTGGTGTGGTCCAATGCCAGGGATCTCTGCCTCCTGTAGCAGAGGTTTACATTTATTTCATCCAGGTCAGAAATAAGACTTACCTCTTCTAGCTACATAGTAAAATTGAAAGAGAAGCTCTTGTACTTTTTATTCTCTTTTTCTCCATAGAAATGTCTCTTCATTTAGAAAAGAAACACTTATAAACTACTATTTTAGATTAATTTGACTAAAAATGTTTGATAAAGCCTGAATTATCTATTATCTATCTATCTCTATCTATCTATCATCTATCTATCATCTATCTATCATCTATCTATCTATCTATCTATCTATCTATCTATCTATCTATCATCTATCTATCTGTAATAACTAACCAAAGAACTCACTGCCTTGTGAGGATATAAATAGCTGGTATGCCAGTTTAAGCATATAGTCTCCCTTGTATCTGCTTGTCTCTGAGCAGGTGTTTATAACTGAGGGTCTGCCCTAAGCCTTAGAATTTAGCTGCATTGAAGTGCAGCTTCTTCGTGTCTTCTTTGTATCCTATTCCTCCCACTGAATTCTAGAAACCAAGGATCTGTGCTGCACCGAACTGCTCTGCTATTATCAAACTGCTGAGTGGGAGGCTAGAGCAGAGCATGTAAGTAAATCTGGTAAACAGTGTTTAAAATTAGTACGTGACAAGTACAATTTTTTTTTCTTTTTCATGGCTTCCCTTGGGCATTAATTAAATACAGCATTTTCAAGCATTTTCTCATACAGAATCATTTCCTCCTATGTATTAAAATATTCAGACTGTGAATGCAACAGACAGCAATATTAAATTCTAATGACTATTTCTGAAATAGCAGGGAGTTGGGTCATACCCAGTCTGTAATAGACACCAGTAAAATTGAAATATTTTTCCATTAACATGCAGATGAGTCAAGTTTGAGAATTACCTCATTTGTGGAAGAGTTTCTTTTTTTCCTAACGAGGAGTTAAAATTAGGGCATGTTACTACTACCCCTGGAAATTTTTTTTTTGTTTTTCTCTCTGTCTTCTTCCTGCCTCCCTCCCTCTTTTCTTTTTCCATCCTCTCCCTGTTTCCTTCCTCCCCTCCTTCCCTCCCTTTTTTTTTCCTGTTTTCTTCTCCCCCTCCTCCTTCTCTCTCTCACTCTCTTTCTTGAATACATATACTTGAGTTCTGCAGCTATATTAATCATTGTGCCTAATCTTTCTATCATGTATGAGAATGAATAGCAATAACTAGAAATAATCTAAAAATTGCATATTAGAATTGAAAAGAAAAACCTGCCTCATTTTTATTACTACAAAAAGCATTTTGTTTTATGATAACATATTGCTATTAATAATAACATGTAACTATTTCTATATCTTGACTTTAAATGATCCCATAGATATGCAATTTAATTAATGTTTATTTCATGAACAATATATTTTTGTGCAAGTAAAGTTTTTGGCAATCAGTCCTTGACCTAAAATCATGCTTTTGTTGGTGTTTATTTTTCAAAAAGAATATTTTGAAATTTCATGCTTAAAAGCACACACACACAAGATTCATTTTGACGAGTGCCTAAAATCTTTCAGAAACACTCTTACACCTAGAAATAAATACTAAATGGCTGGTTTTATCTGTACATCCCATTATTCTGACTATCTGAAAAATGTGCTATCTGCCATGTGCAGAACACTGACACACTGCTTTGTGTTATAGAGGCTGCAAAAATACAGCTTCTTGTTTTCATGGATTTTAAACCTGCTAGCATATATAATATACTAGCATATATTATCTATAACTCAAGTATGAAAATGTCCACGAGCAGAAGATGTAAACACATAAACAGCTGCAGATTGGAGGAGGTTTCTAGAATATGGCTATTTGGCACAGAAATAACGAAAGAGAGAATTTTGGGGGAAAAAAAGCTATGAGGCAAATGATAGATTTGTAGCAATGAAAAAGAGCCATAAATCTGTATGACCTAAAAATACAGAAAAAAATTAGAAGATTGAGTTTCAATTAGCGGCTGGCTGAGTGTGTTTTGACGACTGCTTGCTATGGTCTCTGCATTGTTCTTGGAGAATGGAAACAGGTGTTAGGTTACTGAGGTGTATTCTTTTATACTGATTACGAATATATTTTTTGAAAAGCAATGGAGTAGGGTAAAACTGAAATAATGTTTATTCTGTCATAGTAGTTTAGTCTGCCAATCAAATAAAAAAAGACTTATTCACAGGATAATACATTCCTCTCAAGAATCCATTTAACTCAAAAAGTAACAGACTTTTTCTGGTCTCATTCCTGTGTCTATAGAAAATTGGTTCTGATAACAAGAGATAGCTAGTATAGAAAGTGTTCCAAAAACCAGGAAAATACTCTGATGGTCTTGGGATCGGCACTGGAGTAAAATTCTAGTGAGATAAAGTGGACTGAGATTAAATGACATCTTTTCTGAAAAATTAACACAAGCACACAACTCTTACAGTCACCAACAAATAAGAATAGGCTAGTTTTTATGCCAAGACAATCAGATGAATACATATTTATAATCTTTTTATCTCTTTCCTGTTACTATCCTCCCATGCCCACTTCTCAAACCATATTTGTCCACCATGGATGAGACCGACAATCACTTTTTTTTTTTTTAAGATGTTATTTATTTATTTGACAGAGAGAGACACAGCGGGAGGAGGAACACAAGTAGGGGGAATGGGAGAGGGAAAGCAGGCTTCCCGCAGAGCAGGGAGCCCTATGTGGGGCTCGATCCCAGGACTCTGGGATCATGACCTGAGCCAAAGGCAGATGCTTAACGACTGAGCCACCCAGGCGCCCCGACAATCACTTATGCACATGTTTCATAAGTTGCCTATAATAAAAGCAATTTCCACAGTTAGAATAAATCCATGGCTTACGCATAACTGGACCCATGTTACCTTTAGTTACTATCTGTAAGTAATGATATATGGTGATGGTTGTGGCGATCTAAATTTCAAGAGTGGATTGCTATTTACAGGTATTTTCTAATTGGATCCTCTCAGCCATGAGATGTAGATGAGGCAGAATGTTTTGTATATCATACCTGTAAAGATAAGAAAACAGTATCTTCAATTAGCTGCCCATGCTCAATCATCAAATCAGTCATAGAGCCGGGTTTAAAGGAAAATCTAACCTCTCCAAATACTGGACTTTCTCTATGACATCACACTGTTATGTATACTCTTCTTCTAACTTGTAGCATATTGCAATTATATTATTTCTGAATATTTTTAAATGTTATGGGTCAAAATAAAGAATTAGGCCAAGGGGGATAAATAAATAGTAACCTATGGTTGCATTATCTCAGAAAAATTGTCATTTTTCTTTTGGTTACAAAATAGTGGTATTTCTGTTTTTGATGAAAATAATATGGTTTATTTTGCATAGTCTCAGAGTTTATTTCCAACCAAATGGCCAGCCTTAGCACCTGCTTATTCTCCACAACATATAGTTAAAAAAGCTTTCCCGTTTTCTAGTTATGTTCTAATAATGAAACTTGGGGAATTAACTAGTATCAAGTGACTAGTCTAAGGTCATTTTGTAGGTAAATTGAGATTTAAAAAAATCCCAGAGTTTCTACTACATTGCTTAAGTCCCTGAATCACATTTCCCTGCTGCTACATTACTTAACTGGGCAAAGAGCTGTGCTTTTTCAATGAAAGATCATGCTGTTTTGTGATGCTCAGCATTTGTAATTAATGCACAAATCACTGCCAGTATATCTTTCGATAAAGATTATTTTAATTGGACCAATGAAACAATTAAACCTTGATTTTACTAAGTGCAGTCTATTTGGCTATTTGAAAATTAATGTAAAAAGAATCACCAGTACTTGAGTTTCCAATTTTCCACATGCGTAGTTATAACGTTTTGAACTAAGCCACTTGGCAAAATATTTCATTGGAAACATTTCTTCTTCTACATGAAGATAGGAAAGCAGATTATGTTCTTAATGAGAAAGAGTTAGGTTGATGTGTTTGGATGGCATTTACCAAAATAGCCTATTTAGACAATCTTACCTTATACGATCTACTTAAACATTAGAAGAAATTCTAAGCTATGTTACAAGACTTCGAAACCCCCCCCAAAAAAATAATAATAATAAAAATGTTCAAGATGCTTGTTACTTCAAGCATACTGTGAAGGTGTTGGAATCATTAAATATAAATATTTCTGCTTTTGGATTTATTTTAATTAAGAAGACATTTCTATTTAATTCCTTTTTTGTTTCAAGCGAAAAACTTATATTGAGACAGGGGTTCATTTCAGGAATATAACTACTATTTAATATGTTCTGTACCAGAAGAAAAAATGGATGCACTTTTTTTCATCTGCCATATGAAAGCTATAATGTTTGATCAATCCTTTCTTTTTCTAAATATTAGTAAATATTTCTCAGATATATCCAGGAGATATTTAATTCACATGATCTCCCTCTCAGTGAATAATCAACAAATAAAAAGAACATTTTAAAAGAAATGACATAAGGGAAAAAACCTATCTTATACTTTAAAAACATAAACATTCGAATCTTAATTGAAGGATTACTGGGAATCTTGATGGCCCATGCTACTTTTTGTCTTAGATTCAGGGCACAGTCTTAGAGAAGCAAATTGAGGGTAAAGTCAAGATGTTGGAAGGTGTTAAGTCAGACTTGCAAGGAGGGGGGGGAATTTATCAGGATGAAAACAATGGTGAAATCTCCCCAAATGAGTAGTAAAATAATTAAAATTATGAATCAAGATCCTTTTTAATTATTATTAACTTTTTTTTTAAACTTCTGTTAACTGCTATAACTGCCCTATATGTAGTAGCAAGAAAGTATTGACCAAGTTTTGGTTGCTGCAAAATTCCCAGTGTGATATTAATACATACCAGGAAACACATAGAGAGTAATGTTGTAATAATGTCAGATATATATTAAATATATTAATATTATAATAAATTAATATATATGTATTATATTATTATGTTATATTATATATAATTTATATATTGTATATTCTTTATATTATATATAACATATAATAAAAACCTTAGATATGCATGTTAACTATAGTGGTTATATATTATTTCTTTAATTGACATTTTGACATATAAGATTAACGGTAATATAGTTTGTTATGTATCAGGTCTTCATGATTTAATTCCTAGGCCCCTACAATTGAGAGCAATTATTTATTTATTTATTTATTTAATACATTTTTAAAATTAATTTCAAGTTTTTATTTAAATTCTAGTTAGTTAATATATATATAATACTAATTTCAGGAGTAGAATTTAGTGATTCATCACTTACATATAACACCCAGTGCTCATCACAACAAGTGCCCTCTTTAATACCCATCACCCATTTACCCCCATCCTCCCCGCCCACCTCCCCTTCAGCAACCCTCAGTTTATTCTCTAACCTTAAGAGTTTCTTAGGGACACCTGGGGTGTTCAGTCGGTTAAGTGTTCAACTCTTAATCTCAGCTCAGGTCTTGATCTCAGGGTTGTGAGTTCAATCCCCATGTTGAGTGTGGAGCCTCCAAAAAAAAAAAAAAAAAAGAGTTTCTTATGGTTTGCTTCCCTCTCTTTTTTTTCCCTTCCCCTATGTTAATCCATTTTGTTTCTTAAACTCTACATATGAGTGAAATCATATGGTATTTGTCTTTCTTTGGTTGACTTGTTTTTTTTTTTAAGTTTTTTTATTTATTTGACAGAGAGACACAGCGAGAGAGGGAGCACAAGCGGGGGGAGTGGGAGAGGGAGAAGCAGGCTTCCTGCAGAGCAGGGAGTCCGATGTGGGGCTTGATCCCAGGATTCCGGGATCATGACCTGAGCCGAAGGCAGACACTTAACCAACTGAGCCACCCAGGCGCCCCTTGACTTGTTTTGCTTAGCATAATACACTCGAGCTCCATCCATATCGTGAGAACAATCATTTAATTACAAGTATTTACTTAAGTCATATTTTCCAACATCTTTCAAGCTATTCTCATTCAGTCAGAATTTCTGCTTGAGTTTTTGAAAGTGTAACTAAAAACTTTAACAGCAAGCCAAATAAATATATATATAGTCATATGGCAAGCAGGGAAGAAATAAATCCAAGTCACTTTCACCCATCCAATCACCCGCTAGAAGATGAATTATAGGTACAAAAGCAAAACAAATATGTGTGCACCATTGGGTGATAAAAAAGAAATATGAAGGTAACAGAATAACTGGTCTTAGGACAATTTTATAACGGCCACTTTTTCCTTACAATTTTCCCCCTTCGTTCTCCCTGTCAGTTCTGCTGGGCAACTACATCACAGTCGCAAATAAATATGTAACCAAAGGCCATCTAGAATTGTAGGTTAAAATAAGGAGTCATCCATTATATAAGTTCCTGAATGCCATTATTCTCTCTATTATCTCAGTGGCAAATTGTTTTCGTTTAGAATAATTATAAGTTAGCAGTTCTTCATTGTGCTCACTGCTTGCTACTGAACACTAACTGCAGAGTGCTGAGCTGAACCTTGTCTCCATGGAACAGAAGTATCAGAATATAAATGAGGCAAAAGGAGGGCACCTTGGGGATGTAAAGGCCATAGGGATTAGCGCTGAACACAAATCCTAGCTTCTCAGTAAATAAGCTCCCATAGTTTTCATTTAGCACTCTTATCACTGGGGAGCCTCAAACACTGGTGAAGTGATAGTATTTAGAAGTGATAGGACTAAAGACAATGGCTGGAATCTATGTCTTGAATTCATTCCATGTGGCTTTTTTTTTTTTTTTTTGAAAAGATAATCCCTGAAAGAATCTTCAAGCATAGACCCTGTAAATTCTTTTTGATTTTTAGTCTGTTATTTTAAAATAAAAGTGAGTTAGATGTGAGTGGATAAAGTACATTGGAAAGCAGAATTTTTTTTCTCACTAAAGTGGGGTGATAGGTCTGGGACAAGCTGCTAAATGTGAGACAAAAGAATTGTATTATTTATAAGCGCTTGGAAAAGTGCATTGGCCTGGGTATTACAAGTAAAGGTATTATGCTTACCCTGTCCCCAGTAAGCAGCTGTGAAACTTGATAAAAAATATGAGGCAATCCTTTCAGGCATTAGAAAACATACTGATGTGATCCCTGAGAGAAGATGTAATAGGTGAGCTACACAGTTACCTCAGTTGTTTGCCCAGAACACATTTCAGACCTTGCACGAGGGACTGGATCCCAAGCATAGAGTAGCAGAATTTCTGGGAAGAGGAAGCAGAGATCAGATGTCAGGGTTGTTGAGGTGTCTGGATCTGTGGGACAAGGTAGCAAAGAGGAGTTAGCTCTGTAAGAAAAAGAGCCCAGAAATCTGAAAAGGTGTTTCCTTGAGTGTTTGACAAAATACTAAGCTGTATATACCCAGGGTAAGACTCCATGAGGCCCAGGAGAAAACAAACAAACCACTCTAGAAGGCTCTGAACTGAATAGAGATCTTAGAAGTCAAACAGTGCTGGAAAATACCTGTCAGAATGGAGAGCTCTTGGGTAACATTTCAAATATTCAAAGAAGCTTCTAGAAGAGAGGAGGGCTACTTTAGCCCTAAGGTAAGGGCTACTCTAGACTTGGCCTTACAAAATTTAAAACTTAAAGCTGTTTTTTCTTTTCTCATTTGTATATTTTATTTTTAACACACACAAAATTTATAAATGGTTTAATTGAATACATTTTTTTTTATTAGTTAAAGCATAATTCACTCTATGGTTAATTAACTTATATATAAATATAGTCCCTTCTTATATGATTTTTTTAAAAATCAAAACAAATACCTTAATTTTGATAGATTAAAAAAACAGTTTATCAAGGACAATAATTTTAGTAAAAATGGAAGTCAATCACCATACCTTTTCTTGAGCTCTTCAAAGAATTATTTTTCAATCCTGATTTCTCTGTGTGATTGAATAATACATGTGTTTTTTTCAGATTTGATATAAACATCAGTAAAAATCATCAGTAAATGCACTCACTGCTGGAACGAAACTCAACATTCTGTAAAGGGAAGAAAAAAAACAGGTTCTAAACAGAGTAGCATCAGGTAGAACATAGGGAATACAGTCGATGGTGTTATAATAGTGGTGTATGGTGACAGATGGTAGCTACGCTTGTGATGAGCATAGCATAACTTAGAGACTCATCAAATCATTATGTTGTACACCTGAAACTAATGTAATATTATGTGCTAACCATACTACAATTAAAATAAATAAACAGTAATATCCACAAGTCCATCACACAATAAAAAATAACAGACACACAAAGAAGCAAGAAAATGTGAATCTTTAACTCAGACAAAAGTGCAATTAATAGAGGGGCACCCAGGTGGCTCAGTTGGTTAAGTGGCCAACTCTTGATTTTGGCTCAGGTCATGATCTCAGGATTCTCAGATTGAGGCAGCAGGGAGTCTGCTTAGGATTCTCCCTCTCCTTTTCCCTCTGCTCCTCCCTCTGCTCATGCTCTCTCTCTCTCTCTCAAATAAATAAATAAAAATCCTTTAAAAATGCAGTTAATAGAAACAAACCTAGAGTTGACAAAAATGTTAAATCAGCTACTATAAAAAATTCAATATTTTAAAGGAAAAGATTGACATAATGGACAAAGAAATGGGGGATGCCATTAGAAAAATAGACACAGGGATGCCTGGGTGGTTCAGTCGGTTAAGCATCTGCCTTTGGCTCAGGTCATGATCCCAGTGTCCTGGGATTGAGTCCCACATCAGGCTCCTTGCTTAGCGGGGAGCCTGCTTCTCCCTCTGCCTGCTGCTCCCCCTGCTTGAGCTCTCTCTCTCTGGCAAATAAATACATAAAAATCTTAAAAAAAATAGGCACAATAAGAAAAAAACAAATGCAAATTCTAAAACTATGAAACAGCAATATAAGAATTTAAAATAAATCATTAGATAGGCTCGATAGAACTTTGGACACTGAAGAAGAAAAGATAAAGTAACTTGAAGACTGACTGACCAATAGAAATTATTGAAACTGCAACACTGAAAGAATAAAAAGGAGGAACCTCAGTAATGTGTGGAATAATATTAAGTGGTCTATCTATAAGTAATTGGAGTCTGGGAAGACAATGAAAGAGAAGTTGAGAAACAAAAATTATATGAGGACCTGAGTGTCAAAATGTTCTAAATTTGAATGAAAATATGCTCAATATCTCCCAGACAAGATTAAAAAAAATAAAGGACATTCAGTTACATTATAACCAAATTGTTGGAAATCAAAAGTAAAGAGAATTGCATCAAAAAGAATAAAACACCTAGGAATAAATTTAACCAAGGAGGTGAAAGACCTGTACAGTGAAAACTATATAACATTGATGAAATAAATTGAAGACAGCACAGATAACATTAATTCTTCCAATTAATATTATTAACATAATTAATATTATTAAAATGTTTGTACTACTAAAAGTAATCTACAGATTCAATGCAATCCGCATCAAAACACTAATGACATTTTTCACAGAAATAGAACAAACGGTCTTAAAATTCATATGGAATCACAAAAGACACAAAAAGCTAAATTAATCTTGAACCAAAAGAACAAAACTTGAGGCATCATGGTTTCTGATTTCAAATTATATTACAAAGCTGTAGTAATCAAAACTGTATGGTATTGGCATAGAAACAGACACAGAGATCAATGGAACAAAATAGAGAGCCCAGAAATAAAACCGTGCATATACAGTCAATTAATTTATAACAAAGGAGCTAAGAATGTATGATGGGGAAAGGACAGTCCCTTCAATAAACAGTGTTGGGAAAACTGGACAGCCACATGCAAAAGAATGAAACTAGACCACTATCTTACACCATACACAGAAATAAACTCAAAATGGATTAAAGACTTAAATGTAACACCTCAAACCATAAAATTCCTAGAAGGAAACATAGGTAAAAATCTCCTTGATATCAGTCTTAGTGACAATTTTTTGGTTGTGACAGCAAAAGCAACAAAAGTGGGACTACGACAAAGTAAAAAGCTTTGCACAGCGAAAGAAGTCAATAATATGAAAAGGCAACCTGCTGAATGGGAGACAATATTTATAAAACATATATCTGATGTGGGGTTAATAACCAAAATAAAGAACTCCTACAACTCTATAGCAAAACACATAATTTCATTAACAAATGGGTAAAGGATCTGAATAGACATTTTTTTTCTAAAGAAGACATACGAATGGTCAATAGGTACATGAAAAAGTGCTCAACACCACTAATCATCAGGTAAATGCAAATTAAAACCACAATGAGTTATTACCTCATACCTGTTATGATGGCTTTTGTTCTAAAGTCAATAGATGAAAAGTGTTGTCAAAGGTGTAGAGAAAAGGCAACCTTTACATTATTGGCATAAATTGGTAAATTAGTGCAGCCATTATGAGAAACAGTATGGAGGTTTATCAAAAAATTAAAATGGAACTTCCATATGGTTTAGCAATCTCACTTCCAGGTATATATCCAAAGGAAGCAAAATCAGAATTGCAGAGGGAACTGTGTGTACTCCCAGGTTTATTGCAGTAATCACAACACATAAGATAACAACCGAAGTGTTTGTCATGAGTGAATAAAAAAAAATGTGGTATATGTATAGAATGGAATACTATCCAGCCACAAAAGAAGGAAATCTTGCCATTTATGACAACATGGATGAACCTGGAGGACACTGTGCTAAGTGAAATAAGCCAGACATGAAAAGACAAATACTGCATGATCTTGCTTATATGTGGAATCTAAAAGAGTTGAACTCATAGTAAGAGGAAATAGAACAGTGGTTTTCAGGGACTAGGGCATGGGGAAAAGTAGGGGATTTTGACGAGGGTGCAGGTTTTCAGTTATAAGATGAATAAAGGTCTGGAGACCTAATGTACAACAAGATGACTATAATTAATAATAATTTGTTATTATTTATTTGTTTTAAAGATTTTATTAATTTTTTGACAGAGAGAGAGAGAGACAGCGAGAGAGGGAACGCAAGCAGGGGGAGTGGGAGAGGGAGAAGCAAGCTTCCCTCAGAGCAGGGAACTTGATGAGGGGCTCCATCCCAGGATCCTGGGATCATGACCTGAGCTGAAGGCAGACACTTAACGACTGAGCCACCCAGGCGCCCAGTAATTTGATTAGTGGAAATTTGCTAAGTGAATAGATCTCATGTGTTCTCACCACACATGCATACATTCAAAGGTAACTATATGATGTGATGGATATATATGTTAATTAGGTTGATTGTCATTTCACATCCTTGCATATGTATACCAAAACATTATGTGGTCCATGTTAAATATATACAATTTTTATTTGTCAGTCATACCTCAATAAAGCTGGAAAAGAATATGTATCTATAAAGGTACTCATAGAATAGAAATGAAACAAACAGGGTAGAAAATATATATACCATGCACCTACATCATAAGACACCCGAGGGAGCTATATTAATATCAGATAAAATCGATTTCAAGAGAAGAGCTTTACCAGGTATAAAGTGACATTTCATAGTGGTAAAATTTCATCAGGAAGACATAAGTGCTTTGAAGAAAAGCTACTTTAGTAATACAAGAGAAAAAAACAGGATATTTTATTTCTTTTGTTATTTTAATACTCAGAATTGTTTCTTAGGGGCGCCTGGGTGGCTCAGTCGTTAAGCGTCTGCCTTCGGCTCAGGTCATGGTCCCAGGGTCCTGGGATCGAGCCCCGCATCAGGCTCTCTGCTCCGCGGGAAGCCTGCTTCTCCCTTCCCCACTCCCCCTGCTTGTGTTTCCTCTCTCACTGTGTCTCTCTCTCTCTGTCAAATAAATAAATAAAATCTTTAAAAAAAAAAAAAAAAGAATTGTTTCTTAGACTACCTATACTTATAATTGTATATCAGTTTTAGTAGTATGCCATGGCTTTCTTTTATGATTTTTATGGTTATGACTGTGTGGCTGACGTGACTAGTATGACTGCATACTAATCATTTCCCGTCTTCCGTGCTCTCAGAACCCTAATTTTGTTTGGATGGCAATATGGCCCACCCCAGAGGATAAATCATGATTAGACTATCAATCAGAGCAATCCATTTCCATTTTTTTTAATGTTGGAATAGATACAAGCCTTTGTTTCTCTTCTGGCAAATAGAATATAAAAAGAATCTGCTTCTGTGTAAATTTGTCATTACATATAAGGGAGTCCTGTATAGAGAAAGCTTTTTTGTCCTATGTCTTTCATTCCTAGTTGGGTGCACTTGTGTAATGACATGTTTAGAATTGCAGCAGACATTATGAGGCATTGGTGAAGGCATTGCCACATTTTTGAGTGGAACAAAAAAAAAAATTGTAGAGTCTTTCGTGAATGAACTGAACTTTAAATGACCTATCTCCAGACATTTTGTGATATGAGGTTATTAAATGGCTTCCTTGTTTAAGTAACTAATTCTTGAGAATTCTGTTACTTTCAGCAAAGAACTTAAAGATTAATATTTAAGACGAACATTAATAGGGCTCCACAAGATATCCAGTTATATTTTGGGCTGCATAGTCACCATGAAGAGCCTAGGTAAATAATGTATCTAGGTATTTCATATTCCATCCAAAGTTGAAAAGGCTGTTAAATAAAAATAAGGGATTTTTTTTTACTTTAATAGTATACTTCATGTATAATATCTAATCCACTAAATATTCTTACTAATATATTTTTTAAGATTTTATTTATTTATCTGAGAGACAGTGAGAGCACTAGCAGGGGGAGCGGCAAAGGGAGAGGGAGAGGGACAAACAGACTCCCCACTGAGCATGGAGCCCCAGGCAGGGCTCAATCCCAGCCCCCTGAGATCATGACCTGAGACCTGGGATGCTTAACTGGCTGAGCCACCCAGGCACCCCAACTAATATTTTTTCAAACAATGCCATATATTCATTGAAATAGTTACAAAAACTTTCCTAGTGTTTCTGCCTTTTATAGTATACTATTTTCAGAATAATTTTGGCTTTTGTATTGGCTACTTTTATGTTATGTTATATTATTTTATGTTATATTAGAATTTTTATAACAGACTAAATAAAACAGGTTATTTAAATCAACTAGACTAAGATGTGACTTGTTAGAGACTGATGGCATAATGTGTGTCTAATATCTTTCTCTTTTTAACTGATCCTCAAATGGTGGGTCTCTGATTGTATGTATGCTCAACTGCCTTTTCTTGGGAACTTTTCTCTGGTCTCTTAAATAAATACTTAATATTTCAACTACTATCTACATTATTTTGTACCATTATAAACTCCACGCTCAGTTATTTTCAACGAATTTTGAAAAAACAAAAAATAAACTATTTTCATCTTTCTTTCCTTCTTAACTTTTATTATATTATATAAATTTTTGATATATTATTTTATATCTTTTTATACTGATAAAAAATATACCATAAAGAAGTCCCAAAGTCCATATTCATTCATTCATTCCTTCTTTCATGTATTCACTGATTTCTTGTTAATTTTATTTGACAAATATTTATTGAATGCCTACTATATTAGTGTCCAGTGAAAACATTATAGATACCAAGGTGACTTCACACATCCCATAGATTAACACAGAAAATGAATTAAAATAGTTATAACTCATAAGTTAGTAAGCTAAGTTAGTTCTTTAATGTTAGTTAAGCCAGTAATTTAAATGCTATAAAAGCAGTGTGTGCATGGCATTATGGTAACATTAAGGAGAGACATCTGATTTAGTATTTCTGAGGTTAAGAGTAGAAAAGATATAAAATATTGCTTCCAGTGACATTTTACCTTTATTTTGTAGGGAGTTAGTGAAAAAATGGCCAAAGGTTGCATTAGATCATTACTATCCCATAGAACGGTGTCTGTGATGGTGAAAATGTTCTATATTTGCACCATTTAATAAAGCATACACTAGTCACATGTGGCTAATAAGCACTTCAATTGTAGCTAGTGTGACTGAGGAACTGAATGTTAAGCTTTCAGTTAAATTTATATAGCCACATGTGGCTAGTAATCATCATGCTAGACCATGAAGCTCTTGAAGAGGAAAGTGCATAGAAAGAGGCATATAAGTTTGAGTTCTGTTGATTTAGGTATGATGTGATAAGATGCTTCAGGAAAAGAGGGTCATTCTTTAAGTTACAGAGGATCATAAAACTATTCAAGAGAGTTTGAAATTTTAAGTCCTAAAGGCAACAGGCCCATTAAAGTCTTTTACAGGAATGGTAAAAACCAAGTTACATTTCAAAAGACGATTATGACAGCAGAGGAGGGATGGATTGAAGTCCAAACACTGGAGACAGTCACCACTTAGATGAGTGCACATGCTACATTATGAGGGTACGAACTAAAACAGAGGCAGTGAAACAGAGGTTGGGGAGAGGACAGGAGAGAGGAACTGAATATATTCAATTGATATTTGGGAGGTAAAACTGATAAGACTAAGGGATATGTTAAATGTAAATTGTTAGGGAGAGGACATTATTAAGGATGACCCAGGTTTGGCTCAGAGGAAGGTGTGTTTAATTTTACGTAGATTGGGGTTGAAATGGATCTGAACTTCAGAATAGGGTTAACCTCTTACAGTATTAATTAACATTCTTGACTGGCTCTGAAAAATGATGGAGGGCCCCAGGACTCAGTACTACTCTTCTCCCCATGCTTTTCAATCTGTGATTTTACCTATCACCCAGCTTTATAAGCTGATAACTGTTAAATATGTACTTCCACCTTGATTACTCCACTGATTTCCAAACTCACATGGTGGTTGTCTCCTTGATATTCTAATTGGATGGGCAAAATGAAATTCTTCATGACCACCACCTCAACGTATTTCTCCAGGTAACATCATTCCACCCAGGTGCTCAAACTCAAAACCTGGAACTGATCCTTGATTCCTTATATTTCTTAACCTACTATATCCAAAATCCAAGGACATTTCAGCCCTGTTCCAAAACAGATTCAGTATCTGCCCACTTTTCTATATCTTCACTGATGCTTTCCAATTTCAAGCAAACATCAGTTCTTAACTGAATTGTCATCGTATCCTCCTACCTGGATTTCTAGCACTTCTTCCCACCCTTATACATTCAGTTCTTCAGCAAGCAGGCAAGTGTAATGTCAAAACAAATCTAATCATTAACCTTTACATGAACTAAACCTTCCTTCAGCTTCCCATTACACACTGAGAATGAATTCCAATCTTTGCATATTTACCATTCTCCCTTTTTATCTACAAGCTCACTCAGCATCTTTAGGTCTCTCTGTTTTTCCACATAGCCAAAGTTCATTGTTCCATTAAGGTCTTTACACTTGCTGATTCCTTTACTTGGAATGCTTTGTTTCTCATTATTTTCTTGATCGGTAACTACTTATGATGAAAATATCAGCTCAGTTTTGCCTTTTCTGACAGAGTGACTAGTTTGCTCTAGTCATTGGGACATAATAGCGTGCTGGTTTACTTATGTCATAGCACTTAAAACAAAATTATTATATTCACTTGTTTACTTATTTATTCACTCTTTCCTTCCCCTAGCATGTAATAACTGCAAATATATATATAATATATATATTCACACACACACATATATATATATCCCACAATATGTAGGTTCATTTTCTAATGAACATGGAATTAGAACAAATGAGGTTCAAGATCTTCAGTGTCGTTTCATATAGATCATTGTGATGTACACTCAAACATTTCATCTTATAAGAGAAAAAAATAATTCCAATAACTAGTATACTTGTGTATCAAGATTCTGCTTCTCTTTTCACTGGTCATGGCCAAAATGACAATTGTACTTCTCTGAACCATGCTTCCATATATTTTCCAGCTTCCATTCTTCATATTTCTTTTAAATATCATTAAACTAGGTAGTGGTGATCGTTCAAGTATCTACTTTTCTTTTCCAGGAAATAACAGGTCTGGTCCCAATACAAACTGATGTAATTATTGTAGTTCTTCGACAGCAGTCTTATTTCCCTGTTTTCAAGTCTTGAGGGATGTTTTATTATCAACTCTATGAACTATAAATATCAACCTAAAGGGCAATTGAATATAGAGATTTGGAGTTCAAGAGAGAGAAGTAATGAAAAGGAGGCTTTGGGAATTACTGATATACCTGTCAATTGTTCTTACACCTGTGTCATTATCAGAATCACCTGAACATCATTTAAAATATAGATTCCAGGAGCTTGTCATCAGACATTGTAATTCAGTGGATCTGGGCCAGGAACTGAAAATTTATATATGAATGCGTGTGAATGAGGAGAAATAAACAGGTTGGGGAGGTGGTGACAGGATTTAAGGGAAGCAGCTAAGCCACTGAGGGGAATTAGGCAAGAGACTTGACCACGTATAAGTGAAGGTATAACTTGTCAATATTCTGAACCAGTTCTCTAGGAAAAGAAGTCTAAATTTTGAATGATTTTTGAAGTACTTCTGGAGGTAAATATGAATACATATTCTTACATGCAATTAGTCACAAATTTTCTGTTATTTTGTTATATCTGTATTTGAACAGAAAGCCCAAAGAAATATACATCATTTAAAAAAGTAGATTCTTGCCTTAAAATGGAATAAATTAAATTTAAATAAGCCAAATTATATCTTATATTCATTGGAGAAGCTGATTATGTAGGAATATTTTCTTAAGCATTGTTTTGTAAAGCAAAAAAGTCTTATAATCTAAATGATCACCATTTAATACATTTTTATAAATGTGGATTTTCTATAGTGAGCACATATTTTTTAAGTAGGTCATATCTGCCATGAAAAATGTTAACTAAAAGAAGCTATAGTTTTGTGTATGTGTTTACATACTAATTTGTCATTTACATTTCTAGTATACAGAAACACAGAAAAGCATATAAAATTACATATCTGTATATATTTGATCTTGTATCCAATGTCATGAAAAATAGCATTTTTGATAGAAAAGTTATAGCACATATTTTTAGATATAATTTGCATTCAACCCACATGAAAGCTGTAGAAATCCGTTCTATTTGAAAATTAATTATTCTTGTCCTCAATATTGCCTTTGACAAGGTAAGAAACAGTTGGATTCATTCTAATTTGCTTCAAGTAGTGGTAATTAGAGAGGGTGTGAAGAACAGCTCTCCACTCAATTCTCTCTAATTATTATAAGATACATAATAAACCTCTTAGAAAAGCAAATGCTTTGAGTCCATTACCCCCACTCCTCTGGAAATATAAAGTAACATGTTCTTTCTCTTTTTTGGTTTCATTTAAAAAGAAATGTGTTGAGGAGCCATTGCAGATTTTCATGGGAAACCATTTTTGAAGGTTTTTAAAGTTAAGATATGGAGCAGACTAAAACGCTCTGAAATTTTTCACAAGTTTTTCTATCACATCATATCTTCTCCATCTTGTGTTATTAGAGTGGCCTTATGTTTATTCCTCATGAATTTAATTTGGTTTCTGTTCAGTAGCCTGGCCTATTGAGATATGCTTGAATCCGGATTGTTCTCGTTATTTTCATGCCCAATTTTTAGTCATTTGCAGATATGAGGAGCATATTTTGAACATCTTCACTCTTTTTTCACTGCAATAGCACAGAAAAAGTCCAAGCTCTGTGATACTTTACTAGATTTCCCTTTATGTTGACCAGGTGTCAATAACCAATTTTCACTGGTGTCAGTCGCACAATGTGGCTCAGTTTCACCTAATCATAGTGTGATTGTTCCCTATTTTATTGAAGCTGTGTTCTAGAAGAGTCACAACACACTTCCAGAGTTTTCTTGTGACTAATCTCTAGAACTGGCAAAGTCCCCAAACAAGAACTGAAAAGGCAGAGAATAAAGTTGGGATAAGGCGAGACTGGGAACCAGGCTTTATTCCAATATATATGATCTTACACAACAATAGAGTTTTGGAAGGACAAGTACATTTCCTCCTAGAATTAGGTAAATGTGGTTAGCCAACTAGTGGTCCTTCAAAGATGTTGGTGCACTAATCTCTGTTAACTGTGAATATGTTAACTTACATAGCAAAAGGAACTTTGAAGATATAATTGGGTTGTGTACCTTAAAGTAGGGAAATTATCCTGGATCATTGGAATGGGCTCATTCTAATCACATGAGCCTGTAGAAGCAGAGAACAATCTTTAGCTGGAAGAAGGCAGAAGATAGATATGTCAGAAGGGGTATCAGAGAGATTCTGAGCATTAAAATGTTTTGACATGCCATTTCAGGCTGAGATGTAGGGGTTCACTTGCAAGAATAGGGGAGAAGCTACTTCTGGGAACACGGGGGGTCCCTAACTGACAGCTAGTGGGGGAGATAGGGGCCTCCGTCCAACAACAGAAAGGAATCAGATTTTTTTTTTTTTAAAGATTTTATTTATTTATTTGACAGAGAGAGAGAGAGAGCACAAGTAGGCAGAGCGGCAGGCAGAGGGAGAGGGAGAAGCAGGCTTCCCGCGGAGCAGGGAGCCCGATGCGGGGCTCGATCCCAGGACCCTGGGATCATGACCTGAGCCGAAGGCAGACGCTTAACGACTGAGCCACCCAGGCGCCCCAGGAATCAGATTTTTAACAACCTGAATGACCCAGGGAACAGATTCTTCTATGGAGCCTCTTGATAAGAACCCAGCAGGGCAACACTTTGATTCTGTCCTGGGAATCCAACCCAAAGCACAAGAACAAATTGAGCCAGCAGACTATGGTGTACAGACCAGTGAAAAAAAAAATAAATGTGTTGTTTAAAACCACTCAATTTGTGTAATCTATGTAGCAACGATAGAAAATCAATACAATTAATATCTTTAATAATTTTGATATGAAGTTTAGTTGATTTTATGTAAGCAAAATGACAATAGTGATTTCTTGAAGTTAAGCTTTTACTTAATCGCATCAAAATTTATTGATTGTTATTTTTATGTTACATATTTACTAACCTAAACTAAATTTTTACTTGTGATCAACATTAAATATGGGTAATATTTGCTAGGCTTCAGTTTTATGGGAAAATATTTTCCCTTATGTTATATCAAACAGTTATGGAAATTGAAGAAGGAATGGAATAGTTTGGTTTTATCATGATCAGAACAGTTTTCATAAATAAATGACCAGTTGCAGTTAAAAGTGTTCTTCATTTGGGGCACCTGGGTGGCTCAGTTGGTTAAGCGTCCAACTGTTGAATTCAGCTCAGGTCAGGATCTCAGGAGAGTGAAATCGAGTCCTGCCTCAGGCTCAGGGTGGAGCCTGTGAAAGATTCTCTCTCTTTCTCTCTCTCTCTCTCTGTCTCTCCCCACACCTCCCTCTCTAAAAAACAAAACAAAACAAAACAAAAAAGTTCTTCATTGAATGTCAGGACATCTGGGTTCTTTGATGACTGTGATTCACATCAGCTAGTGTCCTTGAGTAACTCTCTGATCTCTCAGGATGCCAGCAGCCTTGTCTGTAAAACAGGAGAATTCGTAAAAATGATCTGAAAGACCCTTGCCAGCACTGAGAGCCTGTAGCTCTGGGAACAGTGGATTCAAGGACAGGTGGGGATTGACAATAAGAAATGGAAAAGGGGAAACTGTTCTTACCTTATCTTTCTTAGAGAGTGGTTGTGAGGATAAAAATAATAAAAACAAAAATATTTTCCCTTTCTACCTTCAGGTATTTTCCATCTGGGATTAGATTTTAATTCATTTGGACTAGCCAGGTGCTCACTTACTATCCCATTGTCTTTCCTGTGCTTCAAGTCCCTCCATATGTTGTTTACTCCACCTTTCTGATTTGAAAAGTGTTTAACATTTGCTTAACAGAACCGAAGCAAACACAAGTTTTGATATTTCCCTTCTGTTGGTCATCCATTAACATTTATTTTATTCCCAAATCAGTGAAATCTGTCCTTTAATTTTTCTGTCTTCACATCGTTTTTAAAATCTTTTAAAACATTTTATTACATTTCTTTAAAAAAAAATGTCTTTGTTTCATTCTGGAGATACCCTACCTGAACCAGGGACAATAGCCAATAATACTTTTTAGATAGATATTTACTGCCTGTTTTTAAAATATACCCAGTTGCACCTTATCATCAAATACATGTAGCTACAAATGGGGTTGGCATTATATTATGCAATGAAAACATGACCAATTTGTCAAGTTAAATGGAAAAAAATTAAATAATCTCAAATGCCTGAATCACTTCAAATTTTGAAAACTAAACTATTATAGAATTTTATCGATTAAATTAAATTAATATCGATGTAATTTTGTACAATAGAATAGATTGCCTACAGGGGATCTGGGAAATATTGTTAGACTTATTTAATTATACAGCTGCTTAAGGTCGAGATATTTTGCTGCAGGAAGTGTGTAGATTAGGATAAATAGAGACCTAAGGGATTGGATTTTTTTCTAAATCTGGATTATAATGGCCGTGTTTGTAAGATGTTATTTTTTCTCAGGATCTTGTTTCTTGTTAAGTGTATGTGAAATTTGGGCTAAATGTTTAGTGTATTCCTCCTACAGCCTGCTTGCTGTTTGAAACATGGGAAAGACCCTCCCTTAATACCGTTTGCTGTTGTGCTAAGCAGTATTAAGGGAGGGTCTTTCCCATGTTTCAGAAGGAGCAGCCTAGAGCATACCAGGCTGTGGTCAGGTTCCTATAGCTGCATACACCACCTACTTGTTCATTCCTAGCACTTGACTTGGGCTTTTATTCGACATAAATTTTCCTAAACTTCCTGCTAGCAAACCTTTACATGAACCCTAACAACTTCTATGTGTATGTGGAAAAGCATCCCTTCCACACGTAGCACCCTTCCCACGCACTAACCTGTGCTTTGGAACTTTCCTTCTTACCTCTCACTACTCACTACCTCTCCTTTCCCTAAGTTTTCCTTTTCTACCTCTTATTTGGGTTTTTTCTCAGACCTTTGCACATGCTTAAGTTTCTCACATCTTTTTTTTTTTTTTAAATTTTTTTTATTGTTTAAGTTTCTCACATCTTAAATCTTTTCATTTCAGCTACTTCTTATTTCTCTCCTTATATCCCCAATCCCCCAATTTGGTGTGTACTTTCTATTTTTCTATTTCCCACTCCTCCTCAATCCACTTCATTATGACTTCTAATAGCACCAGTTCCTTTCTAAGTGGTTAAATGTACTGGAAATTTTTCCAGAACTCATTTTATTCGACCTCTCAGAGGCATGGGACCCTGTTGGTAACTCATTCCTTATTGACACTCTCTTCTCTTTTCCCAACTATATCCCCTGGCTTTCTCCTATCTAACTGGCTGTCTTGTCTCTTTTGACGGTGAAAGCTCTTCTGGTAATCAGGTACTGAAATTTCTCAACGCTGTGTTCTGCACTCTCTACACTTTTCTTCATATGTATTCTCCCTACCTCAGACTTCAGTGACATGTGCAGCATTTCCACATGGATGTTCGAAAGGGATGTCAAATTCAAAATGTCTGTGACCAAACCATACTCTTTCCTCCCACATCTGGTCCTTGACTGTGGTTTTCTACCTCAGACAATCACTTCACAAGCCATCCAGTTAGTCAAGCCAAAAACAGGAGTTATTTTTGGTGCATCCCTTTGTCTCACATCCTATGTGTTTTTCCCCTCCTGAATATATTTTTGAATCTGCCATTCTCTATACTTCTACCAACTGCACCCTAGTCTGAGCCTCCATCTTCTTTCTCCTGAACGACTATTTTGGCCTCCTGACAGGTAACCCTGCATCCATCCTGCCCACCTTCCAATTCTTTTACATATTTCAGCCAGGGTACATTTTCAAAATAGACATTTTTACTACCTTTGATCATGAAACTCTTTACTTATTCTTCATGGCAGGGTAAAAAATCCACAATTTTAAATATAATTAAAGCAGATATCTCTTTATGGCCTGGTCCTTGCTTACTATGTAGGTTTTATCTCATATGATTCTACTTACTCTTTCTTACCATACCAGATTTTTGTCCATCTTTTCACTCCTGGAATGTTACAATTTTCCTATAATACTAACAGTATCACTGAGCACATTGTTTCTCTGACTGTTGTTTTTTCTTCCTTCTCACCCCCATAGGTAACTTTTACTTACCCTTCAGCTCTGACTGTCAAAATATCTTCCTCACTGTGCTTTCATGGAATCATATATTTTGTGTTTTTTTTTTTTTTTCTCCTCATTTGGTGTGGCAGCTAATCTCAGCTTGTACTTACACAATGATTAATGTGACCACTGGAATAACTTCTCCATCCCACTGGATTGTCAAGCCCACGAAAGTTGAAAATAAATCAACTTTTGCTTATAACTGAATCTGTTGTTTCTAGGTTCTCAATAAAATTTTTTTTTAAAGATTTTATTTATTTATTTGACAGAGAGAGATAGTGAAAGCAGGAACACAAGCAGGGGGAGTGGGAAAGGGAGAGGGAGAAGCAGGCCTCCCGCTGAGCAGGGAGCCCAATGCGAGGCTCGATCCCACGACCCTGGGATCATGACCTGAGCTGAAGGCAGACGCTTAAAGACTGAGCCACCCAGGCGCCCCTCAATAAAAGTTTTTATATTGATTGAATGATTCTTGTCATCCTTAAACTATAACCAAAATGCAAATTTCTCCATACCTCTGCAGTGACTTCAATTATATTTTTAAGCTTTCTTACCCACCATTCTCCTAGTACTAACTCCTCACTCCTCCTTGTCAATGCTTCCTCATTAGCTTACATTTCCAATAAATATCCCTATACTCTTTACCCCTTCAAAATATTTCTTCTACCTTTTTGACTTATTGCTACTTCTTATGCATCTAGGAGCTGGAATCTGCTATGAATAATTTTAATGCAATTAAGATAGGTCTAAAACATTGATTTTGTAAGCCTCTGTAAAATTCTCTGCCCTTTTTGTTAAAGATAACCAACTACATCACCTTCTTGTATTTTCCATTGTTGTCATCTGTTGCCCTCCGGGTCATTCCCCAATATTTTCCAAAGACTTTGAATTCCATTAATTTATATATTCATGTAAAATAACTGATGAGTTCTTCTCATGCTCTGGACTCTGAGGTTGAACTATTAAACAACACATAAAAGGCCCAGCTGTTACATGGCAGTGAAGTATGGGAGAGAGAACATATGGTCAACAGACAAGAAAATTGATTAATGGGTTATCTTCAGATAGTCAAGAAACTAAGAGGGAAAATAATGCAAGGTGGTTCAGAAGAGACTGAGGGAGATATTTAGTTTAGATTATTTGGATGGTCTGGGAAAGCCTGTGAGGAGGTACATGGAAACCTAATATCCTTGAGGCTAACAACTTTCACAGTTACATTGTGGAAGTGGTAAACTTTTAAAGCCTGAGCCCCAGTAAATGAGTCTCCAGATGACTTAAGGAGTGGGGATAGGGTACACCTCTGGAGCTTCTGTTGTTAACATATATTTGTCTTCTTTCCTGCTTCCCAACCACTATACACAGAGATACACAAACTAGATGATTTCAACCTTCCCTATGTTTTTGCCTCTTTGGAATGATCTAAACCTTGGGGGAAGGTGGAGGAGCCAGGGGAAAGCTCAGATGGTTCAGTCTAAGCCCACTGGCTCAGGACAGACAATGATCTGAGAGGAGCAATGTGGCATTCTAGAAATCTTTCCCTATCTATTCCTCTTCTAAAATGCCTGCCTTTTTTCTGCTTCCAGCATCCCATCCTGGCCCCATCCACAAGAGGAATACCACCACCTTCTGGCTCCTCAAGAGATTTTCCTCTAAGTTCCTGTGCGTGTGTGTGTGTGTGTGTGTGTGTGTGTGTGTGTGTGTGTTGGGTGTGTGGTTAAGGGTTCTATGACTTATTACTTCCCTTTGGTTTCTCTGACATCTCTATGGTTGAATCAGAGTGGAAGCTGCCAGCTTGTAGTTCACTCTGTAGTTAAAAAAAGTCTACCAGTTACCTAATTGCACATGAAAAATAACACAACACAACACAAAACAAAACGAAAAACCCTTCTTAGTCCTATTTTTACTTGACCTCGACCTCTTTGTAAGATTTGAGTCTGTTGACCACTCTTCCATTTCTTAGGACTCCCCCTTCTTAAAGATTCCACTACACCATTCTCCTCTGATCAATGGTCCATCCTATGTGTTTCTAGATAAAACTCAATGTCTTAAATATAACACATGAGACTCTTTTAGTCCTCTCCACCATGGCAGACACATTCACCTCCATACTGTACCCATGGCACAATCCTGCTTGAGTCATTAGTCACCAATATGTGCCTTGTATCAGTCTCTTTCTTGGCTATCTTGTTTATCACATGCTGTTCCTTCTGCTTGGATTATCCCTCTTCCCCACCCCTCTCTTTCCCATCTCCTCAGCAAACTCTTTTCTTTTCTAGGGAAAACAAAGACAAAAAAGAAAACAAAATAGCATTTGTATTGCTTGCATCATCTAGCATGCCAGAACTCTTTCCACTGTTCCTATATTTTGACTTTTTTTTCATGTTGCTCTAGTGTTTAGTTTATATCTTGTCTTGTGACTCTATGATTAAATTGTGAGCTCCTGCATGGCATGGGCTTTGTTCCTTCAACAATTTGGGGTATATACTAGTTAGTTAATAAACATCTGTTACATTAATAATTTAAAGAACAATAAATGTTTGCCATGGGCAAGGTTCTTATAAAAATAGCTAGTTAGTATATTGATAAAGTAATTTTCATAGAAAAAAATGTGGTTTCTTTTTGTTGTTGTTATTAAACTTCCACTTTGTAGAGAACAATATTGCCAACTTACTAATAGATTAGAGCCCAAAGTTCTGGATTTTTCAGAAGCATAGATAATGTTAGAACAAAAAAAAAATTAGATGTCATTGCAAGGCATTTGTTTATTTTTATGAAAAATATTTGCTGTACACACTGATTTTATATTGGCATATTATAGATACTATTTAAGTACAAATGTTCCTTGACTTACAGTGGGGTAAAGTCCTGATAAACCCATTGTATTTATTTATTTTTTTATTATGTTATGTTAATCACCATACATTACATCATTAGTTTTTGATGTAGTGTTCCATGAGTCATTGTTTGCGTATAACACCCAGTGCTCCATGCAGTACGTGCTCTCCTTAATACCCATCACCAGGCTAATTCATCCCCCCACCCCCTCCCCTCTAGAACCCTCAGTTTGCTTCTCAGAGTCCATAGTCTCTCATAGTTCGTCTCCCCCTCCGATTTCCCCCCTTCATTTTCCCCTTCCTGCTATCTTCTTCTTCTTTTTTTTTTTTTTTAACATATAATGTATTATTTGTTTCAGAGGTATAAGTCTGTGATTCAACAGCCTTACACAATTCACAACACTCACCATAGCACATACCCTCCCCAATGTCTATCACCCAGCCACCCCATCTCTCCCACCCCTCCCCACTCCAGCAACACTCAGTTTGTTTCCTGAGATTAAGAATTCCTCATATCAGGGGCTCCTGGGTGGCTCAGTCGTTAAGCGTCTGCTTTCGGCTCAGGTCATGATCCCAGGGTCCTGGGATCTAGCCCCGCATCAGGCTCCCTGCTCGACGGGGAGCCTGCTTCTCCCTCTCCCACTCCCCCTGCTTGTGTTCCCTCTCTCGCTGTGTCTTTCTCTGTCAAATAAATAAATAAAATCTTAAAAAAAAAAAGAATTCCTCATATCAGTGAGGTCATATGATACAAGTCTTTCTCTGATTGACTTATTTCGCTCAGCATAATACCCTCCAGTTCCATCCACGTCATTGCAAATGGCAAGATTTCATTCCTTTTGATGGCTGCATAATATTCCATTGTATATATATACCACATCTTCTTTATCCATTCATCTGTTGATGGACATCTTGGCTCTTTCCATAGTTTGGCTATTGTGGACGTTGGTGCTATAAACATCGGGGTGCACGTACCCCTTCGGGTCCCTACATTTGTATCTTTGGGGTAAATACCCAGTAGTGCAATTGCTGGGTCATATGGTAGCTCTATTTTCAACTTTTTGAGGAACCTCCATACTGTTTTCCAGAGTGGCTGCACCAGCTTGCATTCCCACTAGCAGTGTAGGAGGGTTCCCCTTTCTCTGCATCCTCGCCAACATATGTCATTTCCTGACTTGTTAATTTTAACCATTCTGACTGGTGTGAGATGTGATAAACCCATTGTAAATTGAAATATCATGAGTCAAAAGTGCATTTAATATGCCTAACCTATCAAGCATCATAGTTTAGCCTAACCTACCTTAAGTGCGCTCAGAACAGTTACATTAGTCCCCAGTGTAAGTTTTAGTTGGGCAAAGTCAACTACCACAAACCTATTGAATAAAGGGTTGAATATCTTATGTAATTGATTAAATACTGTACTGAAGGTGAGAAACAGAATGGTTGTGTGGGTGCAGAATGGTTGTAAGTGTATCGATTGTTTACCCTCATGATCACGTGGCTGACTGGAAGCTGCCACTGCCCAGCATCACAAGACAATTGTACTGCATATCACAAGCCTGGGAAAACATCAAAATTCAAAATTCAAAGAATATATATTGCTTTTGCACCGTCATAAAGTCAAAAATTGTAAGTTGAATCACAGTAAGTCAGAAACTGTAGTTTCCGTTAGATGAAGTTTGAGGAAATTTGTATAACTGAGCAAAACAGAAGAATCCACCAAAAATAAACATACCTGACTTTCAGCTACTCTTCCCCTTTTAAAAATCTCAAAAACAATTTAGAGGAAGATAAAATGCCAATAATACTGCAAAGGAGGTCATTCATTCCTACACAAACAATTTATCATGTGTTTTTGTGTTTGAAAAATAAAGTTGATTAAAAGAAAGTCTTTCCTGGAGGCAAATTAACCAGAACATTCCTTCTTTCTCTACCAAGGTGGATGATATACTACCACTATAGGGACTGTTAAGGAGGCTTAAAGTCCAAACAAACAAAAAGATCACTTATAATTATGTTAACTCCTTTTCCTCTATCTACTTGATGTAATATTTTTTGTTATTTTCTTAAGGTTTATGAAATATTAATTCTTGCTAGTACCATTCTAAGAGGCTCTGAACACATTATTTTTTAAATAAAAGGTAATTTCCCTTTCATTAATGCCAAAAAGAATTAACTACACTTTATATTTGATTCAGGATTAATCAGTCATATTTTCTAATAGACATTTATTTTGATTAAAAGGTAAAAAAAATATTAACCTGGAATAATTCCCTCTTCATCTGATATGCACTCTCATCATGTCAGTGAACTTAGCTATTTTGCATCCATAAAACTACTCCTACTTCAGTTTCTATTACTTTTCTGCATATTTGACAATTAATACTTTATTTCTTACTGCTACCTAAGGCTGCACTAATTTTCTTGCAGATGAGGTTTGTCAGTCTCGTTCTATTTTTATCCCACTGGAGAGGGACTTACTGGTGTTTCATTTGACAAGCTTCCTGATCTTCAGCACGGTCCCAAGGTGGTTTATGTGAAGACAGATACAAAAGCAAACTCATTTTAAATCTGTATCCTGTTAGAAAGCAGTGGTTATTGCTAGAATTTTAAGGGTTCATTTTCAAGTTCTTGCCGCAGATGGGTATGAAGTCTATGTGGTTATGCTGATTTTGAAGGACTGGGAATATTACTGAATGATGGTGTAGTTTTTGCATCAGAAATGAAGGCTCATAAATCCTATTTGTCTAATTTATCTGTGCGGCTTTTCTGCTCAGCTTCAGTTAATATCATTAAATTCTTATCTAATTATAATGCAAGCAAACTGACTGCCAGAACCAAGACTGTGTCAGCATTTTCTTTGCAAACTTCTAATCTCAAAGGTTTGGAATAAACTAACCCCAAAAATGATATTGGCTGATACACCTTAGAATGCTAATTCTCACAGCCAAAATGAGTTGTGTGCTGCTTCTTATTTGGAAACATAAATAAGACTTTGCTGTGGTTGTTTTAAATACCTCAAGATAAGCTTATGTATGAGAAATATGATTATTTTTATGGCAAAGATTTCTCATGAGAGGCTGTTTTCTTTTTTATATCTGAAAGACATCATCAGTTATTTCTATAATCATAACACACAACCTTCTCCTTCCTGGTGTGTTCCCTATGTCTCAATCAGATCTCTCATGTCTTTTCAATAGAAGTCCTTTGAAAATTTCTGGGGTGGGGGGTGGCATTTCTAACTATCATGTGTGATAAAAGTACAAGTAAAAATTGCTGTAATCCAAAAGTGCAGGTTTGGTTTGTTAGTTGGTCTAATGTCATCCATGGAAGTCGTGAACATATCGTGAGCTATATAGATTGTGCTATTTAAACTTCACATGAAATATTTAAAATTCTCTGATTATTTTTATTGAGATATATTTAATAAAACAATGCACAAATCTTAACTGGTCAGTACAAGGAGTTTTACAATAGCATATGCCATATTACCACCACTTACAGCAAGATTAAGAACTTTTCTTTCCCTTCAGAAAGTTCCTTGATACCCCTTACCAGGCAATTATTCTCCAATGCTCCTTCAACCATTATCCAATTTCTTTCCTGTTAGAATAATTTGTTTGTTTTAGAAATTTTATATAAATAAAATCACACAGGAAGTATTCTTTCTAGCTCTTTTGTTTCTAGCAAGTCATTGTGCTTATCATTCTTTTTATTACTGAATAATATCTTATTGTACATGTATAAACCTTCTCTTGGATGTCTGGGTCACAGACCAGGTGTAAGATTACCTTTATAGATAAATATCAAATAGTTCTCCAAAAAAGGTTGAACATTTTATACTCCCAACAATAATGTATGAAAGTACCAGTTGCTGGACATTCTGATATTTGATTTGGTCAGTCTTTCAGATTTTAGTCATTCTAGTTGATAAGTAGTTGTATCTCATTGTGGTTACAATTTATATTTTTCTGGGAACTAATGACATTAAAAACCTTTTTATCTATTTATTGTCCATTCATAGATATTCTCTTAAAAACTGTTTAAGTATTTTGCTCACTTTTGTCACATTAATTTTTAAATTATTAATTTGTGCTTTTTATATGTTCTGGAAGTAAGTGCTTTGTTAGATATATATACTATAAATATTTTTCATAGGTTGTAGCTTGCATATTATTTTCTTTTCATGAGCAGAGCAGAAATTTTTAAATTTTAAACATTTGTAATCTATCAATTTTCTTTTCTTCTGGAATTTGTGTTTTGTTGTTGTTGTGTTGTCAGTCTTAGAACTCTTTATCTTCCCTTAGGTTGTGAAAATTACCTGTTTTCTTCTAGAAGATTTACAGTTTCATGCTTAGGTCCAAGATCCGTCTTGATCTAATTTCTGGGCATGAATAAGGTGAGAATCAAGGTTCATCTTCCCCTCCCCCATCAATATCCAGTTGTTCTAAGAACATCTGTTAAAAAAATTCTTTACCTGATGAATGGACTTAAATCAATTGTCCAGGGTATATTTATGGACTCTCTATTCCTTTACGTTCATCTATTTATCTATCTTTATGCCAATAAAACCTTATGTCTTCACGATATATATAGTAGTAATTCTTGAAGTCAGGTATTTCAAATCCTTTAAATTTGAACTTTGTTTTTCTTTTCAAACTTCTTTTGGTTATTTAAATTGTTTTGGCTGGGCGCTTGGGTGGCTCAGTCGTTAAGCGTCTGTCTTTGGCTCAGGTCATGGTCCCAGGGTCCTGGGATCGACTCCCGCATCGGGCTCCCTGCTCATCAGGAGGCCTGCTTCTTCCTCTGCCACTCCCACTGCTTGTGTTCCTGCTCTCACTGTCTCTCTCTCTGTCAAATAAATAAATAAAATCTTTTAAAAAAAATAAATTGTTTTGGCTGTTCAAAGCCCTTTTCTTCCATTAAAAAAAAATGTTTTAGAATATGTTTGTCAATTCTTAAAAAAACAAACAAACACTCATTAGGATTTTGATTGAGATTGATACTAATCTGTAGATCATTTGGGGAAGATTTGACATCAGTGATAGTTAATTTTATGTATCAACTTGGCTAGGCTACACTGCCCACTTATTTGGTCAAACACTGGTCAAGATACTGCTGAGAAGGTATTTGTGGGTATGATTAACATTTAAAATCAGTTAACTTTAAAAGTAAGTCAGAATACTTTCCTTAATGTAAGTGGGCCTTATCCAATTTATATGAGGGTCTTAAGAGTAAAGCCTGAGATTTTCCAAAGAAGGAATTTTGCCTTAATATTGCAACATAGAAATCTTACCTGACCCTGCTGGCCTGCCCTGTGGATTCCAGATGTAAGAGCCCTCACATTATGTGATCCAGTTCCTCAAAATAAATCTCTCTCTCTCATACACACATATATACACACAGATATACATACATAAACATGCATATATATACACATACATATATATACATGTGTATATATACATATATGTGTGTGTGTATATGTATATGTGTGTGTGTGTATATATATACACAGTTGGTTTTGTTTCTCTGGAGAACCCTGAATAAATTGATTTTTGAATGTTATTTATTTATTTATTTATTTATTTAAATTTTTGTTTTTGAGAGAGAGAGAGAGCATGTGTGAGCAAGGGAGGGGCAGAGAGATTGGGAGGGAGAGAATCCCAAGCAGGCTCCACGCCCAGGGCAGACCCCGACATGGGGCTGGATCTCACGACCCTGAGATCATGACCTGAGCCAAAATCAAGGGTCAGATACTTAACCAACTGAGCCATCTAAGAACCACTTGAATTTTATTTTTTAGTTGTGGGTTAAAGAGAAGTTCAATTGGTTTTCTGTAATAACATTTTTTTCCTTTAGTCATACTATTTTCAGTTAGTTATAATAATTTGTAGATTGTTTTGAATTTTCTATGTACTGCACCAGTTATCTGATTATTGTTGACAGGAATTTTGTTACACTTTTTAACAACCTAATGGACTTTTAATACCTTAGCTATCAAAATAATAAACATATGTTTCATGCAAAAGCTTTTTAAAAGATGGTATTCAATACTAAGCTGCTTATTGTACAAGATTAAAAATGATAATCTCCTTATTTATAAGTAAATACATCTGTCAGTATTCCCATTTTCATTTTTATTGTGTAATCATTTGTGACTCCATGTGAGGTTCTGCCTGTTCTTTGTTTGTGAGGCTATTGTTGTTGGTTTGGCTTTTCTTTTCTTTTTTTTTTTTTTTTTTTTTTTTTTTAAAGATTTTATTTATTTATTTGACAGAGAGAGACACAGCGAGAGAGGGAACACAAGCAGGGGGAGAGGGAGAAGCAGGCTTCCGGCAGAGCAGGGAGCCCGATGCGGGGCTCGATCCCAGGACCCTGGGATCATGACCTGAGCCGAAGGCAGACGCTTAACGACTGAGCCACCCAGGCGCCCCCAAGAATATTTTTTTTTTTTTTTAAGATTTTATTTATTTATTTGAGAGAGAGAGAGAACGAGAGAGAGGGGGGAGGGTCAGAGGGAGAAACAGACTCCCCGCCGAGCAGGGAACCCGATGCGGGACTCGATCCAGGGACTCCAGGATCATGACCTGAGCCGAAGGCAGTCGCTTAACCAACTGAGCCACCCAGGCGCCCCTTCTTTTTTTTTTTTTTTTTTTTAAGATTTTTTTATTTATTTGCAAGAGAGAGAATGAGAGACAGAGAGCATGAGAGGGAGGAGGGTCAGAGGGAGAAGCAGACTCCCCGCTGAGCAGGGAGCCTGATGCGGGACTCGATCCCAGGACTCCAGGATCATGACCTGAGCCGAAGGCAGTCGCTTAACCAACTGAGCCACCCAGGCGCCCCTGGTTTGGCTTTTCAATATGCATTCCGAACCCCTTCTATCTATGCTCCAAACCCTTTTCCTTCAGAGACCAGAAAACTTAAAACTACATTTCTTAGCCTCCCTTGAGTTCTTTCTGAGACTTAGATTCTACTACTCTGTTGTATACTCAATAGGTTTGGATTTGGAACTGAGTCATATGAGGAAAGACCTAGAATGTGGAGATCTATTTTGCTGCTGTGAGACACGGTGGAGGCATCATTGTCCAGGAGGAGGCAGGTGCACAGCCAGCTTCCAAATTTAGGCTGGCTTCCTGATCCAGTGGCCTTTGGATCCAGGCAGGAGCAGTGCAGTTCTGAAGCCAATAACGTTTTTGTGTGTGTTTTAATGTAAGTATCATATATTTAGTTATTTTGATTTTTTAAAAATTTTATTGTATTATGTTATGGTAATCACCATACATTACAGCATTAGTTTTTGATGTAGTGTTCCGTGCTTCATTGTTTGCGTATAACACCCAGTAATTCAATAGCTGTCACAAGTAGCTGCTTTCTTGGCAGCAGAGTTTGACATTGCATGGTATTCTTGATAACTCATTTTAGAGTCTGTATCTGTAGCACTTCTTTTTTTTTTTTAAAGATTTTATTTATTTATTTGAGAGAGAGAGAATGAGAGAGAGCGAGTACATGAGAGGGGGGAGGGTCAGAGGGAGAAGCAGACTCCCTGCCGAGCAGGGAGCCCGATGCGGGACTCGATCCAGGGACTCCAGGATCATGACCTGAGCCGAAGGCAGTCGCTTAACCAACTGAGCCACCCAGGCGCCCTCTGTAGCACTTCTGAAGAATCTATAACCATTTACTATTTCCTTCACATAGCTGGGATGGATTCTATCCTATTTAGCAAAATCCTGACCAATACTTGCAATTGGGAATTTCTTTTATATGCAATCAGTTACGAGTTAAATAATACTAACAAAATTATACTAAACCTGAATACTTTGGAGACATTTTTAAAATGCCATGAGAGGCATAAAACTGAAAAAGAAAATGAGGAATTTTAAATTTGGTGGAAATAACATGAATTAGACACACATTGCTTTATATATTAACAGATTTATATAACATTCTGTATCACAGGTAGTAAAAAATAAAAAATTAGGGAAGTTGAAATACTTTCATTTTAATTGATGAAACACCTTCCCTTAATTGGGTATATCAAATAGCTATTGTGAATCTAAGAGACTGAATAAAATATTTTACCTGCTAAGTTAATAAGAAAAAAAAAAGAAAGGGGAGCGCTAGATGTTAAAGCACTCAAATGCAGTTAATACCATACAACCCTGAAGTCTGGACCTGCTAAGTGATTCTCCTGGGGTACTGACAGTCTTCTCATGCAATATCACAGTAAACACCAGAAATGTGCGATGGTTATTTTTTACTGGTTTTTTGCTCGGTAGGATCCAGATCACTAAGGGATATGTAGGTTGTCAGAAATTTGTGGAGACGGGAAGCCATTCCTCTCTTTGTCTTTTCTCTTGCTTTATATAAAACTCTTTATAGATCATCATACCATTTGCCCAGACCTGAATATGTTGGTATCTTTCTATCATTCATATTACTGTCTGAGTGTGTCAGTCCAGCAGATGACTATATTTCAAATGGAGAAACTATTAAAATTCTTTTCCAGTTGTAAGTTAACAAATTTGGATTTCATACTTCTCAAAGTTTGTCAATTTTCTATATTTATTGCCATATTTTCTATACTATTAATTTCTATTGAATATCTCCATTCTGTTTGTATTTTCTGCTTCTTTCATTGAAGAAATTTATAATCAACCGAAATCATGTTTCATTGGGGCCACTAGCATGAATGATTATCTTAAGTGTTCCATATTTCTTCAGTTACAATGAAGATTGTATTATGCATTAGAGACTGTTTTCCCTTTATATCCTTTATATTCAGTTATGTATACATACATATGTATATATATATATATATACACACACACAGTTGTGTATACACACACACACAAATACTTTTGTCTATTCATAGGTCTAATACCTTAAGAGTTGCTTTCCTATATTCATATTGATTTTTGTTATGTGCACTTCTTTAAAATTGTCTATAGATCTATTGCTCTTCTTTCAGGTTTTAGGTAGCACTGAAGATGGATAAATGACTTTTGACTTTGCCTGGAGAGCTGCACCAGTTATATCTCGACTCTACATTATCTATATCTCCCCCTGTGCTGAATGACTGAATGTGTTCCTTCAAAATTCATATATTGAAATATACTGCTCAGTGTAATGGTGTTAGGAAGTGGGGCCTTTGGGATCTGGGTAGGTCACAGTGGTGGAGCCCTCATGAATGGGATTAGTGCTCTTTATAAAAGAGGTCCTACAGAACTCCTTAGCCCCTTTTCCCACGTGAGTACAGCGATAAGATGGCCATCTCGGAAGTGAGTCCTCGTCAGACACCAAATCTGTGGATTCCATGACCTTAGACTTCTCAATCTCCAGAATTAAATGTGTGAAAATTAAATGTCTGTTGTTTATAAGCTATTCAGTTTGTGGCATTTTGTATGGCAGACCGAATAGGCTGATAGCAGACAAGCTAAAGTCTTTGAGGTTTGTGGTGAAGATTGGGTCAGACAAATCCTTAAGACATACTTCTTTAGGTATACTACAATTTATATAAATGTTTATGTTGATGAACATTGATGTTGTTCATTCATTTTAATGGTTATATGTTATTCCATGATGAATATTTAACAAGAGACTTTCTTATTCAATACTGGTGTTTACATTTCTTATTTTTACAAACAAAGCTTCTTTTATAAACTTTTTGTACATATGTTGTAGACAACACCAGCAGGATTTTTTCTCTATGGTGTACACATTCAAGTAGAATTGCTAGGTTGTAATGTATGTGCATCTTCAACATTACTAGGTTGTGACAATGTCTCTTTATACTTTCATATGCAATGTGTGTTCCCACTAGTGCTTGGTATCAGAGTTCAAAATTTGAAGGTTTTTTTTCAATCACACTTTTGTTTTAATTTGTATTTCTCCAATGCAATTGATAATCTTTTTATGTTTATTGACCATAGTTTTTTCTGTAAAATGTTTACTCAAGTCTTTTGCCTTTTTTTTTTTTTTTGATTGTTCTTTTTTTCGGACTGATTTGAAGAAATTCGTTGTATTCTGGATATTATCCTTTTGTTAGTTTTATTTTTATTGCAAATATCTCCTCTAAATCTGTGGCTTAACATTACACTTTGTTTTAGATATCTTTTGTAGTACAGACATTTTTATTGCCAAATAATATAGTTTATAATTTGTAGATTGTGTGTTTCAATAAGGAAATAATTTTCTGTCCTAAACTCACAGAGACATGTTTTTTATTCTAAACATTTTAAAGTTTAGCTTTACAAATTTTAATCTACATGGAAAGTATTTTTTTTGTACAAGGTAATGAAGAAATGATCTGGTTTTACCGGTTTTAAAAACAGATAACCACTTGTCTCTGCCCACTTATGGCATAAAGACTCTTTTATCCACTGATTTTAGTGCCACTTTCGTTATATTCCAAGTGTGGATATTCTCTATAAGGGTAGATATTTCCCTTTAAGTTCATGAATAAGATTGGCATGTAATTTTCTTTACTAAAACTGTCTTTGTTTTTCTGTGATGGTCACACATCCAGGCATGATGTTAGATCACAGAGATAAGGACTAAACATAGAAATGACAGAGAAGTGATCTGGAGCATAACTACTCAGCAGCCCTGAACTGCCTGAACTTTTACATTAGAGAGCAGCATAGTTTGATTTTGCTTGAGCCTTATTGGGGGATCAGTTCTATTTTTGGCTGAAAATCTAATCTCAAATGATCTTAGATATAGTCTATATTTTCTTGAGCTGGCCTTCATATTTTTATGTAAATCTTATATTCATTTTTAAAGTTTCCAATTCATTGCTATGAGGTTGTTCATAATAATCTCTTATGATCTGTAAAATGCTCTACAATTACATGATATTTTGCATATCTTATGTTACTTGTGAATTTGTCTTTTTTTCTTAATCAGTTTTGGTTTTGTGTTCATCTTTTTTAAAATATTTTATTTATTTTTTTGAGAGAGAGAGAGAGAGAAAGTGGGGGGAGGAGCAAAGGGGAGGGACAAGCAGACTCTGTGCTGAGGTTATCAGAAGAGTATAGACCTTAGGGGAGGAAAGGGACTACTTTTAATGGATTTTCCTGGGGAGATATGTTTTAATCACGTCCTTTATTTAGTAACTATTTAAATGGATTTTGCAGAATTTTGGGGTCCTATTTCTGTAAAAACTCTTTCCATGTATAGCTCTGATGAGATGAAAATCATGTGATTTCACTAAGAGATCTGCTTGGGAACAGACTGCAATAATAATCAAGTCCTGATGAGTGCATTAGATAGATGTATTGGCTCTCTGAACCCTTGAGAGATAATAATGAATAAGAATCTTGCAGTGGAACCCAGAGACTTTATTTTAGCACATTTCCCCAGGTTATTCTGATACACAGCCAGTATTTCCTTCCCACTGTCTTGAAACAGTAAACTGTTTTGCTTGTAACAGGTAGACACTTGTGTGGGATGAATGGAGTTTAACTATTTTTTAACCACATGCAAAATGTAGCTTAAAAAAAAGTTTTATTTTAGAATCTAAGACATTAAATGAAGTCCAAAAAGATTCAGAGTTTTACTTCATTGCGTTATCTGGTCACAAGTATCTGGCAAGCCTTTGTCTAATCACAGAAAAAAAAAGATGGTTTCTGAACACCAGTTAATTTGCAAATATAATGCATTTTAAATTTACAAGGAGAAAACCTTTTTTTTGGTATATTTGATGGATTTTAAATGTCTCAATCTTGAAGTTCCTTTATAAAAATGATTTTGGCTTTGTTAGCAGAGTGGCAGTGTAACTCAAGGAGTGTAAGATTTGAATGACATTTGTGAGAATCATTCATTTTCTGCCAAACTCTTCACAATTCATGCTCACTTTCAGTGGTCAATTATCTCCACCTCAGAGTCCTACAGAAGTGATGTGCTCATTCTCAAGGGATAGGTGTCACTTCCATTTGATCATACTAATGAGACTCCACATAGTGGCCAGCAGCCCTTGTTCATGTTGGCAGAACTGGTCCTGCTGATTAAATGCCCTTCAGAGGCGCTCCATAAATTAAGCCACATATCAGTGCCTTGTTCTCTCACACGAATTCTGTGATGCTGGAGAGCTCAAACGCATTTCATATTTTTCAATTTCTTTATTTCCATGATGCAGAATTTGGAGGATATGAAAATCACATATAACACACTTCAAATTATATTAACATTTAAAACTCAAAGCTTTTCTCTGTGATATGGTGGGCATTTATCATGTGTTTGCTGAACTGGCACCTTTTGAACACCCTTCCAATGTGACATGATCAGTCCCTTGTTCTCAAGTTAGGAGCTAGAGCGCCCTCTCTCAGCATTCCTATTGTCTACAGCGTTCTGTCATTCAAAAGTTAGAGTCTGGGGACTCCATACACAATCTCAAAGGTGTGAGCTGTAATTCTTATGCTCAGTGACATGGCAGTGATATTCTCACAGAAGCAAGCCCCATGTTGTGGTTGCTGGTCCAAGCTTCTGGGACTGGCTCTCCAACCTTCTTAGAGATCGTGTTAGCTTCCTAATATCCTTTAATGATGTATTTAATGTTACTTAGAATGGATTCTCAACTCTGCAACAAAGAACCCTGAACTTGCACATTCTTTCACACTTGCTAACCACATTCTGGACATTATGATTTTCTTTTTGTCTTTCCAAAAATGCCATTTATCCACCTTGGGGTTCTTCATTTGATGTTCCTTCTGCCCCAAATACAGATCTACTCAGAATTGGCACTTTTCATCTTTAGACTTCTTCTCTAACACCACCCTTTCAAAGAAGCCATCCTGGCCATTCTTCACCTATCTAGTGGTCTCAACTATGTTCATTGTTTAGTTGGTTAATGTGTCTTCATGTCTTCCTTACAACATGAGAACAGAGCCCTAGTTTGTTTTATTTACCAAAGTGTTCTCAGAATCTAAAATAAAGCCTGGCAAATAATTAACGTTCACTTTTTATGAATGAATGGATGATGAATGAATGAATGAATGAATGAATATGCATAACATATTGTTTCACTTTAAAGAGCTTTTTTTGTTTTTTTTTTTTTTAAAGATTTTATTTATTTATTTGAGAGAGAGAGAATGAGAGACAGAGAGCATGAGAGGGAGGAGGGTCAGAGGGAGAAGCAGACTCCCCGCTGAGCAGGGAGCCCGATGCGGGACTCGATCCCGGGACTCCAGGATCATGACCTGAGCCGAAGGCAGTTGCTTAACCAACTGAGCCACCCAGGCGCCCTCACTTTAAAGAGCTTTTTAAAGACAGGATTGAGAATCATAGGTTTTTATTTTAGGCCTAGTAGGAGAAAGAATTGAGCAACTCAAAGGAGAATTGAGTTAGAGGCAGAAAGAATATGGAGAAAAGTGAAACTTTTTCAAAGGGAAAAATGGTGAAGCCAAAGATAAAACCAAAGTATAGTAATTTGAGGAAATTATCACATGTACATTCCTAACTGCTATGTACTCAGAACCTCATGAGAAACTGCAATGGGTAAAAGAAAATCTAGGAAGTCCAAGATGTCCCTGACATTTTAATGCTCTGGAATAGTTAGGGAAAAAGAAGGACAGTTTATAGAAATGGAAAAAAGAAAGACAGAAAAACATGAGTGATGCAGTCCTGACATTGATGGAAATGTTTCCCTAAGAGTTTACATTGCTCTGAGTGAAAAATCTGAAGCCATGATTTGGGGATAGGTTCTCCATAATCAGAAATAATTGTTTAGGATTTGTGTTCTAAAATCCATTCCTATGAAACTGGTGATGAAGCACTAATAATTTTTGAGAGAAAATTAATCTCTAAACTTTAATATGTACTAGCAGAATACTAATTCCTAATACTGACAAACTTGCAAATTGTACCTTGTCAACCACTTTTCTAATTAGTAGGTAGACATCTTGAAGCACTGTGATCCTTTAGATTTTACTTGTCAGACAGCGTCATCTACAGTTACTCCTTATGTCCTAATCAAAAAAAAAAAAAAGAAAGAAAGAAAGAAAGAAAAAGAACAATTAGCCAAGATAACAACTATAGTTTTGATGATTGTAGATCATGGTTAATTGGGTAATGGGCATGATTCAGTTCTATTGCTTGTCCAGTCAAAACAATGATGATCATATTATCCAGTATACCATGAGCATATATATATTTTTCTCTCCAAAACAATCTTAGTGTATAATGTAAATAAGTACATAAAGTTTCTCTCTCAAGAGGAATTACATTTCACAGATTACATTTTAATTCCCTTAAAAGATATTCAGAAGTTATTACAACATGCTAAGTGAATACATACTCACTAACATAAATAATAAAATTTATATAGTGTGTCAATAACAGTGGTAATTTATTGAGCTCGTATTATGTTCAGGGAGCTCTTACCAGGGCTTTACATATATTAATATCTTTAATCCTCACCATTGTCTTTTGAGACAGGTTCTTATTCCCATTTTATATTCGAGAAACATAGTTTTTAGGAAGATCAAATGACTTATTCAAACTTAAACAATGAATGAATGACAGGGTCAGGATTTTCACTCAGGAATCCCGCTACCAAGTCCGTGTCCTTAACCAGAGAACAATACTGACCTGGTAGTGGGAACAATAGAAGTTTTGAGTTAGCCCAACTCAAATTTGGGCTCAAATTTCAGTGCTGACTGTGACTTGAAGACTATTCCTCAACCTCTCTCAAATTTAAAATCTTCATTTGTAATAAATAAGCAAATAATAAGTAAGCAAATGAAAATCATGAAACCAATCCATAAAAATATCTCCTGAGAAGGTTTGAAACTAACGTAGTGTTTTAAGGTAAGGTAGTGTGTAAAAGCACCTAGCATACTGATCAGAATATGCTATGTCTTCGGGTATCAGTGGTACTTTTCTTCATGTGTTAGAAAATTACCAAAATAAACCAGAAATCCTTTCTCTTGCTTTTTTCTCCATTTTGCAATTTGAACGGGAGAGGGCTGCTATTGGGAGGTCCTCCCCAACTCCTGGCCCTGGCACGCACCGAAATGGATGTGATTGTCAGGCTAGTGCATTCAGTGGAAACTCTTGTTTCCCCCTATTCTAGAAGCCTGAGCAGTGTCACTTCCAATTTTGTGATTTGCCTCTGCCATTGTGTTTACTTCTCGGCTAATTTTTAAATGCAATATTTAAGAAGAAATCCTCCTGCCTGGTATACTTGCTTCTTTTATTTTAAAGATTTTATGTATGTATGTATGTATGTATTTTAAGAAAGAGAGAGAGCTTGAGTGAGTATGGGGAGGGGAGGGGCAGCGGGGAGGGGGGAGGGAGAGAATCTCAAGCAGATCTGCGCTGAGTGAAGGGGCTCGAGGCAGGGCTCGAGGTGGGGCTTGAGGTGGGGTTTGATCTCAGGACTCTGAGATCATGTCCCTGAGATTATGACCTGAGTGGAAACCAAGAGTCTGACGCTTAATCAACTGAGCCACCCAGGTACCCTGCCTGCTATACATGTTTCTTAACATTAATGCTGTTGGATGTAATCTGTCTCTGAAACACTAACAAGTTGAGTTTTTTCCTTCTCTCTTTTTTCTTTATTTTTTTTTTCATTTGGGTACAATTTTTTTTTAATTTATTGATTTCAGCCTTCTGGATGATGGTAATAAATTTTCAAATATAAAAGCAGACTTCTTATAGAACTATCATTTTATGATTTTCAGAAATGCACAAAGAGCCCCCAGTTGGGGATTCCTTTAGTTTAACAAATAAAATCATTTTAAACCTCCCAGTAGTGATGTTTTCTCTTTGATTCATATTATTCGAAGTAATCTGTAGAACTGAAAATATTTCCCCAAATCAAGATTTATAATACTTCTGAAAAAAAGACTGTGAAGCATTCGATTTAAGAACCTTATAGTCTTGGATTATCATTCTTTCCTTGTTACTACTGATTACTATGGCTTATTCTCATTTTTAATATTCAAGTGTAGATCATGTAATTAAAAATACCACTAACAGCTTACCACACCACAATGCTGAGGAGACCAGAAACTGAGGACTTTTAAATAAATCTAACATTAAAAAAGATTGGCCTATATGGGTTCTAGTTTGAGATAAAGTAGTGTATCTCATATCATTTCCAGTGAGATGTCTGAGACTTGAATTGTCAAGAAATAACAGCCTTTTTATACACAGATATGACATCAGGGTCTCCTATATAGTGTGACATAAGGAGAGTCACGAGACAATTTCTGACCCTTTTCTCATGTTAACCTTATATTCTTGCAATGTTTGTTTCACTTTAGCACATTTCCTTAATCAACCAAGAGAAATATATTTGTATCAACAAATAAGTTGTTGGTCTACAAATAAGATTAAATAAATTACAGGCGCCTAGGGGCTCAGTAGTTAAGCATCTGATTTTTTTTTTTTTTTTGAGTTCTTTTCTTTTCTTATGTTAGTCACCATACATTACATCATTAGTTTTTTGATGTAGTGTTCCCTGATTCATTGTTTGCGTATAACACCCAGTGCTCCATGCAGAACGTGCCCTCTTTAATACCCATCACCAGGTTAACCCGCCCCCCACCCCCCTCCCCTCTAGAACCCTCAGTTTGTTTCTCAGAGTCCATAGTCTCTCATGGTTCGTCTCCCCCTCCAATTTGCCCCCCTTCATTTTTCCTTTCCTACTTTTTTTTTTTTTTAACATATAATGTATTATTTGTTTCAGAGGTACAGGTCTGTGATTCAACAGTCTTACACAATTCACAGCATTCACCATAGCACATACCCTCCCCAATGTCTATCACCAGCCACCCCATTCCTCCCACCCCCACCACTCCAGCATCTGACTCTTGGTTTCTGCTCAGGTCATGATCTCAGGGTCATGATCTCAGAGTCAGAAGTTGGTTAAGCGTCTGCCTTCAGCTCAGGTCATGATCCCAGAGTCCTAGGATCAAGTCGCATCCGCTCCCTGCTCCGTGAGAAGCCTGTTTCTCCCTCTGCCTCTGCCTCCCTCCCTCTCTCTCTCTGTCTCTCATGAATAAATAAATAAAATCTTAAAAAAAAAAGATTAAATAAATTACCAGTCAATGATGGCATAGTATATTGTTTTGTTGAAAAAACAATATTTCTTACTACATGGTTGATAACATGCTCTAGTGAGAGAGAGGAGAGTTAGAAGCAAGTGGGAATTTGGGAATGATTTTGTGATATTATGAGAGGAGGTCATAGAAACAGAAGAACAATGAGAACACTAAGGTATTAAAGAGAAAATGGAGCAACAAGTATCAGCAGAATGGTTTAAAAGGAGAATTAGTTAAATATATATCCAATTTCTTCCTGAGCCTATCTGTTCTGTTTCATACACTTATTTTTTGTATCCATTTGGCAATATCACACTGTAAGAATACTCTAGGGTAAAATAAGCCTTGAAATGAGGTAATACAAGTCCTCTAATGGGTATCTATGTGGCCAATTGTCCAATCAAATGTTTTGTCCCCCTTTTATTGGCTCTTTGTCTTTTTACTGTTGATTTGTATTAGTTCTATATATTTTCTGGACAAAATTCTTTGTTGGTTTTACAAATTGCAAATATCTTATTCCTACTCCTTTGCTTGCTCATTCATTTTTTTAAATGACATCTTTAGACACAGAGAATATTTCTTCTGACAAAGTCCAATTTATCAATTTTGTTCTTTTCTGGTTAGTGCTTTATGCATCTATTTAAGAAATCTTTGCTTCCCTGAATGGCTTGAAGATATTCTTCTATCACTTCTTTTAGATGACTTATAATTTTAGCTTTTGCATTTAGGCCTACAACCCATCTTAAATCAGGTATTTATTGAAAAGAAATGAAAACATATGTCAACATAAAATCTTTGACAAGAATATGCACAGCAACCTTATTCATAATAACACCATGATGGAAACCAAATTACTATGAAGAAGAAATGGACAATCAAATCCCACTGTATTCACAGTGGAGTACTACTGAGCAATGAAAAGGAATGCGCTACTGATATACTCACAACTCAGATGAATCTCATAAATGTTATGTTGCACAAAAGGACCCAGACAGAAAAGAATACATTTCTATGATTCCCTGTGTATGATGACATCCAAGAACAAACAGAATAATTTTAAGGTCATAAAAATCAGAAAGTGGTTGACTTTGTTACCAAGGTGGTGATAAGGTAGGTTCTTACTGTCTGATAATGAGCAGGAAGAACTTTATGAGATGATGGAGAAGTTCTATATCTTGTTTTGGACAGTGGTTACATGGTATACAACTGTCAAACCTATCAAAATGAACACTTGAAATCTGTACATTTTGTTGTATGTACATTGTACATCAATAATTTTTTTAAAAAATAGAGTTAAAAAGACATTAAAAGGCATAATGGCATTTTTATCAATGACAGCTATAATGTGAACAATTATTTCATAAATAGTATGCCTCTTGGAGTGGTACTATCTACAAACTGGCTGTGTCCACTGGCCCACAGCAACCTACACACAAATTCCAGGAGCAGCATTATCCTGACTTGGTATAATATACAAGCAGACATTTAATAACAGCCATTATTTTGTGCTTGCTTCCTTTGTTGTAAGCATTTTGCAGCTATTATTTCAATTAATTGATCATTAGAGGCTACAGTAATTTTTATTATCAACTGATTATGCAGCTTTTCTTTGTCCCTTGCTAATGAGGTCAGTAATGTGAGCCTATGACTTTAAAAGGGTGAAAATCGGGGCACCTGGGTGGCTCAGTTGGTTAAGCGACTACCTTCGGCTCAGGTCATGATCCTGGAGTCCCGGGATCGAGTCCCACATCGGGCTCCCTGCTCGGCAGGGGGTCTGCTTCTCCCTCTGAGCCTCTTCCCTCTCATGCTCTCTGTCTCTCATTCTCTCTCTCAAATAAATAAATAAATAAATATTTTTTAAAAAAGGGTGAAAATCCATCAAAAGTGTGTATGAAGAGATGGTGAAGAAGAAAAATATTCCTAAACCAGTGAAGTGTTAATGTCAGGTTGTTTTAATGCCCAGGACTTGCTCTAGGGAAATGTTTTAATAGGGAAGTTTATCTTCAGTATCTCATGAACCCTTTTTCTCATAAAATCACACCACTTTAATAAAAATCACATCGCTTTCACTGCTGTCCCAAACACTCCATTTCACCTTATGGGGCTTACCTAGAGCTCCTTTTTTGTGTCCAGTACATTTTGCTATGTTTCTATGAACATTGCTTGTACTGAATCATTCATTCCTCACCGTAAGCTTGTTTGGTAAGCACACTTATTTTTTCATTTGACATTAGATGAAACTAATACACAAATGTTAAGTAATTTCCCAGAAACCACATAGCTTATATGCAAACAGTGAATCATGGAACACTACATCAAAAACTATGATGTAATGTATGGTGATTAACATAATAAAAAAAATAACTAGGAAACAAACAAACAAACAAACAAAAAACCATATAGCTTATAAATAAGAGATTCAGCATTGGAGTCGATGCAGTTTGACACCAGAGCCTACACCCCCGATCACCATACTCTGTGCATCTCTCATATGTCCCTTCATACTTATACTCTTTACCTCTAAAACATATGGGTTTTGGGGCGCCTGGGTGGCTCAGTCAGTTAAGTGTCTGCCTTCGGCTCAGGTCATGATCCCAGGGTCCTGGGATCGAGCCCCGCATCGGGCTCCCTGCTCCTTTCTCCCTCTTCCTATGCCCCTCCCCCTACTCATGCTCTCACTCTCACTCTGCTCTCTCTCTCTCAAATAAATAAATGAATGAATGAATGAATAAATAAATAAATAAATAAAAATCTTTAAAAAAATGGGTCTAAATTGCCTCTTATAAAAACTCTAATTTCTTCAAAAGTGCACTTTTCCTTACCCCACAGGAATACAAGGTGACACTCAGACACTGACCTGCTAGTAGAGGAGACAATTTTATTCATCAAGTCCCTTTAGTACAAATTATTCATAGACAACCATTTTCTCTAACTATTGATTCAACATGTATTTACTAAACACTTACTCTATATTAGGAACACTTGTGAACCCTGAGGATTCAGATACTATAGAAGGACACTCTTGGAAGAGTGTCTCAAATTCCAGACATTTCAGGAGGTGTAATATTCTCTGATGCTGGTGTTGCTGCCCTCCTGGAAACAACTCAGTGTTGTCACCTTAAAAACCAATACCACCTAGCCTATCTTCCACTAATTAGAATTCCAAGCCATGAAGACCACAAAACAGAGACAGCTAAGGCTTAGAACAGGATGAGAAATATAAAGGTTGGAGTACTTTCTACGGGCTGTGACCGCAGCCACCATGACAGCCAACAGACTCAGGTGGAGGAGTCATTCAGACCTGGAAAAGGTCTGAAAATTCCAGTGACAGTGATTCATCTTGTGGTTGGACTGTCATCAATCATGAGGGGTCTGATAAAGAGATGATAAATTCTGAACATGGTACAGCCAGTGACAGCTGTGAGCTTGCTCCAGAATATACATCTTTAGAGCAAGAGGGCCTATAAGTATTGCAGTCAGAGCAGGGATAGAGTAGCCAAAATAGTACACGTTAATGGAAGAAACCGCTTATCCAGCTTTGGAGGAAACAAAATCAGCACTTGAGAAAGAAGAAAAGTCATCTGAAGACAATGTCTATTTTGGAACTGTCAGTCATGATTCTGATATTCTTACCCTTGAGCCACCTAAGTTAGAAGAAATTAGAAATCATGAAGCGATACTTGTTGAAGAAGCACAGAGTCCAGAAGACTTTAACATGGGCTAGGGGCGCCTGGGTGTCTCAGTCATTTGAGACACCAACTCTTGATTTCTGCTCAGGTCATGATCTCAGGGTCTTAGGATCGAGCCTGTGTGGGACTCCCCGCCCAGTGTGGAGTCTGCTGGAGATTCTCTCCTTCTCATTCCCATGCCCTTCCCCCTGATCAAGCTCTCTCTCTCTCTGTCCTTCTCTCTCTCTCTGAAATAAATAAATAAATAAATAAATAAATAAATAAATAAATAAATAAAATCTTAAAAAAGCAAAACAAAAAACATTGGTTTTTCTTCTAGCAGCCAGTATATATTCTGTCAGTCAGAAACTGTATTTTCATCCCAGACTAGAAATGATAAATCAAGTAGTGATGAAACCAGTCATCAGCCTAGTCCTGCCTTTAGACCATGCCATGCTAGGAAGAAGACTTTCTAGTTCAGAATCTGAGAAACGGCTACTCCCCGAACAAGAAACCGAATCTCTAGGGAGTTGTGTAAATGCCAGTTCAGCAGAAATCTCAATAAATGTGTTATACTTGCTTTGGTGACTGCAATTGGCATGGGATTTGGGACATTTCTATGGCACAATTCAGATTCAGAAGCATCAGTAGTCAGAAAGATACATGAAGATGAACTGAATGATATGAAGGATTATCTTTCCCAATGTCGACAGGAACAAGAATCTTTTATAGACTATAAGTCATTGAAGGGAAATCTTTCAAGATGTTGGACCCTTACTGAAGAAAAGATGTCCTTTGAAACTCAGAGAAAGAATCTTGATGGAGAAAATCAGGAATCTTGTAAGGATAGATGAATTTAAACAGTTAATTGAAATGTATTTATTGGAAAAACTGGATAGTTTTCATCATTGGAGAGAACTCGGTCAATTCATCAATAAGTTTTTCCTAAATGGTGTCTTTACACATGATCAGAAGCTCTTCACTGACTGATGTTAAGGATTATCTTAAAGACATGAAGGAATATCAAGTAGATACTGATGGGGTATTTAAGAAGTTGGAGATATATATATATATATATATATATATATAGACACTTCTTTGGTCATACTCTTTCCCCTCCATATGGACCCAGTCGACCAGATAAAAAGCAACATATGGTAAATACTGAAAACTCCAGGCATGGAAAACAAGAGCAGAAGCACCCTCAGCCACAACCTTATAAAAGGGAAGGTAAATGGCACAGATATTGACACACTAATGGAAGACGCATGGCAAATCTTGAAATAGAATTGGGGCAGTTACCTTTTGACCCCTACATTTTGATGATCATGATTAAGTTAAATTAGAAAATGGTAACAGAAACATGGATGCTTTCTGCAATGTTTGGTGTTGAAACTAAAATGAAATTATCAAGATAATGTCTTTCTATCATTTCTAAGTATCAGTTTGATGACTTCACATTATTACTCAGAAACATCAAGCAAAAGCTTACTAACTTTCATTTTATGTAGTTTAGCTTTGCCAAATTTTTTTTGGCACTGGAAACGTTCAATGTAGTTTTGTTTTTTTTTTTTTTTTTTTTTTTTTTAAAGATTTTATTTATTTATTTGACAGAGAGAGAGAGACAGCGAGAGAGGGAACACAAGCAGGGGGAGTGGGAGAGGGAGAAGCAGGCTTCCAGCTGAGCAGGGAGCCCGATGCGGGGCTCGATCCCAGGACCCTGAGATCATGACCTGAGCCGAAGGCAGACGCTTAACGACTGAGCCACCCAGGCGCCCCTGTTCAATGTAGTTTTAAGGAAACCAGGCATGCAACAGATTTTGTGCATGAAATGAGTCTTCTTTTCAGTGCATGAGCTTAAAGCAAGCTCAAATCATATGACAAAGTGCAATTAACATTGATAGTTGTTTTAAATTTGCAGTAGAGCTTGAAAAAAGTACATTGTGATGAAATTTCATCTTTAACATTTTATAATCTCACACTTGCTTCCTGTCTTTTTGTGGGTTCAAGAGCCGGTTGACTTGTGAAGAATTTGCTGTCGTTTTTAGGAGCTTGCTGATTTGTTCTCTTGTGAAATTTCTTGCGCATATGAATATTGTGGAAGAAACAATAAAACTACACCATGAGGAAAACTAAAGGTTTTTATTTAAAATCAGGCATTTGTATTAATATATGATTTTATACTTTGTGATATTTTTCAGACATTTCCTCAGTATTGATATTTGGTAAAGCAGTTCAGTGGTATTTTGCTAGTGTTTACAGGTGTTTTTAGGCAACATCTGAATATTTCTATGCAGCAAGGTCTATTTCTCTAAGAAAGATTTAAACACAGTTCAGAGTTTCATCTTCTGTTGAATCATTATAATGACCTTTTAATTTCTGTTCATAGACATATATGTGACTTCCAGTTCTACCTTCTGGCAAGTGAGTGTAGAAGAACACAGCGGTTCTCTCATAGTTGCTTGAAATTAGAAAGCATTTATTTCCTGGAAGTAAATAAATGTTTAAATAAATAAAGGCTACATTTTGCTGGAAAAAAAAAAACTTTCTCCATCTATTCTTACATCTATTTGTTTCCTATTATGGCTGTAACAAACTACTACAAATTTTTTAGCTTAAAAAAAAAAAAAAAGCAAACATTATCTTCCAGTTCTGGAGTGCCAAAGTCTGAAGTGGGTTTCACTAGGTTAAAATCAAGGTGTTGGCAGAGCTGCATTCTTTCTGGAGGTTCTAGGGGAGAATCTATTCCCTTGAATTTTCCACAGGCTGCCTGCACTCTTGGCTAGTAGCCTCTTCTGCATTCCAAAGTCAGCCGAATCATTATATCATACACTTGAAACTATTATAATACTGTATGTTAACTATGTGGAATTAAAGTAAAAAGCAAATGAACAAACAAAATCCCAAAAGCCAGCAGTGCATAGCATCTTTACAATTCCCTCTGACCTCCTACTTCCCTTTCAATTTGTAAGGACCCCTGAGACTTCTTTAGGCCCTCCTGGATAATCCTGGATTATCTCTCCATCTCAAGATTCTTAGTTTAATCAGAACTGTAAAGTCCTTTCTGCCATGTAAAGTAACCTATTCATGGGTTCTAAGGATTAGGACATGGACATCTTGGATAGGGAGACATTTTCTGCCTATCACATTATAGGAACATTTTTCTTGCAGTTATGTATTCCATAAAAACTCTCTATATTGGAAATGTAGCTATCTATACATTATATAATTAATAGCCAGGATATATGTTATGCCTGAAGTAAATTACTTTTTAGACTCCCCAAAAATGTCTCAGAAGAAAAAAATATTCTGTAAACATTCTTAATTGACACAAAAATCACTCCACAGAATAGCTAGATAATAGACATATATATTTTAATAGCCTCTTCTCTCTCTTTCCTCCCTCCCTCTCCCCATTCTTGTCTTTCCTCTCTTTCTCCTTTTCCATATTCCTGTCCCTCTCCTTTTCTTCCTCCCTCCCCCCCCCACCTCCCCCTTTCTCCCTCCCTCTCTAGCTCTCTCTTTTTCCTTCTCCAATCCGGTTTCTCTTTCAACCACACATGCATGTGCACACATCTAAATCATCCCTACTTATTACTAACAGCAAATGCACAATGATAAAGAAAATATCTAGTTCAGAAGTATATTTTGCTTGGTCTTAAATAAAAAGTACTCATATAAGGAGAAAAATATTTAAAAAGTCCAGGGGATTTCTTGGGGGGTGTGAAACATCCTTCCCAGGAGAAATAATCTCATAGTTTAAGCTAAATTTATTGCAGGAACTTGACGTGTTGGCTCAGTCCTCTGGTGCCTTTGGGGCATAATGCAATGTGCTGGACTTGGCAGATGAGTCAGAAAGTAAGAATTCATATGGAACTTGCTTCTGAGAAGGAAAAAAATCTCTTTAATGAGTGCTTTGGAAAGGTTCCTTGAGCTATAATCTTGGTAGATGTTGGATTCAGGATCATTAACTACCCAAGATAAACACAATCCATGGGAAGTAGTGTTCTTGCCATATGTGGGTTGCAAATGGACTAGTTGTTTACAATAGCTGCAGTAAAATGAGAACAAAGTTAAGTAGCGATGAGTCAACTATGCAAGGCTCTTCCTCTAAAAGTGCAAGGGCAAATAACATCAATTTCTAAATTTGAAAATTACTCAAAAATATACAATTTTTTCAATTCAAACAAACTGCTGATGAATTATTTAGAATGATTAGCAGAAAGAATGATAGGATTAAATTCCCAAATCTACTCCTTAGTAGCTGAGAGACTTTGTTTAATAAATTACTTACCTCAACATGTTTCAAGTTTTTTAACTTTTAAAATGAGGGGGACAATACATTTGCCCAGCCTACATTGCAGTGTTGTGATAAGGATTATAACGACCTGAAAAAAATACTTAGGAAATCACTTGGCAGTATGATATCAAGCAAAAAAATTCTATACCAGCTTTATTAAATATTCATATTTGTAAAGCATTTATAACACTACCTGACAAGTGAGTTTATTATTACCAAATGTTAATTCAAGTTGTGAAATGTAACAAATGAAGTTTCAGATTTTTAGTCTCTTTTTATCAACGTTAGAATAATTAGTATACAGGGGCGCCTGGGTGGCTCAGTTGGTTAGGCGACTGCCTTCGGCTCAGGTCATGATCCTGGAGTCCCGGGATCGAGTCCCACATCAGGCTCCCTGCTCACAGGGAGTCTGCTTCTCCCTCTGACCCTCCTCCCTCTCATGCTCTCTGTCTCTCATTCTCTCTCTCGCAAATAAATAAAATCTTAAAAAAAAAAAAAAAAAGAATAATTAGTATCCAGTTATAGTGTGCAGTTCAATGAGTTATGATACATGTTTACACTTGTAAAATCACTCTCCCAATCAAGATAAATATGTGCATCGCCTTTAAAATTTCCCTCATACCTGTTAGTGGTATGAATATAGATTATTTTGAACTTCTTAGAATTTCATATAAATGCAGTCATGAAGTATATACTCTATGACGTCTAGTCCCTTTTCTTCAGCATAACATTTCTGACTTCTTCCAGCACAATACTGTTGTATGTTTCCTTGGTTCCTTTTCGTAGCTGAGTAGTATTGCATTATGCTGCATATAATAATATCTATTTCCATGCTAATCAACATTTGAATGGCTTTCAGTTTTAACTATTATAAATAAAGTTACTATGAACATTCTTTTTGAGAGAGAGAGAAAGCATCTGTGTGAGCGAGGTTGAGGTGGTGGGCAGAGGGAGAGAGAGAATCTTAAGCAGGCTCCATGCTAAGTGCAGAGCCTGACATGGGGCTTTATCTCACAAACCTGAGATCAGGACCTGAGCCAAAATCAAGAGTTGGACGTTTAACTGACTGAGGCACCCAGGAGTCATGCTATGAGCATTTTTATATGTCTTTGTGAGGACATAAGTTTTCATTTCTCTTGGATAAATCTCAAGGAGTGAAATTTCTGGGTCATATGTAAATGTATGTTTGTCTTAATGAGAACTTCCCAATCGTTTTCGCAAAATGGTTGGGTCATTATATTTCCCCACCAGCTATGTAGTTTTTCCACATAACTGACAACACTCATTCTCATCATTTTCCATTGTAGTCATTTGTATGTGTATAATTGCATTTCATTGAAGTTTTACTTTACTTTTCCACCTAATGATGTTTATTAATATTTCCTATATCTTAAAAATTATTCTTGAAACTAAAATTACACTGTATGTTAAATAATTGGAATTTAAATAAAAACTTAAAGAATTATTCTTTTTACTAAATTTTAAAATTGTATTACTCATTGGGTTCTAAAGTTCTTTATACATTCTAGATACAAGTGTATCTATATGTGTATCTATACATATATGTGTGTGTGTGTATATATATATTCTCTCCTAATTTGTGGTTTGCATATTTACTTCATTAAGCTTATTTTTAGAAAGGTAGTTTTTTATTTTGATAGAGTTCAGTGTATTACTATTTTTTTGTTTCATGCTTCTGATATCCCAACTAAGAAATTTTTGGTTATGTATTACTTTAAAAATGTTCTCATCTGGGGCACCTGGGTGGCTCAGTCGTTAAGCGTCTGTCTTCGGCTCTGGTCATGATCCCAGGGTCCTAGGATCAGCCCCTCATCTGGCTCCCTGCTCAGAGGGAAGCCTGCTTGTCCCTCTCCCACTCCCCCTGTTTGTGTTCCCTCTCTCGCTGTCTCTCTCTGTCAAATAAATAAATAAAATCTTTTAAAAAAATTCTCATCTTTTTTACCTAGAAATTTTATAATTTTAACTTCTACATTTAGTTCTATGGCTTATTTCAAAATAATTTTCGGGTATGATGTGAGTAAATTTCTTTTTACACGTGATTTTTTTCTTTTATTATGTTATGTTAATCACCATACATTACATCATTAGTTTTTGATGTAGTGTTCCATGAGTCATTGTTTGCGTATAATACCCAGTGCTCCATGCAGTACGTGCCCTCTTTAATACCCATCACCAGGCTAACCCATCCCCCCACTCCCCTCCCTTCTAGAACCCTCAGTTTGCTTCTCAGAGTCCATAGTCTCTCATGGTTCATCTCCCCCTCCGATTTCCCCCCCTTCATTTTTCCCTTCCTGCTATCTTCTTCTTTTTTTTTTTTTTTTAACATATAATGTATTATTTGTTTCAGAGGTATAGGTCTGTGATTCAACAGTCTTACGATGTGAGTGAATTTAAGGTTTATTTATTATGGTGCAGATGCCCCGTTGTTGAACCTCATTTCTTTTTCTTTTTTTTCTTTTTATTTGCTTGGAAAAATACATTTCTTTTAAATTGTGTTTCTTTTTTTTTTTTTTTTGGCTTTTTAAGCATTTATTTTAATTCCAGTTAGTTAAAATACACTGTTATACTAGTTTCAGGTATACAATATAATGATTCAACAATTCTATACATCACCTGGTGCTCATCACAAGTGCAGTCCTTAATCCCCATCACGTATTTCACCCATCCCCTCAGCTACCTCCCTTCTAGTAATGGTCAGATTTCTCTATAGTTAAGAGTCTGTTTCTTGATTTGTCTATCTCTCTCTCTCTCTTTTTTCCCCCTTTGCTCATTTGCTTTGTTTCTTAAATTCTACATAGGACTGAAATCATATGGTATTTGTCCTTCTCTGATATTTCATTTAGCATTATACTCTCTAGTTCCACCCAAGTCATTGCAAATGGCAAGATTTCATTCTTTTTATGGCTGAATAATATCCCATTGTATATATAAACCACCTCTTCTTTATCCATTCATCAATAGATGGACATTTGGGCTGCTTCCATAATTTGGCTATTGTAAATAATACTGCTAGAAACATAAGGGTGCATGTATCCCTTTGAATTAGTGTTCTTGTATTCTTTAAATAAATACCTAGTAATGCAATTGCTGGATCATAGGGTAGTTCTATTTTACTTGTTTGAGGAGCCTCCATACTGTTTTCCAGAGTGAATGCACCAGTTTGCATTCCCACTAACAGTGCAAGAGGGTTCCTTTTATCCACATCCTCGCCAACACCTGTTTCTTGTGCTGTTGATTTTGGCCATTCTGATGTGAGGTGACAGCTCATCATGGTATTGATTTGTATTTCCTGACCATGAGTGATGTTGAGCATCTTTTCATGTATCAGCCATCTTGATGCGTTCTTTGGGGCAATGTCTATTTATGCCTACTGCCCATTTTTAATTGGGTTTTTTGTTTTTTGGGTGTTGAATTTGTAAGTTCCTTATATATTTTGGATACTAATCCTTTATCAGATATGTCATTTGCAAATATTTTCTCTCATTACATAGGTTTATAAGTTTTACTGATTTTTTTCAAAGAACCAGCTCCTAGTTTTGTTGATCTGTTCTATTAGCTTTTTTTTATGTTTCTATATCATTTATTTCTGCCTTTTATTTCTGCTTTAAGATTTTTCTTTATCACTATATTTTTCAAATTTAATTACAGTATATCTTGGTGTGGATCTGCCTTTGTTGATTTTGATGAGAGTTCTCTGTGCCTCCTGGATTTGAACACATGTTTCCTTCCCCAAATTAGGGAAGTTTTCAGCTATTATTTCTTCAAATAAATTTTCTGCCCCTCTTTCTCTTCTTTTTCTGGGACTCCTGTAATATGAATGTTATTATATTTGTGGAGTCATTGAGTTCCATAAATCTATTCTTATTTTGTATAATTCTTTTTTCCTCTCATTTCTTCAGCTTGATTACATTCTATTACTCTGTCTTCTAGATCATTAATCCATTCTTCTGCTTCTTCCAGCCTGCTGTGTTTCTCATTTCATTTATTGAGCCCTTTATCTCTGCTATGTTATTCCATATCTCTGTGTTGAGTCTCACTCAGCCTTCCACTCTTTCCTTAAGTACATTGAGTATCCTTATGATCATTGCTTTAAATTCTCTATCATTCACGCATGTTATTTATATCTGTTTTGCTCAGATCTCTAGCTGTGGCCTTGTCCTGTTCTTATATAGGTTGCCTTTTATTTTGTTCATTATTTCTTTTGCTATGCAAAAGCTTTTTATTTTGGTGTAGAAATGTTGCTATGACTGATGTCAAAGAAGTGAATGCCTGTGTTCTTTCATTTGGGATAAATTTCTCTGTCTCCTCATTTTGTATAAGTCTCTGTGCCTGTTTCTCTGTCTTAGGAAAGTCAGCAACATCTCTTATTCTTAAGGGTATGGTCTTATGAAGAAGAGGTCATGTAGTGCCCTGCCATGTAGTGTCCTCTGTTCCCCAGGGCCTGGTACATCCAGGAGTGTCTCCAATGTGTGCTGCATATTCTCTGCTATTTCAAACTGTTGGCTTTATCCTTCAGGCCAGTCACCTGCAGAGGCTTTCTTTGCTTGTTGTGGGCAGTGTTTGGTCCTTGGGCTGAATGTGGTGTGTTTTCATTAGGTGTTAAACTACGTTTTAACTATAGTGATGGGGTGGTGGTGTTTGTTGTAAGCAAGTTAGTAGCGGTAAGGAGTGTCTAGGGAACTCTGTGCTGGTTCCTGCAGGTGGCACTGTGCGTATGTTGAGGGGCTGAGGGGTGGGTGAGGGAAATAGTGCTGGCCAGTTCCTGTGTTCCTGAAAGGGTCTTTCTGTGAATGCTGTCTCTCTGGGATGCACTCTGAGATAAGCAAATAACCTTGGCACTGCATGCTCCAGGTGCAATTCAGATCATTGTTTCCATGCTTTACATTCACAAATTATTTGCCTGCCTTTTTTCCAAGAGCAGCCCAGTACCCTCCAGGCTCTATCCCAACAAACCCACTGATCTTTAAAATTCCAGGTTTTAAGCCCCACTGGTTGCAAGAACTCATAAATTCAGCCCCTCTCACTTTCCAAGCAACTTGCTATGGGAATTCATTTTCCTGTGCACTCCCCTGTGTATTCCTCACCTTTTCTCTGAGACCACGGCTCTCTCCCCACTGCAGTGGCCATGATCTGTTTCTCTCCCACCCCTGCATCTACGCACTTCCTGCATTCTTCAATGTGGCCTCTTCTCTACTTTTAGTTGTGGAGTTTGTTCTGCCAGTCTTCAGGGCAATTTCTGGGATTTTTAGGATGACTTGATAGTTATCTAGTTGTATTTGTGGTTCTAAGAGAGCCTAAGGTCCTCCTACTCTGCCACCACCTTCCAACCTCCTTTTGAAGCCTCATTTCTTGAAATTATTTCCTTTCATCTCTGAATTACCTTGACCCATTTCTCAGAACTTAATAGGTCATCATGTGTGTATGTTTATTTCTGGACTTTCAGTTCTGTTCTATTGAGCTATATGCCTGTCTCTTTGTCAAATTTATACTATCTTGATTATTATAACTTTACAGTAAGATTTGAAATAAGGTAATGCAATTTTTCCATCTTTGTTTTTTTCTTTTTCAAGATTGCTTTGGCTATTCTAGGTCATTTGCATTTCCATGTGAGTTTTATAATGAGAGTCAAAATTTACAAAGATATTTGCTATATTGGATTTGTGTTGCATCTGTAGATTAACTTAGGATAAATTGGTATCTTAATAATATTGAAGTTTTTTATTCATGATCATGATTTATATCTCCATTTACTTAAGATGCTCTTTTATTTCTTTCAGCATAATTTTGTAGTTTTGTACTTATTTTGTTAAAATATCCCTAAGCGTTTAATATTTTTGGTTGCTATTTTTAATTGAATTGGATTTTTATTTGATTTAGAACTTTTGTTGCTCTCCTATAGAAAATTCTTTATATTAATTTTTTACGTTATGGTCTTATTAAATACATTTATTATTTTTAATACTTTTTTCATAGATGTCTTAGGACTTTATATATAATACAATCATGTATTTATGAAAAAAACTATTTTTCTTTTTCCTTCCAATCTGTAAAATTTTTTATGTCTTTTTGCTTGTCTCACTGCACTGGCTAGGACCTCCAGTATATAATCAACATTGGTACAAGTGTGGACATCTTAGCCTTGTTTCCAGTCTCAGGGTGAAAGCATTCAGTCTTCTATCATTATGTACCATGGTAGTTGTAATTTTCCTCATTAATCATCTTAGGGAAATTCTTCTCTGTCTAGTTTTTCTGGGTTTTTATCATGCGTAATGACTTTTATAAAACAATATTTTACATTTATTTACATTATCACATGTTTTTCCCCTGCTATTTGGTTATTAGAGTAAATGACATTGATTAATTTTTCTGAATGTGTTAAGTCAACCTGGCATATCTGAAGTAAGTCTGGCATCATAACTGTATATGACCCTTTCTGTATATGACTATAATCTATTTGTGAATAGTTTCTAAAGAATCAATGTGTGTGGGCGCCTGGGTGGCTCAGTTGGTTAAGCAACTGCCTTTGGCTCAGGTCATGATCCTGGAGTCCCAGGATTGAGTCCCACGTCGGGGTCCCTGCTCAGCAGGGAGTCTGCTTCTCCCTCTGACCCTCCCCCCTCATGTGCTCTCCCTCTCTCATTCTCTCTCTCAAATAAATAAATAAAATCTTTAAAAAAAAATCAATGTGTGTATACTCAAGAGGGATATTGGCCTGTAGTTTTTGATTTTTTGTCTTTTTTTTTTGTAATATCACATTGATATTTTTTTTATCAGATAGAGAAGGAAAGAAGGAATATTCATAGAAATAGAAAAGATCCAGGATTATGCAAAATATTATCATAAAATTCCCACAATACAGAAAACTTTTACGTATCTTTCTCATTAGATTTAGCCAACCTCAAGAATAAAATTTTCTTACTCACCTGACAGCTTAGTTGAAGGTTTTGTTACTAATTTGGTAAATGTGGTTATTGTTTGGTAAATATAAGCTTTTATCTCCTCTGTGTAAAGGCTATATCTTCTTACCCATTGGTATTGAACTTGGTCATGTGAATTGCCTTGATCAATAGAATGTGGAGGGGATGATGAAGCTGAGGGCCATTTTTAAATTTAGGGCTTAAGAAGAACTGCATTTTTCTGCTTGTTCATTAGAATGTTTGCAACCTGGGCAGTGGGAGAACATACCTTAGACAGCTGCTACTCCTACAGCCTAAGACCAGAATGAAACACTGGGAACAGACCTGAGTTTGACTTGCATCCCAAAAGCAGAGCTGTTCCAGATAACATGAAGCCTTTTGAATAAACAGTAAGAGTTTATCGCTGTATGCCACTGGTGTTTTTGTGGCTGCTTGTGTGAAGAGAAGCTAACATATACTTATATACACTTAAAAATGAATGAATATAGATATGGAATTTTGCTTATGGTTATGGTTGAGTAGCTTCCATTGAGGCAACCCTCCCACAAATCACAACACTAGACTGTGGACAATATACACAAAGGATAATTGTCTGAAGTACTGAAGAGCAACCAAAAGCAACTAGATACTGGAGAGTGGGGGTGATGGTCAAAACTTGGAATCAAGGAACGGGACATGGTGAGTTTTCTGGATTTTTTTTTAGGAACTGTGTCTTGAAACTAGATAGTAGTCAATGCCATAAAGAGCTACTAGGACCCAGATAGGGAAAAAAAACAGAGTTGAGAGTAAAAGACAGCTATAATACCTGGAAAGTGAAGAAGAATATCTCAGGAAAGAGCTAGAAGAGAGACCCCAAGTTTCTGTGCACAAATGCTGACTGTACATGTACAATGCATTTAATAAGAAGTTCAACTAGGAGTAGAAAGAATTGAACTGAGACTTCATAGTTTGAGATTTTGAGAAAGGCATACTTGCTGATACTAAAAAGTCATTGCTTTTCAGAAGGGCATAAAATAATCCAGGACCTTTAAAACATATCATCCATAAGGTCTTAGATAGAATAAAAATCACTAAACATATAAAGAAACTGGAAAATATGACCTGGTATCAAGAGAAAAGGTGATCATTAGAGATTAGCCCAGATGTTGGAATTAGCAGACAAGAATGTTAAAGCAGCTGTCATAACTAACTACGTTCAAGGACATAAAGTAAAATATGCTCATAACAAATGAGAAAATATGAAATCTTAGCAAAGAAATAGAATCTTTTAAAAAGAACAAAATGAAAATTCTAGAACTAAGAGTATAATATCTGAACGTATGTATAAACACACACACATACACACACTAGCTCGGTTTATTAGCTATTTGGAAATGAGAAAAAAATCTTAGTGAAGTTAAAGAAATTTAAGATACAAAATGAATGACATAAATGAAATATGATATGAATTAATGTGTAATATGAAAACAACCTAAGGGACTGATGTGACAATATCATAATCTCTGGCATATGTGTAATTAGGATTCCAGAAAAAAGACAGAGTGAAAAGAAAAAAAAAAAGTTTGAAAAAATAATGGTTTAAAGCTCTCTAATTTGATAAATGATACAAATATTTATATTCAAGAATTTAAGCAAATTATAAGTATGGTAATAGGAAAAAAAAAACCCACATCATTTTAAATTATTGAAAACCAAAGATAAAGAGAAAATTGTCATAATAATCATAGTAAATGATAAATTACACTCAAAGGAACAGTTTTTTTAAATAACTTTGACTTTGCATCAGGAACAATGGAGGCCAGAAAATAGTAGGAAACCCTTTAAAATATTAAAACAAAAGATCTGTTTACTCAGAATTCTACTTCCCACAAAAATATCTTTCCATAATGAAGGTATAACAATACTTTCAGATAAAAGAAAACTAAGAATTTTGTCACCAGTAGACCTCCATCAAAGAAATGCAGGAGAAAGTACTTTAGATTGAAGGAGGATTACAAAGGAAGAAAACTTGAAACTTAGAATAAGAATGACGAATATTGGAAATGATGATTTGAGAGGCTTATATGGAACAACAACAACCATGAATAACTGAAATTAAAAAAGGCCAGTCATGGGGTGCCTGGGTGGTTTTGTCAGTTGAGTGTCAGTTCAGGTTATAATCTCAGCGTCTTGAGATGGAGCCCCACATCCACTCTGTGCTCAGTGTGAAGTCGGCTTAACATTCTTTTCCTCTCCCTCTACCCTTCCCCTAACTTTTGTGCATTCTCTCTCTAAAAAAAAAATATTATAAAAATTAAAAATAAATAAATAAAAGAGGCTAGTAGAGGATTTAACCTTGGCAGTAATGATGAATGATACACTCTGAAATGGGACAGTATGAAGATAGGGGAAAAAAACATGTAAAAATAAAAACAGAATGACACATCCTAATCTAAAGTAAAAAAAAGACAGATATGGTCAACAGTCATTTGTGGCACCTATGTTCTGTACGTTCACCTGAAAACACTGAATTGGGAAATACAGAACCTTTGCTCCTAGCGGAAATGCTGAGTTAGGTTCCTGCAAGCCTCTGGTCACAACATTTTCATCAAACAATACCTAAGCTTGTTTTATGTTAGTTTCTGTTTAAAGACACCTCATCTAATATATATTTCTCATCAATAATTTACTATATGGCTTTTGAATGATTTAAAGCCAGGGACTGTGGAGGCCATTGCATTAAATAGATTCATTTGCCATTGTCCTTGTAAAACAAGCCAGACTCCAGTTTCATCAGTATTGAAAACTTACTCTTCCACATAACCCTGTTTTACTTAGCAAGTAATTATTTATTTATTTATTTATTTATTTATTTATTTATTTTTTAGCAAGTAATTTAAAAAATGTTTCCCAGAGGCTCCTGACCTGCAGAATTCTCCAATGAAACACGTGAGCCAGCCAGCAGGAGCCAAGAAGGGCTTAACATTTTGTTGAGCCTGGGTTATTTGTGCCTCACAACAATGCTATTTACTATACTTAAATATATCTATATCTATATCTATTTTCACTTCATTAACCCACCTATTGAGCCACTTTTCCATCTTATCCATAACTATATCACACACTATAGATGTTACTTTAGCACTTTCCTGAGTGGCCTCATGTACAGATTGGCAAATTTCCTCTTTCTTTTTCCGGTTGTGGTATACTGTTGATTCATGAACACTGAACTTGCAGTCAACAGCACTGTAACTCGGGCTTGAGTGAAGCTTATCTAACACATTTTCTCCATAAGGCACATCATAGCCTTTTTGTACTCAGGACCACTAACCAGTGCTTCAGCACTATGCTTGGGGGCCATTTTAAACAGCTCAATCACCAAAAAAAGTATGAAAATGAGAAAAACATGGCAATAAATAGACCATGAAAAGAACACTTGTTTCCAGTGTGAGAGCTGAAACAAGAAGGCAGAGCGTTGCCTTGTTAGATCTCAGCTGAAAATGTCAGTGAGTCAAAGCTTTTGCCACTATGCACATGTCCACAAATGACTGTGAAAGCACCATTCTGTATTGACTTGGGGGTTACAAATAAATTTTAGCGAGGAAGTGATTCACAATTATTGAAAACCAACATAATGAGGATAGACTGTTCTTTTATTTGCTTCTCAGGAAATTCTCTCCCTGTTGACAAATTTATATTAGAAAATAATTTAAAATCCAAATTGGTGAGGAAAAACAAAGTGAATTATGTAGATGAATTCATGGTTAGTGGTACAGTTAACAGATTCTGGGACATTCTTTATAATCATGGAGTTTGAAATAAAAGATGGAAAGTAATAATAGCTAATTCTTATTGAGTATATTTGTGAAACACTGTTTTAAGTACTTGACCTTAAATTGTATAGGAGTTCTAGGAGGTAGGTACTAGCATTATGCTTATTTTATAGGCCAGAAAACTGAAGCACAGGAAGTTTTCATAACGTTGTATTTTAAAAAATTGTGTCAGGCTATTTTTTCCCTAGTCATGGTAGAGATAGTTCCTAATATGTGTTGTTCCACTTCATTTTAAAATTAAAGGGAACTAGGGGGAGGAGCAAGATGGTGGAGGAGTAGGAGACCTGGATTTTGCCTGGTCCCAGGAATTCAGCTGGATAGGGATCAAACCATTCTGAACACCTATGAACTCAACAGAAGATCAAAGAAAAGGAAAGAGTTGTTACTCTCTGAACAGAAAAGCAACCACTTTCTGGAAGGTAGGACATGTGGAGAAGTGAATCCAAGGCGATATTCGGGAGGATAGATGGTGGGGGAGGGGGCCTCCATCCGCCACGACCGACAAGTGATAGAGCAGCAGATGGGGGAGACTCCCCTTCCTCCCCTGGGAGGAGCGGCGTGGGATCCCACCGCAGGGATCTGCTGGGTTTGGAGACTCCACACCGAGTCGAGTGCCAGAGATAGAAACGCTCCGTCACAGGCCGGATGAGCACAGAGTGCGGCCAGAGACCGGGGAGAGAGGAGTGATTGACTGCTTTTCTCTGGGGGCACACTGAGGAGCAGGACCCCGAGTTCTCGGCTCCTCCCGGGTGGAGATTGGGAGGCCACCATTTTCGCTCTTGTCCTCCAAAGCTGTACGGAAAGCTTGCAGGGAACAAAAGCCCCCAAGAGCAAACCCGAGCAGATTACTTAGCCCGGACCGGGCAAGGGCGGGGCAATTCCGCCTCGGGCAAAGACATTTGGAAACCATGGCAACAGGCCCCTCCCCCAGAAGATCAGCAAGAACTGCCAGCCAAGACCAAGTTTACCGATCAATGAGAATGGCAGAACTCCAGTGCTAGGGGAATAATGCACATAGAATCCATGGCTTTTTTACCATGATTCTTTAGTCTTTCAAAGTTAATTTTTTTTTTTTTGAATTTTTCTTTTTCCCTTTTCAACCAACATCTTATCAATCCCTTTTTTAAAAAAATCTTTTTTATTTTTCATTTTTAGAGTCATATTCAATCCCTTCATAGTAGTTAACCTTATTTTTGGTATATATATATTTAAGTTGTTCTCTCTTTAAATTTTTGGGATACAGTTTCTTCTAACAGATCAAAATATACCCTAAATCTCTAGTGTATGGCTTGTTCTAGTCTAGTGCCTGATCACATTCTCTCCCCGCCTTTTTTTAAATCCTCTTCTTTCTTTTTTCAACCAAGTTCTTATCAATTCCTTTTATAAAATCTTTTATAATTTTCATCTTTACAGTCATATTCCATCCCTTCATCGTATTACCCTTATTTTTGTACATATATAAGTTTTTCTTTCTTTAAAATTTTGGGAAGCATTTTTTTCTAACAGACCAAAATACACCCAAAATCTAGTGTGTGGCACTGATCTATGCACCAGCCTGATCATATCTGATCATATTCTGTTTTGTTTTGTTTTGTTTTTGTTTGTTTTTATCTTTTTGTTTTTGTTTTTGTTTTTTTCTTCTTTTTTCTTTCTTTCCTTTTCTTTTCCCCCAGTTTCAGGTCTCTTCTGATTTATTTAGTGTATATTTTCTGGGGACGTTGTTACCCTGTTAGCATTTTGTTCTCTCATTCATCTATTCTTCTCTGGACAAAATGACAAGATGGAAAAAATCACCTCAACAAAAAGAATAAGAGGCAGTACTGACTGCCAGGGACCTAATCAATATGGACATTAGTAAGATGTCAGAACTAGAGTTCAGAATGATGATTTTAAAGATACTAGTTGGGTTTGAAAAAAGCATGGAAGTTATTAGAGAAACCCTTTCTGGAGAAATAAAAGAACTAAAATCTAACCAAGTCGAAATCAAAAAGGCTATTAATGAGGTGCAATCAAAAATGGAGGCTCTAACTGCTAGGATAAATGAGGCAGAGGAGAGAATTAGTGATATAGAAGACCAAATGATGGAAAACAAAGAAGCTGAGAAAAAGAGATAAACAACTACTGGATCACGAGGGCAGAATTTGAGAGATAAGTGATACCATAAGATGAAACAATATTAGAATAATTGGGATCCCAGAAGAAGAAGAAAGAGAGAGAGGGGCAGAAGGTATATTGGAGCAAGTGATAGCAGAGAACTTCCCTAATTTGGGGAAGGAAACAGGCATCAAAATCCAGGAGGCACAGAGAACCCCTCTCAAAATAAAAAAAAAAAAAATAGATCAACACCCCAACATCTAATAGTAAAACTTACAAGTCTGAGAGACAAAGGGAAAAATCCTGAAAGCAGCTCAGGACAAGGGGTCTGTAACCTACAATGGTAGAAAAATTAGATTGGCAACAGACCTATCCACAGAGACCTGGAAGGCCAGAAGGACTGGCATGATATATTGAGAGCACTAAACGAGAAAAATATGCAGCCAAGAATACTATATCCAGCTAAGCTGTCATTGAAAATAGAAGGAGAGATAAAAATCTTCCAGCACACACACACACACAAAAATAGAATTTGCAAACACGAAACCAGCCCTACAAGAAATATTGAAAGGGGTCTTCTAAGCAAAGAGAGAGCCTAAAAGCAACATAGACCAGAAAGGAACACAGACAATATACAGTAACAGTCACCGTACAGGCAATACAATGGCACTAAATTCTTATCTTTCAATAGTTACCATGAATGTAAATGGGCTAAATGCCCCAATCAAAAGACACAGGCTATCAGATTGGATGAAAAAACAAGACCCATCGATATGCTGTCTGGAAGAGACTCATTTTAGACCCAAAGACTCCTCCAGATTGAAAGTGAGGGGGTGGAAAACCATTTACCATGCTAATGGACACCAAAAGAAAGCTGGGATAGCAATCCTTCTATCAGACAAATTAGATTTTAACCAAACACTATAATAAGAGATGAGGAAGGACACTATATCCTACTTAAAGGGTCTATCCAACAGAAGATCTAACAATTATAAATATCTATGCCCCTAACATGGGAGCAGCCAATTATATAAGGCAATTAATAAGAAAAGCAAAGAAACACATCAACAACAATACAATAATAGTAGGGGGTTTTAACACCCCCCCTCACTGAAATGGACAGATCATCTAAGCAAAAGATCAACAAGGAAATAAAGACTTTAAATGACACACTGGACCAAATGAACTTCACAGATATATTCAAAACACTCCATCCCAAAGCAACAGAATACACATTCTTTAGTACCCATGGAACATTCTCCAGAATAGATCACATCCTAGGTCACAAATCAGGTCTCAACCAGTACCAAAAGATTGGGATCTTTCCCTATGTATTTTCAGACCACAATGCTTTGAAACTAGAACTCAATTGCAAGAGGAAAGTTGGAAAGAACTCAAATACATGGAGGCTAAAGATCATCCTACTAAAGAATGAATGGGTCAACCAGGAAATTAAAGAAGAATTAAAAAAAATCATGGAAACCAATGAAAATGAAAACACAACTGTTCAAAATCTTTGGGATGCAGCAAAGGAGGTCCTAGGAGGAAATTATATAGCAATACAAGCCTTTCTCAAGAAACAAGAAAGGTCTCAAGTACACAACCTAACCCTACACCTAAAGGAGCTGGAGAGAGAACAGCAAATAAAGGCTAAACCCAGCAGGGGAAGAGAAATAATAAAGATCAGAGCAGAAATCAATGAAATAGAAACCAAAAGAACAGTAGAACAGATGAACAAAACTAGGAGCTGGTTCTTTGAAAGAATTAATAAGATTGATAAACCCCTGGCCAGACTTATCAAAAAGAAAAGAGAAAGGACCCAAATAAATAAAATCATGAATGAAAGAAGAGAGATCACAACCAACCCCAAAGAAATATAAACAATTATAAGAACACATTCCGAGCAACTATATGCCAGCAAATTAGATAATCTGGAAGAAATGGATGCATTCCTAGAGATGTATCAACTACCAAAATTGAACCAGGAAGAAATAGAAAACCTGAACAGACCCATAACCACTAAGGAAATTGAAGCAGTCATCAAAAATCTCCCAACAAACAAGAGCCCAGGGCCAGATGGCTTCCCAGGGGAATTCTACCAAACATTTAAAGAAGAATTAATACCTATTCTTCTGAAACTGTTCCAAAAAATAGAAATGGAAGGGAAACTTCCAAACTCATTTCATGAGGCCAGCATTACCTTGAACCCAAAATCAGACAAAGACCCCATCAAAAAGGAGAATTACAGACCAATATCCCTAATGAACATGGATGCAAAAATTCTCACCAAAATACTAGCCAATAAGATCCAACAGTACATTAAAAGGATTATTCACCATGACCAAGTGGGATTTATCCTTGGGCTGCAAGTTTGGTTCAACATCCACAAATCAATCAATGTGCTTGATACATTAATAAAAGAAAGAACAAGAACCATATGATCCTCTCAATAGAGGAAATGCAGAAAAAGCATTTGACAAAATACAGCATCCTTTTTTGATTAAAACTCTTCAGAGTGTAGGGATAGAAGGTACATACCTCAATATCATAAAAGCCATCTATGAAAAACCCACAGCAAATATCATTCTCAATGGGGAAAAACTGAGAGCTTTCCCCCTAAGGTCAGGAGCATGGCAGGGTTGTGCACTATCACCACTGCTATTCAACAGGGTACTAGAAGTCCTAGCCACAGCAATCAGACAACAAAAAGAAATAAAAGGCAACCAAATCAGCAAAGAAGTCAAACTCTCACTCTTTGCAGATGATAGGATACTTTACGTGGAAAACCCAAAAGACTACAGCCCCAAACTGCTAGAACTCATACAGGAATTCAGTAACGTGGCAGGATATAAAATCAATGCACAGAAATCAGTGGCATTTCTATACACCAACAAGACAGAAGAAAGAGAAATTAAGGAGTCGATCCCATTTACAATTGCACCCAAAACCATAAGATACTTAGGAATAAATCTAACCAAAGAGGCAAAGACTCTGTACTCAGAAAACTATAAAATACTCAAGAAAGAAATTGAGGAAGACACAAAGGAATGGAAAAACGTTCCATGCTCATGGATTGGAAGAACAAATATTGTGAAGATGTCAATGCTACCTAGAACAATCTACACATTCAATGCAATCCCTATCAAAATACCATCCACTTTTTTCAAAGAAATGGAACAAATAATCCTAAAATTTGTATGGAACCAGAAAAGACCCCGGATAGCTAGAGGAATGTTGAAAAAGAAAAGCAAAGCTGGTGGCATCACAATTCCGGACTTCAAGCTTTATTACAAAGCTGTCATCATCAAGACAATATGGTATGGGCACAAAAATCGACCCATAGATCAATGGAACAGAAGAGAGAGCCCAGAAATGGACCCTCATCTCTATGGTCAACTAATCTTCGACAAAGCAGGAAAGAATGTCCAATGGAAAAAAGACAGTCTCTTCAACAAATGGTGTTGGGAAAATTGGACAGCCCCATGCAGAAGAATGAAACTGGACCATTTCCTTACACCACACACAAAAATAGACTCCAAATGGTTGAAAGACCTCAATGTGAGACAGGAGTCCATCAAAATCCTAGAGGAGAACACAGGCAGCAACCTCTTCGACCTCAGCCACAGCAACTTCTTCCTAGAAACATCGCCAAATGCGAGGGAAGCAAGGGCAAAAATGAACTATTGGGACTTCATCAAGATAAAAAGCTTTTGCACAGCGAAAGAAACAGTCAACAAAACCAAAAGACAACCAACAGAATGGGAGAATATATTTGCAAATGACATATCAGATAAAGGGCTAGTATCCAAAATCTATAAAAAACTTCTTAAACTCAATACCCAAAGAACAAATGATCCAATCAAGAAATGGGCAGAAGACGTGAACAGACATTTTTCCAAAGAAGACATCCAAATGGCCCACAGACACATGAAAAAGTGTTCATCATCACTTGGCAACAGGGAAATCCAAATCAAAACCTCAATGAGACACCACCTCACACCAGTCAGAGTGGCTAAAATTAACAAGTCAGGAAATGACAGATGTTGGCAGGGATGCAGAGAAAGGGGAACCCTCCTACACTGTTGGTGGGAATGCAAGGTGGTGCAGCCACCTGGAAAACAGTATGGAGGCTCCTCAAAAAATTGAAAATAGAGCTACCCTATGACCCACCAATTGCACTACTGGGTATTTACCCCAAAGATACAAATGTAGGGATCCAAAGGGGTACATGCACCCTGAAGTTTATAGCAGCAATGTCCACAAGAGCCAAACTGTGGAAAGAGCCAAGATGTCCATAGACAGATGAATGGATAAAGAAGAAGTGGTATATATATACAATGGAATATTATGCAGCCATCAAAAGGAATGTAATCTTGCCATTTAAATGACATAGATGTAACTGGAGGGTATTATGCTGGGCAAAATAAGTCAGTCAGAGAAAGACATGTATCATATGACCTCACTGATATGAGGAATTCTTAATCTCAGGAAACAAACTGAGGGTTGCTGGAGTGGTGGTGGGTGGGAGGGATGGGGTGGCTGGTGATAGACATTGGGGAGGATATGTGCTATGGTGAGCACTGTGAATTGTGCAAGACTGTTGAATCACAGACCTGTACCTCTGAAACAAATAATACATTATATATTAAAAAAAAAAAAAGAAGAAGAAGAAGAAGATAGCAGGAGGGGAAGAATGAAGGGGGGGAAATCAGAGGGGGAGACAAACCATGAGAGGCTATGGACTCTGAAAAACAAACTGAGGATTCTAGAGGGGAGGGGCGTACGTGTATGGGTTAGCCTGGTGATGGGTATTAAGGAGGGCACGTTCTGCATGGAGCATTGGGTGTTATACGCAAGCAATGAATCATGGAACACTACATCAAAAACTAATGGTGTAATGTATGGTGATTAACATAACATAATAATAAAAAAAAATTAAAGGGAACTATCACCTTTTTGAGTATATGGTTATTATCCCAAAATAAGAAAAAAGGAAAAAGAGTGTATTTTATACACTTATACATATACAGTATTCACCCATGAATATAAACAGGGCTTTTAAAATTCGTGTTTGTTTATTTTGTGGTGCAGTATTGTAATACGCTTTCTTTTCCAGAAATTTTAACTAAATCTGCTTGTGTAAAGACTGTTTGGGGGCAATCAAGGAAGCAAGGATGTACTGAAATTCTGATTCAGTGTGGAGAGAGATGATGCCTGAGTAGAACTGAGCATTCAGTAGGAATGGGATCTTAGAGTAAGAGAAAAGCCTGACAAGTAAAGTCTTTGAAATCTTGTGATGAAGTGGGGTTTCTGGTCAAAGAATGGACTGGTTCATTAATAAACATCATTCCATACTATGTATACTCTTTTTTTAAAAATGTGTTTTCAACTTAGTGATACTTTCCTGAACTTCAAAACATAATAAACATAATAATTTCTGTCATATTTTTGCAAGTTTTATCAGCAAAAAAAAAAATGACTTGTTTCAATTCACAATTAGTTTGTTACTTGTAAAGTAGTTATTATTATTATTTTTTAATTTAAACATGTTTGTCAGCTATTTATGGAAAAAAATCCTAAACAAGTCAGGTCTACACACAAATATAACTAAAACATTAAGATTAGAAGAAATGTTAGATAATTTCTCAAGTATAAGACAAATCATATAAATGATAGTTTTTACACTTTTGATTCGGTTAGGAACAAAAAGATACATATTTAGGATTAAGTAAAATAAGAATTCTCAATCTAGACCGATTATTCTCAAACCAGAATGCATATCACAACCTCCACCTGGAGGACTTTTAATAAATATAGTCTCCAGGTTCCCATATTTAGAAAATCTAATGTGTGACATAATAATTTGTATTAAAATCTTCTCAGGTACTTTTAATGTTCCATGAAAATTGAAAACTTCTATTCCAAACTATATCCATGGCCAACATATACAAATTTTGTTTATCAAAATCATCTAGAACAATCTTCTTAGTCTTTAGTCTACAATTTTCTTTAGTTTGGTGGCAACTCTATAGCTGTTATTGGAATTAATCACCACATTAAATTACATCTTTGGTTGACACTTTAGACATATTCTTCTTAAGAAGAAGAAACATCCTTAGAAGCACATTTGACTGAATCTCATAGTTGGGCTCTTTAAGAGAGTGGAGACCTTCTTAAACCATTAAGGTGAAACAGGGTAGTAAAACAAAGTTGACCATTTTGCAGTAGTGCTCAATGTCAAGGGCTCAGGAAAAGGAGGTAGTGTGGACTTCTAAGCTCCCTCTGAATCATTGCTTAGTGTTTGTCTTCTTTTTATATGTAGTGAGCACCTAGAAAGTAATTTTTATCTCTTTAAGTGTAGGGTATTAACTCATTCCTACCTAAAAATTTCAGGACTTTTGATTACTCTTATATCTTCAGTGGCATGAATAATTGTCAAGTGGCTGCCTCAAATAACTTCCTAACTTTAAGACCAGTCTTTAAGACTATATGAAAAGTGGAGCACCATATTCTTCAATCCATTGGTGTAACTTCTCAAGGGAAAATAAAATACTTCAGTAAAAATGGCCGTTATATTTCTGTTTCTTAATCCTTTATTTGCCTTCAGTGCTGCCACCTAGGTTCTAATTAGGTGTTTGTACAGGTATCTGAGCATTGGAGACGGATTGTTTTATTTTTCTTTGGCCTGCTAAGTATCACTAAGCAGGCATGAAAGGTGATTCTGTCCTCCTTCTCTCAGACCTACTTTCCTTTTACATCTTTAGAAAATAAAATTTTTGTTTTTGTCATTTATAATCTACTGGGTCTGCTGGTAGTTATGCACCTTGGGATGTTTGTATTATTAATGGGTGTGGTTCACTCTGGTTTCCCACTGTATCTTGTTAATGTTACAAATTATTCTTTAAAAAGGGGAAAACAATTTCTCCTATTATGTGGTTTTTAAGTGTGTCTGATATGAGTTTACAATACCAAAAAAGAAAAATAAATATACATTAACAGAATAGTTTGTGGGTCTGTTTGACAAAATGAAATTGTAGATTGAGGTAGTTCCATACAAACATAAATTGTATTCTCAGAGGCTACAATATGTGAACATAAGAGTGTTGACATTGTTTTTTAGTTCAAACAATTTTTTTGATTTTCAAGACTAAAGAGCTGTTTATATAGCTTTATGCAACTATATTAAATATAACCATATCTAAGTTGGAAAGTAATACTAAGATAGTTTAATTTTTCATACTCAAAGTATTCTAAGTCATCAAGAAGAAAACATAAAAAATTGTGATACAAATAAAAAAATTCACTTGGTGAATTTTATCTGGATTGAGTAAACAAGACTGTTTAGTATGAAAAATTTAGGTTTATATCATCTATCTACCTTCCCTTTCTACCACCACTATCACCATTACCAAACTGGAAAACAGGAATTGATATTATACTCCAAATTTTTATGACATTTTTTATATCATAAAAGGTAAGGCATACTTTCACATTGGGAAATTGCAATGAGAGAGGCGTATAGCCTTTATTTAATATCAATATTTATCAAACTTAATTTTAGGAATTATATATGTTCCTTAATAAATAATCATCTCAGTGGGTTTCTGAGATTTTCACTTGCTTTGTTTGATTTAGACCATATTTCCCTGCCTAGACTCCCTTTACATTAAGCAACATGGAATTGGTAGCCATAATTAAATTTATTCTGTGTGCAAACTCATGTAAAGGGCCAGAGGAGTGACTGCTATAGTCAGCTGCTGCTATTCCTTCTGTCTCTAGAACTTCTAGTTCCCAATGTTTTTTCAAGTCAATGTAGAATGTTGTTTTTCAAAGACAAGGCCAAGGAAAAGCATTTTTACTTACACTTTTTTTTTTTTTCCAGTTTACTATTCTGTATTGAGAGCCCCTTTGCAAACTATTTTTATAACCTTCCATCTTTCAAACCTGTGCTGTTGAAATTTTGGAAACCTGGAGTGATAATTTCTAAAATCTTCAGACATCGCTGGAAAATTCCCTGGGAAATATGTCACTTGCCCAATCCTAAAATAAAACTCATCTTAGAACAAACACTTTGTTACAGGATTTTGAAAATAAAAAGGACTTACTCCCCTCAAACTACTTGTGTCTCTTCCATCCTACAAAATGCCTCAAAAATACTAAAATCTTAAAAATATATAAAAAGCGGAGCTTCTATAAATATGATTCAGTAAACTGAATGGAACTTATGTATCAGTCATATTGTAATGTATTTCCTTAGAAGGAATCTGAATAATTTTTAAAACATTAACTGGTTTAAAACTGAGGGTTGCTGGAGTGGTGGGGGGTGGGAGGGATGGGGTGGCTGGGTGACAGACATTGGGGAGGGTATGTGCTATGGTGAGCGCTGTGAATTGTGTAAGACTGATGAATCACAGACCTGTACCTCTGAAACAAATAATACATTATATTAAAAAAAAAAAGTAGGAAGGGAAAAATGAAGTGGGGTAAATCGGAGGGGGAGACGAACCATGAGAGACTATGGACTCTGAGAAACAAACTGAGGGTTCTAGAGGGGAGGGGGCTGGGGGGATGGGTTAGCCTGGTGATGGGTATTAAGGAGGGCATGTATCGCATGGAGCACTGGGTGTTATACGCAAACAATGAATCATGGAACACTACATCAAAAACTAATGATGTAATGTATGGTGACTAACATGATAAAATAAAATTAATAAAAAAATTAACTGGTTTATATCTTTTTTTTTTTACTACACACTCACACTCACACACACACACACACACACACTCAAATCAATTTGTTGAGTGCTGTTTCACCTTAATGAGCCAGAATCCTATGACTCACAGGTATTTCATTCTCTCCATCCAAAATGTTAAATATATCATTATTCTATATTGAAATGAAATGCTTCCAGTTAGTCATTTCTATGATTTGAGTGAAAACAGGGAACATTTCTAAGATGACTGCCAGTTTGCTCCCACATGCTTCAAAAACTCCACAACTAGCGTTGAATTACAGAAAATTTCCAATGAAAAACAAAGTGCATATACTATATCTTCTGGGGTAAAAAAATATTCTTCGTCCCTCATGCTTTCTTTAAAATTAAACTTAAAACTAAAATAACACTGACTTGCACAGAAAAGATTAAAAATTATAAAATTCACTAACAGGAAAAAAAATAAGGAACAAGCATTCAATTTCATACAAAACAGAAATAATATCTTGCTGTTCATCTCCAGCTAGCACCTAACCCAACAAAACATGTAAGTTGCTGACTGTTAATATTGGCAATGGTATTCTAATAATTAACCTTTTTCATTAGTTCAAAATGTTTGCATTATGTTTTTTTTTTTTCTTAAGAAAATGCTATTGCATCATGGAAGTAATAAAAATAGTGGAACATATGTTATTATTAGAAATTGCTATGTTCCCATTTAGCTATAAAATTTTAGCCCAAGTCCCTAAGAAATAAAAGAATGATCCTGACAAACCAATAAACATGGGTAGTCTGTAACTTAGGCAGTCTCTGAGATTCTACCCCTTTAGAAGGACATTTCCCAAGACTGGGACATTTTAATGGCACCATAAAGCTAGGTAATCTCTAACACGAACCAGGAAATCACTGATATTGAAACACTAATATTGTAATATTCCAAATCCAATATTACTCCGGGCACATTGGCATGAACAAACGACACTGTCTACTTCTACATCCACCTCTCCCCAATTTCTTTTTTTTCAAGATTTTATTTATTTATTTATTTAGAGAGTGTGAGTTGGGGGAGGGGCAGAGAAGAAGGAGAGAGAGGATCAAGCAGACTCCGTGCTCAGTGCAGAGCCTGACACAGGGCTCAATCCCACAACCCTGAGATTATGACCTGAGCTGAAATCAAGAGTTGGACGCTTAACTGACTGAGCTACCCAGGCACCCTTCTCTCCATTTTTCTTAAAGAATAAGTGAATTGTGATCCTGGAGTGTTGAGATTTTTTTCAATGACTCTACCATTGGATGATAAAAATAACTGACCATAGTAATTACTATCTATAAGGTGCCAGCCATTGTGCTAAGTTTTACGTATACTGTCACACTTAATGCTAGAAACAGTCCTGATGCATTCCCAGTGCCCAGACCATGCCTGCTATAAACATCCAGTAATAAATGTGAAAGCCTATGGTGGAGGTATTATAACCCTCACATCACAGATGAGAGCACTGAGGCTAAGAAAATGGAGTAACTTACTCCATTTTATACTACCAGCAAGAAGCAGAGGAAGTATTTGAAGACAGATCCATCTGATTGACTCCAACGTTTATGCTTTGATCCTCCATGCACAAAGATTCATGTAAATTCTCTGAGCCAAGCTTATTATTAAGTAAATAAAGGTGTATATCAAGTGATTTCTAAGGTCCTTCCCAAATTAAATATATTTTAAAAATTCATGACCAATCCTGACATTAACAACAAATTAACATCAAACACAGACTTGAGAAGTGGATATGGAAACTGAGGGTTGATCTTTTTTTTCCACCCTGGAAAAGTTGGCAATTTTTCTGGATTTGAGGCTGAGTGTAAAAAGTGAACCTCAGGTCTTTCCTTCTATAGATCTATATAATCTCTTATCTGCAGTTCTAATATCCAAACAACTCTAAAACCCAAAACTTCTTTAAACTTAGTTGGCTGCAACATTTGGCCCAACTTGAACTTACTTGGCTGCAAATACTAACCTGAACTGATGTGAGACCATTTCCAGTCTTCATTTATCACACTTGTGAATATTCATTTGCTTTACTGCCAAAATATTAGTGTACTTGGCTGTGAGGTGCTACATTCACTCCTTGAGGTGAAGGGGGTAGAATGTTACAACATTATACAATTTATGCAATATCACCTGCCTATAAATCTAAAATAACCTGATTATAAAGCATGTCTGGTCAAGAGGTTTTGAGATAAGAGATAGTGGATTTGCTCATGCTCTAATGGTTAAAGCTACAGTCATTGGAGGAAGAGAGAGCAAGGACAAAACAAACTTTAAGTTTTAAGAGTGTTAATTTCAAGATATCAAGGCATCCACTTTAGAATTGGGTTTTCTTATTTGTGAAAAGTGGCCCACTAGAGATTGTAAAATATTTCAGACAGAAATACTACTAACTAGGATGGAGTGTCCTTCATGAAATAGTCTGGCATTTTAGAAGACAGAAATACAAGATAGAGTCCCTAGGAGTGACACGTTCATTCTAGCAAATGTTAAAACAGTAACAGTAAAGTAACCTCAAACCATTCAATACATACCCAGCTAGGCTTTCACATATCCACATTCTTTTTCTAACTTTTATTTGTATTTTACCCATCCTTGTCCCAGTTTGAGAGCAATCACAGCATTTCAAGGTAGCATAATAAGAGAGAAAGAGAGAGAGGAAACAAACAAACAAAAAAAAAACCCAAAAGAAAACAAAATGCTTTGCACCTACATACTATCTCCTCGTTTTTTTTTTTTTTTTAAGATTTTATTTATTCATTTGAGACACAGAGATACAGAGAGAGAGGAGAGCATGAGCAGTGGGAGAGGCAGAGGGAGAGGGAGAAGCAGACTCCCCGCTGAGCCAGGAGCCCGATGTGGGACTCGATCCCAGGACCCTGGGATCATGACCTGAGCTGAAGGCAGACGCTTAACCATCTGAGCCACCCAGGCGCCCCTATCTCCTCGTTTTAAAGTTGTTTTTCTTTTTCCCTGACATTATCCTATTGAAGTACTTACGTAAGACAAGTAGAGAAGAGAGTAAAGGGGTTACTATGGGCTCCATTTAACAGATGGCAAAACTTATGGTCTAGAGATTGAGTGACTGATCATTGTCACACAGCTATTTAGTGACAGCTGAGGGATTAGACTCTAGAATCTAAATTCTTAGCGGAGTGAATTTTCCACTACAAGACAGTGACTCTGCAAAGTAACTGTCATCATTTGACTAGGGCTAGCCCTAGGATATTTTCTTTTTAAATAGATGTTATATAAAAACCATGCCTGGTATTCCACAAATATCATGTCAATGAGTAAGAAAAAAATTATATAAAATGATAGTGCAGTATGACTCACAAGATTTCTTGATTGTTTTCCAAAGTGTTTTTCCTTGTCTATTCAAGACACAGGACAAAGTTCCTAAAATGGCACTGTTAAAACTCCTCTATATCTTCTTTGAGAATCTGGAGACTGGCCAAGCATTCATTTTGATAGTGCTGGAACTAATGCTGTACTTTATAAAGTGGGTCACAGCATGTTCCTGAGATGTCTTAAAGATGCTGTAGGCTTTGACTTGGGTGAGTGGAACTGGTTCTTGCACACTGGCAGACTTCAGTGGTCCCTTGCCAAACTTCACATTGGGATTCACACAGCAGTCAGACTCCGAAGTAACTGTGTGTCTGTGCTTCAGGATAACCTAATATTTAACTGCTTTTAATCTTCCCTTGTAAATGATTAGTCTCCTTCCTTCTTTATTTTTACTGACAATACAGAAATGTAACAATTTTGATATCTTTTTGGTTAGGCTATGCTTTGAATGAATTATGTCCTCTCCAAATTTATATGTTGAGGCCCCAATCCCTGATATGATGGTATTTGAAAATAGGACCTTTGGGGGATAATTAGGTTTAGATGGGGTTATGAGCATGGGGCCTTTATGATGGGATTGTTTTGGAAAAAGTTGTTTTGGAAAAAGATGCTCCAGGGAACTTGCTGTCTCTCTTTCTCTGCACCATGTAAGGACTTAGCAGGAAAGTGGTTTTCTGCGAGCCAGGAAGAGAGTCATTACCGGAGATCGATTACACTGGTACCCTGAATTTGGACTTTCCGGCCTCCAGAACTGTGAGAAAATAAATTTCTGTTGCTTATGCCATACAGTCTATGATGTTTTATTATGTCAGCTCAAGCTAAGACAAGGTAGTATGACACTGTCACTGCCATTTCACTGGACTCATTGACAATAAAGCCTCTCTACTCCTTGAAATTGGAATAAGTTCTTCTCTCTAGTTTAATAGTATGTATATACTGGATATAATTTAAAAAATAACATGTGGTGGGTTGAAAATGAACGTGTTGCTAACTTGGATGTGCAAGAAATTTCAGTGAGAATCCAGTCTTCTCGTTAGTGTTGGGTTATGACAGAACAATTTAAAGTTTTCTACAGAAAAAAGGTTTTGAATTCTTCTAAATTATATGGTCTCTTTTTGGATAAATATTCAGTCAATTAAAAGTCAAGCTCCCTCTCCAGTTGTTTTCCTACTTCTGTACTTTCTAAGATGACATTTGGGTAACTCACTGCATCCTCATTGGTATTGAGGAGGGATTCTTCAGTCTACTTTGAACAGGTGGATGCCCTTCATTTTGTCTTATCATTGGGTGTCTCCTATACATTTGCTGCTAATGCCTTGGCAGGTGGACTTATGCATCTACTCCCAATATGGTCAGGGTCATTTGGCAACTCCTTGCTGACTTAGGCTCAATTCATTTTTCCTGAGTCTGCCACATCCATCCATGGTCCAAGCACCACCTTCGCATAATAATCGCATTGCAGGCATCTGGCTCTCAATCCCACAAGTGGCCTCCTGGAAGGAACAAGCCAAACCTGCCTTCATTCTGCTCAATGTGACAGGGTACTGATTAAATCCTTGAAAGGAGGTAATGAGAAAGAAGAGATGATCTGAAATGTTCTGGCTAAGGAATATTTAAAAAAATAGTTTGATGATGGGGGCACCTGGGTGGCTCAGTTGGGTGAGCATCCAACTCTTGATTTCAGCTCAGGCCAGGATCTCAGAGTTCTGGGATCGAGCCCCGTCTCAGGCTCTGCGCTTGGGGGGCCGAGGCGGTGGGGGGGAGTCTGCTTGAGGATTCTCTCTCTCTGCCTCTGCCTCTCCCCCTGCTCATGCTCTCTCTCTCTGTTTCTAAAATAAATAAATAAATCTTTAAAACATAGTTTGATGATAACCTCAAACAGTTTTCATTAGGCTGAAACACATGATGAGAATGCTAATGCAATGAAGTATTCAGTGAATATGTAAAATTTATGATCTTCTATAGGGATGCATGTTTTGTTAGATATTAATGCATATTTTTCCATCTACCAAATGACTGTTACAACACGCCTCAAAAATATAATATCATCAGAAACATGTTTTGGTCCCCTCTTGTCAACTGTGTTTAATAAGCCCTAAACAATTCTGAAGAAGCTAAAGTAATCCTTGCTTTCATAGCATCATAAGCTGAAGTCTTTCATTTTTGAGTCACATTGTTGCACTGGATCTACTTTGCTCTGACAGTTAATCATGAATAAAACTTGTGTAGAGTCTTATAATAATCCTAGATGAGCTTGCTCTAAATATTAAAATAACAATGCTAACTGCGATGGTGTGTAAGTTGGTCACGAGGGTGGCCGGTGTCTCCAGCAGTGCTTGTGCTCTAATTTTCTTCATTTCCTTCCCTTGGTTTCCAGTGGGTTGCTGCCTGTGCAAACATTGAACTTCAAGTTCCCTAACTCAATAATATTTTGAGAGTGATCTTCATTTTCTTTCTTTTAGTTTGATTTTAATCAATACTATCCCTGTTAAAATATCTATCTGCAACAACAACAACAAGAATAGCTTTGTCCGAACAAGATAATACTAGAGCTGGAACAAATCCACCTGAGATTGTCCAGTGAATCTCTGGTGATGAGAAAACTAAAACTCTGAGATATTAAACAAATGATTCATTGTCAATCAGATGCTAGAAGCAACAGGATAAGAAATAGGGGTTTCTTAACTCATGGTCCAATACTGTCGCCTTATAATCTTAAAATCACTTTTAAATATACTCTTACAGATATTGATAAATCCTTTTTATAATGATATTCCCATGTTTTTAGATTTGAAAATTACTTTTTGTTATAATTTATCCCATTCATTATGTATTGAGTGTTATATGTCAGACACTGTGCAAAGCACTTGTCGTAGATTAAGTCGTTTACTTCTCAGAGCAACCCACTAATAGTTTCATTGCTATTATTTATACCTGACAGATGAAGAATCAGAGGCACATATAGGTAAAGTGACATGTCCAAAGTTACATGACTGGTGAGTGACAAAGCAGAATTTGAATCCAGATTACTGCCTCCAAAGCATGTTGACTTTCAAAGTAATGTTCAAATTAGCCACAGCTGTCCCATTTGTTTGTTTTGCTCCTGGGAATTCTGTAATTTACCCTGTTCCTTTCCTAAACTGTTTATTAAATAAACCTAGAACCATAATTGTGACTCACCTGTACCAAATTAAACTATTTTCTGGATTTGTTTTTCCATATTAAACTCCTGGCTCCAAACTGTTTTCCTGCTTTTGCCTCCAACTGTTCCCTTTTTTCACCATTCTCTTGTTTAAATATATTTTATCTTGTATGCATCTTTACACACATCTTTGTGTATATGTTTTGTATGCATCTTTACAAGTCACTTTATAACCTTTTTATGTAAGAAAGCAGGGTACAAAGAAATAAAAAACAAATTATTGAATAAACTAGTCAACCTCGAGTCACTCTACTAGAAAGCTAGAATAATATAGGCTAATTATTCATGAATGTGGGGCTAGCTGTGCACAGCCTAGTTGCAAATGTTGAAAAAGTCTAAGTACATCCAATCACAAAGTTCTACAAGATGCAAAGTATAAATAGAGTTTATTGCAAAGAGGAACAGAACAGTCCAGGGTTGGGCATCTGGGTGGCTCAGTTGCTTAAGCGTTTGCCTTCGGCTTAGGTCATGATCTCATGATCCTGGAGTCCTGGGATCCAGCCCTGCATCAGGCCCCCTGCTCAGCAGGGAGCCTACTTCTCCCTCTCCCTCTGCCCCTCTCTCTGCTTGTGCTCCCTCGCTCTCCCTCAAATAAATAAAATCTTAACAACAACAAAGAAAGAACTGTCCAGGGTCATTCGCAGAGGCTCATTCTAGCAGGCATGAACTCTCTCACAACTGCATGAATTAGACATTGCGTTTTGATGGCTTTTCTGGTCTGTTGCTTTGTTTTGTTTAACATAAGAACTTTTATATCAGAAACCCAAATGAAAAACATTGGTTAACTCAGGTAAAAAAATAATTGTAGTTTCTCATCTTGTACAGAGAGAACTATGTCAAATGAACATTATATTTTCCTGTTGGTTGAGATCTCTTGTGGGCACTGTCTGAATTTTTGTTCTTAATAGTTTGGAATCATTGGCAAATATCCTTAGAAATATAGAATAGCAAATTAAATTATTACATGGGTATCACTATACCAGTACAATAAAAAGAGATCCCATATTTTATTATAAATAGCTTATATTTAATGCCACCTGTAGGTATTTAAGAAGGAACTAACTTTCCAATATTTTATTTGCCAAAATAATACTAAAAATGAATTTTTATAAATTGCATTCTGTTGCATTTTTTTCTTGCTAAGAATCTGTCTAAAATTGATGAATAAGAAATTCCTCATAGTGAAATGAGCCTCTCTAGATGCCCATTATGAGACTTCCAAAAATAATTTTATTCTTCATTTGAGCAACTGATATGATTTTAGAATTTTATTTTTAGAACTTCTGGTAAATTTGGAAATTCAGCAGTATTCATGACACCAAAATGTTTTGTCAATGTTTGTTTTATAAATTGTCTAAAGCAAATAGCAAATGTAACCCTTACAATCCCAGGTTTTTGTGTAGAAATAGAAATTGTTTTAGTCCAAATTTGATTAAAAATTATTTATAAGGGAAGATGTAACTCTGTCTTTGAAAACAAGTACTACCCATTTTGAATAATGATATGTTAATTAAATTAAAATTGATTTAATCTGATAACATTATATATTTGCTAGTACTTCAATTTTAGCCAGGAGAAGAATGAATATTCTTTAATATTCAAATGCCACCTTCATGTTTAAATTCATTGCTGTGCTGTGGAAAGAGAAACAACAGAAGCAGCTGTCTGCTTCCTCCACATTTAGCCAGGAGTTCAGTAACTCCCAGAATAGGCAGGATTAGATACTGTCAAACACAGTTGCCCAATTCTGTGCTGCAGATTTTTTTTTTTAATATTCCACTTTAGAATTGTAAAATGTTGAAATATGTAAAATATGCAAACATTTCCATTTGCAAGTCGCAATGAAAATATAGAAGATAAACAGGTTCTATTTAGCTTTGTAGATTTCCTAGTTGAACTCAACTCATTTACTAAAGATATGATCTTTATTAATAATGGAATCAGAATTTATTAACCAAAACAAGTTTCCAAACATAATACTTATAGTATTCACTCTTAATCAGTGAAAAAATTTTGTTAACCTTTTCACCTCTACTAAGTGGACATGGTGCCTTCTTTTTTAGATTATGCCAACAGACCACAGTTGTCTTCCAGACATTGAGCCCAAACTGATTATGCAGTTAAACCATTAGCATTGCTGGCCCAGGAGCATGCTTAAAAATATTACATTAGAAATATCCTGACAGTCATGACTTCAGGGCAATTTGGGAACTATTTTCAGCTCAGATCCAAACTGAAAATTAGCCTTCTTAACAAAAAGTTAAATTTTAGAATACTCTTCTGACCAGCAGTAGAGCATGGGCCAGAAAACAGACAACGGAAAGAGGACATAGAAAGAGAGTAAGCCAGATAAATGAAAAAGAGAGGTTGTATTGGGTTATTATCAATATTATCAATAGCCAAATACAAATACTATTGCCCAACACAAATATTATTTACAAATGTTATGACACATAGAGTATATCTTCTTTCTTAACACTCATCATCCTTCTTTATTTACTCACTTTTTAAAGGGACACAAAACAATGTTAAAAAGTCCTGTAAACTATCTAATACAGAATCTTAACATTAGAAATATGTGAACTATATCTTTTTTTTAATATTTAAAATTTTATTATTTTTTTCAAAAATTATCCCATTTGGTTACATTTCAAATTACTTAAATATACTTAAATCTTTATTTTAATAGCATCGCTTTTTGACAGTATTTTTTGAATATTCTCTGATTAAGAGAAGGGCACTAATACCCTAACTTTTCATTCTTCCTTTACTTCCTCTTCTATATCATGCTCCTTGTGAACTATATCTTAAGAGGTCTTATTGAGTGCAGCTTGGTGGTTCTGAATAACCTCTGTACTTTTTAGAACTTTCAGGCAGGCTTAGCCTGCATTATAGTAAGGGGAAGAAGGAGTGGATATGAAATTTTATTTTTCTATCGGTTTTTGAGTAACTATTCCTCCTCCTGCATACACAATCAGGCTGAATTTGTGTATACATCAAACCTGCATCTAGGAGAAACATTGTCTCTGTGCAATGAGCAGTGTAGAAATTAGAGTAACTAGATAATCCTTTGCAATGGTTGCTCATGCCCAGAAAGAGTCTCAGGTGGGAGCTAAAGGAAAGAGGGCTATAAATGTTCTCCTAGACACAAAGGCAAGGAACAAATAAATGCAAAGGAAATTTTGCTCTTTTGTTAATTAGTTTCAAATCTAGGGCATTATAGGTAGCCATGTGATAAATGAATGACAGTAAAAGGAAAATGTTGGGGAGTTTAGCAGAGTACAGCATCAGCTATTATTAATCTGATGAACTTTTCACTTGTAACCTTTGAAAGTATATTACCATAAAGTGAAGCATGGGAAAAAAATTCCTGTAGAAGACATTTTTAGGATTTAAAGTGTACAAAGATGGCAACATTAACAATTTGAAGCCCTATTAAATATTTCACAGTTAAGAATTTTTAATGAATTATATTACAGTTAGATTGACTTTCATAGTTACTTTTAAAAATAGATGGAATGAATGCTCCTGAAAGGTTTTTTTAAATTGTATTTTTAAAAAATATGTTGCTATATTAAGGAACTTTATAGAAATCACTTTGGTAGGGTACTTGTAACTCCTGTTAATTTAGTTTCTTTTCAACTTCTGAGCCTTATTTTAGTATTTGCTTATGTAAGGCTAACATTTGTATAGGAAAAAGATATTCTAACTATACTATACACAATATCTAAGGAAGAATAAAGCTGGTACAAAGATTCCTGGAAGATTTCTGCTTCTGAACATGATGGAGTAAATGGGACCAGACTTGTCATTCTCCCATGAACATCAACAAAACCAAGTATAATAGATGACACATCCTGGCCCAAATATGAGACAACAGGCAGCATGAACTACGGTTCCTAAGATAAATGAAAGAAATATGATGAGTCCTATTGTCCCAGCTTTCTGCCTAGAGGCACGGTCCTGACCACAGTGCAAAAAGGAAAAACAAAACGAAGCATAACAGTAATACTGAGTAAAAGACACAGAGGGCAGAGCTTGGGGAGGCTGAGGTGGCTGTAATTTAGAGAACATAGTATCAGAGAAAAGGGAGCTATGCAGAGATAGAGCTCCCAAAATCCATAAAAGTGTCCCCTTGAGCCTTTTGTTAAATACTAAGCAAACTTATGTAAGAATGAACTCCCTGAGGTCAGGCAGTGTTCAGAAACCTGTAAACTAAACAATTCCCAGACCTCATTCAGGTCTGGGAGGTGGTGAAGTCTGACCACTCAGACTTCAGAGTCTTCATTGAACACTGAGGACATTCTGGATATATGTAACAAGTTATGATTACGCCTTAGCAGGGATGTGCTAGTATTCTAAGATACTCCCCATGTTCCACTCTTCCAGGGATTCATTATCTTCTCTTCTTAAATGTGAGCAAGACATAGTGAGTTGCCTATAAATAATAGAATACAGCAAAAAATGGTGAGATGTTACTTCTTAGATTAAATTAGAAAATAATACTGGCTTAAATCTTACTTGCCTTCTCTCTTGCCTTCTTTTTGGCTTACTCTAATGGAAGCCAGCTGCCATTGTGAGCTGTGTTATGGATAAGACCATGTGGCAAGGAAATAAGAAAGAGCTCCAGCCAATACCTCATGAGCAACTAAATCTTGTGAATAACCACTTGAGAGAGCTGAGAAGAGGATTCTCCCACAGTCAAGTTTTGAGATGACTGCACCCCTGGCTGACATTTTAATTATAGCCTTATGAGAGGCAGTAAGCCAGGGGAACTTGTACTGGGATTCCAATCCAATGGACACTGTAGGATAATGAATGTGTTCTTTAAAGCTTTAGTGCTTTGGGACAATTCTTTGTATAGCAATAGATAGCTACCTGGAAGTGGGAAGCTACCATAATAAATACCTAAATACAGATAATTAAATACAAGGGGTAAATTAGCCTTAGATTAAAAGCTGCTATAGACTGTTAGCAGAGCTTAAAACAAGCCTTGAAAGGATCAAACTGATTAGCAATAACTTACACATCAGCAGTTTAAAGTCCAATTTCCCTTTAAGGAAGGCAACAAAAGCAACATTCAACTATGTAAAATTCACAATATCCAACTTCTAATCAGGAATTTCTAACTATGTGAAAACACGGGAAAATGTAATGCATAAAAGGAATAAATTTCAGTGAACAGAAACAGATCCAAAAATGACAGCAATCATAGAATTACTAGATAGGAATTTAAAACAACTAAAAAAAAATATGCTCAAGTGTTTAAAGGAAAACATGAACATCATAAAGACAGAAATTAGAGATATACATGAAAGGGCCAAATGGAACATCTAGAGCTTTGTATATCTCATATACTATATGAAATTAGGACTTTATTAGATAGCTTCAACAGCAGACATGGCACTACGGGTTAGAAGACCTGTGAACTTGAAGACATGGAAATAAAATTTCTCTAACATGACCCCTCCCCACCCAGAGAAAAATATAAAAAGACTAAAAAAAATATAAACAGTGCTTCTGGGACCTGTTATACTGCTTCAATGTCTCAGGTGTCAGTAATACCAAACTGTCTAATAAATGTGTAATTGGAATTCCAAGAAGAGTATTGGGAAGCAGATAAAAGTTAAGGAAATGATGGCCAAAATTTTACCAAATTTTGTAAATAATAGATATATGTCACTTTCTAGAAGTTCAATGAGTCCTGATTGGACTAAACGCCAAGAAAAAAATGCCTAGGCACATCATAATCAAATTGTTAAATACCAGCAATAAATGAAAATCTCTTACACAAGTCAGAGCAAAGTCAAATTATTTAGAGAGGGACAAAGATCACAGAGGCCAGAAAATAATGGACTAACATCTTCAAAGTGCTAAGAGAAAAATTTGTCAATGCAGAATTCTATATCCAGCAAAAATGTACTTCAAAAAGAAATGTAAAATGAAGACTTTTTTAAACAAACAAAAACAGGCACTTTACCTATATGTGCCTCTGATTCTTCATCTATCACTAGATAACTTGCACTACAGGAAGTATTTAAGAGAGTTCTTCAGGCGAAAGGACAATGATGACAAAGGGAAACTTGGATTTACTAACAGTAATGATGTTGGGAATAGTAAATATATGAGTAAATACAATGCTGAGTCAATATGCTCTTCTTATTTTAAATATCTATAAAACTATATGACTTTTAAAACAAAAGTAATAAAAATACATTGTGGAGTTTGTTATATATATGTAGCATACGTTATAAACGACATGTATGAAAACAAAAGTAGAAAGAATGAGAGGGTATAATTATATTATTGTAATTTTTTTCTACATTTTATGTGAAGTAGTATAACATTATCTGAAGGTAGACTGCAATCAGTTAAAGACACATACAAAAACCCTGCAATCAGCAAAAAATAAAAAGAAAGCCATTGCTATAAAGCAACAGAAAAAATAAAAAGGAGTATGAAAAAAAACAACAAGAAGTCAAGAAGAGGAAAAATAGCAGAGGTACAAATACAAAACAAATAACAAAATGATAACTTTAACTTAACAATATCTACAATTAGCATAAGGAAAATGATATAAAGACTCCAAGTAAAAGGGAGAAATTATCAGACATAAAATAGCATGACCCAATCATATCCTTCCTATAAGAAGTGCATTTCAGGTGTCAAGACACATTTAAGTTTTATAATAAATACACAATAAATTGGCGTGCCTGGGTGGCTCAGTTGGTTAAGTGTACAATTCTTGATTTCAGCCTGGGTTATGATCTCAGGGTCCTGATATGTGGCTCCATGCTCAGCAGAGAGTCTACTTCTCTCCTTCTCTCCCTACCTCTCCCTTTGTCCCTCCCCTCTCTCCACTTGCCCACTCTGTCTCTCTCACAAATAAATAAATAAATAAATAAATCTAAAAAAATACACAATAAATATAAATATATGTCTATACATCATATATCACTAATAATAAGAAAGAAGACACACCTATATTGAAATCAGATAAAGTAAACTTTAGGACAAGGAATTATACCTGGAGAAGGACATTTCAAGGGATAAAGTGGGAAATTAATTAAAGTATACAACCCTAAATGTGCATATTTTAAATAAGAGAACTTCAAAATGCACAAAGCAAAAGCTGACTGAACTGAAGAGCAAAATAGAAAAATCTACAATTTTGTGTGGAGGCTAGAATTCTTTTTCTGTAACTATAAATAAAACTTAATCAATGGTACTAACCAATATAAGTTAATTGATATTTGTGGAATTTTCTCTTCAACAATAGCAGAATAAATATTCTCAATAACATATGGACCATTCACCAAGATGGACCCTATGCTGGGATATAAGACATGTCTTAATAAAACTAAAAGAACGGAAACTATAAATATTATATCTGCATGTAGTAGAATTAAATTTTTAATTGACTGCAAAAATCTATCTACAAAATTTCCCCAAACATGGACATTAATCAACACACTTATAAATAACCATGAGTCAAGGGAGAGTCACAAAGGTATTAGAAAATATCCCAATTTGAATAAAAATAAAAACATAACATGTCAAAATTTGTGAGATACAGCTAACACAACACTTAAGGGGAATGTAAGAATTTAAATCATTATATTAGAAAAAAAAAGGTCTAAAATAATCGATATCAACACCTAAAGAATTGAGGAAAAGAAATAAATTAAATTCAAAGTTAATAGAAGACAATAATCGAAATAATAATAAAAATAAGTGTGGAAATCAATAAAATAGAAGACAAGTAATTAATAGAGAAGAATCAATAAAAGCAAGGAATTTTTTTTAAAGATTTTATTTATTTATTTATTTGCCAGAGAGCGAGAAAGCGAGAGCAGGAACACAAGCAGGGGGGAGCGGGAGAGGGAGAAGCAGGCTTCCTGCAGAGCAGGGAGCCCCATGCGGGGCTCAATCCCAGGACCCTGGGATCATGACCTGAGCCGAAGGCAGACGCTTAACGACTGAACCACCCAGGCACCCCAAAACCAAGGTCAAAAATCAATAAACTTCTGGCTAGACTGATAAAAAACAAGAGTAAAGACACAAATTGTCAATATTAGGAATGAAAGAGGGAGCCTCAGATTTTACAGATATTAGCAAGACAGTAGGTAATGTTATGAACAACTTTGTGCCAATAAATATGATAACTATGTAAAATTTTTAAATTATTAGAAAGGCATAAATTACCCAAATGGTAAACCTCTAAATGATTTATTAATACAATATAATTAATATATTCTGTATTATGTTGCATCATGGAAAAATAGTGAAAAATCAAAATATTTTTTGGCATTAGTACCTATGATTAATTTCCTTATCCCTGTGTTAATATTCTTAGATTGTATTTATGAACTTTCTAGGAAGAATAATGTATTTGCTATTACATACATCATTGATGCTCAACATCATTATTTAATAAGAATATAAAGTACAACCATTATAGGATACCAATACACAGCCAGTCGAATGGTTGTAATGAAAAAGACTGACAATACCATGTACTGGAGAGGATGTGGAACAACTGTAATTCTCATGCATTGCTGGTGGAAGAGAACACAGTGAAACCACTACAGAAAATAATTTGGCCACATATGCTTAGCATAAAATCTAACCATTCCACTCGGAGGTTTATACCCAAGTGAAATAACATATATTTGCACATATGTTCCAGCCCAGAACTGGAAAGCAACAGTTGAATGATTAACCATTTTATTCATATTAACCCCAAAATAAAAACAAGCCAAATATCCATCAATAAGTGAATGGACAAATAAATTATTATACAGACAATGGATAAACAAATTGTGATGTATGTAATGAAATACTACTCATGAATAAAAAAAGAATAACCACTGATAAACACAACAACATACATAACTCTTAAAAATGTTATGCCAAGAGAAAAGAGGCTGACACAAGAGTACATGTAATGTATAAGTTCATTTGTATGAAATTCTGTAACATGGAAAAGTAATCTATAGTGACAGAAAGATGGTGCTAACCTGGAGCCACAGTTATAGGGTGAGGATATTTACCACCAACGAGGACAGGAGAAGTGTTCTGTATCTTGATTGTGTATTCAGTGTCAAACCCATCAATCTGTAGACTTAAAATGAATGTATTTTACTGTGTATAAAGTAGTCCTCAACAGAATGGAGTAAAAACAAAAGTAAAAGAAAAAAGAAGCAAATCACTAGAAGATTTTTCTCAGTATTCAAATGTTTTAATAAATCAAAAAACAAGATATCAACTTTAAGAATAAAGAATATGAAATCTACACTCTGAAGACAAGGTCGGGCCACCTGGGTGGCTCAGTGGGTTAAGCTTCTGACTCTTGATTTCAACTCAAGTCATGATCTCAGGGTCATGAGATCGAGCCCCGAGGCAGTCTCCATGCCTGCTTAAGATTCTCTATCTCCCTTTCCCTCTGCCTGTGCTCCCCATCCCCCCACAGTGCTCACTTGCACTCTCTCTCGAAAAGAAAAGAAAAGAAAAGAAAAAAGAAAAAAGACATTGGATCTCCTTAAAAAAAATAAATAACTAAAGACAAGGTAGTTAAAACTTAAATCTATTTGAATTTGCTCTATAGCAGATATAAAGATCAGAATATATTTCCTTTGCTGTAGTCAAACACTATATAAAAAATGAAAATTTAGTAAACATGACTTCATCTTCTGTCCAAAAGTGAAGCAAGTGATAAAGGAAATAAAGGGAAAGGAGTGAGATGAAATGAGTGAGATGAAGAAATAAGGTCATGCTCTATGCTCATAGCGTCTCACATAGATGATACATTGTTCAAAAATCTCTTAATTCTGTGGAAATAAGAAAAGAGACCATTGCTTGGGTCAGGGGCCTAAAGTAAAATATTGATTTTCAAATTGTGAGCCCATACTTGAAAACGCCTATATTTGTCTCATATATGCCTTGGGATGGAGTCTCCAAAGACAGAATAATTTAGGCAGAAGAAGTCACATGTAGCATATCTAGCCTTACAGAGATATTGGGAGCAGAGTTCCCCCAAGCAGGATATATACCTGGTAGGGAGATGGAGGTGATACACTGAGATTTGAAAAGAAATATGGAAGCTTTATATCCATTTGATCTAAAATTTTCAAGTAAAGTTTTTAATAATATGCTGAATGAGAATTTTTTTCCAAATATGAATGGTTTTAGGTAGGTCACTACAGTAACCACTAATTCCAGTATTATATCATCCTGCTTCTCATATTTTCTTTATCTGTCTAGACCCTGTGAGTATTTGACTTTCACTGTGAGGACACAGGCAATGATTCTGCCATTGCATTCTGAGGGAGACCATGAGTTTTTCTAGCCTCACAAAGAAGGAAGGGAATTTTTTTTCCACATGCAAAGATTTCCCTTAATAGAGCACTCACTCAAAAGCCAAACATAGCTCTTTGAGCCAGGACTGGTGAGTTGAAGGAGTTGGGTGAGCACACTCATGGTGGTAATTTGTTTGGTGGAAACATCTCCTATGTGATTTTTAAGGTTAATATGGGAGAGTTTTCCTGTGGGGCTTCAACTTTCTGAGTAGTTCCTTTAGCTTCCCCCGTGAGAAAGTCTATCTTTCCACCCCTGATGACAAGGAATGCCCTGTACATGAACTTACTGCACAAGAAAACAAGAGGAACGAAATCATTCTCTAGAATTACAAACTTTTTTCAGAAAGTGGAACAAGTCTAAAAAATATATTTTAAATGACAGTGAATTATTAGATTATAATACGTACAAATCTGTAAAAATTCCATTTGCTACCTCAGTTTATTTTGAATTGCAGTCAATGTTCTTAAGTGTATCAGAATCCTGACTTCAGAGTTTCTAGAAAGAAATCATTTAGTAGAATCAGAAAGCACATTTCTGTTTTCAATAGCTGTTTACTTAAATGCACACTGCAGTTTTCAGAAGTGGTTTTCCCTCATTGCCTGTATTTGCATAATGTTTACTGCCAGGAAGGTTATTTAAGAGCAGCGAAATTTGAAGTTTGGAGTGTGCTCTTTAATCAAGGCAGTGGTTACTTCATCTGGAATCATTTGATTATTTAGAAAAGTCTAATTTGGTGTATGATTTCTGTAACTTTTTTCCAATGTTATTTCTAAAAAATGAAGAACACAGGTTTTGGAATAATGCTACATTTAGTTTGTAGTATATATACATTCTTAGACCATTGCTTATCTGATTCAACGATGGTTATATAATTGGAGTGTGTTTTTCTGCAGAAGGATGTTGTCATCTTGTCAAGCAGAGGAAGTAAGAGATTTGGAGCCATGAATAAAAGACGTTTTATTCCTGGCTCTACATTTACTCTTTGGAAAATCTTAGGCAAATATATCATTTCCTTTTCCATCTATAATCTAAAATGCAAATAGAGCGATGATATTGTTCATCAGACTTGAAAGAGATTTATCTTGCATTAGTTTGTTTCTCTGAAAATGAAAACACCATGCAGGATTTTAAATACACCCTTGTGACTTCTAATCTGTCTCTTCCTACACACAGAAAGAATTCAACTATTGTCTCCTTTTTAAATATTTTCATTCATTTTTATTTGTAAAGATACAAAATCTTACATCATGTTGCAGTGATAATAAAATTCTAAAATTAGAATTATGTACATTTACTTAAATATACATCATCAAGTTTGTTTCCTGAGTCTGGGGAACGGAGAAATCCACTCTACAATTCTCACAATTGTTCATCAAACTCTCTTCTCTCCATGAGGTAATGGAGCTTCTATTTGTACTGCATTCTAACTGGCACCAAGGACTGCAGAATCTGTTAGAAAGGAAGCTGATTGACTATATTTTAAGAAGAAATTTTACTTTTTACAAATGATGAAAAGATTAGTGATTGTAAATAACAATTTTAACCTTTATTTTTATTTTCAGAATCCTCAGGTCTATATCTGGTAAATTTCCTTTAATTTTCCTGTTAAATGGCCTTCATAAAATGTTTCAGTAGATACCACAGTCATGTTCTATGAGGTTTTTGTTCTATATCTGTTTACTTTGTTCATAATGGACCCAGAAAATAAAAATTCATCACCTATATGATTTCTTACTTCCAAAGCTAAGAACTCTTTTTGAATCCAAAATCCATAAATGCATGCACACCATACACATACACACACACAATATCTCTCATATGGGAATTATATTCCTGAGCTACCAAGCCACCCCAAATTTCAACTTGCCATATAATGTCCTTATTTTTCATCTAAATCAATCATCAAATATTTATCCTATGCACATATATATTCAAGGTTTTAAGTTAGGTTTAGGGGATATACTTACTTTGATTTTAAGTGAACAAACACAACTTTCTACCAAAAATATACTTTTCTATATAAAATATAATCTCAAAGTAATAAGTAAGCAGTCTAGAGGAGAAGACTCTTCAGAGATATCTATGGAAATTATAATAAATCTCTTTTTTAAAGAGACCATCAGAAACTCAACTTCGTAATGAATAGATACAGTATAAATATAGTCTTTACTTAAATTTTATTATAAGTAGTAAGTAGATACTTTCTAACTTCTCTTTGCTTTACAAATAAAGGATAATAGATACCTTATTTCTTGCAGTCACTATCAACAATTTTATTTTTACTCAGATATTACCATTAACTGTCTTTAGAATTGAGGTCTATATTTTCTTTTTTTAAAAAAATTCATTTATTTCTTTCAGAGAGAGAAAGAGAGAAGAGAGCATTAGTTGGGAGGGGGGCAGATGGAGAGAATCTTTAAGAAGACTCCCTGCTGAGTGTGGAGCCCCAGGCAGGGCATCCCACGACCCATGAGATCATGACCTGGGCTGAAACCAAGAGTCGGGTGTTAAACCACTGAGCTACTCAGGCGCCTTGAAGCCTATATTTTCAATTAAAGTTTTAACTAAAGTTTTATTAACATATCTGAGATTTTTTTTTTTTTTATTTCCACAATTGTCCTTGATGAATAGAAAGGATTTTGATAAGCAGGAAGGGAGGAAATAATCTCACTTAAATAAACAGTTCTAAATTCTTTCACTTTCTCCAAAATCGGTCTCTTCATGATATAGATTCCTACCAATTATCATGGCTATCTAGGAGTTCAATCCTTTCCAACCCTGACTAAAACAATCCAGTAGTTCTCTATGAAATAAGAAGGAAAATAAGAAGGGACGCCTGGGTGGCTCAGTCGTTAAGCATCTGCCTCCGGCTCAGGTCATGATCCCAGGGTCCTGTGATCTAACCCCACGTTGGGCTCTCTGCTCAGCGGGAAGCCTGCTTCTCCCTCTCCCACTCCCCCTGCTTGTGTTCCCTCTCTCGCTGTCTCTCTCTCTCTGTCAAAATAAATAAATAAAATCTTAAAAAAAAAAAAAAAGAAGGAAAACACCCTTACAGACCTGGGAATAGTGTGACTTGTAGTAGGCATGTATACATGACATATATATATATAGATGACTTACTTACATGTATGTATACATATATACATGACAGTAGTTATCGACAAGTGCAGTTATTATTCAAGCGCAGCTACATACATATGCATATCCTTTCTTCCCTTCTGCCAATGTCCTGTGGTGAAGCCCCGTTCTCTGTTTCATTCTTAAGAGTGATTTCTCTCTTACAACCCACATTATATGCCGTAAAAATTTTGATTCTGTCACATAGGACTTCCTACTCTCTCAGGCATATCTATGGATATATGAAACCTCAGTGAAAACAGAATTCACTGATTTTTGTCTTTGGTTATCTTTTGCTTGATTGTTTTAAAAATTAGTAGAGTTTTATCTTTCTATTTTTATTAGTGATAAGGTATTATCATCAGTCCAGTTATAATCTTCTTTGGCATATTTTAAGGTTATACATTAGAGTCAAGATTAATTTTGACTCTGAAATATATTTGAACTTTGACTTATTACCATAATTAGACTAAACAAATAGTCTTTTTCAACCCGTATTGCTCATTAGCATCAGCTGGGAAGCTTTTAAAGCTACTAATGCCTTGGCTCCCACATTTTCTGGAGTTGAGGCTTGACATTTTTTAAGTTTCCCAGGTGGCCTCAATATAAAGGTAGAATTAAGGACCAGTAAAGTAATAAACTCTACTGGTTAATCTATTGTGGGAAAGATACCAACCATTGGAATGCCATTCATTTCCCTTAATCACTTAAGTAGGTCCACATAACATTTACTGGTCATCTCTCAAGTTGGAATTACTGTGCTCAGTTCTGAAGAGGCAAAGATAAACAAGGCATGGTTTCTAGCAACAAAGAAAGAATACTCTCAATGTTTCTGCAGAAATAATGTTTTCTGTTTCATTTCCCCCAAAATACATACTAACACTCAACTTCATGTTTTGTATTTACTTCTATATGAGTTCTAAGAGCAAGCAACATTATTTCAGTTGTAGGTAGCATTCTGAGATATGCTTATCATTCACCATTATAATAATACTATTTGCCTACTTGAACTATTTTATGGTTGACAAATACAGTTATATGGTTGACAAGAATAAAACCCAGAAACTTTTGGACTCTGGCTTATCTGCAGTGAATAGCCTGAGCAAGCAACTGTAGTTGGACAGCAGTCTTTCCAAAGATAATGTCAGAAATCATCTCTCCAATAGGTAAGTAACAATATAGAGAACTTGGGTTAGATTCTCTGTAAACTGCTTTCAACATTAAAGTTCTATGATTCTAAGAATGTAAGTTATGTGTGGTCTAGACCTGACCATCCAATGCAGTAATCACTAGCCCCAGGTAGGTGTTTAAATATAATTTAAAAAATCGTTTTCTCAGTTGCACTTGCTAGATTTCAAGTGCTCATTAGGCACATGGGGCTAGTGGCTATATGTTTATTGGATTATGCAGATTATAGAACATTTCCACCATTACAAAAAGCTCTATTGCACAGCACTGGTCTACACAGATTTTTTTATAGTAGTAAGTAAAATGAGTAGCAAAGCAAGAGAGAAATTCACATGGAAGGCTCAATAATCCAGTATACATGATACCATATACAAGAAGGGGAATATGATCTGTCTTGACCCCCTTTTAAATTGCTGTAATTTATATTCCTTTTGATGGCATTTCCTAGAACACATTTACTATTTCATTACCTTTAATCATGAAGTAATCATTGAGAAGTGTCAAAATCTGCTAATATGAAGGAGGCACATACTTTTTAAATTTACCTGTATGATCTAGACCTTAGTGTTGTTGATTTCAATTTTATTAAAAACATCCACCAAAATATTGTTATTGGGGCCAGAAGCAATGGCTCAGGAGGTGACAAAGTGCTTTTGCTAGGTCCGACCCATAAAGAAGAGGCTACAGTTATCATTTAAAATCTATTTATGTTTTGCCTGAAATTTCCATTTAGCCTGTTCCAAGCATTTGATATATGGCTGCTCTATCCACACAAGCAGCACTCTTGTCTACAGAGTTGCTCACAGCCCACAGTCATGTCAGGGCCTGGGAAGTGGTAAATAACACTGATGAAGAATAGTCTGATGAAGAGTGAGCAATGACTGTTCAATTAGATCAGTAAGTCACTTCCCATATACATAAATGGTTGAAAATGAGAAATTCATGGTGGTTTATCTTGTTTTTTTTTTTTTAACAGATTTCAGCCAAAACAAAATCAATGGGTACACTGAGCCAAAGGAGACTGAATTTAAAAGAAGATGATAGTGACATCTATCAGGCAATTCTTCTAAATAGAGCACACACCCACCCTCAGGTCTGTAGCTACTTGATTATCTGTAGCAGAGGGTTTTGGCCTACCTATGATTTTTTATTCAGTCTCATTGTTGGGAAGCTGCTGACTACGGGTATAAAAATGTAAATGCAAAAGCAATTGATCATTTTCTTCCCTAATTCCTGTGATTCTACCATCCCACTAAAAAGGCCAAAAGATTAAAAACTAGATGAATCACTCTTCAGTCTTTCCTCTACAATAAAAGCATCCAGGCGGCAGTGGGTGTAAGTACCATTTTAAAGGAAGGAGTGTGAGTGGGAGAGCAATATAATTTCACTGAAGATGAAGCAGTCTTTGGAACTGCACCTGTCAACAGAATCTGTTTTAAAATGTGCTTGCAGACAAGTTTAAATGGTTGAGCCAGTAAAAAGAGATGTATTATTAACAGTAGATAATGGAAAATAATCTCTGGAAAGTATTTGCTCCTCTATGTGATATGCACTCTGTGCAACATCCAACCAGAGTGGGCATTTTAGAATTCTCATGCCCTCATAATTTAGTTATGTTGTATGTTTACAGAGTTTACCAAAGGACTTTATGATGTATTCAGAATGTTTTGCAAGGAAGGAGATTTTGATTTGTTCTAGTTTATTTGCAGTAAAGAAAAAAATTACATTACAAATAAATTTCTCTACATAGAATAAGCAAATAGAGGCATAGACTGAATAATGTATCAGTCAAGCTAGACTCATTTGTGCTATAACAAAAAATGACTTGTAGGTCTCATTGACACAGAACATTGAACACTCAGTTGTGTGTTTATCACTGTTCAGGGCCTTGTTCATAGTCACCATCACCTGAGACCTAGACTGTAGGATCAGCCCCACTGGGGACACTGTCAAGCTCAAGGGAAAGGGGAAACTAACAAGGTGGAGAACGGTGTGATGGCTTGTAAATCTTCTGTTTGGAAATGGCACATGTCAATTTCCATCATCCATTTACCAAAGCCTAAGGTCAATGAGGTGGAAAGGTACAGATAGTCCTTGACTTAGGATGGGGTTATGTCCCAATAAACCCACTATAAGTTGGAAATATCATTAAGTCAAAAATGCATTTAATACATCTAACTTACCAAACATCATAAATTAGCCTAGTCTTCCTGAAATGTGCTCAGAACACTGACATGAGCCTATAGTTGGGTGAAATCATCTAACAAAGCTTATTTTATAATAAAATGTTGAATATCTCAGGTTATTTATTGAATACTGTACAGAAAGTGATAAACAGAATGGTTGTATGGATATAGAATTGTAGGTATAATGGTTGCTTACCCTCCTGATTGTGTGGCTGACTGGGAGCCAGGCTCACCGCCACCACTCAGCATCATAATAGAATATCCTACTGCTTATCGATAGCCTAGAAAAGATCAAAATTCAAACTATGCTTTCTACTGAATATGTTTTGTTTTGCATCATTGTAAATTTGAAAAATTGTAAGTCAAATCATATGTTGGGGACCATATGTCTAGTCCTCCATAACAAGGGGACCTCTAAGAAGAGCAGCAGGTGTTTTGAACAGACAATACCATCCACCACACTGGTCAAAAGCTTGGCTGCTGGAGTCAGACAAACTTGAGTTCAAATCCCAGATCAACAGATCAACACCTATGTGACAGGTGAAGCTCTCTAAGTCTCAATGTTTATTCTATCCTATGGTACTTATTTCATAGAATTATTGTAATATTTAGATAAGATAAGGCATGTAAAAGACTTAGCATAGTGTTTGACACTTATAAACACCCAGTGTTAGTTTTATTATAGTCAAGCTCTGCTTGAAGATTTTTTGATGCTTTCAGTTTCTTTAACATTATAATAAAATTCTGTAATATATTTGAAAAACAATAGTAGTTCTAAGTATTCCCTGGTGGCTAATGGAAAAGAATAGAAGCTATTAGTTTTAAACACTTAACAATTAGCATAGTACTCCTCTACAATTCATATTTTAGCTGGGACAGAGAAAGGCATTTGGAAAAATGTAGCATGCGGCGTCATTTTTATAGTGGAAGCAAAAGAAAAACTATAAATCATTAATTATAATAAATTCTAATTCATGGGGGCCCGTGTGGCTCAGTCGGTTGTGTCCAACTCTTGATTTCGACTCTGGTCATGATCTAAGACTCATGAGATCCAGCACTATGTTGGGCTCCGTGCTGGGCATGGAGCCTGCTTAAAATTCTCTCTCTCCCTCTGTCCCTCCCTGACCTCCTCTCTCTCTAAAAAAAAAAAAAAAAAAGAAAAAGTTAATTGAATAGGAAGAAAGAAGCTTGTGACTACACACCTTTATTTCACAACTCTGTAAAAATACTGTGATTAAATTTTTTTTCTATTCCACACCCACTAATTTAATTTTTTTTTTCAGACTTGCTCGCAATCTAAATTCATTATGTATAGACCATATTAATAAAACAATATTTAAAAATAATTCCAAAAGAAAACATATGATAAAAGAACCTAGAGAATACCCCTGGAAGTTTTGTTAAATGTCATGGAATTAGTTCTAGAAATTACTTTAGTATTGGCAAATGATAAAATTTTAATGATCAATATTCATAAGTTCCCTCTGTCTGAATTTGACTAATTCAAACAACTGAAAAATCTTTCTCTGAAATATTAAAGGTTATAGTAATAATAAAGGTGAAAGAGAATAGAATATTTTTAAAAACGAAAAGACATTATCCTCACATTTAAAATTCATAAGCAAAATTTTCATAAAAGCTGGCATTTCTTTCTGCTGACATTTGAGTTGGAGTTTAGCCTTATTTCAAGGTCACTGGCTAAATGTTTAACGTGAAAAAGTTTTATAAATCAAAATAAGGCAAATACAATACTAATGAATAAAATCACTTTTTAAAACAATCTTCTGGTGTCCCTTGAACTCCTTCCCAAACAAAGCAGCAATCAAAGAAAAGTTTTAGCTTAGCTTTTAGAGAAAGCAGACATTTAAAAGCATAGTCTTTCAAAAACAAAGCTAATTAGCATGCAAAAAAGAAAGAAAAAACAACAATGGTGACAGTTTTATTTAAACCATCATCATTCAGTTACTGAAGCTTTGAGAAACATACACCAAATTTACACCTCTTAGCATTTTAGATGTTGTGAAACCTGTAATGGGTGAATTCATCTCTTCTACTCTATAGTATACCTCTTCCTTATGGCACTCTTCCCTTCCATTCTTTCCCTGGCACCTCAGTTTGAATGGGATCACCTTCCAAAGTTTACTTCTTACTGACTTTCTTGCTGCGGCAAAGTTGTATGATGCAAATGCCTATGCAAATGCCCCACAGACCTAGAATTTCCTGCTCCCTCCTCTGCCCTGGACTCCTCTTCCATTACCTCTCTTTTCTTCACCCCTGTTCTGCTTTTCCATTTTATTCCTATCTGCATGTCTCTTTTCTATGTATCTTTGGATCTGAGAATTGAAATGAATTCAGAAAAGGCCACTGAAGGAGTAACAGTGAGATAGGGAAATTGTCAATAACAGTCATAAGGACACAAGGGAAAAAAGAACAGAAAGGATCTTTTCATCCAGTGGACTGTGTAATTAACACAACGCCATGAGCTTGATTTCATTCAGGTTTCCTATACTGCATAGTGGCGAGGAGCTTTTAACATTTTTTAATGCCTGCTTTCTCCAACAAATGTAAATATAAATAAGTAAATGAATAAATAAATAAAATCACAAAAGAATGATCAAACACTCATTACATCTTGCTTATTGAATATCAAATTCTATGCCGGGATCTGGCCACAGAAATGTGAATACAGCATGTTTTTATACTAAGAGGCTTCTTTTTTTTTTTTTTTTTTTGGTGGGAAATAACATTTTTTTCTCTTTTTTTTAAATTATGTTATGTTAATCACCATACATTACATCACTAGTTTTTGATGTAGTGTTCCATAATTCATTGTTTGCATATAACACCCAGGGCTCCATTCAGTATGTGCCCTCTTTAATACCCATCACCAGGCTAACCCATTCCCCCAACGCCCTCCCCTCTAGAACCCTCAGTTTGTTTCTCAGAGTCCATAGTCTCTCATGGTTCATCTCCCCTTCTGATCCGCCCCCCTTCAATTTTCCCTTCCTACTATCTTCTTTTTTTTTTTTTAACATATAATGTATTATTTGTTTCAGAGGTACAGGTTTGTGATTCAACAGTCCTACACAATTCACAGCACTCACCATAGCACATACCCTTCTTACTGCAGCAAGAAAGATAAACACGAAGAGCACTACTATAATGAATGTCCTGGATATATTAAGAGAGGCATGAACAGGGTCATAAGAGCATACAAGAGGGATAACTCATTCGTTTTTACAATTTTCATGTAGCATTTGTAAATAATACATGTGAGGCTTAATGTGTTCTTCCTTGAATAGTCTGATCCTGCAAACCATCATTAGATATAAAAAGTTTTCTATTCAGAAATAAAATAATATCTGTCCTCATGGATCCTATGTTTCAGTAGAAGAACACAGACAAAAAAAGGCAAATACTTAGATATATAGTGTATTGAGTGGTACTAAATGCAATGGAGAAAAATAAAAACAGGGAAGACAGCTAAAGAATGCATATGTGGCCATGCCTGGGTGGCTCAGTCAGTTAAGTGTCTGCCTTCAGCTCAGGTCATGGTCTTGGGGATCCTGGGACCAAGCCCCACATTGGGCTCCCTGCTCAGCAGGGAGTCTGTTTCTCCCTCTGCTCCTCCCCCCACTCGTGCTCTCTCTCTGTCAAATAAATAAAAATCTTTAAAAAAAAAAAAAAAAAAAAAAACCCACTGTATATGTGTTTACATGGAGGATTGTATTCCAGGCAGAGGAAACAGCAAGTGCAAAGGCTCTGAGGCAGGAGCAAGCAAGCCAGACATGGACCAGGAAAAGCAAGGCCAGTATGCCTGGAGCAGAAGAAGTAACAAGAGCCATAGGAGATGAGATCAGAGAGTTAATGGGCAGCCAGATGGGAAAGTGCTTTGTAAGCCATGGAAAAGAATTTGGCTCACTCTGAGCCAGTGAGAGGTAGAGATGAAGATAATAAGAAGTACTGTTCTGAAGATGGATATTTCTTTGAAGAGTTTCGAATACCTCGTAATCCTAAGAGAGCAGATCAGGAGTCAGTGGTGGAATTTCTGCAAGAGAAGGGTGGTACTCTGAAGCATCTGGCTAATGAAATGCCAGTGCTTTTTATTAAGTATGGGTGTGGCTTGTGTGACTTTGTTCTAATTGCTGGAATTTCCAAGGAGCAGGATTTTAAGAATTATGTGACTGTTACTATTGGTCCTCTGGGAAAAGTCCTGTTCCGTTGCTGAGAAGTGTGCCTCTAGTGGCTGGAGTGTATATTACAAGCCCAGAGGTAAATGTTGGGATGGGTCTAGTGGGCAGGATGTTACTTTTACGGATGATTTTTCAGGGGAGATTCCTTATGACAAAATGTTACATATTGTGGAAAGACATCTTGAAAAAGTTCCCATAAAAAGTGATTTGTGGAGTTTAACAGAAACTGAGAAAAAGAAAAAAGAAAAAAACAAACAAACAACACTGAGAGATTTGGGCCAGGGTTTTTTTTTTTTTTTTTTTTTTATATTTTTAAGATTTTATTTATTTATCAGAGAGAGAGAGACAGAGGCAGGCAGAGGGAGAAGCAGGCTCCTTGCTGAGCAAGGAGCCCGATGTGGGACTCGATCCCAGGACCCTGGGATCATGACCTGAGCCGAAGGCAGACGCTTAACCGACTGAGCCACTCAGGCGTCCCTGGGCCAGGGTTTTAACACGCATGATCTGACAGCTCTCAACAGAATCATTTCAGTTGCTCTGCAGAGGATAGACTGAAAGGTGGGCAAGAGTAGAAGCAAGTAGAGAGTGAGAGGTCATTGCAATAATTCTGATGATAGATGATGGTGGCGTGGATCATGGCAGAAACAGTGCAAGTGGTGAGCAGATGTTGCATTCTGGATATATATTGACGTTATTTATGTTCAATCAAATTAATATTTTGATGATATACTTCTGTGACACATAAATATAGTGATAGTTGATCTAATTAAGTCAATAAAAACTGCCAATCTTAGCAGTTATATATTTAAATACTTTTAATGACCAAACTGGGCTGATAATATGTGAATCAACTCAGTGTTCCATATTTGATGTGTTTTATGTATTCATAGGATGACTCTCTGATATTATTACTTCAGAGAGTGGGAATAGATAGCCAGTGGGAAAATGAGTATATCTGGTGAGAATCAAAATCATCTATAACAGATTACTATCTACATTTATATGAATTTATACTATTGGACTGTATCTTCATATAACATGGCAGTGGCACAAAGAGAAGCTTTTTAATTCTCTGGTTTTCCCACAGACATTTATAGTTAAAACCTATTGTATAATTATAAAATATGGGAAAGCCACTGAGAAATTTTGGCCAAGGGTATAACATAATTTGACAGTTTTCATCAGGATCACTTTAGATGCTCTTTGGAGAAAGACTTAAGACCCTGGAAAGGAAGAGACTAAGATTTTTGTTCTGATCACGTAGAAGAGTAGAGTTATTCAGGTGCAGAAGCTTGTCAGAGCAGCAGGTTTGGGGAGATTAAGAAGAGCTCAGTTTTAGATGTGTAAAGTTTAAGATACTGAACTGACACCCAGGTAGAGAAGGTGACTAGGCAGTTGGATATTAGAGTCTGAGGAGAGATATTGGGACTAGAGACAAGCTTTTATGCTTTAAGAGTATGCTGCTTTTTCCCCTGCTTTTTCCTCCTCCTCTTCCTCCTCCTTGTCCTCCTTCTCTTCCTCCTTTTCCTTCTTTATTCCTTCTTCAGTATTTAGATGATTTTAACTTCTGAACATTTTCTCTATTTTTATACTTATTACATTATAAATTTTATTTCTATACAATAAAAACAATACTATTTTTTTTTGAAAAAAGACTTGAAATACTGCAAAAATTATAAACAGTGATTATTAGGGTAGTGGGATTACAGAAGTTGTTCTCTCATATATATACATATATACGTATACATGTATATGTATATACATACATGGAAGGCAGACACTTAACTGACTGAGCCACCCAGGCATGGCCACATATGCATTCTTTAGCTGTCTTCCCTGTTTTTATTTTTCTCCATCATCAGGAGACTGATACAAAATCTATGTATATATATATATAGAGAGAGAGACTGAAGGGAGAGCAAGGTATGTATATAATAAATATAATATGTTAATATGTTAAATTGTGTATATTATATATAATAAATATATTAAAATACAAATGTTTAATGGATGATATCACCAAGCTACTACATATATGTAGAAAACAGAAGAGAGAATCCTAAGGGACTCCAATGTTTAACAGCCAGGTAAGTAATGACAGACAAGAAAAAGAAAACACAACCAAGAGAAAGGAGGAAAACCAGAGAGTGTATCTTCTGGGAAGTACAAAAAGAGTTTCAGGAGGATAGAGTAATCAACTCTGACAAAGTTGCTTATAGATCAAGGAAAATGATGTCTGGAGAATTGAACATTGATTTTGGCAATCAAATGATCATTGATGATGTTGATAAGAGTTTTGTAGTAGAAGTAGAGGTAAAAGCCTGATTGGGTGTGTCAAAGGGAATGGAGTCAGCAGATATAGACAAATATTTTTTATACATATAAACAAATATCAGGCTTCCTTTGAAACCTGAGAAAATAAAAGGGAGAAGTTGGAGGGCAGTGTGGACTCACTTTTTAAGGTGAGAGAAATGAAAGTGTGGCCTGTATGCTAATGAAGAGAAAGCCCAAGAAGGAAATGATGATGATGGAGGAGAGAGAAGGGGCCATTATGAAAGCTAAGTCTGAGCAGGTGAGACAAAGTGTGATCTAGCTCAGGTAAAGCACTGACCTAGGTTACAGGAGCAAAGGAGGTCATAGATGCAGGGACGTGTGTTGGTGCATTTATTAGATTTTTTTTTTCTTGAAGTTTTCTTCTGATTGCTTCAGAAGGCAAGATCATCTGCTGTAAGAATAACCAAAGAGGTTTTGGAAATCTGAAGAAAAAGAAGACGCAACATAGTCATGAGGAAACATAGGAAGATGAAAAGAGCATGGAAATATACTGTAATCTATTTGAGATCAGTGACCTTGAATTTAAAGCAAGGTTGACCAGCTGGGTGACAAGTTCATCCCAGCTTTTTTCAAGGTTAAGAGTTGGATTTAACCAGGATCTCTTTGGGTCAAGTGAAAATAAGGACAGAAGAGAAGACCAAAAGGTAAATATATACGACCATGAAACACAATGATTGCTTCCAAGGAACTAGCAAAATACAGTTGATCCTTGAACAACATGGGTTTGAACTGTGTGGGTCTACTTATACGTGGATTTTATATATGTATATATATAATGTAGTACTATACATGTATTTTCTCTTCCTGATGAGTTTCTTAATAACATTTCATTTTTTCTATCTTACTTTATTGTAAGAATATAGTGTGTAATACATATAACATACAAAATATATGTTTATGTTATTGGTAAAGTTTCCAGTCAACAGTAGATTATTAGTAGTTAAGTTTTGGTGGAGACAGAAGTTATACATTGATTTTCAACTGCATGGGGATCAGAAGCCCTAAACTCCATTGTTCAAGGGTCAACTGTAATAAAATTGACAACATAAATGTTTACAAAAATATGAAAATTCATAAATATGAAATTAAGAGTAATTACACAAGCTTTGAGAGGAATTCAGTGAAAAGAGAAACCTTGGTTCAGAAAGTTTTCTTGGTAGAGGACAGACTTGATTTGGATCTGATCCCCCAAAGTATTTTTCTCCCTTATTTGAGAAATCTATAAATTATTTGTCCATTTACAAGTTTAACTTATTACAGTTATAATTGTAGGAATGTCTTGCTTTCAGAAGCTATTCAACAGGAAATTTCAAAAATACCCCAAAATAGAGAAAATATAAAAATAAAACCCCAAGCACAGATATAAAAATCATCAACTTAGGGCCACTTCTGTTTGTCTTTAGTTCTCCATCACTGAGGCTTATATGTCTGAAATATTTTGATCCCATTTCCTAAGAGTGAAAAAAAAAAAATGAACACCTGTAAGTATAGATAAGCATATATATATAATTTATTTACAGAATAATGAATGCATATCTATTTACAACATATACTATATGTAAATTATAAATACATTTTCATATTTATTGCATAAATATGCTATATAAATACTACAGAAATAATATATAATATACATTATACATATAATAAGCTATATTATATAGTTACATAATTTCCTATAAATCAGATACATGTATTACTGTAGTAATATATTTATATATTATACAGTATATATGTGAGAAAAATTAAGTATAAGATATAAATGACATTTTAAATTATTACATTTATTTTTATTAGTCATACCCAAACTTCTTTGCTTTTATTAAATATTATTGAAAATGCTTCAGTATATTGAAAAATGAATTTTAATCCTGTGTTTTTGAATATTTTAAAGTTTTGGTTCTAAATTAAGTATATTACAATATTTGATTTTAAAGGGATAGCTGTTATAGCTGAGAAATATATAGAGATTTACCTGGAGAGGTTAATAATTGGCAATATTTGATAATTATGATACACATTTTTCTATTCTAATTATGAAAAGTGTTTAATTGAAATTTAGCTCTTAATTTTATATCCTAACTGATGCAGATAGGTTATTCTGGAGTTGTTTGGAAGCTGCTGCGTTTTAAATCTTAAGCAAATGGCTCGAAGCTTAATAATACTATCTATTTGGAGAATCTGAAACTGATTTGAAATTTCTGTTTCTATGTTTTAATGTACAAATACTAACGTCTATGTAAGTGACATATTTTTATAATAAAATCTCACACTGGGAGAAACTTTAACAAATACCCAAATTCAAAGGAGTTCCTTTCAAAATGGAGTTACTCTCATTTGTTATTAAAATATCATTTTTATCTTAAGGGTACAGTGAAGGTTAAATTTTTAAAAAAATATCTGCTAGATAGCACACTACAGATAGCAATTTTTATCAAAAATTCAATATATGGAACAGTTATCTTTTTAAAAGAAAAATGCTTTATTTATCTTTAAGCTTGACAAGTCTTTAAAGTACTTTGCCATGACATAAACAGTGATCCTCTTAATGTTACAAAAATAAATCAGAGTCACTTTCCTTCTCAGGTCATTGTGTTGTAAAAACTCCAGCATTTAAATAAGCATTTAAACCAGTCTAACAGGGCACACATAAACTATTATAATTTAACTTTTGCTAAAAGTAAATAAAGAAGAGATAATACCACTGTCAACTTATCCACTTTATAAAACTGCCACTTTTCCCTTCTCATCCCTGCATGTGTAGAACACCTCACCTGCTGACTTACAGGCTGAGTGAGGGCACAAATGTTAATCTGTATATTGAATATTAATATAGGTTGGTTTTTAAATCATTTAAAGTTGTTTTGATAGAAAATAGATATTCTAGTATTTTTTTTTTCCACACTAATTAGTCATCTCTGGTGCTCACAACTTATTTTGGAGACCATTGTTTTATATACATGAAGTGAGGCATGCTACTATGCCAAGAGAAAAGAAATGTTGAATCTTAGTGTGTTAGTGATGGTTCCTTTGCTTTACAGTTAAAGAAATCAAATTGAGCTAGCATAAGAAAATTTATTAGAGAAGATAGTCTAGTGTCTCATTCAAATCAAGGAAGAGTTTTTCAAACAAACCTCAAGGATGGGGCCCAGGGTGGGTGATTGTGGACCTTCTTTTACCACAATCCTGTTACTGATACTCCATTACCCACAGAATCTTCTCCCAATAATTTTGTTCAGAAATCCACATTCCTGAGAACTTGAATCTTTTATGTATGCGTGGCCCAATCTTTTATGGATAAAGAGGAAGGTCATATAGCAGAAATATACCTGCTAATAGTGTAATAGGGGACACGGAAAACAGATCTCAGAGAAAAAGAGGCTGATCAGTCAAGCCAGATCATTTCTCTTTATCAAGGAATGGATTTGGGAACACAGGTGATATGTGAGGAACAGAGTAAGTGATGTAATCTGACTAGAGAGTAGTGCTCGTGTAACTGAACAATTGAAGATCATCAAGACTGATAGATTAGGGCTAAATTTAGTGGGGTTAACAATCAAATATGGGAAAGTGGAATTTATATTAGAGACATAAGAAAGCATTTGAAAGTACCTGTTCGGGAAATAGCGTAATTATAGCAGTCAGAATCATATTAGGTAACAATTGAAGGGATAATTGAAGACAGTTGAATGAAGAGACTATTTGGAAAACTGTGGGCAAGATTAAGGGAAAATCGCTGTGGGGCTCGAAACATTAGACTTGGAGACATAGGAGGAGAAAGTGATTGCCAGCATTTGAAGAAGCTGAAGATATCAGAGACTGCCATCTTATAGGAATGTGTCCTTACCTTGGAGATATATAGCTACCACAAAACCACAGCCTAGCAGTGTGGTGACCAGGATAAAAGGTATATTTATTTACCTCTCTATCCTACTACTTGCTAACCTCCTGTTGGTAACTCCCGTTGGCAAACTCAAAGAAAAGCCAGAGAACGTGATTCCTGGTTGATGCAGTCTGCAGAGGTTAACGTCTCAGGCACAGAGAAGAATATAGAATGTATAAAATGAACGGAAAGGGACAAACAGAGAATATCCCAGCCCTAGGATCAAAGTTCCATTTTAGAAAGATAAGGTTTTGATGTTGACTAAGGAGTACTGTAGAGCAGAGATTATAGCAAGAGACATATTAAGTATTTCAATAGCTTAGGTAAGAAGGAATAAGAGTTTGCATTTGGGTGTTAGAAATGGAAAGAAAGTGGAATTCATATGACACATAAAGGGTGATTGGCTATGGTGAAAGTCAAAGAGAGAAAAGTCCAGAAAACTGTCTTTAAATTATTCACCTTGAAGTATCACCCACAGACAGGGTTAAAGTAAAAAGGTATAGTCAGTGTGTGTGTGGTATATAATCAATGTGTGGGGGGAGAGGGTGGCTAGAGCTCAATTAGGTGACCACCAAAGTCATTTTTTATTTTACAATTTAGTGAATAATAAAAATACTACTTGATGATGCAAAGATTCTTGGATTTCTGCCCCAAATTGTCAACAAGAGAGCATACTATAGTGACTAACCAGCATAAGATTTTCCCTGATTTACTCTTCCTTGGCCCGGCTCTTTGAGACTATACCAAATCTGATTCCATTTAACGAAATGTATCATGGCATTTTCTACAAATGAGAATTCTTTGTATGTAGAATGGCAGTGGTACCCACTAATAGAACAAATAGCATAAAATGGATATCTTTTCTCATGCTATAGATTTCTAAATTTTTCTTCCTTCTTTTTTTAATTTTAATTTTAATTTATTTTATTTTAAAAAATATTTTATTTATTTATTTGACAGAGAGGGAGAGAGAGCACAAGCAGGTAGAGGGAAAGGAGAAGCAGGCTCCTGCTGAGCAGGGAGCCCAATGTGGGGCTGGATCCTAGGACCCCAGGATCATGACCTGAGCCGGAGGCAGATGCTTAACCAACTGAGCCACCCAGGTGCCTTTCTTTTCTTTCTTTCTTTCTTTCTTTCTTTCTTTCTTTCTTTCTTTCTTTCTTTCTTTTTCTTTCTTTCTTTCTTTCTTTCTTTCTTTCTTTCTTTCTTTCTTTCTTTCTTTCTTTCTTTCTTTCTTCTTTCTCTTTCTTTCTTTCTTTCTTTCTTTTTCTTTCTTTCTTTATATCATTCTAACTACAAGATTGGTTCCCTAAATTTTGATTACATCATTTCACAAAGCTATTCACAAAGCTTGCCTGTATATTAAACATCTCTTAAGTATGACGTACTAGACCAATGAAATTTATATTTATGGGATGTGGTGGGGATGGGGATGATGGTAGTGGTTTCGTGGCTCTCAGGTACAAAGATACTTTGTTCAATATTCTAATTTCCTTTTTTTCCGATCCTCACAAGGAAATTTTAGACATCTCTGGCAATTAAGTCCAGTTAAAGATGTTTTCTTTATCTTACAATCATTCCAAGGGAATTTAGTTTATTTTGGAAGTTTCCTTACACTTTGCACAGTTGAATCCATAAGGTGAATTTATCTTTCAAAACCAGTTAGGTAGCAGCTGAGAAGAAGGTGAGGACTCATCATATGGCATTGTTTAATATCACTAGGACTATGTGGCAAGGAGAGCCCTTTTTATTTTTCTTGGACTTTTAAAATATGGTCTAAGTTTCATTGAAGTCTCCCTTACAAAAACACCATTAAACCAAAATTAAGGGCTCCATACATTCCAATAATGGCTGGGTGGTTCAGAATAACATATTTGCTAGCTGAAAAGTACCTCTGAATAGCTCGTGGCGCTGCTGGAAGTCTTGTTCTGCAAGCCCATTAAGTTTATGCATTAGAGCGCACACAGACAGTGGCAGCTCCTGACGTAGCCCATTGTGCTCAAGGACTAGAAAGTGATAAGGTTAATGAGACTTTGTATTGATGCTGAACCATTCAGAGTACAGCAGGACTATGTAAACACTGCCTTACAGGTTTTCCAGTGATTTTAAAGTGTTAATAAGCTCACAATGGTGTTTAAGGAGAAAGGGTCTAATTTTGATAGAAATATCACCCTTAGAGAATGTGCTTTTTGACGCTATCAATCGTTAACAGGATTTTGTAAGATTCTGGAAACAGTCTTGTTTTCCAATATGGAGAGTTTGAGGGAATTCTGACTGTTGGAACGAGGTATTTTCCCCCCAAAGTTTGGGGGACAGCTGGATGTAAGGTCTGTTTATCACCTGTTGTTACTGCACAGAAACGATCCTTCCTCATTTCTTGGGATGAAGACAACAAGCCCAGCTTCAAGTTTTCCATTATCCCTGAATGGATGATGTTCAGAATGTTAGCATGTGCTGGGTTTTGGAAGACAGTTGTCTCAGGTCCTCTGCTAGGAGTTTGACACTCATTAGCTCATTTAGACTTCCCGTAAACATTTTTGTTTTGTGATTCTCAATCCTGCCTGCATGTGCGCCAAAAGCACATTTAGCATTTTTAAAATTGTGAACATCTGGATCTCATCTCTTGAGATTCAGCAGGTCCAAGCACCTGTATTTGCATTTGTGATGCTGATATATAGTTTATGTAGATGAGGAAAGCAATGCTCATAAAGGCATATTGAACTGCTATAAGCCGCATTGCCAGGGGAAGAATTATAATTCATCTGAAACCTGCGTGGTTCCAAAGCCCATGCGGTTCCACCACACACTGCTTCTCCCCTTGGCTACCAACTCTTTGTGACCCAGGGCAAGTTCAAGGAATGTTCAACTGGTTTTGCATCAGGGGTCTGACATTTAGAAGGTATGTGAGTTTTAAATTGTGATTGTAAATAAGTGTGCAACTTTTAAAATTGCACATTCCCAAGTTAATAGCATATGCAGTCCTCCATGATCACTCCAAACGTAGTGGTCAGGAAGCCCAGTACCAGTTAGTGTTAAAAAAAAAAAACCTTTGTTAAGGACCTTCTATTTCCAGGAGCTCTTTTAGGTGCCTACACATATTATGTATTTACCTTTCACAGCTTCTCTATAAAGTAGTTACTAAAATTGGCTCCATTTCACAGATGGAGACACTGGGGTTCTCAAAGTTTAAGAAACTCGCCAGAGTCATGACTAGTAGAGGCCAACTTGACATTTAAACCTAGTCTGTCTTGTCCTGAAGCCCAGGCTTACAACTGCTATCCCAAGCACTGACAAACTTTCTGTAAAGGGCCATATTGTAAGTATTTTAAGCGTTGTCTGCATACAGTTTCTGTCACAACTAGCTAATCTGCCACTGTACTACAAAAACAGACGATATGTAAATGAGTGGATGTGGCCGGGTTCTAATAGCACAATGAATAAACATGGTCACTGAAATTTGGTTGTCATATAATTTACATGTTACAAAATACATTCTTCTTTTGATTTTTTTCAACTATTTAAGAAGGTGATATTGTGTAAGACTGATGAATCACAGACCTGTACCTCTGAAACAAATAATACATTATATGTTAAAAAAAAAAAAAAGAAGAAGATAGTAGGAAGGGAAAAATGAAGGGGGGGAATCGGAAGGAGAGACAAACCATGAGAGACTATGGACTCTGAGAAACAAACTGAGGGTTCTAGAGGGGAGGGGGTGGGGGGATGGGTTAGCCTGGTGATGGGTATTAAAGAGGGCACGTATTGAATGGAACACTGGGTGTTATACGCAAACAATGAATCATGGAACATTGCATCAAAAACTAATGATGTAATGTGTGGTGATTAACATAATAAAATTAAATTAAAAAAATAAATAATAAATAAAAAGGTGATAAGCATTTACATATACAGGCGGCAGGCAAGATTTGGCTTGTGGGCCATGGTTTGCTCATACCAGCGCTATTCCTTATTGCCATTTCTCATCAGTAAGTCTTGGGAGACTATTGTGGGTACAAAGGAACACTTAACCTCTTCTTTTGCTTTTTATCACTCAATTTATTAATCTTACAAATACTTAAGGCAAATTTCTTATACATTTATATACTACTTACATTTCTAGTAAATAAAAATACACATTTATAAATCCAGTATTCTGACCATTTAAAAGTTGATTTGGGGCACCTGTGTGGCATGCTCAGCACGGAGTCTGCTTAGGACTCTCTCTCCCTCTGCCCCTTACCGCTCATTTGCTCTTGCACGCACGCACTCTCTCTCTCTCAAATAAATAAATCTTTAAACAAATAAAAAATTAAATAAAAGTTGATTAAAACCCAGACAAGCCCTGAATGTCAATAAAAATAAGACTGTAATTGTAAGAGATCTTTAAAATGCTTCAACCTATTAAAATAAATCCAATATTCACAAAATAGCTCAATGATTACAAATCTTACTGTTACACTGACACTTCAATCACTACAAAGACATTGATACTCTGGATTTATGGGTTTACAAAATTAGCGTTTTCATTCATACACTTAGATGCATAATCTTTACAAATAATATTCCCCAAATAATATTCTTTCAAGCCAAGATATCAGGTTCTGATTTATTAACTAGTTGATTCTTGGTCTGAAAACAAGACCTGCTTTTACCTCAGGGGGATTCAATTCCAAGTCTACAGTAGTTGGTGTGGTTCCTTCTTTAGTACAGGTTCATGTGCTATTTCACAGACCTTGTAAACTGATTCCTTTTCTTGCACCTTCCCCTTTTTGTTCCCTTTTCCATCAAGTTTTGGCTACAGATACCACATGTAGTTATCTACTTCACTATATCTTATTAGTACCTCATTAAAATTAGTAGAACCATACAGAGATTTCCTTCCTGGACAGCTGAGTCTTCACTGTCCACTTCCTCTAATGGACATTTGATTGCACTCCTGTCCTGCAATCCAACATTAAGACCTATTTCTACCTGATTATTTGGTAAGGCCATTTTGGCTGATCACTCTTCTTGTTTATAATACAGTTCTTGGTTTTCTGGTTCAGCTGGCTCACTCATGATTCTTCCTGTCTACCATTCCCCATCACATAGTTAGCCATAAATATCTATTATCACACATATACATAATAAAAACAAATAAAACCTTGAGATCAACACACTCATATACATCAATCTGCTACTGAACCAACATGAGTTTGCTCCTTGGTGAGTCAGAAAACACACCAGGTTGACTTGTTGCACAAAGAAAACTTTTATTTGCAGCAAATAAGTGGGGCACCTGGGTGACTCGATTAAGTGTCTGACTCTTGATCTTAGCTCAGTTCTTGATCTCAGGGTCATGAGTTTAAGCCCCATGTTGGGCTCCATGCTGGGTGAAAAAAAAAATTAACTTGCAGCAAATAAGGAGGTTATGGGGAATGGCTTCCAAAACCAAGAATGCCGAGAGAGAGGGTGAATGGGTTCCTTTTGTTTAGGGTTAGGATGAATATTTAGATAGGGAAGACTTCTCATCTTATGTAGAGGCAGGCATAAGGTTGCACTTTAAAGAAAAATGCTTATATATACATTGTATGTTATGTAAATGAGGCTGAGGCTCCCCTTTGGGTGGAGATGTTAGTATAATGAGTAAAGGTAGTTGTTGGTCATTCCAGGGATCACTCCATGGTCCATCTGTGCAGGCTGAGTGGGGGTGGGGGGTTTAGCTCAAAAGGTCTGGTTGGTCTGGACCAGCGGGAGGTCTTGACAGGGCAGTCACCATCACCTGAGGGGTGGTTTCGAGTTTCATTTGCCTGAGTTAAGAGGTAAGCCAGAAAGAAGAGCTTAAGGGAAAATGTAAGACAAAGGTTAGTGAGTACAAGCAGGTGGGCAGCAAATGTCAGGTCTTGTGGTCTAGCTGGTGACAAGTCCAGTCAAACATTAACAGCAATTTTAAAACATGTATTAACTTTACTCTTCTTTTGCATGCAACAAACTTACTTTACATTTATGTAGTTTTCCCCTATTTGGAATATGTTTATGAACTGAGTTTGTTTCAATTGATCAGCATTCCTCAATCTAAGTACTACGGAGATTTTAAATTGTAAATTCCTTTTTTTGTGGGGAGCTGTTCTGTGTATTGTGGGATGCTTAGCAGTACCCCTGCTTCTACCCATTAGATGCCAGAAACACTTCCCCCAGTTGTGACAACCAAGAATGTCTTCAGACAATTCAAATATTTCCTAGGGAACAAAATTGTCACTGGTTAAGAACCATTGTAATCAACTATCATTTTTCTTTCTTTTTTTTTTTTTTTGATCTTCAGTATATCAGAACATGGCCAATAGTAGCCCTTTTATTTGGCTCCATTGTTCTTTTAGCACCACCATGGGCATTTTTGAAATACCTGCTTCTGGAAACAAGAAGATATCCTATCTTCATATTTCCCTGCCTTTTTCTTTAGTGAGTCCCAGATCTGAACATTAAAGTACAAATCACATTTGGGAGTAAATAGGTTGAATGTACTGCCAGTGAGGCCAGTTGGACGGCCAAGCTGAAAAATATATTGAAAGTCATAAGTCCATAATGGTGTTTAAAAAATAAGCCTGAAAATTAATAAAGCTTTAGTGTTTAATTATGACATAAAATTTTTAAATTTACCTTTTTTCTACATACCTAGTTATATTTACCCCCCTTTCACCATCATCATTTTGCCATCCTTCCTGGTTTGCCTCTATTTTTAGTCACTGGGCAGATAACAGAAGAATTAGTTAACGTAAAATATTACCAGATGACCTACCACCTCATAACTGTGAAGCACATCATGAGTGGAGCTACGGTTCTGTATTTTAGGAGGACAGGTGGTTCTAAAACAAGCTTCTATATTTTAAAAATTTTAAAATACTGCCCATCTATCAACCAGGTTTACTTCTGAATTACAAATAATTTGAAAGCAAGTGATTTTACTAATGCACACTCCTATTAGCAGTTTATGAAGTTTTCCGTTGCTTCACACCCTCTCTGCACTTAAATCATAGGTCAATGAGAGAAAAATAGAAAACCTTATAATTTTGTCTTCCAACCCATGAGCATGGAATATTTGTTCATTTATTTAAGTCTCTCTTAATTACTCTCAGAAATGCTTTATGTTTTCCATGTAGAGATCTTGCATATCTTCCATGAGGTTTATTTTTTGACATTTAATACTTTTGAGGCTTTTGTGAATTTTTTTAAATTACACTTAATTTATAAAATTATATTTAATATTTGTTTCTCTTATATAGAAATAAGACTTTTGTATTATAAGATGATAACCAGCAAATTTGTTGAACTTAATTGTAATGATTTATATGGACTTTATTTTTTATTTTCTTGAAGACAAGCATATTAGTGAGTCATTAGAGCTTCATTTTTTGTTTCTAATTCTTACATTTTTATTTCTTTTTCTTGCAATATCATACCAACCAGGGTCTTCAAAGTGTTGTGGGACAGAAATAGTGACAGCAGGTATCCTTTTCTCATTTCTGATTGAAGGTAGAAAGTAAATTTACCTTCTATTTCTAGTTTACAAAACATTTTTATCATGAATGAATGCCAGAGGTCAGGTTAATACCCTTTTCTTTAAGAAACCTTTTTTAAGTCCATAATTCTTTTTTCTTTCCCTCATTATAACTTTGTCAGAAATTTCTATCTTATTCTCATGTTTAAAGTGTGTAAGTCCTCTCTTACTGTTAAACAGCCAAGTGCTTTAACTCTAGAAATCATGTATTATTTTTAAAAAATAAGCACATTCTTAGCAGAATGTGAAACATGCAGTAGATACCCACTAATTAGATAAGACTCCCCAAGATAACTTTTAATATATTTTGTGTTAATGACTGAATTTAGTTAATGACTAAAATAAAAAATATTTATTTTAGACTTTCCCCATTTTAAACTAATGCAAGCAATACAACCATAGCTATGATTCCATATTACTTGCCATAATAATATATGCCTATTTTTTCTTTCATATTATTGGTATCAGGGTAGCAATTGCAATTTTATAAAACATGTTTTGCCAAATTGAAGCATATATTATTCTCAGAATCAAAGTTTGGGGGTAGATTCAGACTTGTTTGATAAACCTTGGGTCCTTTAAAGAAGGGATTCCTGTTTTGTAAAAACACTGGGAGACAAGCAGAGGTCTGGGCAGATGGGGGAAGGATGAGTAGCAAGGCCTATGTTGTAAAGGACTTGATGGCTCCTGATATAAGACCATGAGGTAGAGTTTAACCTTAGTCCCCGAATCTATGTCTTTCAAGCCCCAATTACCAAAATGCTCTTGAGAGTCTTTACTTTGAGCAGATGGTTGTGTAACATAAGATGAATTGGGTCGTTAGGACCTCTGCAGCTCCATTTTGGTAACTCCTAAATAGTTTTGAGAAGCAGAACAAATTTATCTTTAGGCCAGAGAGAGAGAAATTTATTGGAATTTAGCATTTCAAATGAGATCTATCCATGTGCGGGTAGCAACCACAGGCAGCTACATCTCCTGGCAGCCTAGCAACCACAGGCAGAGAAGAAAAGCCCATTCACATTCAGACATCAGCTATGACTATAGATGTTAAGACCCTCCTTTTCTTCAGATTCAGCTGCAGGGAATGACAGGAATGTTCATCAAAGGAAAACCAGGCTCTATGCTCCTTGAGGAGGTGGCTAAGAACATTGCAATCTGAAGCACTTTTAAAGAGACCTGTACACCACATGCTGAGGAACATTCAGTTATTCCTATTCCACTTGATGGAATGTTTTCATCATTATTACATCATTTGATTCTCTCCACTAACTCGAGAAGCAGGCAGCGATACAGAACGTTACTCCCATTTTACAGGTGAGGAAATAAGCCAGAGAGTTAGCTTTCTATAGGTAATACAGTTAGTAAATTATATATCGTGACTGAGAATCTAGGTTTTGTTGATTCTTAAGGCAGTGTTTGTTTTGTTTTGTTTTGTTTCCCATTATTTAAAAAGTCTGTGATCTTGGAGAAGTTACTTAGCAACTCTATGCCTCAATTCCTGTTTGGTATGATGGGCATTATAATAATACTTATAAATCCTTAGATGGTGAAAAAAATCAAATGAGATTTTGTGTGTGTGTGTGTGTGTGTGTGTGTGTGTGAGTGTATGATGCTTAGCACAGTGCTTAACTTGTAATCAGTTAGCAATAATCATCATAGTAAGACTATGTAATAAACAGATTCATTTAGAGCACATAGAAAAATGAGTCTTTGCTAAAGTTATGTGGCCTAATAATAGCTGACATTTATTGAGGGTTTAACATATGTCAGGGATTTTTCTCAGAACTTTAAAATAATCAACTAACTCTTTTTTGTTGTTGTTGTTAGAACAAACTTTGAAGTTAGTACTATTTAATATTCACAGTACAATTGAGGAAATGAGGTAGGGAGTAGCTTATCCAAGGTAGCTTGCCCAAGATTAGTGGTTCAGCTGGAAGTCAAACTTAGGTGAGCTAGTCAAAGCCTGTGCACTTGACCTGTTCTGTCTCTTCCTGTTTGGTATGAACACGTATACATCATTTTCTACTAACGTATGCAGCTTAAAACGGATAATCATATTTGTTTATATTTTCATCTATGGACTGTAGTTCTAAGAGTTATTTAAGTATATTTTAGAGATAAATGTTGAAAATTCCATGGACCATAATTTATGTTTGAGAGCTATAAATCTTGAAAATTTATGGACCAGCATGATGTTCAAGACTTCCTCTTAACTTATAATCAAGCATTAACATCTACTTATAATGTTTCACCATCCTAGTCAAAGATACCCTTAACATGTGGCAATATATGTAAAATTATTATACCCTTTCATTATATCATAATACCTAATCATATTCTAGGGCTATGCTTCTCAAGTATGCAATATTGTAATCTAGATATTTTTCTACATTAATCAATGTTTTTATAAGCTAAAATTGGATTTAAGTGGACCACAGGAGCACATTGGATTAGGAAAATTACAAAAGGACAGCTTACAATTTAAGGGCTACTTTTAGAGAATACATTTTTTAAAAAAATGTGTGATTATATAGAGTGATGATTAAAATAACAGTTCTATATGGTGCCCATGGAAATAGTTTTCATTGTTTTATGCCTCTTACTTTTTAGAACTAGCTGTTGAAATATGTATTTGCTTTTTTCCCAATCATAAGAATTGCTGAACATTCTAAAAGCACCAGGCCTGAGGCAAAGGTCCACTTTATCTTGGTATAAAAAGAGCTGTATTCCATCTGTTCTGGCCTCGAAGAAGCTTGCACAAATCTATCTTCCCTTTGCTTGTCTTATAAAACTCCATGACCTTTTATGAAGTCTAATAGAGGAATTCCATTTCCACTAGTAGAGGAGTGTCCATCTATTGCTTGCAGACCAACAGTTTTCCTCTGAAGTAAGCAGAAAAAAACAGCCAGATGAGAGTATGGGCATATGGTATATAGCTTAGGGAAACAGTCCAATTATTCTACAGCTTGTGTACTTTATGTTTTAAATGGTGGTGATGATGATAAGGAAAGGGGTAGGAGAAGTAACAGAGATATATTTAAGATGATCATTGAGTTTAGATTGCTTATTAAATAGAAATGTTTAAGAATTGATTTCCTAATGATGCTAAATTTGATTTGGAAGCATTAGGTCATACATAAACTTTGAAAATAGCCTAGGAGTTGTTACTCCTAAAGATTTAAAATTAGATACGAATTATCCATGGTTATATGGTCAATGAATCTATGACAAAGGAGGCAAGAATACACAATGGGAAAAAGATAGTCTCTTCAAAAAATGGTGTTAGGAGAACTGGACAGCTACAGGCAAAAGAATACAAACTAGACCACTTTATTGCACCATACACAAAAATAAACTTAAAAGGGACTAAAGATCCAAATGTGAGACTTGAAGCCATAAAATCCCTAGAAGAAAACATAGGCAGTAACCTCATTGATATTAGCTAGAAACATTTAACTAGATATGTCTAGATGTCTAATTAGATTTTAAACCAAAGACTATAATAAGAGATGAGGAAGGACACTATATCATACTTAAATGGTCTATCCAACAAGAAGCTCTAACAACTGTAAATATCTATGCCCCTAACATGGGAGCAGCCAATTATATAAGCTAATTAATAACAGAAGCAAAGAAACACATTGACAACAATACAGTAATAGTAGGGGACTTTAACACCCCCTCACTGAAATGGACAGATCATCTAAGCAAAAGATCAACAAGGAAATAAAGACTTTAAATGACACACTGGACCAAATGAACTTCACAGATATATTCAAAACACTCCATCCCAAAGCAACAGAATACACATTCTTCTCTAGTGCCCATGGAACATTCTCCAGAATAGATCACATCCTAGGTCACAAATCAGGTCTCAACTGGTACCAAAAGATTAGGATCATTCCCTGCCTATTTTCGGACCACAATGCTTTGAAATTAGAACTCAATCACAAGAGGAAAGTTGGAAAGAACTCAAATACATGGAGGCTAAAGAGCATCCTACTAAAGAATGAATGGGTCAACCAGGAAATTAAAGAAGAATTAAAAAAAATTCATGGAAACAAATGAAAATGAAAACACAACTGTTCAAAATCTTTGGGATGCAGCAAAGGTGGTCCTCCGAGGAAAGTATATAGCAATACAAGCCTTTCTCAAGAAACAAGAAAGGTCTCAAATATACAACCTAACCCTACACCTAAAGGAGCTGGAGAAAGAACAGCAAATAAAGCCTAAACCCAGCAGGAGAAGAGAAATAATAAAGATCACAGCAGAAATCAATGAAATAGAAACCAAAAGAACAGTAGAACAGATCAACGAAACTAGGAGCTGATTCTTTGAAAGAATTAATAAGATTGATAAACCCCTGGCCAGACTTATCAAAAAGAAAAGAGAAACGACCCAAATAAATAAAATCATGAATGAAAGAGGAGAGATCACAACCAACCCCAAAGAAATACAAACAATTATAAGAACATATTATGAGCAACTATATGCCAGCAAATTAGATAGTCTGGAAGAAATGGATGCATTCCTAGAGATGTATCAACTACCAAAATTGAACCAGGAAGAAATAGAAAACCTGAACAGACCTATAACCACTAAGGAAATTGAAGAAGTCATCAAAAATCTCCCAAAAACAAGAGCCCAAGGCCAGATGGCTTCCCAGGGAATTCTACCAAACATTTAAAGAAGAATTAATACCTATTCTTCTGAAGCTGTTCCAAAAAATAGAAATGGAAGGAAAACTTCCAAACTCATTTTATGAGGCCACCATTACCTTGATCCCCAAACCAGACAAAGACCCCATCAAAAAGGAGAATTACAGACTAATATCCCTGATGAACATGGATGCAAAAATTCTCACCAAAATACTAGCCAATAAGATCCAACCGTACATTAAAAGGATTATTCGGGCGCCTGGGTGGCTCAGTTGGTTAAGCGACTGCCTTCGGCTCAGGTCATGATCCTGGAGTCCCTGGATCGAGTCCCGCATCGGGCTCCCTGCTCGGCAGGGAGTCTGCTTCTCCCTCTGACTCTCCCCCCTCTCATGTGCTTGCTCTCTCGCATTCTGTCTCTCTCAAATAAATAAATAAAAAATCTTTAAAAAAAAAAAAAAAAAAAAAAAAAAGGATTATTCACCACGACCAAGTGGGATTTATCCCTGGGCTGCAAGTTTGGTTCAACATCCGCAAATCAATCAATGTGATACAATACATTAATCAAAGAAAGAACAAGAACCATGTGATCCTCTCAATAGAGGAAATGCAGAAAAAGCATTGGACAAAGTACAGCATCCTTTCTTGATTAAAACTCTTCAGAGTGTAGGGATAGAGGGTACATACCTCAATATCATAAAAGCCATCTATGAAAAACCCACAGCGAATATCATTCTCAATGGGGAAAAACTGAAAGCTTTCCCCCTAAGGTCAGGAACATGGCAGGGTTGTCCACTATCACCACTGCTATTCAACAGAGTACTAGAAGTCCTAGCTGCAGCTATCAGACAACAACAAGAAATAAAAGGCATCCAAATCAGCAAAGAAGAAGTCAAACTCTCACTCTTTGCAGATGATATGATACTTTATGTGGAAAACCCAAAAAACCTCACCCCAAAACTGCTAGAACTCATACAGGAATTCAGTAAAGTGGCAGGATATAAAATCAATGCACAGAAATCAATGGCATTCCTATACACCAACAACAAGACAGAAGAAAGAGAAATTAAGGAGTTGATCCCAAATACAATCATAAGATACCTAGGAATAAATCTAACCAAAGAGGCAAAGGATCTGTACTCAGAAAACTATAAAATACTCATAAAAGAAATTGAGGAAGACACAAAGGAATGGAAAAATATTCCATGCTCATGGATTGGAAGAACAAATATTGTGAAGATGTCAATGCTACCTAGAGCAATCTACACATTTAAGGCAAGCCCTATCAAAATACCATCCACCTTTTTCAAAGAAATGGAACAAATAATCCTAAAATTTGTATGGAACCAGAAAAGACCCCGAATAGCCAGAGGAATGTTGAAAAAGAAAAGCAAAGCTGGTGGCATCATAATTCCAGACTTCCAGCTCTACTACAAAGCTGTCATCATCAAGACAGTATGGTACTGGCACAAAAACAGACACATAGATCAATGGAATAGAATAGAGAGCCCAGAAATGGACCCTCAACTCTATGGTCAACTAATCTTCAACAAAGCAGGAAAGAATGTCCAATGGAAAATAGTCTCTTCAACAAATGGTGTTGGGAAAATTGGACAGCACATGCAGAAGAATGAAACTGGACCATTTCCTTACACCACACACAAAAATAGACTCCAAATGGTTGAAAGACCTCAATGTGAGACAGGAGTCCATCAAAATCCTAGAGGAGAACACAGGCAGCAACCTCTTTGACCTCAGCCACAACAACTTCTTCCTAGAAACATCGTCAAAGGCAAGGGAAGCAAAGGCAAAAATGAACTATTGGGACTTCATCAAGATAAAAAGCTTTTGCACAGCAAAAGAAACAGTCAACAAAACCAAAAGACAACCGGCAGAATGGGAGAAGATATTTGCAAATGACATATCAGATAAAGGGCTAGTACCCAAAATCTATAAAGAACTTATCAAACTCAACACCCAAAGAACAAAGAATCCAATCAAGAAATGGGCAGAAGACATAAACAGACATTTTTCCAAAGAAGACATCCAAATGGCCAACAGACACATGAAAAAGTGCTCAGCATCACTTGGCATCAGGGAAATCCAAATGAAAACCTCAATGAGATACCACCTCACACCAGTCAGAATGGCTAAAATTAACAAGTCAGGAAACGACAGGTGTTGGTGGGGATGCAGAGAAAGGGGAACCCTCCTACACTGTTGGTGGGAATGCAAGCTGGTGCAGCTACTCTGGAAAACAGTATGGAGTTTCCTCAAAAAGTTGAAAATAGAGCTACCATATGACCCAGCAATTGCACTACTGGGTATTTACCCCAAAGATACAAATGTAGGGATCCGAAGGGGTACGTGCACCCCAATATTTATAGCAGCAATGTCCACAATAGCCAAACTATGGAAAGAGCCAAGGTGTCCATCAACAGAGGAATGGATAAAGAAGAAGTGGTATATATATACAATGGAATAATATGAAGCCATCAAAAAAATGAAATCTTTTCATTTGCAAGGATGTGGATGGAACTAGAGGGTGTTATGCTAAGTGAAATAAGTCAATCAGAGAAAGACATATATCATATGATCTCACTGATATGAGGAATTCTTAATCTCAGGAAACAAACAGGGTTGCTGGAGTGGTGGGGGGTGGGAGGGATGGGGTGGCTGGGTGATAGACATTGGGGAGGGTATGTGCTATGGTGAGCGTTGTGAATTGTGTAAGACTGATGAATCACAGACCTGTACCTTTGAAACAAATAATACATTATATGTTAAAAAAAAAAAAAAAGATAGTAGGAAGGGAAAAATGAAGGGGGCGAAATCGGAGTGGGAGATGAATCATGAGAGACTATGGACTCTGAGAAACAAACTGAGGGTTATAGAGGGGAGGGAGGTTGATGGATGGGTTAGCCTGGTAATGGGTGTTAAAGATGGCACATATTGAATGGAGCACTGGGTGCTATATGCAAACAATGAATCATGGAACACTACATCAAAAACTAATGATGTGATGTATGGTGATTAACATAACATGATAAAATAATATTAAAAAAATAAGTTAAAGACAAAAAAATAAAAAAAAAGATGTTCAACATCTTCATTAGCAGAGAAATGCAAATTCACGCTACAATGAGATATTACCTTACACCTGTCACAAGGGCTAAAATAAAAAACACAAGAAACAATAGGTGTTGTGGAGGATGTAGAGGAAAACAGTATTCACTGTTGGTAGGAATACAAACTGGTACAGCCACTATGGAAAAGAATATGGAGGGTCCTCAAAAAATTAAGAATGGAATTACCATATGACTCAGTAATTCCACACTGGGTATTTACCCAAAGAAAATAAACATCGATTCACAAAGGTACATACACCCTTATGTTTATCACAGCATTATTTACAATAGCCAAGAAAAAGAAGCAACCCTGGTGTCCCTCAATAGAAAAGAAGGTGTGGTATATATATATATATATATATATATAATGGAATATTACTCAGCCATAGAAAAGAATGAGACCTTGTCAATTGCAACAACATGGATGGAGCTAGAGGGTATAATGCTAAATAAAATAAGCCAGTCAGAGAAACACAAAATACCATATGATTTCACTCATATGTGGAATTTAAGAAACAAAGCAAATGAACATTTTAAAAAAGAGAAAAACAGAAAAAACAAAAACCAGGCTCTTAAATATAGAGAACAAACTGATGGTTACCAGAGGGGAGATCGGTGAAGGGATGGGTGAAATAGGTAAAAATGATTAAGAGTACCCTTATCACGATGAGCACTGAATAATGTATAGACTTGTTGAATCATTATATTGTACACCTGAAACTAATATAATACTGTATGTTAATTATACTTGGATTAAAAATAAATAAATAAAAACTTTAAAAAACAAAATTACATATGATGATGCCTTCATGCTTAACAACCCAGCAAACAGCAATGTCAACTCATTTTATAGGGAAAAGTTATTTTTGTGAATTCAATTAATAGTCCAGATAGAAGATTCCAAGAGTCTAAAATTGGCTGCCAGAGTCATCCTTTTCTACCACATTCTCTGTCTGAAACCATTTCTGCATTGTGTGGCCAAAATAAGACTTATTTCAGTGATGGGGCAATACACATCTCTGGATGGTTCCTTTCCAGTGAAGTCTCCCTTTTCTGAATTGTCACCAGTGAGGGAAGCTGTTTCCACTCTGCACTTATCACATCTAGATACCCCATTCTTCTATCCCACCTTCCTCCAAGAGAAGGACATCTCTAGACAATGAGGAATTAGTTTCTGTCTATAAAGGATGTACAATGAGGTATAAATACAAAGTGCGTGTGTTATTTTACTATGACATTAGAAAAGACCTGTAACAATGTTGACTTTTATGAGTTCTGTGAGCCTGGAAAACAGTGAAGGGTAAGAAATCCCCCACATTTTGTGTTCTAGAGTACAGCTTACTGTAAAGGACCACTCTTCTTTATATAACTTAGATAAGACTAATGGATGCCCCTTGTTTACCTATGACATGGCCAGATATAGAGTCTCCAAATTCCTATTCTTTGCCTCATAAATGATTAAATGAACCGTTATCCCCACTGATCCTTTGGAACCAAATGCTTATTAACCAAACTTTGGTCAAACTTATCTCTTTGTGGGAGGTCCCTATCTTTTGGGCTGCCCTCAGCTTGAGCCATCACACAGCCCTTCTTCAGAGCCCACCTGAGTATTTACTGACCTCCATGTAAAGCATTCTTTTTTTAAAAGATTTTATTTTTAAGTAATCACTACACTCAACATGGGGCTAGAACTTATCAAGAGTCACATGCTCTACCGATTGAGCCAGCCAGGTTCCCCTAGGGTAAAGCATTCTTTACTCCACCATCCTATCATACAAGTCCTTCTTCCAACTTGCCCACTCCCTGTTTTTTTCTAGCCCTTTTCACTTCTGTTTGTATGGGAAATGCCCTTTTTGACTCAGCCCTAAGAATTTGCTGATCTAAGGTCAGCACTTTCTATTGCAATAGTGTCTTTCCTTACCTTACAACTGTCCTTTTGAATAAAGTCTCTACTAAGTCTGAATTTGTTCTTTGACATTTATTTAATGATTACCTCTTAAAACTGTGGTAAGAGGCCAGCAGTTTATTTATTTTATTTTTTAAAGAAAAGTCTTAATTTGCTACAACTTAATATAAAGGGCTTTATGGGAACATTTATGGTTTGTTAAATTCCTCATTTTTCAGCCTGGCAGGACTTTTAAAAAGTGAATTAGATGACTGTTTTAATGTACTGCAGTCATTTCCTTAGCTTTTAGCTAATGACCTCATCTGGACAAAGTAGTATTTCCATTTCTTATCAGTAATAATTAGAAATATAACTAGTGTTGTCTCATGCCCCCTGAAAATTCTCTAGGAGACTTCAATGACTTCAAAGGAGATGACTTTATGGAAGTGATAAGCAATGGAATAAAGAAATTTAAAAGTAATGGCTTTGATTCCATGAGGACATGATTTAGAGTTCCTTTAATATATAAACCCTTGTAGAATTACAAACAATGCAGGAAAAATGGCCACTCTATAGGAAGAAAAGTAGATTTTTCCAATTCAGAATAAAAAACACAACCAAACACCAACAAACAACAAAAAATCCCAGAGCTAACACAACTACATTAAATCCATAGGGGTAGTGTAGTGGGTATATGGAACTCAAATGTTATTTTAGCTGATAGTTTTGCTTTCCTATATGTCTAAACTTTTCATCAGACATTCTACATAGACTTAAAGCTATACAGTGTAACTTCATCTCCAATCTTTTCCCTGCTTGTGAAAGTATAGACAGAAGAGCCATCTTAATAAAATTAACATATCAATAAAGAAACTTTAAGGGACTTGGCTTCTCAGAAAATCGGTTATGCTAATCAGCACAGACTATAAAACAATATTCTTTTATCATTTTAAAATACTTTAAACTACATTTGGTTATCACGTCTATAATTGTGATGGGTCCTGTGGCATATATCAGTGCTTCTCACATCAGCTTGACGCCAGCCCTCCTGAATCAGAAACTCTTTTGGTGTGTTCCAATAATCCATATTTTCTACAACATTCACAGATTGTTCTTCCACACTCAGTGAACCACAGATGGAACATCACAGGATCAATAGAATATTAGAGATAAAGAAACATGTAGTCCACCTCCCATAGAATCTGATGTATTGATCTCTCCAAAACAATGCACACAGGAAGCTACACGTCATTTTACAAAAAAATTCTGGGACATTCAGAAATGTCTTCAAGACGGAGGCCAACATATAGTTTCTTTTTTTTAAATTTATTTATTTAAATTCAATTAGCCAACATATAGTACATCATTAGTTTTTGATGTAGTGTTCAACGATTCATTAGTTGCGTGTAACATAGTTTCTTAACGAAAGATTCTTTGTTCCCAAGTTAAAAGCACCTAGTTTACCCTATCCAATATTCATTCTATAGATGAGGAAACTAGCTAAGAGTGTTAATATTTTGACTAAGGTCACGTATATGGACTACTTACATTTTCAGTTTTCAACAATGTAAAAGTCAAATTTAACTAGATTCTAGGCAGACAGGCAAAGTGATTTTTAAATAATCTATTCTAAGAACATTTTTTCTCTAATGTATACATAAAAATCAGAGTCAGTAAATTAAGTTTGTGAATTCAATTTGAGAATGAATTAACTTTTTCCCTAGACATCCTTCTTACTTATAGAGCTACTTACTACTGACTTTGAAGTCATCAACATGAATTCTGCTAGTTACATTCCATTTTAGTCTCCATATATAATGCATTGACTCATATTGATGAAATGTGTTGGGTGTGGTAAAAATGAACCTATCATGTTAATTTCAGTTTTCTGGTATTAGATAGTAAAAATGGAAATTATAATTCCAAGCATTTCTTTATAATCATACTTTTTCTGTCCTGTCATCTGCAAATAACTATTCCTCTAATTTTTCTCTCTTTAAGGAATTCATTTTATGAAAAGTATTTGCACTTTAATATATATATTGATAAATATCCTCCTAGTCATGTTAATGAAACTTAGTTCTAAAACTCTAGAAGGAAGAAAATGTAATGACTTGTCTAAATGAGGAGAATGTATGAACAGATATGGAATAACTTTCAAAGGAGGAAGGTCCATGTGGGACACATCAATGAATTACAGAAAGCACTAGGTAGTTTCTAAAGTTAAGGGAGAAATAGAAAGGGGGACAGAGAGGGCAAATCGGACAAACAATACAGAACAAAGTAGACATTTCAATCTTGCACTGAAGTTTCTTCTATCATTTGGTTGGGAAATCCTCATATGCCTGCATTTTCTCATAAATTACTTTAAATTATGTTCCAAATTTAAATTATGCTAAATATTGTTAGTAACTGTGTACACCTGTGCTTCACTGTTGGATGTTCCTGCTCTGATGTACTTTATAAGAATTTACAGCTTTAATGAGGCTGTTTATTTGTAATTGGTCCCTATAGGAATCTGCTGCTGCATTTCATCCAATTTTAGTTATTTTCAGTTATTCTCTGGAGATATCATTTGAAATAATATCTGATGTTGCTTACAATTCAAAGAAAGATATAAGACATTTTTAAATGACAGATAAATGCCCATACTCCAATCCTGTCTTCAAAATTTCACAATTAGTATTTCCCACACCACTGCTATGTGCCTTAACTGGCCATTTCCAGGACAAAAGAGAGAGCATCAGCTCTAAGTCAAGAACATCTAAATTAATAACTTTTCTCCTTAACTTCCTTGATATTTGATGTTGGCCATGTCAATTTCTCTGCACCTCAGTTTAGTTATCTGTTAAATGGGAAAAAAGTTAGACCTTCTAACCCCATGTGACTATTGCAAAGGCGCAATGAGATGAGATTAACAGAGCTTTGTGTTTAGGAAATGGACATGCATATTCTGAAATCCAAGCACATTTTGGGTTTTCAAAGGTGTTCAATGTTTCTTACCTTTTTCTTGAGGGCACAGAAATTCTTGTTCAATCAGATAAAAGCTATGAACTCTGATTTCTTTAGTATTTGTCTTTCTCTTTTGTGTTCACACTGATGACCCTAAGTTCTTTTGGGCCAGTGACCAGATTTTCATCTGTGTGTGTTCTGTTATGGGATGTTCTGTAATGTAGTTCTCTCAATTGGCTGTTTTGATTCTTATTTTCCTCAGCTCTCCCTTTTTAGATAATAATAGTTTTTAATCTTACTGTGGTCTTTGATTTTTGAATTTGTGTTCTATTTTTCTTGTCTTTACATTTTCCACTGATAATTCCCTAATGTTTTCTTCAAAATGAGCTCCTTATTTTGTTTCTTTCTTTTGGTTTACTACATTTCTTTCTTTCTTTTATTTCTCTTTCATTACCATCAATTTTTCCTCTTTTTTTTCTCATTAGTTATGGTTTTCATAACAGATACCATGTTGCTGTGCTGTACCACTTATCATTTGCTCAAATTCAAGGCAGCTATCCCTTCTATTTTATCTTGAAAGCCACTTTTCTTACATCAGGTAACTCCCTACTTATCTGGGACTGTTTGTCTTCTCTCTGAGCTTGAGTTAGAGGAGTGTTTTTGTAGTTTGAGCATGTGGAAGAATCTCAATTTGGCCTTCTGTTCTTTCTTCTAAGATCCTGGCAAATATCTTCTAACAAGATTTAAGATACCTATTTTTATAAGGACTTATAACTTTGGGCTTCTTATCATTACCATATTTCTGCAAGGAACACTGGAAAATGTCAAAATTTGACACTTTTCTTGCTTCTGCAGAAATCCTGTGTCTTACGTAAATCTTAGTCCACTTCTTTCCAATGTCAGGTATAATAATGGGAATTCTCACAATTGTGCCACTCAGTCACTCATCTTCTTTCTTGTTATTAATTTTCAGAATGATGTGTGTGTGTATGTGTGTGTGTGTGTGTGTTTTGAGCCTAGTATGAAGTTTGGGTCGAGGTACCAGCATCCTTATCTTTTTTTGGAATGAGGTTGTATCATATCCTTCTTGGTTACTACTGTGAATTCCTCTCTTTTATGATTTGTGATTTTATGCTCATTTTATTAGGCATTTGGGACAATAATTCTATGACTTGAGTTGCCTCCACCAAGTTTCTTACTTTTCAGTGTATTTCTTATCCTTTTGTTTATAAGCTCAATGATGACAGGAATGAAATTTGTATTCCTTTTATAACTTTCCTAGTAGAATTCCATGGCTTCCCCTGACCCCACATAAAGATACCTAGTTATAAAAACAAGGAAAGTTAGCATTATTCAATCATTTCATACCTCCTTCTAAGCACCATGGTAGTATATTTCACAAAGGGAGCAGTTCTAGTATTGGTGGACATCCGGTAAGGAATACACTTTGGTATCATGAGATATAAACTAGGTGAAAGCTGAATGCAAAGATAAGGAAATGAGAATAATATGTTATCCTTTACAATTGGGAAAGATGAATTATTAGGACCACATCTCAGACAGAAGGAGAAACTAAGCTTGTCAGTAAATCAAGCATTTTTTTTCATTTATTAATCTGATTTACATGGAGACAAGATAATCTGAGTTAAATATGTAAAAACAATGCGGACAGTTTAGAAAGAGAGATCTTTTGGCATTTGGTAACTATTTCCACTCCACATTTGATTTACAGTATCATTTAAAGTCAAGTGAGCCAAGCTCTCTAATATTTAAAGTAAATGGTAAAAGAAAATTGTCAATATTCCATCATGGAATGGTAACTAGGTATAGTGCTTATATTTACCCTTCAGATATGATTAGATACCTTCACTGCATTCTTTACAATCTACATCTTCTTTTGCTTTACTAAGAAATGTTGGTTCCATAAGAAAAAATATCATTTCTTTGAAACAAAATTTCCATGCAGGTGGTTTTTTGTTTTTTTTTTAACTGTCAGGTTGACAAGTGCTATAAAATAATAAACTTCTCATCTATTATACATTCTCCCCCTTTCTCTTCATAACAATAGATTGATGTGATGAAGGGAGGGGCTGAATAATAGATCCAGAGCAGATGTGTTTAATATTGTTCTCTGAAGAATGACTATGTAGTTAAGAATAACATTTTACTCTCCAAAAATATGATTGGGGAGGGGCAGTATTTTATCCAGAGGACATTTAAGAAACAAGAATGATTCTCAAGTGATTTTTTTGTAGTTAGATAAATCTTTAATACTCTCTACCAAATCCACTTAATGATAAAATCCCTGTAACATCACTTCATTGTGTGAAATATTTCAACCTTAGATTTTTTTTAAATATACTATAATGCATACACGGAATGCTGTTCATGTCTGTGGGTGATAGCTGAACATAAAGGCTGTCTCCATGGTAGATAATAATATTTAAGACAGGAGGAAGATTGAAAAAGAAAGAAACATATTTTAACAATACTTTTAAGTATCCAAAATATTGGAGAAAAATGTTTTGGGAGATTTTTTTCGTTATTGTTTTCCAAGTTTCACTCCATTCGTCAGACAATTTCTTACACACAGACATGAAAACTTTTCTAAACTTCCTTTTTCTCTAAGAGTATTATATATATATATTATTTATATATATAATATATATATATAACTTATTTATATAATCATGGAAATATTTTTCTTTACAATAAAAATAATGTATTTCATTATACTTTTGAGGAAAAGAGGATTTAGGAGAATAATTTTATGGAATATTTGAAGAAATGGCACATTAGAAAAGGATAATTCAGTAGTTCTTAGGGTATTTTTCTTGTGCAAGCCTAGAGGCTATTTGAATGTATATATATTCATGTAAATCAACTATTTTTCTACAGGAGGAAGATGGATGCAGGATGCTTGTCAGTGACCTAAGGGAAACGTCACAGATGTGTTCTTCTCTTCCTACTCCCTTAAGGAAATGGACCATGAAAACTGGGATACATAAGATACTATACCTATATCTCCTTCCTTTTTCCACTTTCTATACAGCTTCAACAGGTAGGGATGCATCTATCTATCTATCTATCATCTACCTATCTATCCATCTACTCATATGGTAATCTGGAAACTGTATGTTTAAAGACTTTGCCTTGATATCAATGTAGTTTGTAAATACTGCTTAGAGTTTGCTATCGGCAGCATCTTCAATTTGTTCATCTGGGCATTCTAATATTATTCTAAGTGGACAATTTTCATTATTTGAGTGATCTAGGGTCTCATGTTTCAGATTATCATCAGAAATTCATTGTGTGAGTAAAAATAAAATTAATTCTAATGGCCTAGAAATGAGAAAAGTTTGGGAGTTGAAAGTAGTACAAATAAGAAAGCTATATATTCTGAAAAAATTAATTTCTTATTTATATTCTATCGTATGCATATCTGAGACCATCCTGTTCAATCTTTTAAAACTTTATCCTCATCTGTTAATTGTTAATAACATACAAAACACTTATTATGTGCCAGGCACTGTTCTAAGTAGTTTACAATTGGTACCTCACTTAATCCTGATAACAATCAGATGATAATAGACATTATTATTGCTATCCAAATCCAGTGAAGACACCTAGGCAGAGAGAAGTTAAATTTTTGCTTGGAAAGCATGGATACCGCCAGAAAGCAGAGGCTGACATATAGGCTTGTATGCACATAGTTTATGAAGGAACCAACATTACAAAGCAAGAATAAAGAATGAGAAGAAGGAAACAAGAAAGAGGAAAAGCCAAAATAAAAGTCAATTACTGAATGGTGATCACTGTGGGCTTTGGACAATTGACTCTACCAGGACCCTCTGAGGAGCTGTGTAATTGTCTGCCTGAGGGATGAAATGGAGGATTTTTCCATCAGGTCCGTTCTCCCATTCCTTGAGATTTGGCCCTTAGAATATAAACTCCCCACACTCATGTGGTATTTGCATATGAATGTCAAGTGTCTTTTACAGCTGTCCCATGCTTCAGCATCAGGAAAGTCCTGACATATATACATATGATCCTGTACATATGGTACACATTTCACTTTAGTCACCACGATTGTGAAGTAGATTAAAGCCTGCTCGGAATTGTTCACCATAGCCAAGGCTGTAATCAGAGAATATATGTCAGTACAAAAGTAATATTCATATGGTCCATTCTTGCCCCACTTGGATCCACTCACAATATGCATAAGTCTCTCGGCAAGAATTCCATACTTAATGCTTGTTAGTGGAACAAGCTATTGTCCTTGCTCCAGTAGCCAGTTCCCTCTTCACTACCACTCATTCTATATTTTCTTCACATTTGGACATCACATCAACTGGGCTGATGTTTGCCTGATTGATTGACTCGTACCTCAACACAAGTGTTTTGAGGCATCGATAATCTTGCATTTACTTTATTATCAGTCACAATTATAATGGGGCATGGGAGTATCAAAAATGTCTTAGTGGACCCCTGAATTCTAGGCACACTGTTTCCTGTCTTCTTCTCTAGCAGCATTCTTAGGTCCTTATCATAATAAGTGTTAATTATCTACCTTCTAATATAATAACCCTATTTTCTTATTCTTTCTGCTCCCCTGGCAAAAGAACTCTAAAATGATCAACCGAGTTATAGCTAACTGACTCTTTTTAGGAAATGCAATATATTGTACAATGTGGAACATATGTAGTTCTTGCTTTGCCATAAAATGATTTCCTCAGTCTGAGGCAATGTGTGTGAGTATCATATCCATAGATAAATAATTCTGTGATGCTGGAACTAGCAGTGAACCTGCAGCCAGGAAAGAGAAATCTAAATTAGTAGGTATCAATTCTAGTAAAGATCAATCACTGTCTCTTCCATTGTGGAAGAAGCTCAACATAATCCATTTACTACTAAGTGACTGGTCTGGGAGATTTTGCCATAGTGGGAGCTCAGTGTCAGTCTCTGATGCTAGCAAGTTAGGCATTCAATAGTGACAGTACCTAAATCAACTATAGTGAGAGGGAGCCCATGCTATTAATCCCATGTTCAACCACCATCCCTGCCAGCATGGCTATTCCATTTATGCCCTTTTCTGTCATGCAGTGTGATTGTTGAGGACAGAGACTACTGATGACCATAGGTTAAGTCATCCCATCTACCTGGGCTATTGTGTTTCCCCTGTGCTGGATGCTCTATGGCTGGGTTAATAGCTGACACATAAATCTCCATACTTATGCCACTTCCTTAGGTTCATCCATATGCCCCTTTCCCAGATTTTTTTCGTCTCTGATCTTCTAATTATATTCCTTACCTCTGATTAACCAGTCAAGCCATTCACCATTGTCCAGAATTCTGTGTATGTGCAAATCTTTTTTTTTTTTTTAAAGATTTTTATTTATTTGAGAGAGAGAGAATGAGAGAGAGCGAGCACATGAGAGGGGGGAGGGTCAGAGGGAGAAGCAGGCTCCCTGCCGAGCAGGGAGCCCGATGCGGGACTCGATCCAGGGACTCCAGGATCATGACCTGAGCCGAAGGCAGTCGCTTAACCAACTGAGCCACCCAGGCGCCCAGTATGTGCAAATCTTAAAGTACTTTCTCCAAACAAATCGGCCAATCAAATGTGCTCCCTGCAGCTTTGCCAGTGGTAGGACTTCTCACTTCTATTCTTTTGGACCACACATAAATAGTACTGTCCTGAAATAGAAATCCATTTTTAATTTACCTCTATATCCTGCAGCAATATATCTTCAAATGAGGTTTTCCCCCTTCTAGAAGAGAATGATAAGAATCACCTTCCCAAGAAATTGTAAGCGTGAGCTGAGTAGCACGCTTCAGTGTAAGAAAGACAAGTGATGTGAGAATCTGGACACTTGATCATCTAACTTACTTACGCTCTTTAACCTACTTATATCTTATAGACCTCAGATGTGATCCTAAATGTACTGTTTCCATTGTATCATGGATTGTGTAGCACCACCCAACTATATGACTTGGTGAATTTGACAATAACTGAGTCAAGATGAGCAGTACCAGTCACAGAATTATCTATTCTCTCACGATAAGGAACTTTAGCATGCCAGCCTTCTGTCACAGAATGATGGCCTTCCTCAGAACCTTAGGGCTCTGCAATAATACTTGTTGGTAATTTCCAGAGATTCCACACAGCACCCGTATCCACCAGAGATACATCTAACATCATTGGATCTGCTGGGTCATATGACTTGGGTGGCTGGGTAGATATCTCTATAGCCTAGGACCTGCTACAGAGTCATCTCTTATTCTTGGCCTCACTTAAAATTGACAACCCTTCAAATGCCCTGACAATTGGTTAGAAAATTTTTCTCCAGCTTAGTATATATGGCTTCAAAATTCCAAAGAGACCTACCAAGTGCTATACCACTTAGTGATTTATTTTTTTTATTTATTTTAGTTTATTATGTTATGTTAATCACCATACATTACATCATTAGTTTTTGATGTAGTGTTCCATGATTCATTGTTTGCGTATAATACCCAGTGCTCCATTCAGGGCCTGCCGTCTTTAATACCCATCACCAGGCTAACCCATCCCCCCACCCCCCTCCCCTCTAGAACCCTCAGTTTATTGATAGGGGAACGAGGTGTAACAACTTGTTTTTTAAAATGTGATATCCTGACTTGTCATAGACCAGTATATTCCTAAAAAATTTTACATATGTGACAGCTCCTGAATCTGCATTTTTTCCCTTTTATTTCTAGCGTGCTTGTTTTTTAAAAGTATTCAGAGTACTTGCTACTTCCAGGTCTATTTTGCATAATGCGGTAAAATGATAGACAAATGTGGTCTTTGGAAGAATGTTAATTGCTAGAGACTATATTTAAGTAGTTGGCTATTTCTCTCTTATACCATTTAATATATAACAGAATATTATTTTACTTAAAAACAGAGTTATTTTTACAATTAGATGATTCTCTCCCAATGAATTATAAATTCCTTGAGTGCAAAAGAACATAGTTTATTCTTCTTTATGGCACAAATATTCTTAAAATATCTTGCTTATAGTTGACATAAAGATGGTGAGTTGATTTGAATAAAAACTAGTGATTATGAAAATAATAACTGAAATATATAACCCGGGGAAGTGGTAAATTGAATTAAGGAAAAAATAACATAATACATGCACCAAAAGTGAGAAAAAAATGAGGAATTAAGAAAATAAATATTTTTAATGTTCTTGTTATGTGTTGACCATCTGTGCTTTGTCTAGGATAGGGTCAGCAATATGATGCTCTTGCTTATGGAGCAAATGCCATTAATAAGATTCAGAAATAAGCCTAAGATATGTAGGCATGACTGTCTTCATTCCTTGATAATTTTCTGCTAGCACTAGAAAAATGCAAGGCATCATTTTCAAGTGTATTTTTAGCCAATTATATGGCTTTACCATGGAAACAGCATAATTGAATTAAATATTTTTTAAAAATAAAGAAAATAAACATCCTGGGATTATTTCCACATAAAATAGTCAGTATTTCCTCCTTATTTCAACAGCTGCTGCAGTTTTTAAGAGACCAACTCCATTTCCATTACTATATGTTCAAGAAATCCTTTCTACATTCCTAATTCATATTCTGAGATTGGCATGCATTGCTGCTATGCATCACATGACAGCATCTATTTAAAGTGAAGGACCAATCATGTCCTTAGGTCAGAATAATTCTAGTCTTACCTCTGGAGGAGAATTGCTAGAATGAATATAATACTGCTAGAATGAATGAATATAAGACATAAACTCTGATTAATAACAAGTATTTTGTTTTTTATGCCCCAAATCTTAATTCTCCTCCAAATATGCTCAGCATGTAAGTTTAAATAATATTACAAATGTAAACCAAATAAGACAAATTTTCTTCTAACTGAATGGCAAAATTGACTCGGCTTTACCTTTAGGTTTTTCCCATTATATTTTTATTACACACACACTATACATTATATATAATATACATATATATATACACACACTGTATACATATATGCCTATACATACACATTATATATTTAACATATATATATATATATATTTTAAAGATTTTATTTATTTATTTGACAGAGAGAGAGAGTTAGTGAGAGCAGAAACAAGCAGAGGGAGTGGGAAAGGGAGAAGCAGGCTTCCTGCTGAGCAGAGAGCCAGATGTGGGGCTCGATATATATTTATGAATGTCATTGTTCTATTAGTGTTAAGACTTTGATATTTTCTCATGATTAAACTGGAGTGATGGACTTAGAAAAAGAATACCATAGAAGTAAAATGCTTTCCTAATCTCATCATATCAGAGAGTGACTGATTTCAACTCGACTTCTCCTTAGGGATGTCATCCTTAATCATTTGGTTAAGGTGGTGTCGGCGTGGGTTCACTACTACAAAGGTACTATTGCTCTCCCTTCCAGACTACTTGTTGGAAGTAAGTTCAATATAAGCAACCCATTAATAACCTAGACATTTCATGAATGAAATTTTGGGTTACCTCATCAAGCAAGGAACAATAATAAGCTGAGGTTTTACAGATGGCAAAAAGAATATGGAATTATTAAGGGAAGAAGAAGGTCTAAATGCGTGCTACCACCACATGATTTGTTACAAAAATAAGATTGCAGGGGTGCCTGGGTGGCTCAGTCATTAAGCGTCTGCCTTCGGCTCAGGTCATGATCCCAGGGTCCTGGGATCGAGCCCCGCATCGGGCTCCCTGCTCCACGGGAAGCCTGCTTCTCCCTCTCCTACTCCCCCTGCTTGTTTTCCCCCTCTCACTGTGTCTCTCTCTGTCAAATAAATAAATAAAATCTTTTAAAAAAAGATTGCATGCTTTATGAATGCTTCTCAATTATTTAAAAAAGAATATATATGTGTGTTTTGTGTGTGTGTATGTGTGTGCATGTGATATATATATATATATATGTATATACAATTTGTCAGCATTACATTAAAGGATATCAAAGAGGGATCGAAACTCAGCTAGAATAGGAATAAACATCACCCAGAGATGGATAAAGTGACTTTGTGGTGACAGTTGGCTGTTTTCAACTGTAAAGGGATTGTAGCATAGATGGAAGCACAACTGTGTATTTGTTTGCAAATTAAATGTTCCAAAGAGTGATGTATGGATACCAATTTGTAAAAAGAACTGTGATGAATTCATGCTTTGTCAATGTAGCTAAGCTAGAACTATCACTCTCATGATTCTCTCCTTTCTGTAGTTCCAGGTTAGCCTTGGCTGCAAGAAAAATTTGCATGAGGTTTGGAAGGCAGAAGGGAAGCGCCAGGTCTGTATCTGGTCCAGGCACCACTGCAGCTCCTCCATGTTATTGCTGATTTGTTGGCTCGTTTTTTTTTTTTTTTTAAAGATTTTATTTATTTATTTGACAGAGAGACAGTGAGAGAGGGAACACAAGCAGGGGGAGTGGGAGAGGGAGAAGAAGGCTTCCTGCAGAGCAAGGAGCCCGATGCGGGGCTCGATCCCAGGACCCTGGGATCATGACCTGAGCCGAAGGCAGATGCTTAACCGACTGAGCCACCCAGGCGCCCCTGTTGGCTCATTTTGTTGGTGTGGGACAATGTTCAGGCCCTCTGCTTCTCTAGCTTTTACCATATCTCCTCCCTTAGCTGAGCTAAGCACTTTGTGAAAGGCACTAATGTCCTGTGCATGTCATTTGCATCTTTGAGGTTAGATGCAGTCAGAGAAAACTGTAAGTTTTAGATTGTCTTCATGGGTTACAGCTTTTCATCTTGGATTCCAGTTAGTCTTTATGGGTTCCAGGTTATCTCTGAGCATATTACTATTTGGTTACTGTTTGTCCTTGTTTTCCTCTGCTCTGTGTCCAGTTATTCTTATCAACTACTGTCCTATTGACACATAGCAATTTCAGGCAACCACCAGATTCGAAGGCAATAGCCTTTCATCCACTTCTTCACCAGCTCCTCTTTGAGGCTCCTTAATAGTGACTTTTCTTTGGTCATCTGACTTTATGTTTTTGGCTTCCCCCATAATTGTATAAGGTCCAGTTATTATAATAAATTTCTTATTCCATAGTACTTATATTGGTTCTGCTTCCTTGATTGACAGCAGTAATACAAGTACCTTCTTACTTTTCCTTTCAAGTCTCTTAATCTCATTTTCATAGCTATCCATTTGTTTCATGTGATGCATGTAGTTTGCTCAATTCTTTCTTTGAATTTATTAATTCTGTGTTTGCCAGCAATGTGCTATTAGACAATCTACAATTTTACTTTTTATTCATTTTTCACTTTCTTTTTTAATTATAGAAATTGTTTTTTTTGCTCTTTTTCTAAGTTATCTTTTCTTATAATTTTGTCTTGTTTTATGTTCCTTCTTTTAGGCTTTTAATAATTTTGGATATACCATTGTATAATATCTTTCAGATGGTCAACCATTTTCTAAAGTTTTCTGGAGGATTTCAATCTGTTCTTCATTGTGTCTATTGACACTCCTTGTACATTTTGTAATTTTGAAATGTAAGCTCTTCTTCATGGATCTTTTTTAGTGGAAATCATTTTAGACTTGAAATGAGATTATGCTCTTTTACAGTGTGGTTTTTATTTCCTTTTTGTCAAGCACCCAATGGTTACACTGGTAAGGAAAATCATTTTATATTATTATTATTATTTAATTTACAGAATGTTAAGGTAGTTTAAAATCTAACCCTGATACTTCTAGTCAGAGGAAACTCCTGCTCCCTAAACTCAATATGCACCTTGATTCACGTAAGTGATTTCATTATCTCCGCATACACTGGGGAGAACTTTTATTGGTACATACTGACTAGCATCCTCACTAAATTTTGTCATCAAGACTTAAATGTTTTAGTATGGGTATTTGAATAAACAGTTATTTTTGTCATTCATGTACTATATAATTCAATAGTGAGAAGCAAAATATTTTTGATATATTTTGATATGTATACTGTTATTTAATGTATTTTGTTTATTATGCTTTGGTGTATTCTTAGTTAGAACATGAATCCCTTTGTACTTAAGCTTAGTATGTCAGTCTTGATAAATTACTTAATATTTCTGAGAAATTACCACTTAGGAATAATACAAATACAGAAAATCCAAATACAGAAAACTAATTGATTTGGGGCTTAAAAACTAATGAAGTTTGTGCCTGCATAATTATATTGAATGAAGCAGAGACTTCATAAACCAAACACATTATAGCTCAAGGAAAAATCTTAATTTACAATAAATTCCCTTATTATTTAAAAAAAAATGTTGATTACTTAGCATGTGTCAGGTGGTGTGCTGGGAATTCACTGGTGAACAAAATTTATTTCTTACCCGCACACTAGTGGAAAAGGTGGGCGCTAAAAATATAATGACACAAAACATGTAAAATTACAACTAAGTGATAAATTAAAAATAAAATAAACACAGGAGCTATGAGACTATATGGTAGGGAGATAACAACCTAATCTGTGGAATCATGGAGAGCTTCCCCAAGGAAATAATGCTGTAGGTGATATTTAAAGTAGGTAACTAGGAAAAAATGGGAGGCAATGGGGGAAGATGGAAGATGAGCCCTCATGTGTAATTGACAAATATTCAGGTAAAGACCATAAAAAAAGGGCAAAGCAGCTAAACCCTGCTAAGATTGAAACCATGATGCATGCTGAGATTTGGAAATAGGTGAGGAATGTACTATGCAGGTTTTTGAGGCTATACTGAGAATATTGGTTTTAATGTAGGAGCAGTTGGGAGTCACAGTGTCTTATGGGTATGCATGGGGGGGGGAGAGTTTTAGAAAGTCTTCTATTTTAAAGTGACTAATCTTTTCATCAATGGTGTACAATTTTCTGTTAATCTCATCTCACATATTTTTATTTTAGATATTTTATTTTTTATCTCTAGATGTTCAATTTGGGTCTTTTTAAGGAAATTATCTTTCATGACCTTCCTTATCATCCTAATTTTTTCCTCTATCTTCTTGATCATATGGAGTAGATTTACATTAACTTTGTTAACTTCATTATCTTCTAATACATATTATATATGTATTGTTTCTGACTCTGTTTTCACTGATTGATTTTTTTCTCCTCATTAGGGGCCTTATGTCTACTTTTTATTTGCCTGGTAATTTTTTATTAAATGTCAGACATTGTAGATTTAACTTCCTTGGTTGCTGGATGGGCTTGTTCAAGGTAACCAAGTTAAAGGCATATAAAAGTATGTATTAAATAATTTAAGTTCTTTATTATTTTTTTAAATATGTATGTTCTCTTGGAGAAAAGTTCTCTATTGAGGCTTAAAGGTATGTCAAATAGTAAACATTGAAAATGCAAACACTGACATATACTAGACCTGACATACTATCATTGAGTTTGGGCCCAAAATAGATGAAAAACACAAAAAAACTTTCTAAGTGCCCATATATTTTTGTATGGTAAACTATTTGATTCTCTTTTTTTTTTTAAGATTTTATTATTTATTTGTCAGAGAGAGAAAGAGAGCACAATTAGGGGAAGCAACAGGCAGAGGGAGAAGCAGGCTCCCCATTGAGCAAGGAGTCCAATGTGGGATTCGCTCCCAGGACCCTAGGATCATGAACTGAGCCAAAGACAGATGCTTAACCAACTGAGCCACCCAGGCATCCCTATTTGATTCTTTTCTTTGGTCAATTGGGAAATCCAGATTTGGAGGTATAAGAAGCTATGATGCCAAATTATTATCTTTTTCTTATTAAACTGTATACTTCTTGAGGAAGAAATTATGTCATAGACACTAGTGTGTTTTATTATAAAGATATCATATACATTCTTAAATTATAAATATTTAAGAGTTTTCATTATTATATTCTTAGTATGAAATAGAATATGAATGTCTTAACCTGTAAGATAAACTTTTTTAGATGATTTTTTTTAGTAATAATTCTAACCTACCCATAATAAATTAAACCACCCTTCTGAGAAATTCATTTTTAAAGTAATAATCCTGTCAAAAGCACACAGTTCTTTTGACCAGAGGTTATGCTTCCATTACAGCAACTTTTCAACTGATGACATAATTTTCAGGATAAGAGCGTTTAAAGACAAGCACATAGACCTTATTGTTAAAATATATATATACTTAAATATATGTTAAATATGTTATATTAAATAAATATATGTTAAAATACATATATATATTTCAGCATACAAAATAATATATAAAATAATGTATCCTCTACCAAGTTTTATCAAATAATTAACTTCAGATTTCAAGTGTATATATTCATAAACGCGATAAAGTTTTCTTTTGAGATTTCTAAGTTTTAACTGAATGCTGTCATATTATACATATTAACAATTTGCTTTGTTTTCTTTATGCATTTTTCCCCCAAGTACTATTGATATATACCATTCCACATCATTCATTTAAAGTTCAAAATACGGTCACTCTGTGTTATTGTTCTCTGTCCTTGAACTTCACATTACTGAACTTACACAGTATATTTTATTCTGTGTCTAGCTTCTTGCACTCAACTTTGTGCTTATGAGATTCAGCCATATTGTTGCATTTAGTGGTAGTTTTTATTGATATGACTAGTTAAGAATCAGGCAATGACTTACGATGAACTTATATGCAGATTTTTGAGCTTCCTTCCATAGTCCCCTATGCAGGATGTTCATTACTTTGTCCTTCGCTTTTCACCTGCTTTGCCTTCCAAAGTCTCTGACCTCTATCTTCCCTTCCCAGTGAGATCGCAGCCTTCTTGGGTTCTAGACTCCTGCAGGAAGAACCAGGATATGGCTTCAGGAAAGATAGGGTTAAGTGGATTTCACCCGCTGTCCTCTTTTCTCAAGGATAGTAGTTTTTTAGATATTTTCTTTATTTTTCCAATTCCTTCAGATGATTTTCTTTTATTTTGTCCCACTTTGGTAATTGCTTTTGACAAGAAAGTTATTCTGATATCAGCTATTTTATCATGCCTGAATTATAGAAAACCCTTTGTGTATAAATCCTGTGTTTTTAAATGTATTTTGGATAAATTTATTTATCTTTTCCTTTCAGATATTTTGTGTCTTCTTAAGGAAATTTAATCTATGTAGTCAAAAAGACATTTTGCTATTTTTTTCTTGTACTTTTTTTAATTTGCTTTTTGATTTTAAATCTATGATTGACCTGAAATTGATTTTTGTATATGTTTTCTATTTGGATGTATTTTTTTCTCATGTAGGTAAACAGTTGTTTGAGCAAACTATTTATTAAATAATGCATAGAACTACTTATTTATATAATTCTGCTTAAATATGCATAGAAAATACTATGTATTCAGTAGAGTAAGTCTTTTTAAATATTTACTTAGATCACATTTGTTGAGATGTCTATTATACCAGGCCCTATGCAGACTACAGCAGAGAACACAACTGTATTTTGGGGGTGGATTGTGCTAATTCAGAACACTCAAATTCTAAAACAACGACATGACTAAGCCTCACCTATTCAAAGACACTCTTAATTAATCAAAAAGTCACTTTGGCTATATTTTTACAATGTCTCTGTATTAGTCAGGATTCACCAGAGAAACAGAACCAATAAGGAGATCTCTCTCTCTCTTTCTCTCTCTGTCTCTTTCTGTGTATCTCTGTCTCTCTCTCTCTACCCATCTGTCTGCTGATTTATTACAAGGAATTGGCTCATGTGATTATGGAGGTGGGCAAGTCCCAAGATCTGTGGGGCAAGTCAGCAAGCTGGAGACCCAAGAAAGCTTAGTTCCAGCCCAAGTCCAAAGGTCTGAGACCCAGGAGAGCCAATCATGTATTTCCCATTAAAAGGCTGGCAGGCTCAAGACCTAACAACTGTTGTCTTAGTTTGAGATTAAGGTGGAAAAAAAGTCAGTATCTCCATTTAAAGACAGTCAGGCAGAAAAGAATTCTCTCTTATTCAGGGGAGGGTCAGACTTTTTGTCCTATTCAGGCTTTCAACTTATTGGATGAGGCCCATCCAATCGGGCCTCCTTGTGGGGGGTAGAGAAAAACCTGCTTTACTCAGTCTACCAATTTAAGTGTTAATCTCCTTCAAAAACACCTCCACAGAAATACCCAGAATACTGTTTGACCAAATATCTGGGCACCCTGTGGCTCAGTCAAGTTGACACGTAAAAGTAACCAACTCAGTCTCCAAGTACAAATGGATAACAATCAGGCATAGTAATTCATTTTCTGCCCATTTTTATTTGCCATAATAAGCAGAAAGGAATTGTTATATAAATGCCATTCATTCATTTGAAAGCATGTTTTGAGCCCCATTAAGTTTCAAGCTTTGTGATAAATTTTGGAAAGTTACAAAATACTCTATGATATTAAAGAGATACTCATAGGATATGATTAAACATGACTAGGCCAGGAAGAAACTTGCAGGCAGAAGAGATGACCTGCCAACATCTCTCAGGTAGCCAAAGAGTTTGGTCATTCAAGAAACAGAAAGAAAGCCAAGATGCTGAATCATAGTATAGATCAAAGTAAAGATTTGAGTCTATATTCTAAGGCAAATGAAAAGAGATTGACAGCTTTCAAACAGAGGAGTAACATATCTAATTTTCATTTTTTGAAAGATCATTCTGTCCTCTCTGTGAAAATATATGAGATAGAGATAGGGTCAAAATTGGAGGAATGAAGTACAGTTATAAAATACAATGGTGACCTGGATAACAGCAGAGATAAAGAGAACTAACTATATACAAATAAAGGAAGAATTGATATCACTTAGCAACTGACTGGATTTAGGCTAAGAGAAAGGAAGGTGTCAATAATGATTCTTTGCCTTTGATCTAAGGAATTGTTCAAGAAATTCTAAGGAATTACCATTTGCTAATAGGTAGAATGCTACCAGAGAAACAAGCAAGAATGAGAGATAGCAGTAAGGTCATTGGAGAAGGATTGAGGAGAGATGGGGAGAGATTCCTGATGAATGTCCACTGCTAAGGGGATAAGTCTCAGTCTTCTGTAAATCAGACATTAATGGAAAATTAGTCTCTCAGTTCTTAAGTTCCTTTCTTCTGAAACCACATGCATGAGATTCTCCATTTCATATCCTCTGGTTCCATATTAGATTGAAATCCTTTCAAAAAGCTCTTATGAAAGCTTTTGCCCTTTATTATTTGATCCATTCTCTAGGTTTACATTCTCCTTTCCCTAAGTCCATAGAAAAGGGATTGCCTCCTGTTTGGTCACTAAATCAAAATTCTTAGAATTAGTGCTGATATCACTCAGTCTATTCATTCACTCAAGCATCAGCTAAAGATATTATAACCATACATAGTGATCAGTCAGGCATTGACTATATGTCTGTCCCTAGAACTGAGTGACCTCCAATTCAATTCCAGTTAGACTAAGAAAGGCAGAGGATGCAATCAATAAGAGAATATGTGGTAAATTGTCAGCCACCTATTTCTGAAATATCATGTCAGATGGGGATTAAAAAGTGTCTAGGAGTGCCTAGGTGGCTCAGTCAGTTAAGCGTCTGATTCTTTTTTTTTTTTTTTAAGATTTTATTTATTTATTTAACAGAGACAGAGATGGCGAGAGCAGGAACACAAGCAGCGGGAGTGGGAGAGGGAGAAGCAGGCCTCCCCTTGAGGAGGGAGCCCGATGTGGGACTCGATTCCGGGACCCTGGGATCATGATTTGAGCCGAAGGCAGACGCTTAATGACTGAGCCACCCAGGCGCCCAAGCGTCTGATTCTTGATTTTAGCTCAGGTCATGATCTCAGGGTGGTGAGACTGAGCCCTGCATTGGCTCCTTGGATCCGCACTGAGCAGGGAGTCTGCTTGAGATTCTCTCTCTCCCTCTCCCTCTGTCCCTCCCCTTCCACTCTCTCTCTCTCTCCCTCTCTAAAATAAATAAATGGATCTTTTTTTTAAAGTGTCCATTAAATTTAGCATCAATGAGTTTATTTATGTTCTTAGGCAGTTTAGTCAAGCAGTGGATGTGGAAGATTAACTGGAAGGGGATAAAAATTTAATAGAAAATGAAGAAGATGCATCTGTAGACAAAAGAAAATGTATGCTAACTAATTTTAATTTCCTCTCTTATGTTTTAAATTTGTCAATAAAGGGGCTCCTGGGTGGCTCAGTCATTAAGCATCTGCCTTCCGCTCTGGTCATGATCCCAGGGTCCTGGGATCGAGCCCTGCATTGGGCTCCCTGCTCAGCGGGAAGCCTGCTTCTCCCTCTCCCACTTCCCCCTGCTTGTGTTCCCTTTCTCTCTCTCTCTCTCTCTCTCTCTCACTGTCAAATAAATAAATAAATAAATAAATCTTTAAAAGAAATTCGCCAATAAAGAATGAACCCATGAAACCCTAGTCACCCTACACTCACCCCTAAAGAAAGCAGAACCCAGGTCCACATGCTCTCTCTCTTGTTATTCTCTCTTCCTGTCTTCTTTCTTTTTCTCCCTCCCTCTCCCTAAAACGTCACTGTGTGGGCCCTATGCTGTATACCTTCCTTCCTAAAAAAAGTAATAAGGCTTTTTTTTTAAAAAAAACATTCCCTGATGGTTGTTGTTGAGGTGCATCTTGCAATCACAGTAGGACCCACAAGGGCTAATCCAGCTACAACACTGGCTCAGAGAGGAAAAATGTCTGTGGTCTCCTGGTGGGCACAGCTAGTATTTCTGGCCAATAGTATTACTACCAATAGACTGAGACCAGCAGAAAACAATTTACCTACCACCTGGTTCATACTTGTTACCCTAGAATGTCCCTTTACTGCTGTCATCATATTTTCATTTTGTGTCTCATATGTTGAAGTTCCTACTTAGTTGGTCACATTCTTTTGGCTTTGGCTATTGAAATCACTTTAAGAGTAAGTTTGCCAATATCTTTTTTCAGGTGAGTACTTGGGAAAGTTAATTTATTTTTTGAGACTTTGCTTATCTAAAAATATTTTTATTCTGTCTTTACACTTTATTTATAATTTGGCTGACAATGAAATTCAAGATTGAAATAATATTACTTCAGTATTTTGAAGGCTTTACTTCAGTATCTTGAAACTTCATGGAACTCTGAAGCCATTTTGCCATTTTGAATGTTGATCCTTTGCACCTAATCATGAGTTCCTCCCACTCCCTTAACTCCTGAAACTTAATAAAACTTATCTTGGTTTTTCATGTCCCAAAATTTCATGTGATATGCCTCAGTATAGGTCTATTTTTGTTCACTATGTTGGGTACTCTGTCACCTCAATCTAGAAGGTTATCTCTCAATTACATTAAATTTTATTGAATAGCTTTTTTGGGTAGTCTCCTTTTCCTTCAATTATTTTTGCTGCTCCTCACTCATTCTTAATCAAAAATAACTTTTTTCTTCCAAAATATTTTTACCAAGCAAGCAATAGGAAGTAGGTCAAATGGTTTCTTTTTTTATGTAACTTTGAGATTCTTACTGCAGTGAAAGAGATAGATGATGTTTGCTTTTATTACAAAATAAGCTGACATTTCTACTACTCTGTCCTTCCTTACCCTACAAAGGTAGGAATGGAATAAAAGATCAATCAGAAACTCTGTAGGGTATTCTATAAACAACACTAAAATGATCTTAGAACAAGTGATAAGACAGTTAGGTAAATAAGATAACCTTTTATTGTGAATTGATTGTTAATCAGTAAAATCTGGGAGTCATACAGAAGGAACACTGGCTCTCAATAAAAACAGAACAAAACAAGACATCAGTTTGAATCAATTTTCTTAACTGGATAAAATTGCCAGGCTTATGGGAAAATTCACTGCTTCACTCAACTGCCATTGGTTAAATGAGACAGCTCATCCGGTACAGTGGATAAAATAAACAATAGTTATAAACTATAACTTACCAATAATAAAGTCAGACTTCCTCATCAGAATGTCTTATATATTTTTTGAAATCTGTCCAATAAGTAAAACTAAGTAATTAGGAATTCAGTGCTGCTTTTGATTGAGTTTTTGAATTAAAGATGAATCCCCAACTTTCTTTTCCAAATTACTGAAACAAAGCGTGGTTTGAGGATTTTGCTATGCACATAAACATTAGACTATTGAGTGGGGGTCATCCAGGCAAGCTCCTAGTGGCGTACTCAAATAAAAAATGAAGGAGAAATTCCAGAAAAAGATCTGGAAGTTGCAAAGACATAGAGTCTAGTTTTCTTACACATCCCCAGTCACTCTTGCTGCTTCCGGTCCGGAGGATGAGCTACAGCCTGTAAGACGACACATCCAAAGGCAAATCTCATACAGAATATTATGTTGTCCATCTATGGGTAAAAGCAGAAGATTCAAGCCTTTGGATATTCACTAAGGCTGCTTTGAAAATAGAATGTTAAATATTAACATGGAATTTAGCCTAATTTAACGGTTTTTCTTTTCTTGTTTTGGAAATGACTGTTTTCTCAATAGCACTGAGAAGTATATTTTATACTTTAGCTGTAACACATCACATCTTCTCAAAAATTTTGCTAAGAGTTTCTGATAAATTGTATAATCATTTAAAGACTAACATTTTGTTTCATGAATTCACCCCAGCTAGTGTCTGTGCCTATTTTTTTAGATCATTGTAAAGCTTTATTAATTTGCCTTCAACTTGCAGTTTAAAATATTACAGAGTTAGACCAGAACTTCAAATATTTTCAGTTTAGTCTTTATTACTAAAGTCACATACTATTATTTATGATGTATTTGTGTATGTTTTAATCACTTGCAATAAATACTGTTTTAATGTTTTTCTTTTTAGCTTTAGATTTTAATTTTTATCAAATTGGGTTTCTCATACCCTCATTTGAATTTATTATATTAAGAACAGTAATCTCTGAGCTGCTCAGGCAGAAATTCATTGACAATCAATAATTTTTATTTCTGCCTCTATTTTCTGATACTGTCTTCTGGTTTAATGTTATTGTAATCCTGGAATGTATGTCTGTGGCTCTGGCCATTGTTATAATTGAAAATCCCTAGTATTTCAACCAGAAACTGGAGGAGTTGACAACAGATTCTGTGTTAGTGGCACATTAATGGGACATTTTTGATGCAATATTTAGCAGCTGTAAGGCTAGTTAAGGGAAATCTCAGTCCCACTGGCCAATTTCTAGAGTCACAAGTGAGAATAAACTGACAAATGAGGCTCAGAAATAATAAGTGATTTAGCGGCCCAGAGCCCCACAAAATGTTTATAGAAAAGTGAAAACTAAAACACAGTTTTCTTGACTTTTGCTTATTTTACCTAATTTATATTCACCTATGTCATTATTATGATATGGCTCTGACCAAAGTCAGATTTGTTATTGGAACTATTTGACAGTCTTTACATAAGTTATGCAACCAATTACCAATGCAATCAGAATTACCTTAGTAATTATGTTTTAATTTTGGGGGGGAGAAGCTTGAAATTGAAGAATTTTACTAAGTGTTTATTCTTATATCTTTATCATTTTCCTGTGAATACTGGTGGCTTTATCCACTGAATAGCAATGTTATTTTTTTCAGTGAATACACATTTTGAATTATTTCATTGTTGATTGTCAACCTCCTGTAAGTCCCAGGCCCCGTCTACGGCCTAGTCTTAATCCTAGATGCACACCGGAGTCACCTGGGCAGCATTTAAAATAGTATGATCACCTAGATCCTAACCCTAGAGATTCTGATTTAATTTGTTTATAGTTGCACTTAAGCATTGGTATTTCTAAAAAGTTCTCTAAGGGAATCTAATATGTAGCCAGAGTTGAGAATCTCTGCTCTGTGTTATGCAACACTGGTTTCACCCATGTACATTTTCAGACACTCAAGAACTTTTAAATCTAGAATCAAGAATGAAACGTTAGGAAGTGGGCTTAGAATTTATTAATTTGTGCTCTTTCTCAGATAGGAATCTGTCTTATTACCTTTCCGATGGTTAATCATCCAGTGTTGGTAAAGTTTCACTACTATTATATTTCTGACAACTCCAAACTTCATTCTTAGTCTGAACCAAAATATCCTTTTTTTCACTCAGAATTACCTTAGTAGTTATTTTTTTTTTTGGAGAAATTGAATAATTTTACTTTGTTTATTCTTATATCTTTATCTTTATCATTTTCCTGTAAATGCTAGTGGCTTTATCCACTGAAGAGCAATATTAATTTTTTTCAGTAGATACACATTTTGAATTATTTCATTGTAATTTATAACAAATCCAGCTGTCCCTTTTTGCATTTAAACAGGACTGAATGTTCTGCCTTTCAATTTATAGAGGACAAAAAACTTTCCTTTACCAGGATTCTAGTTCCAAAGACTTATAGTTGGTTGTAAGTTATAGTTTCATTCTGTATTGGGAAATTTAAAATCTGTGTTTAAGTACCAACTCTGCCATTAATAAATTAACATGAATCTCAATGAGTACTCATTTTATGTCTGTATGCTAGTATGAGCAAAGTATACAGAAGTCTAATGACAGAAATAATAATAACTTACATTTATATAGTATATTATAGAGAACTACAAGTTCTTTGCCTTGAAGAAGATCTAAATGAGTTGTAGAGATAAGAATACAAGAAAAGTAATGAATGACACAGGCAAACTGTATAAAAATTTCCATGATAAACTTTGGGTTCTGTAAGACTTAAAAGCATGGGGAAATTAATAATGATAAATATTTATGAAAACCTCCATGAAAGAGAACTTGTCTTGTCATGTTTAAATAAAGAATATGAAGGGTAAGGAAGGTGTTTTATGTAAAGAAAATGGCATAAAGAAGTGTGTGTGTGTGTGTGTGTGTGTGTGTGTAGAGACGGGGGGAGAGAGAGAGACTCTAAATGAAAAGAAAATGTGTTGATACTAGGAAGAAGTAAAGTTAAGTAAGTGGTGTGGAAGCAATGTAGCAGAGTTATTAAAGAGTTCTGACTTTGAAGTCTGATTGATATGGGCTCTTTTTGATATGGGTTAATTTTTTTTATTTTTTAATTTAAATATAATTGCCATATAACATTGTATAAGTTTAAGGTGTACATGTTGATCTGATATATTTATATATTAAAATATGGTAACTGCTGTAGCATTAACTAATACCTCTTCCTGTCACATAATTATTTCTTTTTTATACAGGTTTAAATTCTTACCTTACTCTTACTAGCTATGACTGACCTTGGATAAGTTATTTACCTTGTAAGCCTCAGTTTCCATATTATTAAAATAGAAACATGACAACACCTGCCACATTCTGGCTGATAAATGAGACAATCCTTGTCAAGTACTTAGCTCAGCGTCTGTCCTCAATAAATATGAGCTAAAACTTAAATGAAGCCAAGCAAAGAAATAATATATTTAACACGGTTGGAGATTTGTTTTTCCTAAAGCCTGCAAATCAGGGAACAATATTTGAGTCAATTTAGTCTGGCAGGAGAACACCGAACAAAGGTAGAGAGAATTTAGTTTGAGAGACCGTAGAATTGGTTATTTCAGGAATTGAGGCTTGAAGAAGTAGAGTACAACATTAGTGGCATTAAAATTAAAAATGATAGGACAGGTGAAAGAGATTTCAAAGAAATTTTGCAAGTCTTCCTTACTCAGAAAAACAAAACAAAACAAAACACTTTGGTTAATGTTGAGTTTCAAAAGGCAGGGAGCTATCTGAATAAAAGAGTCTAAGAGATAATCAAAAATATTAGCTTGAGTTTGTTGACTGGGAGAACAGGACTGAGCTTACAGATATGAACACCAACAGTATAAAATAGAAGTTAACGTCATAAAATGAGGTCTCTGAATAAGAAAGTGTAGTAGTTGAGCCTTTAGTAAAGGACTTAAGATGGATCATTCAATCTGCCTAATGGTTAATGGATCCTTTTCTATCGCAGGCTCTCAAGAAATATGTACCAGGGCATTACTGATTATTACTATTTCCATCCACTACTTTCTCCATTTCATCCTCTTCTGGATATCCTTTCCTCTCACCATCTTCAGTTTCCCATTTGCTGAGTTGACATAGGCAGTTTCTCTTAAGCAGAGATGAAAGCTATCAACTTTTTCTTTTTTGCATTTTTCTCATTTTATCATTTAAGTGTATTTTAGAGTAAAAATTAATATTTGTCAAGCCAAAGACAGAGTTAGACAGTTTGCTGCTGCTTTTAACATTCAATTCTAAAAGTATTTTACATTATCAGACACATGTTGATATTCTATGGCTTAGTCCTTCTATGAATATGTAAATGTCAGTTATATGTTTATTTCTTTCCATTGACTTAAATTTTCTTCTCTTCTTAAATAGTACTGCATATGTTCCTCTTATAATGGGAAACATGGAGGGAAAAATCACATGCATAGCTTTTTTTCTCAATGTGAAATGAAATAATTTGGGCTTTGGTGATGGTTAAAGAGGTAGTTTTCCTTTGTTGGTATAGCAATATCTAATAGATGGAGCTTTTTCTCTTCATCTTCATACTTTGAGTCTGTGGTTCTGTTTGAAGAATATGACTACTGGATTTCTAGGCTGCAATCTGTATCTTTGAGGTTAGCAGAGCCTTTAAATATATATTATTTCTTCTCACATTTTTATCATTTGTCTTTTCTCTTCTGCATAATCAAACTTGTTCCATGCTGTTTTATTCCTTTTGCTTGGAGGGTATTGGTAACAGAAGTAGAAATCAGTGAGGGAATCTGTTTTTTCACCTTGTCCTAGGTGGGTCCTCTGGAAGTGTATACTTGATGGTATATTAATGTTTATGTAGTTACAAGGAGGAGGAAGTGGTAACAAAGATGACTAGCAGATGGTGTGCTTCAAAGGCTGTGTGGTTGTTAAGCCAATTTAATGGCTGTTACTCGGGCACTGGACCAGATACAAAGTCTGCATGGTCATTTTTATTACCGAAGTGATGAGTATCACAGGCTGCCTTGATTCACAGTAGACTTTTGTCAACCTGTACCATGCACAGCCTTTATTATGGTGCACCCCAAGTGGTATGCAACAGATGCAAATGTGGAGTCATTATGGAAATGAACCTACACTCTTATTAACTCACAGAAGGTGTTTATGAGGGTCATCACGCCTTTCATTTGGCACCTATGTGAGAGATCTGACTCTTTCAGGGATGGTGCTAATTCATTTTCAGCAGCGATTTTTACTCTACTCACTGACTGGTCTTTTGAAAATCTCCTAAATAAATGTGGAAAGCAGACACAGTTTCTTTCTTTCTTTTTTTTTTTTTTTTTAAAGATTTTATTTATTTATTTGACAGGGAGAGAGACAGCGAGAGAGGGAACACAAGCAGGGGGAGTTGGAGAGGGAGAAGCAGGCTTCCCGCCTAGCGGAGAGCCCATTCGGGGCTCGATCCCAGGACCCGGGGATCATGACCTGAGCTGAAGGCAGATGCTTAACTGACTGAGCCACCCAGGCGCCCAGCAGACACAGTTTCTTAAAGATTTAGTAAATGACAAATAGGAACAGAATAATTTTTCATCTGCATAGCAGAGAGGATGTCCATTGTATATAAACACTCTCCTTATTACTCAGGGCAACTATTGTGGTATTATTTACCTAATTTAGTAGTTAATACATGCATATGGATGTAAACCCATTAAAGTTACACTTATAAATAGTATTTAAATTTTTTCTATTTTGGAGGAAAATATAGTTTGGCTTGACCTATGCCTACTTTAGATAGGGATAAATAACAATCTAATTTTGTTTTAAGTGGAAATATGTATGTCTAGAGGCTTTTAGAAATAAATCATAGTTAGATAAAGTAAATTGATTAATCAGAATAAATAATCAGCAGTTGGTTATATGTTCACAACTGGTAAAGATTAATTTCTAAACTTCAAAGGGCATAGAAATGGCATTTTCAAAAATCAAAAGAATACTAGACTACTTTATTTTGAGCAAATTCATTTTAAAGGCATATCTTTCCTTTTGATTTAGATATTCTTAAGAAATGCAAAACATTGGAAAGGCATGAAAAAATGAGGAGTTGTAAGGACAGTAAAAAGTAAGTAAACATCCTTTTAGATTCTTCTAGCAATATTGAGGGAATTTTGAGTTGCCAATATAATTTAAAATATTGCTTTTACAAATTTTATTTTCAGGCATTAGCTTTGATACTTATGCATGAGAAAATGATAAACAACTTTCATTAGTTTTACAATTCCACCAGGAAAAAAGGAGTATTTTTATTACAGTGTTCTTTCGTGTAAGTAATAAATTCTTACTTATAAGATGAAGTGCCATAGTTTCTATCTGTAAGAGAAAGAAATGTGTGAGTGTCATAGTCCTTTTGTAAACAGTGATACTTTCTAGCCCTATCAAATGCTGTTTCAAATCCCTTACAAAATTATATTCTAACCATTTCTGTATTAATCATTTTGTATTTATTTAACATTTATTTCTAGCAGTTTCATAGTGTACGATAACAATAATAAATCATTTACTTTTAGTGCTGAGTTATGGAGGTGAAAGATGAAGGGAGGAAGACAGTAATGATAGAATTTATCAGAGTTACATACAATATCTCAGCTAAGTCAGTCATTAGCTGGTGGTTTAAGATGAAAGTATAAAAGCACAAAATTCATAAAATAGTTTCAAAACATTCAGCGTTGAACATTACAAAGAGTTTCACATTTTTTGTAGACCTTTCTAAGATTGTTCCTAGTTCATTTAGTTAAAAATATATTTGTGAACTTCAATACCTATTATGAATTTTTTGATCACTGAAAAAATATACAGATATAGTCTATTTTTTTAATTAAAAGAAATTAAGGTAGATGTGGTTCACTTCTATAAAAGCTGTCCTTTTATGGAAACACATTTTTTCCTACTCTTAGACATAGCAACTGGCATTTTCTATGTAACTCTCCTTCACCAATTAAGTAATTAGTTAATTAATTAGTTAGTTAATTATTTAGTTCTAGAAGCATATTTTTGGTTCCCCACCATATACCAGATCTAAAAAAGTACTTCATAGTTATCCAGGATGCCATGAGCCGGTCTTTCTTGGATGGGTCTCATTTGTAAAATGGAAATGTATCATTTTTGTTTGTTTGTTTTGTGTTTTTTTGTTTTGTTTTTTGTTTTGTTTTGCAAATGTATCCTTTTACTTGTACTACTATGAATTAACTATTCCCACAACCAAATATATAGTATATTTTGAAACTCGGTTTATTTTTGAGAGTTTACAAAGAAATCACACTGCTTTTAGTTAGACATTAACAAGGTTCTTTTGAGATTTTTAATTTTAAGGATAAAATATTTGAGGCTTCAGTCAATAACCTAAAATCTTGAGGCTTCACTGTCCATTTGTCCTAGTGGTAGAGTGAAATAAAAATGATTTTCTGAGTCAGACTGGTGTCAGACTCTTATTTGTTCCCTTTGCTCACTTCCGTCTGAAGTTTGAGTAATCACACACAGTATCTTGTCAGATTCTTTTCAGCACTCTGCATCTACATAAGGTAATAACAACTTTTCTTCAGAATCCAGACTTTTGCTAAACTATGAAAGAAAGTGTTTCTCTTTAATCATTAAAATATAATATTTATGCCCCATCTTCTATTTTAGGAAATACAAATTAAAATTTACTTCTGTTCAATATCTATCAAGTTTTATTTTGAAAAAAATAACAGGTAATGTGATATTTAAATTTGCTTAAGGTTATTATTTTTCAATCCATAGGTCATAAGATATCTGTGGGTCAGGAAGTTAATTTAATAGTTCCTGGCCAATATTTAAATACTAAATGAACTCAGAATAAAATGCAAATTTCAGAGGACATCTTATACAGTAACAGTATACGCTGTTTCATTACATATGTGTGTGTTTATATTTAGATATGCTAATATATATTTTACTCTCATTCGTAAAATATTTTATGTTTATCTTTGTTAATCTATAACATCACTAAATAATGTGCCTGGATTCTATTATTCTGGTACCATATAGAAATTATTTTTATTGCATCATTCTGCTTTGGAATAGTGTTGTCAGTTTACAACAAAGGGCATTATAAAACAATAACAACACTACACAGAATCTGTTATTTATTTAATAAAGGAAGTGGTAGATACTGTTATTCCTTCAGTACTTGGACCATAGTTATTACTTTGTAAGAATCCAGAGGAGAAACTTACTTCTTTTTTCTATGCTAGCAATGATTCTTCTGACAAATTTACTATTTTCATGTGTGTGTGTGTGTAGACAGATGGGAATTTTGAAACATTTGTAGGCTCTTTTCTCACAAGTAGATAGGATTTCTGGCTTGCATTTTTATGCATTAATTTAATATTGATTTCATTTTACATAGTGAACTTTTTTTTTTTTTTTTTTTTTAAATTTATTTATTAGAGAGCGAGCGAGAGAGAAACAGCATGAGAGGGGAGAGGGTCAGAGGGAGAAGCAGGCTCCCTGCTGAGCAGGGAGCCCGATGTGGGACTCGATCCCGGGACTCCAGGATCATGACCCGAGCCGAAGGCAGTCGCTTAACCAACTGAGCCACCCAGGCGCCCCTTACATAGTGAACTTTTAATTTCTCTCTGCTTTATTTATTATTTATTTTAATCTTGGCTTACAGTTAGAATTTTAAAAACGAGATATAGAATGAATAAGTCCATATGTAGAACATTCATATATCCATCATAAGGAATGGAAATGCTGCTTGATCTGCTTCCTACAGAGTCATTATAATAACCAGCTAATAGTCAGACTGATACTTTCAGGCATGGCCTTGAATAGGAGTTATGACAAATGAGATGAACTAAATGTTTTGGATAGGAAATTATCTTTACACACATTCTGTCTTTAGAGAAATAATAAATATCTGATTTTATAAAATGTATTCACCCAAACATACAGAAGTATTATCATTTAGTGTTTATAATATGTTTAGCATCAATATTATGATTGTAGATTCTGGAGGCTGAACCCAGGGAGTTCAGTCATTCTGTGTCACTTAGTAGCTATGTCACCTGGAGCAAGGCATTAACACCGCTGTGTCTGAATACCTTATTCTTAGTGAGGACAATAATAGAATCTATCTCTTAGAGTCATTTAGAAGATTAAAGCATTGAATATATGCAGTACTGAGAACACTATTTGGCTCACAGAAATAACTGTATAAGTTAGCAATTATTTCCATCCTATTCCTATCCACAGCCACAGAACTTTTCAGAAAAACAATTCTTTTAATGCCTTCTCTTTTCTTTTTCTTTTGCAAGCCTCAGATCATCCTTCTACATTTCAATGATATGCCTTTCAAGAAGTTCAGTAATCCCTGCCACTTGGTTCAGTAAATTGGTTTCCTTAATCCTTTTTTTTTTTTTCCCCTAGGTTTGGAAAACTTCAATGGAGCATTGCTTATGTTAGAGAAAAGAGAAAATCTTAGGCAAGTGCGATAAAGAAATGACAAGAAAGATTTCCAGATAGGAAGAATATGCACTTGCTCTGTGAGTCCTGGCATTACTTTGATTTTAATTACTTGTCTTTATCTTTTGCTTTCAAACTGAAGAAATGTTTTATACTTAATAATTCTATTGATATATCTTTTTTGCCCAAGATAGTACTCAGAGTACAGCAAAGATATATATGTGTGTTTTCCAGTTTTCACTAACACTGAATATTAAGAGTTCAAACTTTTTATGTTATGTAATGAAATGAATATGATTTCTTTTCTGAAAACTTATTATCTCTCCTACCCATCTACTTTCATTATCTCATCCAATTTTCTCCCTCTTCCAAATTTCGTGTTCCATTTTCCCTCATATTTAGTATCACAAAAATAAAGATGCTGTTCATCCCCTCACATTGCTCTCCTCTATAATATTGTGAGTATATACATTAGCTAGAGTCTTGTTCTTAGAGCGTCATTACTGTACTGAAGAATCAATCCAGTAAGCATGGTTCTTACCCTTTGTAAAAGAAAAATCAGAAAAGTATGCGATCAAGTTAAGATGCTGTCTTTGAAAAAGACTAAAGCCACAGCATATAATAGGAACCATGTGCTAAGAATGTCCAGGAGAAGATGTTCTTTTCCTCACACGGTTCCCTTCAGAAGTGCAAAGCTATTTGTAGCCTCTAGATGTAATGGACTGAAAGCTCTCTATTTCTTGTCTGTCTACTTGTCCCTCAGGTATTAGCTCAAACACTGCCTTGTCTAAGAAGACAGGCCTGTGTTTTCCCTGGCCTTAAGTTCCATGAGAACAGAGTTTCTCCTTTGATCATTGTATTTACAACTTCTATTGAACTAATTATAGTATAGTGGTCACTGTTGAATTGGCCGAATTGATGAATTGAATATGAGTAGAATTAAATGTAGATCTTCTTCCCTTTCTGATTAAAGGCAATAAATATTACTGACGGTGTGGAAAAATGGTTTTGTTTTTGGGTTTTTTGGCTTTTAACATAGGATTCACTCTTTGGAGCAACATATAATAATAAATAAAATGAGGAAACCCATTTCTATGTATCAAGTTTTAATATAAATTTTGCGAAATTCAAATGGAAAGTGAATTGGCCTCAATTGAATAAAGCCCTTGGGTACTTGCTACAAGTACAGTAATTTACTAAAGGTTTTGACTGATTTAATTAAAAACTGAGTAATAACTAAAAGTTTTTGTATGGATGCCACAATATTAAAATAGTCTTTTCTATGAAATGTTCCACAAACATTTCAGAGAAATTATCTGAAACAAAGTAGCAAATAAATTTGAAAAATATTGCATACATTATCTTGTCTTAGAGAGTCATAATTCACATTAATTTATTAAAACCTCTGAAAAGTCTTACAATAAAGAGATATGTAACTTTTAAAATGTATTTACTAAATGTATTTGACCATATTAACATCCCAGGGGTGTTTCAAGAGAAACACTTTTGAGAACATATAATGAACAATTTGTATCATTTATATATACATCCTGAGGAAGGAAAATAAAGAAAGTGTTCTTAAGAGAAACATAGTGCTGTCTTGCAAGTTGAATTCCTCCTAAGAGAAAAAAATTAAACTTTTAACAGAAAGATTACCCATAGGAGTTGTTGCCCTAGAGTTAGGCATCTGGGAGAGTAAATATAAAAGCAGATCTGAAAGTATGAGATCAATAAAAGGGGAAATGGGAAGGATGAATCTAGCAGTGATTGCTTTCAAGGAGGTAATCATTAAATAAAGTGAAATAGACCTGCAGGGGGAAAAAATCAAGCATCAGGAGTAGAATCAGCTTGAACTGAAAGACATCTATACCTTTTGCTTCAAGTGAAAATAACAAAGAAAAGAAATTTTGTAACTCTTTCTGATTGTCTCCTTGCTTATTTTTCCAACCAGCAGATGCAGATTCATCTCCTTAACCTTACACCTTGAATGATGGGAAGTTTCAGAGGCATATTAGATCACGACAAATAAAAAATATTTTCACAAGGTTTGAGTCTAAGCATCAAGCTATTTTTGAGAACAGATTGATGACCTTCATTTGTCAGGTTTGCCGGATGGAAGTCCTAAGTATTGAATTCTCTCATTGTACTGTATATTTTAGGAAAATGTGATCTCTTAAGTACTATGGAAGGTTTGCAATCTCAATATGTGGTATTCTAAAGTTATATAATTTCTTTACTACATTCTATATCACCTACTAAACCTCTCAAAAGCACAAATGGGAGCTTATTTCAGTGGAGATATTTTCCTGAAAACTAAAGAAGAGTTTTTATAGATATTAATACCAGTTATTGGGAAAGTATTGGTAAATTTTAATATTTATAAAGAACAATCACAATTTAACAAATAGAATAGAATTGGGAAACAATATATCAAAGGTCTGTACTTGGGTATTATGGAGTTCTATTATTAAAAACAAAATAAGCAAACAAAAAATTTCTAAGGAGCAGAATCAGGATGCCTGGATGTTCTGGAAACTATAGCCAGAATCTATTGTCACTTACTAATGGCTTATCAAAAATGGATAGATTAGGGGGCGCCTGGGTGGCTCAGTCAGTTAAGCATCTGCCTTTGGCTCAGGTCATGATCCGGAGTCCTGGGATTGGATCCTGTATTGGGCTCCCTGGACAGCCTGCTTCTTCCTCTCCCTCTGCCCCTCCCCCCCTGCTTGTTCTCTCTCTCTCTCTCAAATAAATAAATAAATAAAATCTTTAAAAAAATGGATAGATTAGAAATTCATTTATTCAAAAACTATTTATTGAGTACCTATGTAATGATCATCAGGCTAAGCATTGGGAATATAATAGTCAACCTGAAAGATATAGTTCCAGGACTCAAGAATCTTACCATTTGATGGGGAGTATAGAAAAGAAGGCAGGAAGATAAATTTTTTAGAACATATTTAATGATACATTGTATGAAATAGCTTCTATTGGAGAAGGCTATGAGTCAGAGAAGAATTCTCAGAGAAACTGACATCTAATTTACAAACACCTACAAAGATATAAGTAGGTGCTAGAAAGATTCGGATGAGAAGAGAAATGGATTAAAGCAGAGAAAGGAAAATTATGTGTAAAACCCTGAAGGTAAGGGAAATTACAGAGGATAATAGATGGGAGCATTCAAGATTGAAAATAGGACCAGAGTACTAGGTAATTTTAGTGTCCCAGTAGAAACATGAGTTGGAATAAACCATGGGAAAGATAGAAAAAAGAGAATGAGTAGAAGGGTTTGAAACATATTTAATAATACTAATAATAGGTAGAATAACCATTATTGAACACTGCCTGTTAGACACTGTAGTAAATGCTTTCATGCACTATGGCATTTATTCCTCCCAAATTTCTATGAATTAGATTTTTTTATTAAGACAATTTTTTAAGAAGAGCTTAAAATTCACAGCAAAACTGAGGGGAAGAGACAGAGATTACCTCCTGTTCCCACATGCATAACCATTCTCATTATCAACATTCCCCATCATAGTGATACATTTGCTACAATTGATGAACCTGCATTGAAACATCATTATCAACCAAAGTCCAAAATTTACATCAATGTTCATTCTTAGCGTTGTACATTTCATGGGTTTGGATAAATGTGTAATGGCATGTATCTATCATCATAATATCATACATTTTCACTGCCCTAAATACCCTCTCTGTTCCTCTTATTTATTTTTTTTTTAAAGATTTTATTTATTTGACAGAGAGAGAGAGACAGCAAGAGAGGGAACACAAACAGGGGGAGTGGGAGAGGGAGAAGCAGGCCTCCTGCAGAGCAGGGAGCCCAATGCGGGGCTCAATCCCAGGACCCTGGGATCATGACCTGAGCCAAAGGCAGACGCTGAATGACTGAGCCACCCCGGCACCCCCGTCTTATTTAATTTTTAAATTATAAAATTTTCTCTTCTTTGGCCAATGGGAGGCTCTTCAGTTAGCTACTAAGTCTTTTTGAAGCATAGTGCATTAGCTATTCTGGGTCTTTTCTCCAGTGAAATTTTAAAATAAGTTTATCAATATCCACATAATAACTTATAGGGATTTTGATTGGGATTGCATTAATCTATAGACTAAATAAGGAAGAACTGACATTTTGACAACATTGAGTCTTGCTATCCATGAATGTAGAATATCTATCTATTTGGTTCTACTTTGATTGAGGTAGATATTTTTAAATGAGAAATTTTATTTTTAAATTATGTCTTAAAGAAATTTAAAAATAAAGAATCTAAGGCTCAGAGAAACTCAAGGTCACACAACATTAAGAAGAGGAATAGGGACTTAGATCCCAGCTGTCTGATTCTTTTTTTGTTGTTGTTTTTGTTTTTCAGGCTGCCTGATTCTAAAGTCCATTCACTTCTCCACTATATTAAGAGAGAAGCAATTAATTTGCTGTAGGGAATGGAGAAAGAGAAGGGCTAAAGTTTTGTGTTTAGTTTTCTTGTTTGTTTAGCTGGGTTGATAATGCCATTCGATGGGATAGGGAACATGGGAAGAAGATTAGGTTGGGAAAAAATGAGTTAAAGGATAGCTATTCCATGTATGAAATATTCTTGGGATATACAACTATAGATATTTATCTATATGATATAGATAGAAGTATATAAGTATACATTTTCATGAGATAGTTGAAATATACATCTGGAGTTCAGAAAAGAGAATGTAGCTATAAATGTAGATTTAGGAATTGTTAGTATAAATAGCAGAGGAAAGCCAGAATTTATTTCCATTGGTGAGTCTAGAATATTAGCATTATATAAAAACAGTGATGAGGTAAAAAATATGCCCTGATTGATGATGGCCATGAGGAATTGATATATGTGGGCAACTCTAAGTGTTCTCAATAAGACCTGTCATTCAAAAGGATGATTTGCAAACACAAGAGATGTCCATTTATACATTCATTAATTCATTTAATCATTCATTTTCTGTGACACACATAACTACTGTAATAACCTAATTCAAATGCACAATTTATTCAGAAATCCTATAATAGAAGATTATATGGTACAAAAATATATTTCCATTTTTCTTTGCTTTCAGACCGGAACAAATGAGTTTAATTCTCTTCTGAGACTAGATTCTGTATAATCATCATTTGGGGAGCAAAATGACTCAGTGAATCCATGTACATTAACAAAAAGGTTAGCATTATTCAAAAGGAGACTAAGGTTGTTTCATGTCATAGGGGACCAATTAATGAAGTGCTCACAAGAAAAAAGCACTTCCCAAAACAGGGACATTTCTGAGGGCTACATGTCAACTCTTCAAAATGCTACACACTCATAAATTCATGCCAGTGGTAGACTCTCGGAAAATATTTAAACTTCTATTAGGACAAAGGGAACCAATATGCTACCTTGTTTTTAGACTTGCAGAAGTTTTTTATAACTATTATCAGTTGCTATTATTTCTCTTACTTCTTTGTATGTCTGTAAATAAAACAATAATTTAAGAATACCCTAAATGACAAAGATGATTATTGAATAATTCAACCAACTTTCCTGCTATAGTTTGAATGAACATTTTTCTTCACTCACAGCTTAGTTTCTTTCACACATTCGAACTTTATATTACTGAATTACGGAAGAATCTGAATATGGTATTTTACTACTTTTATCCATCACCAATATCAATGTAATTATTTTTCTTGTTGATATAGAGAGTTTGTTCAGACCACATGCATTGTGAATTACATGCATAATACTATTATGTAAACACACATATCACATGTTCTGTGTGGGTTGAACATATTCATAATATTATTCTTGAATAAGGTGAACAAACAATTGGGATTCCTACAGATTTTAGATTTGTTCTTTTGAATTATCTGGGAACCAGATATATTTGATTACTTAAATCTACCCAGGATATTTCCTTGAATTAAAAAATCTTCCAACTGTTGGGGCACCTGGGTGGCTCAGTCGTTAAGCCTCTGCCTTCGGCTCAGGTCATGATCCCAGGGTCCTGGGATTGAGCCCCGCATCGGGCTCCCTGCTCGGCAGGAAACCTACTTCTCCCACTCCCACCCCCCCGCTTGTGTTCCTACTCTCCCTATCTCTCTCTGTCAAATAAATAAATAAAATCTTTAAAAAAAAATCTTCGAACTGTTTCACAATAATCTGAAATCACCACAGTTAGTATAAACACATTATTCTGTTTGCTTTGTTAACAGTGTTGGGAAAGAGCTCTTATTCAATAGTCCTTCCATGTGGAAGGTTACTTTTTAAAATAAAATTCCTGGCGTCTCTCTACCTTCTCAGTCTTTCATCTATTAGCTGACTGGTGAGGTTGGAAAGAGGAATTGGTTATGAGTAGTTAAATCTCTTTGTCTTTTTGCATCTTAGGAGTATGCATAGAAGAAGCATCTTTCCATGCTGCCTTTCTATGCTTTATGGTTTATTAAAAAAAAAAAAATGCAGAAAGCAGACCTCTTGAGTGCAGAGTCCCAAGAAGAAAAAGATAAGAAGGAGCTGACTTACCCATGACTAATCAGTCTAATGATGGAGTACAATCAGAATTAGGAAATTCATTTTGTCCCAATACTCAAACCACATTCTAAGATTTCTGTTTCATTGGTAATAAAGTTAAGATTTTGTTCTAAATATGATTTCTTTCATTTTTCAATTAGTTCAGAACTTGGGTAGAAAAGAGGAGTGTCATATTTTGAGGCTTCTTAAAATTTTACAAGAGTAAAAAAAATAAATTCAATGAGAAATATATGAGCATTGATGATATATTCATCATTGTCTTAGATACTATGGAGAGAAAATAAAGTATATAATCTTCCCTGACCCCAAAAGCTTATTATTGGGTGGAATAAAAGCTAGTGTGTGTGAAGCAAATGGAGATTGAAGGGTTACGAATGCGGTAAGAATGTGGAGAAAATGAAGCAAGTGGAGCTGGAGCAATTTTATATAGTTTTATAGAGGTGACAGATAAAGGTAGCATAGATAGAGGGCAGAAATTATAGCTCACAGTTAATGATCAGGGAACACTATAGTTGATTATTCTGGAGACACGGACGACCCTTGCCTGATTGCAATGGAATGAAGCTTTAATTCCTGGTCAAAGATGGTTTCAAAATAAAGAACTATGTTTACCAGGAACATAAAGTGAAAGCAGAGTTTATATATATATATATATATATTGTAATCTCCCCTTGGCTCTGAATTTGATACACTGCTATGATATGATTGATCATGTTTCTATATTATTTAGTTGCATGTTTACTGTGTGTGGCTTGACAGTAAATATTCAGTCTCCACAACACCTTTGTAAAGAGACATTGACCTAGGGCTCTTTTCTAGAATCAGACTACACTGAAATCCCATGATAAAAAAGTACAATGTACCAAAAAGTTTATCATTTCGACATCACTACCAATAGAGTTAGTGATACATATTTCCCTGTAATGGAATTATATGATAGCATTGAAGAAAGGGAACCCTTTGAGATTCTTGTAATGTTGTTATTTTCAAACTGGAACAAATTCATTCTAATTTGTGTACCTTATTACGTGTCCCAGCGAATAGCCTCATTGGTTCTCCACTAAGCTCCTTCTATTGAAGTAAATTTTAATTTTGATCACTCCAGGCAAAAGCACATATATGATGAACTGCGATCACAAATGACAAGATGGTGATAAATATGAAATTAAAGCAGCCTTCTAATTTTGTAGACTGTTTTCTCTTATGCTTACTTGGCTCCTGGTACTATAAACTCATAGAACAAGTAGCAGGCTAGTTAATCACAAGCATTATGGGGTAATCTGTTCTGACAGAGCACCATGTGTGCTCATTAAATGCAGTGATTCTTTCATTTCTTTAATCTTACTTACTTCCTTTTATGATTTTTGTCTACTAAATCCGAGGATGATACAACTGTGGAAAGCAAGAATTAATAGCCATGCCTAACATTATATAAAAGCATCTAGAGACTTCTTCTCATTAAACATTTGGCAAACAAATAATTTCACTAAATGACACTGACATTATCTACCTTTATAAATTATGAAGTGACACGCTATACATTTAATTACCCAGTGTAATGATGATGAAACTATTAAATAGATTAAATATTACTATAATTTTTACTAAAACTGAATACCATTACATTAAATATGGAAGATTCATTAAATTGTACAGGGCCATTCTTCACAGTATTTAGACAAAAACTTAACTATAAGTTATAACATGGAAGATATGAATTATTTTATACTTTGTATCTACTGCTTTTTAAAAAAAACTCATAATTTACTTTTGTATTTAGTTTTGTGTTAATTATTTGATCTAGTAGTTTAATAGCTCTGTTTGGACCTTTAGAGATTATGATTACCTTGTGCATTTTTTAAGAAAATTCAGTGTAGCTGTGAGCATGTATAGGGTTAGTTTCGTGCAAACTTGGCTCTGAATCCTGGCTGTATTACCTAACTATTTAACCTTTGGCAACATAACCTCTATGAAGGCTGATCTTCCTCAATATGAGTATTAAAAGAGGCAATTCTCTCAAAGCCATAGCATGCAGTAGGGACAGAATAAGAAATAATCACTTGTCCAAACATTTTGCAGTTTGGGTATTTATAAATCAATGATAACTGTACAGGTAAATGACAGAAAAATTTTAGGAAATCGTTTTGGGAATAGTTTAGGAAATAATTTTTAGTAACAGAAAATCAGAAAAATGTTAGGGTGAACAAGTATCAGAATATATTTTTGTCTCAATGAAAAGAGATCCCAAATTAGGCACACCAGTGCTGGGACATCAAGAAAAAGATAATAAAAACACAAATAACCACTTTGTTTTTTTACTAGGTTACTGTGCACGGTTGGGTTTAGAAGAGGGATAAATGCACAAAAGTTGACAATGAGACATTAGACAAAACATATGCAAACCTTGTCCCATGCAGTGACTTACAGGTACTATCTATCTAAAAGTACAAATATTTAAAGAAAGATTGCAAAAGTTGACTTCAATGTTCTTATAATATTGAAAGGGAAGAAGAGACTAACGATGCAGCATTAACTCAGGATTTGAGTGGAATATAGTTTGTCATAGATATGCTCCCTTCCTTGGATTAATTAAAACTCTAAAAAAATATGGTGATTGCAAATTTGTATCTAGGGTGGCACTGTTCCTTTAAAAAGGACCTCAGTCTTCCGTAGCTTAAAAACTAATTATTTTTTTTCCATTCCTCTGCTCCCACACCTAATCTTTAAAAAGCAAAAACCCAGAAGACTCCAGCATCCTGAAACGTAGTGTGGGTGTGCCCTGGAAATATCCTTCAGGGAGAGGATGTGTCAGTTACTACAACTGCTCAACTCCTTTCGCTAAATCCTTTAACATTTTCCTTCCTACCAATAACACCATCTTCTAATTTGTATTGGTTAGATCTTACTATCATAGCATTTTTAGCTTCCATTGCTCTTTCAAAATGAAGGTCTATATGCATTTGTTTCTTTATTTTCTATAGGCTGTATTCCAAAAAAACATTCACTTCCAAATCCAACACAAATGAAGAACCAGTACATATACATATATACATACATGCATATGTATAGAGAAAGAGTTGGGTGATTAGCAAGGGCACAACTGGTCTTTTTAAGCTGCTAACGTTGTTTTATTTCTTAAAATAAATTGTAAATACATTAAACATAACTCTGTTATTATCGTTACGATTTTTCTCTGTCTAAATAAATGGCATGCATTTATCTGTATGTAAATTTCACTGACCTTGCTTGTTTATTTTTAAGAAAGAGCCCTCCAGGCCATAAATTGGTGGTTATTCAACTTTCCTTTTTTACCATAGTTCTAAAGGTCTTCTTTTACTTTTTTTCATCACAGCCTATGATAAAAGAAACTTTGCTTTTGTTTGAATGCCCAGAGTAGATGTTAGATGGTCACTTTGTAAAGTTATAGATGAAACTATACAATCAGAAAACTTAAGCAGACACAAATATTCCCGTGGCGCAACAGTCTGGGAGGATGTTGTGTAGACACAAATAGGTTGATAACTTTCAAAATTTCCTTTCATGAGAACCAGTCCTTATATCTGCAAAAATATTATACTGTAATGATCAGGGGTAACTTAGTAATGGTTCCATTATATTGAGCAAACTGTCACCAGACTCAGGTCCTCGGACCCAGCAGCAGTAGAAATGAACTTGGGCCCAAACTTTAGAAGCACAGGGCAAGGCTGTACTGGGGCAACGGCAGCAGTTGATGGGAGACACCGTCACAACTAAGGTGACAGCCTGGCTCCTGGAACGATAGCCAGGGGAAGTTTGAAAGGGGCTGAGGTGGGACAAGAGTGATGTTGAAGCATGTGGGGGCAGGGGAGTCCAGGACATTGGGAGCACAGTTGATAAAACATGCTTCTTCATGTATCATACGTTTCATTTACATGTTAAGTCTCCACCTCTGGGTGTGTTTTTTAGCATTATGATGAAGGAAAAAGTCCATGAAGAGTCACATTTGGTGGCAATCTTATCTCCGACCGGTTTGAGCTGATCTAAGCTTGCTCCTTGGCTGGTGCTTTGCTCTGCAAGAAAAAGTTACAACAGCCAGCAGGCTGTTCTGCAAGAAAAGTAACAGCCACCAAGGAGTGTCCCAGGTGCCTAGAGGTTTGTTCCCAAGGTGCCTGACTGTCTCGATGCTGGGTCCAAGATGGTTGAGAAATGTAACATATTTTAATAAAATATCCATAGATTTTTTACAAAAAAGAAAAAAGCTTTAGTGCCTTATAAGGTAACCTTCAGTTATCTACACAGGAATACACAAATGGAAGGAGCTTGGATACTTTAGTGTCACTCTCACTTTATGGAAGAGGAAGTTAGGAACCAGAGATGAGCACTGATTTCCCAAGATGATAGTACAAATTAATGCAAAATTAGCTTTTATTTATCAGATCTCAATGCCCTACATTTAAACCACCCCTTACATTTTTTCCCCCAATTTATGGATAAAGGATGTGCTATTAGATTCATGCTTACCATCCTTGAGATACATAGTAAAGCCAGGAGAAAAAAACAATAATAATACTAAGAACTAATATGGGTGAGTGTTTACAGTGTACTAGCTACTGTTACAAACATTGTAGGAGTATTAACTTATTTAATATTTATAAAAACTCCATAAGTTATTGTAAGTTACCTACGGCTACAAAACAAACCAGCCCCAAATCTCTCAAAATTAAAACTTCTAACCATTTTCTCTGGCAATGATTTTGTATTTAGCAACTTGAGCTGATCTCACTTGGGCACTGAGTGAATGGTTACATTCATCTGGTGGCTTAAGGGAGGTTGTTTTGTTGAAAATGACCTCACCCATCTCCCTGGTAGTTGGTGCTGGTTGTGTCTGGGCCTCGTGACCCAGAGCTAGCTTGGGACACTTCACATGGCAGCCATGTTCCCAAAGGGCAAGCTTCAATACCCAAGTCCCGTGTCTTTAAGTTAGTGTGTATGATGAAGGCACATGGGCTGCTAACAAATATTTTGGTTTTACCAGAATCCTTAGGATGAGAATCCTGTTCTTTAGAAAATCAGCTTTCCTTAATTTTTTGTGTTTGTATTTTGTATAATGATGTTCCTTTAATCTTTGAGTTTTATAAGGATAATTTTGAATATGTCAAATGGTCTCAATCTTGTTGAGTGAAATTTTTAAAAATTGTTTTGTTTACAATTTTATACATGATTTTATTTATATTATCTCAGAGAGAGGTAGGAGCAAGCTTATTTCTATGGCTATCATGCTTGTACTGAAGTAAAAAGCAAAATGAAACCCAGAGAGCAAAACCCAAGGTGAGTGGGTAACTTCCCTGCTTTCAGGATCTCCTTTCTATCCAAAATTAATGTCCAAATCGTAGTGGTATTTTGCTTTATTTTAGTGAGCACAATCATTCTCATTTAGTCAAGAAAACATTTTTTTTTCTTTTGCAAGGATTTTTGGCGCAGATGTTATAATCAAAACTACAAGTACATCAGATAATTCTCAGCAGAGCTTTTAGCCACTACACTGAATGAGTGACATGTCAGTTTAATAGACTGTAATGGATCAAGCCACGTTGTTTAGGTAATTTTTAATCTAATTGTCTTTTCAATTTTAATTAGCATGGACAGGGCTATAGGAAGACAGAAATTGTTTCTGAATTTTGCCTTTATCACAAATGCTCACATAAAATTGTTTAATAGTTATGTCAGGATGATTAATTTAGATGATAAAAAAAGTGGAGCAGAACTTGTAAGTCTAGTGAAATGGAGACTTAGTGATATGTAATTTTTTTTTTTACTGTAATGCTTAATATACATGAGCTAGAATAATGACAGCATTGTAGGAAATATTCTAGAATAGCAAAGGATGACATAAGGTTTTCCAATCCAGTCAAAAATGGAGTCTTCAGTCTTTCTCAATTTATCTTTTGTTTGTACTTTTGTAATTTTGCTCATATCATATCTCAACAATATGATTGGTCCCCTTCTTTCTCTTTACTTACATCTGTGCAATCTCCTAGAATCAACAAGCTTTCTAATGAAGTTTCCTCTTTCTGGGTATATCATGTTCAGGGAGTTTTTTTTTTTTTCCTATTCTAAATTCTTATATAACTTACACACAAAGCCAAATAAAGATCACTATATCTGCTCTATTAATAAGAAAGATGGAGTTATGAATGCAGGTAAAACCTAGTGAGAGACTTTCTACTCATTCTTCCCTGAATTAAAGTTGCCCATCCAGTCATAGGTACCATGGATGGAAGCTTTGGGATGCAGTTTGGAGGGGGGGGCACTTATCACTCAGGGGCTAGGAGGCAGAGAAGAGCCCCACTCCTTATCAGAGCACAATAAGCAGCAACAGAGAAAACTAGCCAAGAAACCAGAACTGAGCCATGAATACCTGTGCCTTTCTTCCAATCTCACCATCCATCTGGCCATACATTTTGGCAATAAATATGTATTGAGTACCTTCTGTGTGCTGGCACATTTCTAAGCTCAGGAGATACAGTGGTGAACAAGACAGAACAGGTCCCTGCTCTCATAAATTTTATAGCATAGTGTGGGTAATAAAGAAAGAAATACAGTAGTCATCAGAAATGTGGTCGGGGGGCGCCTGGGTGGCTCAGTTGGTTAAGCGACTGCCTTCGGCTCAGGTCATGATCCTGGAGTCCTGGAATCGAGTCCCGCATCGGGCTCCCTGCTCAGCAGGGCGTCTGCTTCTCCCTCTGACCCTCTTCCCTCTTGTGCTCTCTGTCTCTCATTCTCTCTCTCTCAAATAAATAAATAAAATCTTAAAAAAAAAAAAAAAAAAGAAATGTGGTCGGAAGGAATCTATCAGAAAAGTAAATTATAGTGGTGAGTTAGCCTGATTAGAAGAGTAATCTAGATTAAGTGGTCATGGTAGACATTTTTGAAGACAAATCATTTAAGCTAAAGTCTGGAGGACACTTTGGAGCCAGCCATGCAGAGATTAGAGGAAAAAGAACTTCAAAATTAAGAAAAAGCTGGCTCAAGGATTCTAAGGTGGAATCAATAGTATATGTAAATGTAACTGATAGATGACTTCTGGGGCTGGGCATGCAGGGTTTAATAGACTAGGGCAAAGGACTTGGAGATTTTTATACGTATGAGAGGAGGATGTGGGAGGGTTTTTATTAGGAAATTAAACTTATGATATTATTTATATTCAGGCTGCCTTGGGAAGATTAGATTTGGGAGGGGGTGGGCTACAGCAAGCAAGGACTTAAGTTAGTTGATTGCAATATTCTTGAGTAGGGATAATTGTTACATGGTCTATAGTGGTGTCATTGAAAATGGAGAGAAGTTGGTCCTTATTACAAAGCAAAAAGCTAGTCAAAGGATGGAGAATAGGACAAAAAGTTTCCCCTTACACTCTTTAAAAGGATGTACACTGGCTGGTGCTTAATAAAATTAATAAAATATTTCTGGTCAACTGGTACACAGTGACTGAGAAAAAAATGTCTATTTCCTCTTTAGCCTCAAATTATATTTAATTTGACAAATATATACATATTTACATATTCAAGAATATTTATGGTATTATAATAAATAGAATATGTTTTCTTCAAAGAAATATATATTTCCAGAACAATACTATAGACAAGATAATGAGATAATGTTCAATTGGTATATTAAAAATGTTGGAGAATTTCCAAAATATAGGAAAAGTGAGATAAGATTGAAGAAGAAACCAGAACAGATCAAACTTTATTAAGATCATACATTCACCAAATGGATTGAGTCTAAACACCCAGACAAGTTATCAGCATACCCTTCTCAGACCCATGCCTATCCATAACAATATGCCCGTGCAAACACATTCACATAATCACATATGCAGGGGAGGATTTTGAAAACAAGACCTGATTTATATACAAAAGGACAGAAATCCTCATTTGAGTTGGGGAAATTTTCAATCTTTTCTCTTTTTAGTAGGCTGAGAATGACTAAAGATTTGAAAAAAAAAATCACAATGAAGAATGAGATACTCCCATTATAAAAATTATGTTGATAATCTTCTTGTTTACTAATAAAAATTCCTGCTGTAACAATGAATTTAGGCATCTTTTAGTCTTAAAAATGGTAAATACTTTTCTCATACACCATTTGTGTTTTTACTTTGTTGAGAGTATATAAAAAGTTTTATATTTTTATGTAGCCATGAATTTCTTTTTTCATTTATAGCTTATGGATATAGCATCATGTTGTCATTTTCCACATGATAATATAAAATATAATATTCATATATTACATATTATTATCTTTTGAATTTTAACCCATAATTCATACAGACTTAAATTTTTGTATTTTGTGAAATACAGATTTAGCTTTATTGAAAATATTAGTGTATTAGTACATGAAATTTGTTGATTAATTTATTTCTTGGTCACAAGTTGGAAATATCTCATTTAATAGGTATTAAATTCTGCTTCTTATGGGGTAACTGGGTGATGGGCATTAGGAGGGCACGTGATGTAATGAGCACTGAGTGTTATATACAACTGATGAATCACCGAACTCTACTTCAGAACTAACGATACAGTATATGTTAATTAATTGAATTTAAATTTTTATAAATAAATAAATAATAAATGAATAAATTCTGCTTCTTGAATCTGCATTTTGTTCTATTCATTTATCCTTCAAACTCTTTTATTAGAACCATTTTGATATCTGAATATCTATATTAATCTTAAATTAGTCTATATTACTGAGCTCTGACATTAATGTTATAGTTTTTATTATTGTTTGATTTCTTGAATTTACTGTGGAGACAAATATGTTATTTGTAAATATATGTTATCTTTCTAATTTTGTCTCTTATTACATTGCACAAATAAGATGCTTCACAAAATGCTTGATAACATATACTTTTAAGATATTAATATACATTTGACATTCATATAAATAATATTGTTTTAAGGTAATTATTTCTATTAATTTAATAGTAGATATGATGTTTTTTGTATAAAAACTTTTCTATTATAGTATACTAATAAAGTCATGTTTTGTTTATTTTGGGGTAGTAAATTTCCTCTACCTTGTGGTTGTTGAATGTTATCAAAAGACATTTTGGATTCTATTGAGATAATCATATATTTTTCTCTTTAACTAATTATTATAATCAATTACATAAATGGATTTCCTAATATTGAAATCACTCTTGCATACTAAACTAAACCAAATTTGGTCATGGTGTATTAGTTTTAATGACACAAATGGATTCCGTTTGCTAATATTTTATTCAGGATTAATGCATCTATAACTAAAGTTGATCTATAGTGCTGTTTCCAAAGATATATTCCTTGAAACATTGATTTTCTAGGTAGCTGTTAAGTTTTAAAGAGTTTTTTTTTTTTCAGCTTAGTTCAGGAAATCCTAAAATAATTATATAAAGGAATGAATAATATATTATAGATGCCTGATTATGGCAAGGGTGTAAGATAAAAGAATCTTAAGACTATGTGCAGCACCTGTAGGACCAGAACAAGATAAAATAATAAGTTAAAAATAACAGTCTGTGCTTTAAAAAGTGGAACAATGATGAGAGATTTACTCTAAAAAATATTAAGACGTATTATAAAGGCAGAGAATGACAGTGGTGTAGGACAGAGAAGAACAGGACAGATATATAAATGAAGTGCTCCAAATCAGACCCATGTATTTTTGTGAATGAAAAAGACCCCTGTATATATGGGTGTTAGATAAATTATAAAAGGAGAACAACAAAATTTGAAGAAAAGACAGGTTATTTAATAAGTGTTGTGAAGAAAACTTCTGTACTAGAATATGGAAAAATAATTGAGATCAACTTGAAAAAATTAAAGGATTATTAGCAGAAGTTATAATAGAATATTAATAGAAGAAATATCAAATAAAATCTTTATTAGCTAAGTTTGGAAAAACACAATGTAAACATGCCCCCAAAACATGTCAAGATACAGATTTCAGAACATCAAAAGTAATGGAATAGAAAGATATATGAAAAAATATCAATAAAAATAAAGCTTATGTGAATGTTTTAATATTAAGTAATCAAAATTGACTTTAAGGCAAATAGGGTTATTAGAAATGAAGAGGATGATTATATAAAAGAGAAAGTTCACTAAGAATGTATAGCAGTTTTGAACTTGTTTGCAGCTAACAACTTTAAGGCAAAATCTAAGAAAATATACAACAGATAATATAAGCAGCATAACTGATAAACAATATTTAGTGAATGTAAATTTCTTCACTTGTTTAAGGGCACGTGAATATTTACTAAAACTGTAAATGGGGTTAAGAGATACAAAAAGAAATAGGAATTTTATTTTATTTTTTTTATTTAAATTCAATTAGCCAAGGTATAGTACATCATTAGTTTTTGATGTAATGTTCAATGATTCATTAGTTGAGTATATCACCCAGTGCTCATTACATCACCTGCCCTCTTCAATACCCATCACCCAGTTACCCCATCCCCCTACCCACCTCCCTTTCTGCAACCCTCAGTTTGTTTTCCGGAGTCAAGAGTCTCATATGGTTTGTCTCCCTCTCTGATTTCTTCCCATTCACTTTCCATCCCCTACTCTAATTGTCCTCTGCACTATTCCTTATGTGCCACATATGAGTGAAACCATATGTTTCTCTGATTGACTTATTTCACTTAGCATAATACTCTCCAGTTCCATCCATGTTGATGTAAATGGTAGATATTCATCTTTTCTGATGGCTGAGTATTATTCCATTGTATACATGAACCACATCTTCTTTATCCATCCATCTGTTGAAGGATATCTCGTCTCCTTCCACAATTCGGCTATTGTGAACATTGCTGCTATGAACATTGGGGTGCATGGGCTCCTTTTCACTACATCTGTATCTCTGGGGTAAATACCTAGTAGTACAATTGCTGGGTCGTAGGGTAGCTCTATTTTTAATATCTTGAGGAAACTCCATACTGTTTTCCAGAGTGGTTGTACCAGCTTGCATCAACAGAGTAAGAGGGTTCCCCTTTCTCCACATGAAAAAGTGCTCCACATCACTTGCCATAAGGGAAATACCAATCAGAACCACAATGAGATACCACCTTACACCAGTCAGAATGGATATGGAGATTTTAGCATACCACTCTCAGTAAAAGACATATAACAGATTGAAAGCTAAATATGAACACAAATGATCTACACAGCGAGATCAGCAAGAAAGCTCTTTTGGGTAAATGTAGAAATTTAACACCCTAATAATAGAGAATACAACTTTTCTCCCATCCATATGGAACATCACAACATTAATTATATATCAGGAATAGAAACATCACAAACAGTATCTCCAACCACAGTGTAGTGTACATAGAAATTATAAACAAATTGTAAAAAGGCCTTCAGCCTGGAAGTTACAAAAGCTTCTATTAAACAACTCTTGGTGAAGAGGAAAATATAAATTGAAATTATAGAATCTCTAAAAATAGTGAGCACAAAAGTACATATTATAGGCTGTAGGCTATATTTACAGCAATGAAGAAAAGGAAAATTCATAGCTATAAACATTATCAATAAAAATGAATGAATGAAAATACATGAATTAACTTTTCAATTCAATATGCTAGGGGAAAAAAGAATAAAGTAATACAATAAAAAGCCCAAGGAAAGAAATAAAGTTTGAAATAGAAACTCATGAGGTAGATATTAGGTAGACTATATCTAGCTATTAAATTGAGATTCATTCCTCTGTGGGGGAAAAAGAAAAATGTTTCATTAGGGTTTTCCCGAGAAAGAGAACGAAGAATATATATTAATTAATTAGATAATTATTTAAATAATTATATTGCATGGATATTTATATAGTATATATTTTAAGGAATTGACTCATGCAACTAGTAGGGGCTGGCAAATCTGAAATCTGCAGGGCAGGCTGGTAGGCTGGATATTCACACAAGAGTTGTAGTCTGATATCCAAAGCTGGAGACATAGGTGTAGGTTTCAGTCTAGGGACAAAATTCCTCCTTCTTCAGAGCACCTCATTCTTTGCTCTTAAGGCCTTCAACTGATTAGATGAAGCACATGTACTTTTGAGGGTAATATACTTTAAAATGTGCATATCCTAGTACTTTTACTTTAAAATTTTTACCTTTGAGATACTCTCACTCCTGTGCATGAGATACTGATAAGGCTTTTCTATTTTATCACAGATTATCAGGTGAAAAAAATAAACTAAACGTAACTATCCTTTAGCAGATGAATGGATAAACTATTGTTTTTTATATCTGCAGTACCCTACTACAGTCACAATGAATTAAAAAATGATTTACTTGTATCAACATGGATGAATCTTAAAAACATAATATTGAGGGGTGCCTGGGTGGCTCAGTGGGTTAAGCATCCAACTCTTGGTTTTCAGCTCAGGTCATGATCTCATTGTCAAGAAATCCAGCCCTACATCGGGCTCTGCGCTTAGCATGGAGTCTGCTTGACATTCTTTCCCTCTCCGTCTCCTTCTCCCTCTCCCCATGCCCCACCCCCACTCATGCTCTCTTTCTCTCTAAAATAAATAAATAAATAAATAAATAAATAAAATATTTTTGAAAACCTCATAATACTGGGTCCTAAAAAAATTGCCAAACGATAAGAACCATATGTTGCTATTAATATAAAATTAATGATCAAAAATAGTATGTACATATCTATGCATACCTACACATGCAGTGGATACACAAAAACATGAGATTTATTAGACACCAAAGTCAAGATAGTATTTATATAGAAGTTGGTAGGAAAGTTATACTGACACTATATTGTTACAATTTTATGTTTTTAAAATTTAAGAAAAAAAGAGATGTGAAGCAAACATTGAAAAATATTAACATCTTTTAAGTTTCTCCAGCAAGTACAAAGGGTCTGGTATATCATCTCTTGTACTTTTCTCTGTGTTTGAAATACTTCATAATTAAAACATATAAATTATACATTAGGGTGTTTTGCTCAAAACTTCAGATTTACAGCTATTAAGTCCACGTTATTATGAAATTATTTGAAAATTATTTAACTGCTATGCAAAGTTAACATACATATAATGGTATTAACCTGAAATACGAAATAGCTCTGCTTTTCTGTCACCCGAGAAACAATTTTTATCAAATCTTGACAGGAGATTTTAAGTGTCCTCTCTTCAGGTTGTGAAATGTCAAAGTTCATCTTGGTATGAGAATTCCCAACATGACAGAACTTTCTTAGCTCTAATTTGTAATGCAAGGTGTGAGAACAGAAGTTATGGCTTGATTCTTAGAAATGTCAATGTGAGAAGATGACAAAGGTTATTACAACTCAGAAGTGCCAAACACAATGTAATTTTGGAGAAAAATAGACTCCACAGAACTCAATTTTTTTTTTACTATAGTCTGAAAACTTTCCAAATACTATTTCTTCTTATAAAGAGTGAATCAAAACAAATTATTTCAGTTTTAACCTTTGCCAGAAGTGTAGTGCAATTCTCTTTGAGGGTAAGATTTAAGATTTTTGTTTTTGTTTTTAACTGTGTAACTATCCCCTTTAATTTGGAAAGTCAGATTTGCCTTTGAGGCAGAGGACTATTTTTACCAGAGGATAGGAATTGAGTATGGTACAAGCTACTTCAGTAGCCCTTTAAATTTAACTGTAAGTCAAATTTAGGGAAAGTTAAGTGAAAAAGTCCAAATGGAAAACTTCTGATTAAGATTTTAAATTTTTGTTCAAATAAAATATGGGAATCTTTAATCAAAACTGTGTCTCTGAAAGGTAGGGTTTTTTTTTTCTCATCTGTATTTGTATACCTTTATTATGAGGATTGTCAAATTGTTTTGCGTTAATGAGAATGGTGTAGATGGATGAGTTTTTCTGTGTGTTTTCATAGGGGGGGTGTGTGTGTGTGCGTGTGCGTGTGTATGTGCGCGCATGCTAACGTCCAAACATTAGCTTACAGGAGATTGTTTATATTGGATTATTCCAGAAGCAAATGCAGGCTTCATCTTCTCCATTACCTCACAAGGGAAGAAAGATTGAGAAAATAACTGTATCATTGGTCTTAAAGCAAGAAACTTTAAACTAGCTTTGGTCTTCATAGTGGGATGTGGCTTAAAAATAAATCACTCAGATGTTAGGGAAATGGATTTTAGCAGCATTGTCGTTATCTTCACAGGAACAGATGGCATCCTTGTGGATAAAATGAGATAACCCTAAAGGTAGTTGTTGGTCCTACAGTCAGTATCTTGGGAAGAGATTGCTCTCTAAACAGGAAATGGTCTTTTCTTTCTACGAGGTCTGCGGTCAATGGATCACATATCAGGAATGTGTGGTTTCTGGATAGCTGTGGATTCCCACTGGTGGTAGTTGTGGGGATGTGGTATGGGCTGGGGGAAGGGGTTGGAGCAAAGAACATGAGCAGTTTCCAGCAATGTAAAGGTCAAGCAATAAGTAAACAGGGAACACGCTTAAATGTGTCAAGGTCTGGTTTTCCCTGGTGAACTCTACAAGTAGCCACTTATAATTTATTTGTTATTTATAATTTATTTGTTAGGATTTATATGTTAACCTGTGCCGAACTTTCTTGCAGCATTCAAAAATGTGCAATTAAAAACTAAAAACTAAATCCTGGGAGGAGCTCTACTTCTCTTCTGAAAGTAGAAAGCTGGAAAAAGGATCCATCACTCCAATGCTAATAATGAGAAAAAGACACAGAAACTATGATATCATAATTTTTGAACCCATCAGAGATCTGGGATTGTGGGACAACCAAGAATTCTGAATTCTAAAGTAGGACAGATACCTCCAGGAGGAGTGGTATGCCCAGATCAGCTCACTTGTGGTGGAGAATAGAAGCAAGAGGTACCAGCCACCAACAAGTGATTAAAAATAAATCAACTAAAAGTAAAGGTCTTGCTAAAGGCCCAGTGTGGGCTCTCATTAGAGTGGGGAACCATGTAGGGCCTTAGCTACAAGGGCAGTTTGTGCTTAGCTGCCGGTTCTTTTCCAAAAACTTTCACTTAATGACATGAGAAAGGTTGGGGATGAGGTAGAACATTAGAGAGAGCCTCACTCAGTGATGTATATGAGCCGGAGAGAAATGGCTCCTGTCACAGGAAGGCACAAAGCCCTGCCCCCAGTGTACAACTTCCTCAGACATGGAACTAAAGCCTTAAGTCGCTGGGTGTGGTGGGGCCCTCACCTCCAGTCATGGGTGAAGATCCAGTGCAGCTGGGTGAAGAGCAGAAGAGAAGAATTGGAAGTGTGTGTGAATCTGTGGAATTTTATATTTTATAGAATTGTAACATGAAGAATAATCCCATTCATTTCTAAAACCTGACTCTCTTATAAGTATCTGTTGATCTTAACACTTTTCTCATATTCAATGGTACCACTGAAGTTCAATTATCTACCTATTCATCTTCATCATTCAGACTGATATTAACTTTTTCCTTCTTCTCTTATCTCCACAAGTCAAGTAGAGTAAACATTTTAAAATGTGAATCTGACCATGCTATCCTTCTTCCACTGTGCTGGCTATCGTCTGTTGTTTAGACAAACTACCTGAGATCTGGAATGTTCAAATGACCTGTCTCTGGTCAAACATTGTTGAGGATCAAGCCAAATTCTTCTCATTCATATTTGGTTCACAATACAGTTTTATAAATTGATTGACTGGTTGACTATAATACCCATTGGATAAGGTATTGTAAAAATTAAAGTTTTATTTCCTTTATGTTTTTTCCATAAAAAATTTTGGTGGTTCATTTCCTACGAAGACACATTTTGCTACCAGAGGGGAATGTAATATTGTGATCCAAACATAGGGGTGGAAGCTCTATCAACAGTAAAAGTCTGTTTCTCATTTATAAAATACAGTAATTGAGATTAAAACAGATTCAATTATAAAGGCTTTAAGAGTAAAAAAAAAAAAAAAAACCTACTTCTTTGATCACCAAGAAAATAATGAAGCTAAACTCACTAATACTCCAGTAATGGAATCAAACTCTAGTTCTATAGAATCAAACTCATAAACCAAATGAAAAATTATTATGAAAATAAGAAGTGAATAAACTATATATTGAATAAACTTTGTATTCTGAAATTTCTCTACAGTTTTACAACATTGTAAAAGAACATTTTTGGTTTTGTAGTTTACCATTGTCAACCAGTGAAGGGGCTGGTTTGTTATGCTTTGCTTCTGGCTGAGTGTGAAAGGAAAGGAGGTTTGTGGGGGAGACGGCTTTTATTTCTATACAGAGGCTGGTAAAAATAGAAAGCGGAGGATAGAAAATTACTAGTTAGGTACTGTACATCCTGTTTGTGAAAAAGTTCTGTTTTTTTAAATGAATGTCAATGAGAATTCTCTTCTTTCCCTAAATTTTCTAGCACATAATCTCAGTATATTCTGACATTCATTTTAACAAAAGAAATAAAAAGCATAAGAGTTTTGGGGAGTCTGGCTGGCTCAGTTGGTTAAGCCTCTGATTCCATTACGCTCAGGTCATAATCTCAGAGTTGTGAGATCAAGCCCCACTTGGACTCCACTCTGGGCGTGGAGCCTGCTTAAGATTCTCTCTCTCCCTGTCCTTCTGCTCCTCTCCTACCCCTCTCTCTCTCAAACAAACAAACAAACAAAAACCAAAAAAACCAAAAAGCCAAAAAAAGTATGAGTTTTATATAAAATCTTTCCATGTAGTAGTCCCTCTAAATATACAGTTGTTATTTTGCTTGAATTATACCTCTTCATGTTGCGCGCCCAGCCCTGTTCCAGTTTGCATTATTTCCATTGTCTGGGTCCACTAGAGTCACTTAAAAGAAATAAGGACTCGATTCTGAGTCACATCATTCTTTTAGGTGATTAACTCCATTTTCTCCAATAAAATGTCCTTTGTTTTACCACTTGCCATTGTATTTCATTGTGCTCTAGAAAAATGGACATATATACTATACAGATGTGTAATAAGGTAAATTTCCCAGGGTTAAATTTTTTTTTTCAAATATAACTAATTGAATAGGCTTACATTAGAGCTAGCCCTTATTGATCCTAGGTAGTTGGGTAGTGATGCCTATATTCTCAGTTAATTAAGAATAATTCGTTAAGGGGTGCCTGGGTGGCTCAGGCATTAAACGTTTGCCTTCGGCTCAGATCATGATCCCAGGGTCCTGGGATCAAGCCCCGCATCGAGTTCCCTGCTCGACGGGAGGCCTGCTTCTCCCTCTCCCACTCCCCCTGCTTGTGTTCCTGCTCTTGCTATCTCTCTCTGTCAAATAAATAAATAAAATCTTTAAAAAAAAAAAGAATAATTGGTTAAGAAGAGACTGCATAGTGATGCAAAATCATAATGGAAAACCTACAGCTATTTCATACATTGCATAGGAGCATACATAAATTTAACTGAAAATATGTACCTTTGTACCTATGTAGAAATCAGATGAGCCATAAAACAATGTGAAATATCTATAAAACCTAAATGCATTATTAAAAAGACTATCAATAATTATGTTTTACTGTGTTTTATTTCCCTACAGACATGCAATTAATATTTATTTTCAAGAATGATCTTCAAATTAAATATTAGTCTTCTGATAAACACAATTCTTAAAATAAATAAAAACATACATATACCTCCCCCCCACACACACACACACACATCAACTCATTCCAAAGAAAATGTCATCTATTATCTGCAAGTCCTTACTTGGCTCAATCAAAAATAATATAAACAGAAATTTCTATATTATTGGCTATCTGGAAATTAATCTTATTTAGAAATATAAAAGAATATTTTCCCCAAGGGGCGCCTGGGTGGCTCAGTTGGTTAAGCGACTGCCTTCGGCTCAGGTCATGATCCTGGAGTCCCTGGATCGAGTCCCGCATCGGGCTCCCTGCTCAGCAGGGAGTCTGCTTCTCCCTCTGACCCTCCCCCCTCTCATGTGCTTGCTCTCTCTCATTCTCTCTCTCTCTCAAATAAATAAATAAAATCTTTAAAAAAAAAAAAAAAAAAAGAATATTTTCCCCAAAAGTGTTTTCTGAATATATTGAGTTAAAATGTCAAGTACTAAAGTAAGAGGAATAAAAGGTGTCAAGTACCCAAATTTAAGGAGTAGACACTTTCTCAAGAACTTCATTAGCATAACAAAGACAACTCCGTCAATCGCAAATCCAGGACGAAGACCAGACAACTTTTTTTTTTTTTAATTATTATAACACAGTCCTTTTCACAGGAAATGTTGCATTTGCACTATCATAACTCATGGAAGTTTTGGTTGATTTTGAATGGCTCTTAATAAAGGTATCCTTACGGGAAAAAAAAAAAAGAAGAAGAAAGAACTTAGGAAGAAGCCACCAAATCATCTTTATAACACCCCACCCATGTCCCAGACTTCCTCTCCCTAGTGTGCATAAGCAGATCAGGGAGAAGACAATCACCAGAATCAGGACAGGAATAACACAGTTTTCTCATCCTATGTTAAAAGCGAAGGACTTAATCTTCCCTAAAAGTTCAATTCGGAATGTCTCAAAGTAAAAAAATATGCAATGAAACTGAGATGTTTAAAGCCAAAGGAGATCAATTTTTTTTTTCATTTCCCTTTGGCTATGTGCTCATTCCGCACACTGTGGTTTATTTCTTTTGCCTATGTGACTGAAAGTTACAGAGAATGGGAGACAGACAGCAAGGCAGAGAGGGGGCAGTGCAAAGCCAGCTGCCTGCCCATCATTTGGCGTGGTGGGGGTTGTTAGTTCCCTGTGGATTGAGTGGCGATGAAAACTAGCTGAGCATGAGATATCTTGCTGGTACCCTGCCTAAGAGCACCAAGTGGCAAGAGATTGTCTGGTAGGCTGCCAAAGGCAGGAGCTGGGAAAGGAAGAATTGCAGCTGGAGTGAATTTCTCCCACGAAGGAACTGGAAGAACTCTTATCTGGCCCTACAAGGGAGCTGCCATGGGGGCACCTGCCATACACAGGGCACCGGGAGGCAGCCAGGTCAGTTAGAAACACACTAACCTTACACCAGCTATGTGATATGCACATGCTCTGTTTATGTCTTCTAACCCTTCTGCTTCCTCTGAACCATGGCAGCTAAGTGCATTTTTTACATACTGGGTTTCAACATATGCTTTAATTTTTAGAAAGGTACCATAGATATATTTTTTTAAATATGTTAAAAATTACCAAACTGGGGGGCTCCTGGGTGGCCCAGTCTGTTAAGCAGCTGCCTTCGGCTCACGTCAGGATCTCAGGGTCCTGGGATAGAGCCCAGCATTGGGCTCCCTGCTCCGCGGGGAACCTGCTTCTCTCTCTCCCTCTGCCTGCCTGCCACTCCCCTGCTTGTGCTCTCCCTCTATCTCTCTCTGTGTCAAATAAATAAAGTCTTTAAAAAAATTTTTATAAGCAACCACCTCCGAAATTATACAATTCCATACAGTTAGAAATCACAGAGTGGGGAAGACGTGGAAGAATTCGTTATACATACAGAGAAAGAGGCATGATGTTAGAAGGGGAGACTCACCTCAAATTTTCTTGCTGAAAATCACCTTAGTGTGTGGGCTCGCTGCCTTACCTCAGTCACATATTATGTGTGTGGGCTCGCTGCCTTACCTCAGTCACATATTATGTATGTATACATACATACATACGTAGCATCTATCTGCAAGATTATATAAATACATAATATATGTTGGGTTATGACTCTGAGAAGGGATAAAAGTTCAGCAAAAGTACTAATTTTGCTTTTCTTTACAAAAATTAGTTTTAAAAATTAGGGTCTTTGCTTTAATTGCTAATATGGGCTACAAAAGGATAACTGTCTCTACTGTGTAAAATGTAGGCCTTATAGGAATTATAGAGATTTATGAAATAAAAGCTTTTGTTTGTTAATAGATACATTAGCCACATCTTAGTTCAGTCCCTGCTCTTTAAATTTACATCTTAGCTTTGCCCCACCATTCTATGCATATATTTTGCAGATATCGAACACAAGTAGGGACAGAGATTTATCCTAAAGGTAGACAAAGATATATACAGTAAATAGAGATACAAAGTAGGAAATTTTACAGTTTGATCACAGATCACTGATTAATATCTTGGTTTTTAAGGAGTATGACAGAAATGTACTCCATTTTCATATCTGCACATCTTATTTGAATTGATTTTTTGTTCCATGTAGTATTATAGCAATATGTCAAGCATGTGTTGACATAGTCACTTTAAAAATGTCCAGAAAGTCAACCTATAGAATGGGAGAAAATATTTACAAACCATATATCGCATAAGGAGTTAATTTCCAAAATATATAAGAAACTTCTACAACTCAATAGCAAAAATCTAGTAAGTTGATTTAAAAAATGAGCTGACAATTTGAATAGATATTTCTACAAAGAAGACATATACAAATGTCCAAAAGGTATATGAAGATTCTCAATATCACTAACAAAAAAAGAAATGCAAATCAAAACCACAATGAGATATCACCTTACACCTGTTAGGATAGTTATTATAAAAAAAAAGACAATTAGTGTTGACTAATAGAAGATGTAAAAAAATTGGAACCCTTGTACACTGTTGGTGGGAATACAAAATGGTGCCACTATCATGGAAAATAGTATGGAGATACCTCAAAAACTAAAAATAGAATCACCATGTGATCCAGCAGTCTACTTCTGGTTATTTACCTGAAATCAGAATCTTGGAAAGCAATCAGCAGTCCAAAGTTCATTGCAGCACAATTCAAAATAGCCAGGATATGGAAACAACCTAAATGTCTACCGGTGCATAAGTGGATAAAGAAAATATGGTATTTACATTCAATGAAGTATTATTCAGCCCTAATAACGAAGGAAATTCTGCCATATGTGACAACATGGATGAACTGGAGGACATTACGCTAAATGAAATAAGTCACAGGAAGACAAATAATGCATGACTCCCCTTATATGAGGTATCTAAGTCAATCGCAGACAACTAGAGAATAGGATGGTGGTTGCCAGGAGCTGGGAGAGAGGGAAATGGAGTTGCTATCAACAAGCATAAAGTGGCAATTATACAAGATGAGTAAGTCCAGGGGAATCTGCCGTACAGCATTGTCCCTACAGTTAGCAGTATGTATAGTACACTTACAAATTTGAGAGAGTAGATATTACATTTTTACCACAATAACATATTTTTTAAGTGCCCACAATACATGGAGAAAAAAAGTGTTCCCATTGTATAGAGATTTACAATTGCATCTTCAAAATAAACTGACAATATCTGAGGCTTTTACAGTAGAGAAATTATTTATAAATAAATGTGTATATCACAAAGATTAACTGTTTGGACTATAAATTGCTGTAGCTATCTTTATTAATAATGAATATGAAAGATTTCTCCCATGAAATCTGATGTTCCAGTGGTCACCTGAATCTGCAGAAAAGCTAAATCTATTTGCACATGACATAATATTTGCAGATGACCGAATAACAAGGAAAAACACACAGAATCAGTGATTTAAAAAAATGAAACAATGGAAGAATTTAATAACGTAGCAAGATATGAAATTAACATGCAGAAGTTAATAGCTTTCATATAATAACCAATTAGAAAACAGAAAGCTCTGGGAAAATAGTCCCTTTGGATCAGTGAAGTTGAAAACTCAAGGTGTGACAAACATTTTTTTGTTTTTTTAAGATTTTATTTGACAGAGAGAGAGAGCAGAAGCAGGGGGAGCAGCAGAGGGAGAGGGAAAAGTGGGTTCCCCTGCTGAGCAGGAAGCCTGACACCAGGAACCCCGGACCATGACCTGAGCCAAAGGCAGATGCCTAACCGACTGCCTAACCAAGCGCACCCCCCCTTTTTTTTTTTAAAGATTTTAGTGACAAACACTAATAAGTCATAGTTACAACACACAGAATACTTTGGAGCCATAAAACAGATTGAGGCATTGTTTGCAGGATTCATTGTTAAGGAAAAAAAAAAAAACAATAATGGAGTGCAAAAGGTTATATGTAGCATGCTACATTTCATGTGAGGAAGGAGAAATGAAAACAACTCACATGTATCTGCATTTAGGAAGCATTGGGAAGAGAAACCCCCAAACAATGTAATTGCTTACTTTCAGAGGGCCCTGGGGAGAGTAGGGTCAAGGTATGGGGGAGGAGGTGCGCCACTTTGGCTATACCTTGTTATAAAAAAATGGTAGGTACTTTTTAATATTATAAAATTTTATAGTTTATAGTTTTTTACTTTAGCTTTTTGATGCTTGAAAGCATGTTCATATTCTACATATTAAAAAAATAAACCATGAAAGGTGTGGAAAAACAACTAGGACTGAATGCCAACACATACAAATCAAACAGTATTTCACAGGCTAAAGGAACATAAATCACTAATGCAAGTAAATTCTAAACACAATATTTTTGCTATATACTCTAAATCAAGGGAGAAAAGTAAAACAACTGCAAACAAATCATGAACGCTTTCTCATGGGCTGGTTTCACAGAATGATATGAAAGTGGCAGTTCAGAAACTATTTTATGTATATTATGAGATTAAGCAGAAAAATAACATATTGATACTGTTGGGAACCAGATATTTCACTATTAAAAAAAAGGAAACATGAAGAAAGAATGGAGTTAAGGAACCCTGAAAATTTTGGATTGGAATTGGAAATATCAAAGTGAATTCATGATTTCTAACATCATGTGTATCTTTTTAATTCCTCCTGTGCAAAGAAAAGCAGAGTGCTTTTTAAAAACAAACAAACAAAAAAACAAATTAAAAAAAAGAGTGAAATTACCTGTTGTCTCATTTTGCCATTTACTAGCTCTTTCACTATGAGTAAGCCATTAACTTTTCAGAGGCTTTGTCATCTGTAAAACGGTAAGTCATGAATCTTTGAAAATACTTGGGTATTTCAATGCAACAACTATAAAGGTGATCTTTCTGTAGAAGTGTAAGACCATACTATTACGAAATAGGTTAAGTGTGCAGCGCTTGGGTGTCTCAGTTGGTAAAGCGTCTGACTTTTGATTTCAGCTCAGGTCATGATCTCAGGGTTGTGAGATCAAGCCCCACATTGGACTCCACACACAGTGTGGAGTCTGCTTAAGATTCTCTCCTCCTTCTGCCCCTCCCCGCATTGAGTGTGCGCACGTGCGCTCTCTCTCTCTCTCTCAAATAAATAAATCAATCTTTAAAATAGATTAAGTCAAATGGAGGATATATGTCTTCTAGAACTTTTACATGAGTCTGTCAGCTCTGGCCATAGGCCCCTTTTGCTAATGAAATGAGTTGTGGTCAATGATGAACCGGAGACGACATACATCATTGTCGCACCAGTGGAGCTCAGCATAACGGATATCAGGACAGCATAGTGTGCACAATTTTACTATTCTCAGTACAGAATGGTAAATAAAACAACCCTTGGGAAAGTTTATACCAGTTTCAAAATTATATTCTTAAATTCTTTGCCTGTTGTCTTACTGTTATGGATTGAATATTTGTGTCCCTTCAAAATTCATATGTTAAACCCCTACTCCTCATGGGGTGGTATTAGGAGGTAAGCCTTTGGGAGATGAATAAGGTTAGATGAGGTCATGAGGGTTCTTCATGATGGAGTAATACCCTTATAAGAGGAGATCAGAGAGCTTGTTCTCTCTGCCATGTGAAGATATATCAAAAAGGCAGCCACCTGCAAGCTGAGAAGAGGTTCCTCCCCAAAACTTGACCATGCTGCCATCCTGATCTTGGAATTCCCAGCCTCCACAACTGTGAGAAATAGTTCTATTATTTAAGCCACCAGTCTATGGTATTTCGTTATACACCCAAACCTAAGATACCTACTAAGGAATTCATACACAATTTCTTTTATCTGCATTTCTCATAAACTTGAAATAATTTCCTAAACACACTAATTATTTGCACATTATGAAATCATGTCTGGACGGTTTATTTGAAATGATAAACCATGTAAGTAAAAAGAATAACTCTTTCTGTATAACTAGTTTTTAAATCAGTAGTTTTTTTTTAATAATCCTTTCTTTATCCCAAAGGTACAATTGAAAATATCTCTTCTATTATATAAGTCAGAAATAATGAGATCTCTTGACAAATTAATGGTACTTAGAAAATTTTAAAATCTATTAAGCCAAAAGATTTTGTGTGTAAGTAAAATTGATTCTCTTTCAAATATTAATGTCTTTTTGAGCCTGCATTTATAAAATACTGATGTATTTCTTCCTCCACAAAAATAACTGTGCTAATATTCCAGAAATCAGCCATATGCTACTGCTGTGGGTCTCCTGTGGCTTTTGAGACATGAATTCTCACCCAGTGTTTTAGCAAACTGCCTTTTCAGTAGTGTTAAATCAACCACTTGCGAAATATTGTGATAACTATGGTAGTCACCATATAACCTTCACATGGAGAAAGTGTGATTCCATTTTATTATCACAATTCTTCTAACATTGAGGTGTTGGGTTTTTTTTGTTTTGTTTTTTTTGTTTGTTTTTTTTTTTTGTAATAACTTCTTTCTACTAGAGATACCAACCTCAGTTAAGATTGAGGCTAAGATGCATTTTAGTGGGAGTAGAGAGGAGTGTGTGTGTGTGTGTGTGTGTGTGTGTTTCTTAGAGTAGGTACATTACATTTGGAATAAATAAAAATTTTGAAACATTTAGAACAATAACATTCATTCTATGTTTTCCTGAAAATAAACTCCTACTAGATGAAAAAAAATAGAGCAAATAAACATTTATTTCATGACATCCAATTGCAGTCAACTAAAAAATACCTGAATGTGTTGTGAAATTGTATTATGAAGGATATCCACTCTAATGATTAGAAATGTCTCTTAAAGTATTTGTACTTGACCGTATAGTGATTTGGAGAATTTCATTGACATCTAACATTCTATTTATTTTTTATTCTCAAGTTCAGAGAGAATTTTCCTATTACACCAAATGCATATGACCAGGTAAATAACGTAGCCACACAGAAGAGAGGCTCATTTTCTAGAGATATTGTACCAGTGAGGCTCTGGAATGAGAACCATCATAAGAAAGGATGAAACATGGGGTTGTAAAGGGGTATTAAGAGAAAAATCTGAAACATGGGACCACAAGGGTCTTCCCTCATCTCAGTCTTTGAAATTAGATGGAATCATGGCCCTTTCCCAGAGAATGGTCTGTATCCAGTAACTGACTTAGAGATATAAAGGCCTAGCCTGCTTACTCCCAAGTCAAGATGGATCTGAAGGCAATCTCAACCTCCATTTTCATACTGCTAAATTGCCAATCCAAGGGATTCTACAAGAGGCAAAGGGACTGTAAGGAGAATTTTAAAAATATTTTCTTCTACTGCAGTTACAGGACAATTTGGGCTGAGAATCAGGCCCAGATTCTTTTATTTGATGTCCTTTTTCAAAAAGTATGCTGGGGCGCCTGGGTGGCTGAGTCAGTAAAGCGCCTGACTCTTAATTTTGGCTCAGGTCATGATCTCAGGGTTGTGAGATCGAGACCCATGTTAGGCTCCATGCTGAGTATGGAGTCTGCTTAAGATTCTCTCTCTCCCTTTCCCTCTGCCCCTCCCACCACTTGTGCTCTCTCTCTCTCTCAAAAAAAAGAAGAAAAGAAAAGAAAAAGAAAAAAATGTTTTCCTGTTTTTATTTATTCTAGAAGCCTTATTGTTTTACCTATCACATTTAGGTCTGTGATACATTTTAAATTAATGTGGTAAGTGGTAAGGGTCCTGGTTCATTTTTGTTTACATAGATATCCTACCTGACTTGTACCATTTATTGAAGAGACCATCAAATCTCCACTTCACTGTACTATTTTATGTTTATCATAAAATGTTAAATACATCTATAAGCCTGGTATTTTTTTGTCCATATGATCAAGCTGTGGATCATGGAGGTGCAGAAGGCATATAACCAGTAAGTCCTAAAGGAATCATTCCAAGATCTTTTGGCTGCCAAATTCCTATTTTTCTACCTTGACTGATTTCTTTGGTACTTTTTGTATTACCTCAAAAATATAGATGCATTTGTTAAACAAACTGATAATCAAATCAGTAAATATACTGTAGATATAAAGAATTTCTGAATGATCTGAAAAGAAATATTATTTCTGAGAACTTTTTTGGCCTTGGAATGGGAGCATAACAGAAGTGAGTGTACATGTGTCTAAGAAGACAACGGAAATAGACATTTCAAGATAGAGTGGAGAGGTTCTCTTGAGACTAAAGTGGTATTTCAGTAGTAAAATTTTATAGGAGTAGAGGCATTGTCCGAGATGGCAACTAGGTAAGAGTAGGGGTATGATAACTCTTATGATGAATGACCAGTAATGGATGTGAAAAAGATAATGTTCTTTTAACTGCAGCACAAACACACAGAAAAGTAAAGTCTAGTTACTGTATCATTCTGTAATGTAGTCATAATGTAGCAAAAACTAGAAGAAGTCTTTTTAGTACAGAACTTAATGGAGATTGCAAAAATATTTGAAAATTCTTGAACATACATTGAGAACCAAAATTTACTGGACATATTTTACTAACCAATAGCATTTTAATAATAATAATAAGATTTTTTAAAGTATCACTTCAATTCATTGTGTTCGCATGTCAGTTTTCAGGCTTTCTTTATATTGATGGGACTCTATACCCAGAGTGGCTAAGGAATAATCTACTCTGTATTCCTCAGGTTAAAACTTCATCCCTGGCTTACTTTGTTCTTGTTTTAAAAACTATAGCAACATTTTTCTGGCATCTGTTAGTGTTTATCACCTTTTCATATTTTGTGTTGTACTGATTTTTCAAAATTCACCTCAAGAACAAAGTTTTTAATTCATTGGTTTAAATATATATAAATTTTTGGGATTCTTCACTAGATGCAGGGTTTTTGCTCATGTACTAACACCAAGAACCACACCGTCAGTTTTTGTGGCACTATCGTATCTTTTTCTTGAACTGAGAATCTGATTCTATATCCAGCACCTTTGGCCACATCAGCATTTTTCTCTGCTGTAATGATCACAGGTACTATTCTACTCTCTCTCAGAAAGAACCCCTTCTGATTGGCTTCTAAACTGAAAGTGCACTCCTTGTTGTAAAACTCAGCAGCTCTCTATGTGTAACACTTTATTTGTTATGAAACTCAGTTATATATTTGACATTAATTAATGTTTATTGGCCAGCAGATAGATTTTAAAATTTATAAGATGCATGCATTATTTTAATTTGCTTTTATATTTCCAAATCTCCTACCTCAATTATACTAATAATGGCAACAATAATTTTTAAAAAAGTATTCCTCATAATGTCTCCAAGTGCAATGAGGTAAAGTATTTCTGAAGTTTTATATTATTAAATCAATGCTCAGGGACAATTATGATTATGTTGTAAATTCATTTCAATGCTCAAGTTTTTTATTGTCACCTTCTCTGAAGAACTCTAAGCACTAAAGTAGAAATGATCCGATTCTAAGTGTGCACTGAAGAAAGGTAGTTCAGGCTAACAGAGTTGTGCCTACCCAGTGGGCTTGTGAAGCACGCACTCAGGTAATAATGTTAGCTTTAAAGGAAATGAAAGCGTCATGGTGAATGTGAAGGCAAACAGATGCCAGCTGGTGTGTAATGCCAATGGGAAAAATTAAAAAATAAAAGATCAATTCAAATGAGAATAAACCTTGTATTCCAAATAAAAATCCAATTAAAGGAGTGCTTACTAGAGATAAAACATACTCAGTAGAAAGATAACTGCACTCCCTTTCGTGTCTGGAAAAAAGTGCTAATTGCTAATGCTTACAACTTAGGGCCAAGGGCTAGATTGAACTCCCTGAATAAACACACACGTAAAGAAAAATAAATTAGTGCATTACATTAAGAAAGTTATACCAAGCATGTGTTTACCTTTCAAAGAATAGTTTGGTCTCCTAATAATTCCAGACAATAATTAAGATTAACATAGAACTAAGTAAAGAACATAAAGTAATTCTTTGCATGCCAGATCGCTCATAATTAGGACCCAAATCTGCAAAGCCAGGCCAGTTTTTTTTTCTTTCTTTTTTTTTTTCAGTGCAATAATGTATATTTGACTTCTGTATGTAATTACAATCTGAAAATTCAAATTTGACATTAGTTCACATTGTCTAAAATCATGTGTCTAGACCTTGTTATATCTACATATTTTTTTATACCAAAATTGAAGACAATGGAAGGGAACTTAGAGAAATTCAGGATAAAAGAAAGTTGTTTGGCTTGAGGTCATGTGAAAAGCTGTGATGTAGATCTCAGTGTCCCTATAAATGTGTAGAAATTTCCCTTTCTAACACAGGAATAAGAGAAGAAAGAAGCATTTTCCAGGGAATAATCTGGTTCAAAAATAACTACTGACCCAAAAGACTGTTTTCTGAGAATAAAAAGCCTGTCTACGAAAGAGTATCTATTATTCAGTGGGCCAGGACTATGCAGTCCTAGAGATAGCCACATTTCCAGAAATCAGATTTCATATATTTGCCTCCAGGAGTAGCCATTTTCTTCTTGTGTGGCTTAGTATTTAGGAATACAAGGTGACTTACCGTAAGAGACTATAGCCAATTAGAATGTGGAAGAAGACACGGAAAAATTCCACAATCCTATTTTATTCTGCTACCTCAATTTCCAGCTTTATGAGGTCTAAATAGAAATACCTTAATTGACCAACCCTGGTGTTCATACGGCTATATACCTAAAAAATATTTAAAAATGCCAAGACAGAAAATAACAAGTATAAAGCAAGGATACCTAACAAAAGGCTGGAATCTAGTGTTCACTTTTCCAATTACTTTGATTGCAAAATGGGTCACAAAAGCATTAAGGTCCACCTGGAAATGTGGCTTTCTGGTCTCTCCTCCCCCATGCAGGTTGGCCTCCTCTCCATACTTTTTAGTCCACAAAGTCATTGAGAAACAAATGAAATCTAGAAAGGATGATTTATGCTATCCCCCTCTGTTACACATGAGCAAATCTGAGTTCTACATAGCATTTGTAACCAATAGGAAGTTACATAGTTAGTTAATGGCCAGACTTACACCAGAACATTGAATTTGTGTAAATATGTTGCCTTTTTTTATACCTCTGCTTTTAAAATGTGTATAAATGGCTCTCAACTCCCTGTTGTTATCACCTTATTTATTCTGCCTCTCAATTTTAGCAATCCTTATGTATTTATTCATGACAAACACTTGCTTGGGGCTTTCTGCATGGTTGGAAAATAATGAGAAATCACGTCTATAATTAATCAGATTTTCTCTTTACTCACTGAAAAAACATAAATTTAAGTGTATGTAGTTATCCTACTAATAATAAGTTTTAATTTGCTTAAGATTTAGCACATATATGAACAGCATTTGAAATTGAAACAGTTAGGTTTATAAAAGCCAAATGTAGTTTTTAAAAGCATTTTGAAGTTTTTTATGTATATTTTCATACGTTTGTGTATTTATGCTAATTAGTTCTTGGCACATTTTATTTATGTAAGAATCCATGACCTGGATATATGGACTAGCACAATATCTATATTGAATTATGAAATGTCATTAAGAATATGGGTTCTGGCGGCTTTCAAAAATTTTTTTCGGGGGAGCTTCTGGAGAATTTTAATAACTCTTAATGGCTATGACATCATGAACAGGTTGACTTTACCTCTTAAATTCTCATTTGAAAAATGAGAAAATAGTATCTCCATTGTCAGATTGTTGTAAATATTAAACAAATATATTAAAAATATATATTACATATATATAACATATATATATATAAAGCACTTAGGATAGTGACAGGAACAAAAGCTCTATAAAGTTGTTGGCTATTAATACTATTATCACCATTAATGAGTTCTTAGACTTTAAGATTTATATTCCAGGCTTATTACTTGTTATATTTTTCATTCCTACATTTATTTTCCATTTCTCTCACACTATTAACTTATATTATTTTGTTATACCAAATGCATATTATAAGTAATTTGATACCGCATTGGAATATGACAGATTATACATAAAAACAAAATAAATTCTCCAAAAACAAAAATACAAAAAATCGTGGGCCAGAATCGGTATGGCACATAGCACATGCAAAAATGTCAATGTTCAACTGGCAAGATGGATTTTGGTCCAAAACATATCAAGAGATATCACAATAACTCTACAATAATCTTATTTGAACTAATGCGAGTAGGTACTGAAAAATAAGATTTTTTTTTTTTAAATCTTAGTTCTTACCTGGAAATTTGGGAATTTATAGTAAGTGCAAACAAAATTTCTTGTACTATTTAGCTTAAACAAGACAAATATCCATATTGAAATGAGCAATTTGCTTTGGGGTGGGAGATTTAAACAACAATAAAAAAGCACGATTCTTAAATTTTAATATTGTTTACCTTTTTTATTGATTATGTTAGCTTACTTTAATTATTGGCTTTACTGTACGCTTAAATATGATGAAAACCAATTGGCTCAATCTATATGAATCTTACAAATAAATTTAAATTTGAGCAAACAAGTAACATAACTACAAAGAAAAATTGACACATTTTTCATTATGGAGAAGATTCAAGCACAACTGTTTTAGGAAATATGTCAAGCAGATAAAAATTAAAATACTTAAAATTATATGCAGATTGATAAATATAGTTAATAAGTTTTATTACTAGTCATAGGTAAAAACCTGTTGCAGTTATATAACTCTTTTTTCTTCAATGCTCATGAAATATGTTTTCAAAGTTGTTTGAACCAAGGGATAGATTAATTTCTAAAGAATTAGCATAACAAAGACCACAGACTAGGATCACAATGCAACTGAGTTCCACATCAATAACAATAACAACAAAACTAATATTCCAATATACTTAACATTATAAAAACAATAATATATGGGTCAAGTTAGAAGTAGTAGTAAAATTAAAAATGATTTGGAACTACTAACGATGAATACACAACAAATCAAATCTTTTGTGATGCAGATAAATTAGCAATTGAAGAAAAATATATGGCCTTAAATGTCAGAAGAGAACAAATGCTAAAATTAAATTGAGCCAAATCTTCAACTGAATGGGCATCCAAGAAAAGTAGAAAGGAGATAATGATTGTAATAGCAGAAATTAATGAAATAGAAAGAAAATAACAAGTAAAAATCAACCAGAACAAGAAATATATTTTTCAAGTCTAATAAAATTTTAAATGTTCTAACAAGAATAATCAAGCAAAGACATAGAATGTGCAAATGAACAAGAGAATGAATTAAAGTGAGATACAACTAAATAATAAAAATACAAATGAAGTACCAGTTTACAATGAGACAAGTGATATAAAAATTGACTGCATTCTATAGGCTGGCAAAAAAGAGAACATATTTAAAAGAAATATACAATGTAAATAGCATAATCTTGTGAAATCATCTAAGAATGATGCTTAAGAAACGGTGTAAGTTTGGGGCGCCTGGGTGGCTCAGTCGTTAAGCGTCTGCCTTCGGCTCAGGTCATGATCCCAGCGTCCTGGGATCGAGCCCCACATCGGGCTCTCTGCTCCGCGGGAAGCCTGCTTCTCCTTCTCCCACTCCCCCTGCTTGTGTTCCCTCTCTCGCTGTGTCTCTCTCTGTCAAATAAATAAATAAAATCTTTAAAAAAAAAAAAAAAAAAGAAACGGTGTAAGTTATTTTTAAAGATAGTTATACAACTATGCTGAAAACCATTTTTAAAGACCTATGCAGAATTGAGAGAAACACACCCCACTGTTCATGGCTATAATAAATAGGCCAGTTTATTTTTACATTGATTTATATGTAAAATGTAATCTTAAAATTTTAACATTATTTGTATGGGACTTGATAAGACTGATCTAAAATTTATATGGCAAAGCAAAGGGCTCAGAAGATACAAAATATTTTTGAAAAATGACATTATTGGAGAGTTGCCTATGAGATATGAAGGCTTATTATAATGCTGTAGTAATTCAGAGAATATGCTATTGATATAAGAATAAAAAAAGAGATAAACCGAACATGGCAGTGAACATAGAAATATTTTTGCATATGTATGAATACATCATTTGTTACAGAGGTGGAATTGCAATTCAGTGAGAAAAGAATATCGTTTTCTTTAAATAGTGCTCTGGTTACTGATTATACCTTCCAAAAATATACAAACAAAATGGATCCACATTTCATGCCATAAACAAAAATTCAATTTCAGGTAAGTTAAACACTGCTATGAGGAAAATGAGAAAAAAAAATCAAGAATTTTATTTAGTCATATTCTTAAGTTCCTAGAAAATGCCTGGCATGTAATTGGTGCTCAATAAATTATTTGAATATATATGGGACTATATGAAATTAGAGTAAGGAAAGATTTCATGAAACACTTGGGTCTATAATAAGCATATTGGGAATGATTGATAAATTTTGATAATTTAAAGTAAAAATTTCTGTTCATCAAAAGACACCATTAAGAGCTATAAAAACATAAGCTACGAACTGGGGGAAGATATTTGCATTAAATATACATTAAAATATTAGTATTTAGAATATATAAAGAACACTAACAAATCAATAAGAAAATGGCAACTCAAAAAAATAAACAGAAGATATGACTAGGCATTCTGGTGAAGAGACAATAGAAATCACCAGTAAACATATGAACAGCAGGAAAGACAGCTCTATTAGTAATATTTTATTTTTGTTAGCTGGGGGTAGAAACATGGTTGTTTAACCTTAATCATTATATTTCATTTATTTTACATATAAACATCTACATGTATATAGACATAATCTTTTGAAGTCAGATATAATGAGAAAAGGAAATAACATTTACGATAAAAAGCGATGTCTGAGTAAGAACTCTTAAATATACGCTAATTATGAATAATAATAATATTAAAATAATTTACTAAAATTGAACTGAGTGCTTTTTATTTATCCGACCTTGATGTAACAATTTTTGTATATCTTTTCTATAGTTTTTACATAATTATTGCATGTATGTTAAGTAGGTCATTTTCCTGTCTAACCAAATGGAGATTTTAATAGGTAGACTCTATTACACCATGAACATAATATTAAGAACATAAGGATTAAGAAATATACCTTGGGATCAATATAAACATAAATAAAAATGAATGATGGTGGACATTACCTTGGTGAATTTCAAAGATGTTTCTCCCCACATACTATTCAGTATGCATCAAATACCCATGGATCCACGGGCACATTCATGACCAGAGTGAATCATTATAGTAACGATTCCACAAATTTATCTTCATTATTTCCGTCTTCATGACTGTTTGGTTGTTTGTTATTCATTAATAACCAAATGAACTCTGAATTTTGTAGAGTGCAAGAGCTAACCACAACCATTCATTCATCTATTCAATATTGAATGTCTAACTAAAGATCAGAAACTGTTAAAAAACACAGCAAGCTCTCTAGGACTCTACATTTCATTATACTAAGCAACTATTCATTTTTTCAATGTTACCGAGATATTTTCTCCAGCCAATATTTCTATAATAAATTGTGTCGAGAACAAATTTTAGACATTGTACAAACATTCCAAGAAGCAAAACTGCAGGGACAAAATAATTTGGTCAAAAGATCTGCTTTACTACAGCTCATTTACTTAACCAAAATTCATGATAGCACAGTGCTTTTTTTTTTTTTTTTACTTCCAAGTCCCTGTAAATTCACTCAGGATTCTTTCCTGGGCCATCTCACAGCAAACAGCTGTTCAGTCAATCCCTCCCCAAGTACTTTTCTGTAGAAACTTCCGCCTGTTTCACAGAGCCATGGTTTTGGGTGTGTAAATTGCAATCCAGTCCAGATTATTGAACATTTTCTTGTTCTCAGTTAATTTTTACTTTGTCGAATACTGCAAGAGTATATGACTGACAGTTAACATATTTCCAGTGAGGGAGCCCATCAGCCAGCAGGGTGAATTTGAGCCACGTGTGCGTGCAATATGGCAGGTGCCAAGGTCTGTTGCTAGGCAGGTTGAATCCATGCTTTCTGCCTACATACAGCACTTGCAGTTCATCTGAGCTCGTACCACCATTTCTGGAGCCCTGCAAACCAGATATGATGTGCCGAACAGTTTATCTGCACTGTCTGTGTTTTGTACAGCAGATGGCTGGCTGGTTGTTTGTACATATAATAAGTGGAAGTAGCACACATCTATAAATAAATAGTACATTAAGCGCTCTTTCGCCAAGTACTGTACAGAGTTGGTTTTTTTAATTCAAATATGAAAGTAGATCCTGTCACAGGTTTTCTGTTATGAATGCAAATTTAAGGCATAATTATATTCAGGGTAAAATAGGATGAGTAGGACAAGAATTCATGTCTGCTGTTTCCTCCTTAGCACTAGACTGCCTTTGTGTCCTTTGTTAAAGGAATGAGAGATGTGCTCAGCTAAAAAGAAGGAACGTCACAAGGTCATTTTGTTAATTTCCCCCCACATAAATGATCAGATCTATAGAAATAAATAATGGGCGTTGTTCTCACGTGTTGACAAATATCCGTGATAATCTGTACAGTGACTAAGTGGCCTCAGGTCAATGTCTATACTTCCCAGACTGTTTAAAGACTTTCCTATGAAACGCTGTGGTGAGACGGAGCTCAAAAGATCAGAGTTGCAGACAATAAATTATAACCCAAATGTTTCCTTAAGATAAGATTTTTTTGATCTGTTGAGGAATTACAACAGAAGCTAAAATATTCACTGAACAGCTTTAAGACTTCCTACAAACTGTTTTTCTCCCCAATAATAATTTATATGTCACTAATTCTGAAAAGGTGATAAGTATTAAGAAAACCTCTTAAAAGCATGAGTTACTCACATTTTCCATACACTTATACTATTTTAAAGTTAGCACTTATATTTAGAATTGCTTCCTAACCGAGATTTTATGCTCAAAATACAGGCAATAGTCACATATACAGATAAATGTTAGCATCAGTGTGTGTGTCTATGCATTCTCAATGGGTTGTTTAGAAAAGTTTTAAAATGTAAATTTGCTAACTAATGAGTAAAATGTAAAAATCAGTAAGCTGATGGCAACAGTGATTAAATTTGTAGTGAAAGCAAATACTTTTGAAATAACATAAAAATGTAAGGTTTATTTGAGGAATAGTAAAAGGGTTTATTTGAGGGATAGTAAACTGTTCTATCATTAATTGTGACAGTCTGTAATTTGGCTGACCATGAAATCTGTCAGTTATTCTCCTAATAGAGTAAATAGTACATTAATATTTTTGGAGGGAAAAAAAGAAAAAAAAAAAACAACAGACAAAAGAAATACTGATTACTCCTCAGTGATTTTTTTTTTCATCCTCAAAGACAATGGCACAAACTCGCTGAGAACTAGGGACTCATACGTAGTAAAACTTTGCATAACACAGATGAAAAAAGTGAGAACTTCGACATCGATGAAGGAAACTAAGTATTTGGGGGTAGGTGAGCTATGCTTGACAGTGTTTCTATTCAATTTACACACCTGTATCGGTGCCAGATCTATTCCATGTATTTCTTCATGTTCCCCACCTGCAGGACATTTGCACATGCTCTTACTTCCGGTCCCCATACTCTGTTGTTGCAGATCACTGTATTCTCACTATCAATTGCACATTGAAGTCTGTTCAGATATTTTTAAATTAATAACTATACTCTAATTACAGGGTCCCAACAAATTATCAAATAGAATCTCTGCCTTGAGAAGCTTAGAAAGTGAGATGCCTGAAGTGAACTTTGAGGAAGGGCTGCTTTTTTAGACTTTTGAAACAATCGTTATCACTTACTCAGATTTGGGGTTTGCTGCTCTGATAAAAGCACTTAAAAGGATTTTTCATGTGCTAGGCACCCTCTGGACATAAAAGAGAGAAAAGCTACTCTATTTTCTCATCCCATGCCATTACACTCTCTCCCGTGGAATTGTTTCTGGAGGGAGGGAAACAGAATCAAAGCAGACACAGTGTCTTGTACAATCTCCCCCAGTGGGAAGGATGGCAGCACAAACATAGAGTGCCTTTTCCTGCTCTGCAGCAAAGCTCCACTATTGGATTAAAGGATCCTTTTAGTAGCAACTAAGAGACCCATCCTATTAATTCCTCATGTTTTATAAATGGAAATTAAATAAAATTGACCCATGACAAATATGAGGGGAGAAAAGAACACAGTTTTACAATCAGAGTCTACAAGCTGTTTTTCTAGGGGGAAAAAAAAAAGTAATGTTAACTGGATTCTGGATAGTAAAAACAGCATTTCTGTCTATTCACTGTGCAGAAAAAAGAATTACATGGTGATTATAAATAAATTTGAAATAAATATTTCAAAGAAATGAGGATATCAAAGCTAATTTAAAGGTTAAGATTCCATTTCTTAATATGTAAATTATAGATAATAGTTGATAATACTAATATTAATATCTATATATCAATAAATGAACTTATAATGCAAGTGCTGTGGAAAAAATTCATAAAATGAAATTTTAAAAAATGTGTCATTATTGGGGCACCTGGGTGGCTCAGTCAGTTAAGCATCCAAACTCTTGATTTTGGCTCAGGTCATGATCTCACAGTCCTGGGATGGAGCCCCGCATCAGGTTCTGCACTCAATGCAGAGTCTGCTTATCCCTCTCCCTCCCCACCACTTGCGCTCTTGCTCTCTCCTTTTTAAAAATGTGTCATTATTAGCATGGTGATTGAGTGCAGACTCTAGAGCACTTTCTTAACCTTATCTTAGCACCATATTGAAATCATCTCTTTGGTAGGCTGGTTCTTCCACTAGAACAAAAGAAGCTTGAGGGCATGGATTATATTTCAATTTTTACTTTTGTGCCCCCTGAACCTTGGCCAATAACTTCATGATGTGGGCAGCAGGAGCAAAAGAAAAAACTAAATTTCCTGACTGCCTACAGTCCATTGACAAGTCCTTGAAACCGGTAGAGTGACCTTCCTCTAGGAACTCTGCTGTCTGGATGTTGACTTTTCGCTAAGGGCAAAAGGCAATCTTAGCTTAACATTATCCTGACCCCCAAGATCCTGTTAAGTCTATTTTAACATATAAAGGTTCCTTTGGAAATTTCCTTTATCTCTACCTCCTCACCCTAAGATATATGTTAGCAATCATCCTCCAAGCATATGGCCCATTGGAATGCATCTGAAGGGTCTCAAGACTAAGTTTTTATTAGACAGTAAAAAATGACTTTTTCCTACCAATAGCTAGCCCCCTGAAGGTCCTGGAAACCTTGCTTCCAAAATTCCTTAGAGATTTACAATATCCCTAACCCCCTCCCAACTTGGAAGTATATAATCAGTCACCTGTCACAACCCCAGTGTAGCTCTTTCTGTCCATGGATCCTGTCCCCTTGCTTTAATAAAACCACCATTTTGCACCAAAGATGTCTCAAGAATTCTTTCTTGACCATTTGCTCTGAACACCAACATTTCCACATCACTTCATACTGTAGAGGTTCAATAAGTGTTTGATAAATGAATGATTAGGATTATTGATTAATATAAACACACTGGAAATAAACCTTGTTGTCTTTTTTGAGAGAGAGACTCTCCATCATGTCTAGACTAATGGTTCTCAAGCTTGGGAACACATTAGAACCTCTAGAGAACTTAAAAAAAAAGCAATGCTCAGAACCTACTAGTTTAATAATAAGAATCCCTGGGAAGTCGGGCCCATACATATACAAATATTTTTTAAAGGTCCAGGTGATTCTGTTGAAACAACTTAATTGAGAACCCTGGTCTAGAACAACATATTTTCAGTATTCGGTTCATAAGAATATTTGTAAACAAAATCTAAAATCTTCTAAGTCTAAATCCCCACCCTTGATGGTATACCTTTAAGAGTTTCTTACTAATGCATATTCAAATGTCCGTGAAGTTTTAGATGTTATTAATTAATTTTCCAATAATTTTATGTGACTTTATTACCCTATAATCATGGAAGTTATTTTTTGTTTCCATCAGGTAACCTAGATGAATGGAGCACAACTGTGCCTTCAGGGTTTTATTTAGCTGCAGAATTAGGTTGTTAAGATGTCAGTCCTTAAATGCCCTAACTTCCATTTGGGTCATGGTAAAAAAAAGTCCTGAGTGAATAATAAATTTGAAAATTTATGTAAAAATTTCCTCTCTTGAGTGTGCTATATGCATCAAAAATTCCCAATTACGCTTCTAGTCACGGAAACTTCTTACTGGTATTTTCCAGGTTCAAATATGTGCTCCTTTTTATTACTGCTTATTATTTAAATTTTAATCTACATTTAAATAGTCACTGAAATGTTACAGTTGATTATATCCTCTCCATTAATTAGAGTGAGGATAGTACAGGTGAAGGTGGAGTTTCTTATGCATAATTTCATGGTTGATAAGGGTCAAAGTCAAAAAGGTCAGCTAGATTATTAATTATGCTTATGTTATAACAATATTTTATGTCATACAAATATTTAATTCAACATAGCCATGTTTATTTTCAATCCCAGAGATATGAAAATATTGGAGCCATAGACCTTCATTTTAATCCATTTTTAAATACTATACCTATTTCCTTTTATTATTCTTATTAAGATATAATTGATATACAACATTATATTAGTTTCAGGTGTACAACATAATAATTCAGTATTTGAATATATTGCAAAATGATCAACGTAGTAAGTCTAGTTAATATCTGTCACCATACATAGTTATAAATTTTTTTTGTTGTGATGAGAACTTTTAAGATTTACTCTCTTAGCAACTTTCAAATATGCAGTACAGTATTACTAACCATACTGTACCTATTTTAAAAGAGATAATTCTCCATGTCAGTATTTTGTTAGGAAAATATTGTTATTACAGTAAATTCTTCTCTTGGAGATTTTAATGCTCGTGTCATTACGATTTGTAAAACAAAGCTTGAATGTCTTAAGAAATGATACCAATGTAGTTATTTTAGTAGCTTGAGTTTCCTTTGCATTTGGAATCTGCTCATTTATTGATCAGTATCAAACTTTCCTATATTTTCCATACTCAGTTGCAAATTTGAAGGTAATTCAATTATTTAACATCTCTCAAAACTTGGGTGGATGATGTAAATTTTAACAAATGAATTGTAATAATCTGTAATAATCTGTAATAATCTAACAAATGAAATGTAATAAAAAATGAAATTTTCTAAAGGTAGACCAGAAAAATCTTCTAAAATTGAAAGACAAAAATGTAACTTTGAGACCAAAGGTCAGAGAAAACTGGAAAAATGAAAAGAAATGTTAAATGATTCCCATCAGCTTCAGTGCTTCAGTGCTAAAGCAATACTCTCAACTTAGATATATGTATGTATGCGTGTGTGTGTGTGTGTGTGTGTGTGTGTATTTATGTATACACCTGTATAAGTTACTTTTTTTAAAGATTTATTTTTATTTTTAGAGAAAGAAAGAGAGAGCATGGGGGGAGGGGCAGAGGGAGACAGAGAGAGAAAATCTCAAGCAGACTCCCCTCCGAGCGTGGAGCCTGACACAGGGCTCAATCCCAGGACCCTGAGATCATGACCTGAGCCAAAATCAAGTCAGTTGCTTAACCAACTGAGCCACCCAGGTGCCCCCAGCTGTATAAGTTACTTTAACAATGTCTCCTGGGTTTGAGTACTATTGTTATTGTATACAATAATTGACCAAATGATTGATATAATCACACAATATTTGACATCGTGTGAAATCTTATTTTATTTATGTTTTCTTCACCTTCTATAATATTGAACTTTTCTCTATATAATGTTAACATCTAACAGTTGGTGAAGGCCGACCTAAACACATTTTGCTCATAGGCTCCAGACTCAGGGCTTGGTATCAACTTGTATTTCAGGACTGCATGACTGAGCTCAGAAAATCTTGAGCTTGCCTCAAGGTATGATTTTGCTGTATCTCAAAATATAATGTATATTTAAACCACCCCAGTATATTGTTAAAATGCAGATTCTGATTCAGTAAGCCAGAAGTGTAGATGTGATTCTGCAATTCTAATAAACTCAAGTGATAGCAAAGCTGCAGTTCCACAGACCACCCTTTGAGTGGCAAGAAGTAGAATATTAGGAGTCAATTTCCTGGATCTTTCAATTCCAATGTTTCATTACATAGATGAGCAGGGTTTCTTTTTTTAAATTTTTTTTAAAGGTGGTAATGTTGTTGATAAGCAGACAACATTTAAGTTGTGTACATATTTTCTATGACTTCCATGTCTTAAGAAGACATCTTTAGAAAATCTTTAAAGTAATGGAGGTGAGGAAGACAATGATCATTTACATATAATTGATTAACTGGTGACACAGATAACTATTCCCAGTTAATATCAAACATAATATAATTATACTCATTTTAACAAAGATTTTATCTCTTGCTCTACCACCACAATCTTCAAGACATTTGGGAATCAACAGTGAGCTCCAAGTTTTAGCTAGCATGAGTGCTAAAACTGGGTCTCTGTGATAGACATTGTGCCATCAGGACATACAAACTAAGCCACGTGAACAAGGATGAGTGGATTTCAAAGCCTCCAATCAAATCAAATTTTACATAAAATATATTCATGTAAAATATATATCCTGCAAAGTTCATTTGGTTTTTTACCTGTAAAACAAATGCATTAATTATGTAAGATGACAATTTTCTATTTTTTCACTAAATATTATCAGAAGGCTATGTGTATAGTTTTCTTCTAATTGTAAAACTCTGACTTGATTCAAAGATTGAGTATACTTTGCACTACATGGATGCTAAATAAGCTATTTTTTAAATTGAGGTAATTGGGGCACCTGGGTGGCTCAGTCAGTTGGGAATCTGCCTTCAGCTCAGGTCATGATCCCGGGGTCCCAGGGTCGAGTCCCAAGTCGGGCTCCCTGCCCAGCAGGGAACCTGCTTCTCCCTCTCGCTCTCTGCCTGCTTGTGTGCGTGCTCTCTCTCTCTGTCAAATAAATAAACAAAATCTTTAAAAATAAAAAAAAATAAATTGAGGTATAATTGACAAATAGGAATTGTATATATTTAAGGCATACGGTGTGTTTTGTTATTCATATACATTATATAATGATCACAGTCAAGCTAATTAACATATCCATCACCTCTCATAGTTACAGTTTTCTTTCTTATATTGTGTGCTGAGAACTCAAGATCAACTCTCTTAGCAAATTTCAAGTATACAATACAGTATTATTAACTTTATCATGCTGCATATTAGATCTTCAGAATTTATTTATCTTGCATACTGAAACTTTGTACCTTTTGATCAGCATCTCCCCATTTGCACCTCCCCATCACCCCTGGCAAACACCATTCTACTGTCTGCTTTTATGAGTTTGACTATATTAGATTCCACATATAAGTGAGATCATGCTATATTTGTCTTTCTGTGTCTGGTTTATTTCATTTAGGATAATGCTCTCCAGGTTCATCCATATTGTTGCAAATGACAGAATTCCCTTCTTTTTAAAGGCCAAGTAATATTAATATTCTAATATATATACATAATATATATATTCTCTTTATCCATTCATCTATTGACAGACAATTAGATTATCTCCATTATCTTGGCTATTGTGAAAAATGCTGCAATGAACATGGGAGTGCAGATACCATTTGAGATCCATACATTTACAGTTAACTAATTCTCCAAGAGCATACAATGGGAAAGGATAATCTCTTCAATATATGGTGTTGGGAAAAATGGATATCTAAATACAGACCAATGAAATTGGACCCTTACCCCACATGGTAAATCAACTCAAAATGGATGAAAAATTTAAATGTAAGACTGTAAAGACTGTAAAACTACCATAAGAAAACATAGGGAAAAAATTCCTTGACATTGGTCTTGGCAATGATTTTTTGGATATAACATCAAATACATACAACAAAAGTAGAAATATACATAGAAGTAGGATTGCATCAAACTAAACATCTTCTACACAGCAAAGGAAAGTATCAACAGAGTGAAAAAGCAACCTACAAAATAGGAGAAAATGCTTGTAAACCACATATCTGGTAAGGGGCAAATATCCAGAATATACTAGGAACTTAATACAACTCAACATTAAAAACACAAATAACCTGATTAAAAAACAAGGAGGGAACCTCAATAGACACTTCTCAAAAGAAGACGTACAGATGGCCTGCAGGTATATGAAGAGGTGTTCAACATCATCAATCATCAGGGAAATGCACTTTAAGATTACAATGAGATATTACTTCCTACCTATTAGAATGGCTATTATCAAAAAGTCAAAAGATAACAAGTGTTGTCAAGGATAACAATCTTTGTACAGTGTTTGCCTGAGTGTAAATTGGTACAGCCATTGTGGAAACTAGTAGAGAGGTTTAGGTTTCTCAGAAAATTCAAATAGAACCACGATGTGATAAAGCAATCCCACTTTTGGGTCTTTATCCAAAGGAAATAACAAGCTACTTTTAACATTTGCATTTATTTTCCTCATTCTGTTTTAATCAAGGATAGCGCCATGAAGTAGACTCTAAAAATCATTTACATAATAAATGTTTATTATTTCATATATTTGTTCCCATATGTTTTCCAAAAACAGATGGATTAATAGATTTATAATTCCCTCATTGCCTTAATTTTGCTGTTTTTCCCTTAAGTGTACTGAGTACTTTTACCCTTTTCCTTTTTGTTATATGTTTTCATGACACTACTGCTGTTTTAGGAAGATTTACCAAATAATTACATGAACTTGAATTGATAGGGAAACAAGCAATAAAACAGTAACCCAAATATGTAATAAAAATAAATCACATTTATCTTGGTTTATCAGGAATTGTAGGTCAAGAACTAATATTTTTATATTGAAGTTATGATGACTTGATAGGTAGGATCAAAACTGAATAAGATTTAAATGATTTGATTAGTAACAAATAGGAAAATATTTTGAAAACAATTTAAAGATTTGTCCTAACACAAATATAAGCCATGAAATAATAATTATGAAACCAAAACTATAAATATGAAGTATTTAGAAATATAAATGCAATGTAAACAGACTCTGGAGTAACAGATGAGAAATATTTAGATTTGGGGTAAAACTTGGAAATGAACTATCTTCAAATAATTAGAAGAACACTTTTTTTTAAGATTTTTATTTATTTGATAGTGGGAGAGAGAGAGCACAAGCAGGGCGAGCAGCAGAGGGAGAGGGAGAAGCAGGCTTCCCACTGAGCAGGGAGCCCTATGTGGGGCTTGATCCTAGGACTCTGGGATCATGACCTGAGCCAAAGGAAGATGTTTAACCAACTGAGCCACCCAGGCGCCCCAAGATGAACAGGTTTATATAACCCCTAGACCCATTTTTGGAAGAAAAAGTATATATTTCTGTGGCGATTCTTTGTTTATTTTGTTTTGGTTTGGTTCTTGTGATGGGGGATGGGATGGGAAGCTCTTGGTCACATCAAGAAAGAAAGAGCCTTTCACAGATTGGCCCCTCTCCCCCCAACCCCCAGAATCTGAGAGGACTGGGGGTGAGGCCAAGGCATCATCTGTAGCAATTCTGATCGCTTTCCTAGACTTTTAAATATATAAAAAAGTGCTGATTATCCCCAAATTTCTTGGGGAAATACACATACTTCCCTTGGCTTAAACTGTTGGAAATAGATGAATACTATCATATTGAAAATAACCAAATCATTTTTGATTGTTTTGAGTAAGGTCAAAACTCTAATATTTTTAAGGTAGACATACATGTCTCTGAATAGTAATAATTAACTTCTAGTACTTCTCTTAATGATTATTTTACAATGTGTGTTCTTCCCACTGCTTTAACAGATTTGAAATATGTGGCAAAATAAGTGAACCTTAGTCTCAGCATCTCCAATACCCTCTGTCATACTCCTTTCCCATAAATCAAAAAGAGTTATTGAAAAAAGCAGAAAAACAATGACACTCATTGAGTATCATGTTCTAGCCTCTGTGAAAGAAACAACTTTTTTTATTTTTATTTCTTTAGTTGTAGCTTCATATATTATGAACTCTCTATTGAGGCAATTATTATCTGGTGAAAATTACTTAACATTTTTTACTTTCTTTTGGTCTAAACTTCTTAACCTATGAAATAGATTTCATAATATCTACACATAGAGTTCTCTGATAATTTTTTAAAGATTTTATTTATCCATTTATTTGAAAGAGAGAAAGAGAGTCTGTACAAGCAGGGGGAGCAGCAGAGGGAGAGGGAGAAGCAAGCTTCCCGCTGAGCAGAGAGCCCGATGCGGGGCTTGATCCCAGTACCTCGGGATCATGACCTGAGCTGAAGGCAGACGCTTAACTGACTGAGCCACCCAAGTGCCCTGAGTTCTCTGATAATTAAATGAGACAATATATTTAAAATATTTGTCAAAGATTCTGGCATATCACAAGCCTTTAATAAATATTAGCTATAAAATTATAATTCCATTATTAATTCTCTCGCAAATTATTATTAATTCTCATTAAATCTGGGTGGATATAATGATTATTTTTGTTGATAAGGATCTGAGGTTTAAATTTTCAGTAAATTTTCCAGAATTCCCAGAGCATAATGGAAAAACCAAGATCCAAACTGATATTCACCTGATTCCAATTTCTTATAATATGTCAGATGTAAAGTTTAATGAAATAAAACTCCGAACTCTCCAAGTTGTATGTCCTTGATTTAGAATTTTTTTTCCAAAGAACTATATATAAAACAGTTTTATCTTTTTTATTTCTAGTCCCTAAATATTTACACAGATGTATGCCTTTGATTAGAAAAATAAAGTGCAGGAGGGGAAGAATGAAGGGGGGAAATCGGAGGGGGAGACGAACCATAAGAGACTATGGACTCTGAGAAACAAACTGAGGGTTCTAGAGGGGAGGGGGGTGGGGAGATGGGTTAGCCTGGTGATGGGTATTAAAGAGGGCACGTTCTGCATGGAGGACTGGGTGTTATACGCAAACAATGAATCATGGAACACTACATCAAAAACTAATGATGTAATGTATGGTGATTAACATAATAAAAAAAAGAAAAAGAAAGTGCATCCAAAGATATATTGTAAGTGGGTGTCATCTCAACCTTCTGTATGTCAGAGATGTATGCATTGTAGTTTGGAGGGACTTGTAGTTATTCTAAAAATACACTGTGATCAATCTCAAATTTGGGGAAATACATATCTTTGAAGGTTTTGTTTTCACTTAGCAAACAATTTCTAGATAATTTTGTGTATTCTACAGATTCATTTTTGGAAAACCTTAGTAATTTTTAAAAAGTATTTGTAGCCTCCTCAAAAAATAGAAAGTACTGGAAATTACATGAAAATAAAGGTTTCATGTGATTTACATTTTTATTTTCTACCGTAGATATTTAGTTGGTGAATATTTTCATTTATTCATTCATCTTTGCTTTGGCTTTTTATAGCTTATAAGAGGTACTAAACAAATAGGTGCATTACTAACAGTATAATTTAATTGCTTAAAAAAGCAACTTTGCCAGTGAATATTAAGACTTTAATACTGACATAGAGAGAAGTTAATATATAAGATGAATATGCACTAAGTTTTTATTTGTAAGCCATGCCTAAGTGGCTGACTCTGTCACTCAGAGTTGGAGAAATTCATATAACAATCTTGGTAATTTTTCAAATCATTAAGTTCTGTTCTTTTTCTATGAATCCTTGGCCAGGAGATGTTGAAAATATATTCAGTCTTGCATGATGCTGCAGAGAATATAAAATCTTTCCATACATTTTGTTTTCTATGCCTAAATTTTCAGTACGTTGTTTTGTTTTAGTTTCTTATTTATCCTTGTTTAACAAGAGAAACCCCCTCTTAAACTGAAATGTGGTGGGGCTAGCCTGAGATCTGTTTTTTTACTATAATCATGATTATTTCTACGTTCCAAGGAGGGAAGCAAAATCCAGCAAAACTTTGCCACTGTACAGTATTCCCATATTTTGAGTGAAGACTATGGCTGTGAAGGGTTAGGATAAATCTTTGCTTGAATTTGCATCAGTTCAAACAGCACTGGCTCTGCTCCTATAATGGAGTTTCTGCTATAGATGCAGTGGCTGCAGAAACCAGCTAAAAGCACACTGTACTTTTCATATTCAAGATATTTTTTCCTGAAACTAATGTAACATTGTGTGCCAACTCTACTAAAATAAAAATAATTAAATAAAAAAATATTTTTCGTGATGAATAAAAACTGCAGGGTCTTGTATCTGGTCAGTGCTCCCATAATTATTGTTCTTTTATGAAAACCATTCCTTTGAGCACCTATGCAGGGAAAATATTTATTGGCTGGATAATTTTATGAGGACACAAATGTTGGACTTGACACAAATTATGTACTTAATCTGACCTATTTTAGAGTTACTGTTTCCCATAGAAAAGTTGTTAGGGTGGCCGGTGAAGTGGATGGCAAAGAATTGCATAAAGATTAGAGCAAAAAAGCAGGACAGAGTTTATTCACTTTCCAAGGGAGGAGAGGGGTCAGATGTCAAGAGAGAGAGATGTCTGCCGGAGTTTCTGTCCAGCTGGGCCTTTTAAGGGTTTTGTTGGCTTGTTTGTTTAAAGATGTGAGAGGGTTGCTGCAGAATGTGGGAGAGGGGAGGATGGAAAGGGGGTCATTCTTGGCCAGGCAGAGCAGGAGGTGACAAGTTTCTCAAGGAACTCTGTCCAGGGCTCCTGGGGGATGTGGGTTGTGGTCAGGCTAGAGAAGAATATGTTTTGTAGTTGGGGTCTACTTTCTGAGAATATAGGGCTCCCTGACCTAGAAAATCAGAGTTAGGGCCAAGTGCAAACACCTGTGAGTTTTGTCTATAGCTTGGCTGGGGAGGGGGGACGCTTTTGAAAAGAGTCCTTTCAAAATTGAACTGAAAATTGAATCAGATCTGAATATTTGAAGGAAATGGCACTCACCAGCAGCAAGCAAACAGGTGAGAAGACTTAAAAGTTAGTTTCCAGGGACAGGCAAGGAAGAGAACAGCTAGAATGAGTTAATTGCCTTCTTCCCCATTCCTCTACCACTCCCACTGCTACAAGTGGATATGAGGAATAGCCTACAGAAGTAATATATGTGTTTTTACTAAGTGATAACTATGGACTAGAACTTGTGCTAAGTGTTTTACATATATGATATTATTTGATTTTTTTTTTTTAATGAGATTTATTGTGAAGGAGAGGGAGGCAGGCTTTTCCCAAGCTGACCAGGATAGAATAATTAATTTGAAGAAAGGAAACTAGAAGACAGATATCTATTATCCTGAAGTAGGGCAAAATTTGTGACTTCATCCACGGAGAATTCACCACCTTACTAAGTTACTTGAGATCTTTGTACAGCCAGATGAGTTTCAGGTTGGTAGTTCTCAGCTTCCGGAACTGGCCCTGAGGCAGGAAACAGGTGTCAAAATAACTTCATTCCTCCCTTTGTTCCACTTTCTCCCACTTGTTCTGTCTCATCTGTCTTATATTTCTCCTGCCCTAAACTGCTGCTGTCTTAGTGCTGCCCATGATGGGTAGATTGGGTAATTTATCTTCACCCAAGGAATTGTCTCTAGGGATACGCACCAGTTATTATGTCCTAAAGCAGTAACTAAACTAAAAAAAATGCCAGAATTTTTTTTCAATTAATTCTTGTAAGTTAGTCATACAGAAATTTGGCCCTCTCAGAAATAGGAAGGCAAATCAAAATACTTGGTTGGAATCCTAATAAAACATGAACTACTGTGTTCAAATAGGTCAAATTAACAATTCACAAATTCCACACTTTGGATAACAATACAGAACAATGAAGCTTAATGTCAGTTACTTGTTTTGAGTTAGTAAAGATTTTTTAGATAAGAAAAAGCAAATATAAATTTTTTTTTTAAAGGCTCAGGTATTAAAAGAAAATTTGGAAGGGACTTGAATCCCTGGGAAAAACTGACAATGTTTATAACTGTCACAGAAGCTCACTCATTAAAATTATGAAAGTGATAATATGAATGTAATGAATTTTGACATCTGGTGCATTGCAGTGGAAAAATGTTACCAAGCAGAATGTCTGAACAATCACTCTTAACTATAACTTTTGTATTCCAAAAGTGTCATATAAAATATTAGAGGAGAAAATTATTATATTTTTCCTCTAGATATATAAAAATTTAAACACTCAGGTTTTTTGTTTTTTTTTTTCCAGTTCATTTCTTCAACATTCGAAAACACTTACTGAAGGGCAGCTGTTTAATATTCACAACTAATAAAGCAAGGGCCCTGTCTTCAAGGAAATTATATTCGTAGCATTTGTTTCTTTCACTGTCAAAATGTAATGTTTTGAGATGAGATATATAAAGTTGCTTCTTTTAATCCTGATAGCATTTCCCAAATTGATACCCAAATGTACCTAAAATTCTAAGAATGTCTACTCTAAAAACATAGTATTGCATTGTCAGCAATACTATAATGGTACCAGGCAAAAAGAAATTTGTCTCAAAGAGAGATAATTAAATTTGATTATGATGGAAAATTATTCCTTCATTATTTTGTGGATAATATAATATAATAATAGAGCAACCAGAATGTGAGGGTTCCAAGGCAGCTGAGATTTGGGAGCATAAAGCCAGTGAGAAGGGGCTATAAAGGAGCCCCAAAACTCTATGCAGAAATTTTCCTCAAGTCCTTGTCTGACTTCTACATTGTACTCACATACAACAAGATTCTAAAATATTTAGCTTGAAAAAAATTTAGAAGCAGAGATATTAAGAAAATTCTGGACTTTAGGCATTACCAGAATATACCTATATTCCAGATGAGACCCCTGAAAGGCTACTCCCTAAGAGTTGCAGCTGTGCTATAGTAGAGAAGACTAATCTGTACAAGTAAGGGGAAAACTAAATGAGACATGGTTTAAGGAGCTTAACCCCAAGACTCAATAGAGCTACACAATTGAGCAGCTAGTCCTTTATAAGCTGAAGGCAGATGCTTAACGACTGAGCCACCCAGGGGCCCCTATAAAAGAAGACTTCTTAATCCAGGCCCTCAATAGTCTTTAATCTGCAATAGTAAGCATTACAGAATAAAAATGACTAAACATGCTAAGATGTGAGAAAAGATTACATAATTAAATGATAAGTAAATCAACAGAGGCAGACCCAAAGAAGATCCAGATATGAGAGGTAGCAAAGATTCCAAAATATTTAAAGAAATAGTTAAAAAATGGATTAAAATGTAAAATATTTCATAAAAAAAGTCAAGTCAATAAAAATAATCAACATTCTAGGATTGCATGATACAATATCTGAAAATAAGAACTGAGTATATTTCATAGCTCGCTGGACATGGTAAAATATAGAATTAGTGAACTCACAGACAAGTTAGTAGAAAAATATCCAAGATAAAATAAAACAGAGAGAAAATATATATAACAGAATTCGGATGTGTTACATGTGGACATACTTTTAAAAAGTTATAGGACATGCATGTTTGCAATGCAAGAAGGAGGAGAGAGAAGGAAATGGAAGAGAAAGTATACATCTAAAGAAATAGTAGGTAAGACTTCAAAATCTGATGAAAGACATCAAGTCACAGATTTAAGAATCTCGGGGGAAGCCAACCTAGTCCACTCTGAACTTGTTCTTTTTGCATAGAACATCTCTATTTAAAAACAGTACAGGCAGCTTGGAATTATTGCCATGCCTTTGTAAAGTATGTGGTGAATCCTATTTCTTGACTTTATTACTAAAATAGATTTGTACAATAATCTCTCAAATGATCATAGAAACCACAGTATTTATATATATTGCTAGCTATCCAGAGCCTAAAGGTGTCAAATAACAGACCGAAGGTTAATTTGCCTTTGGCTGAAGAGTGACGAACTCCTCCAGTAAAACTAATTAATTGATTAACTATTTTTCTCCCGTTTTTCAATATTCTGATATTTTAGTATTATATTCTTATAGAAGAGGTATAGAAAATTTTTAGATATTCAAAACCTTCTATTAATGTAAAAATCATGCACCTAGAGTATGATAAAAAGCATGGGAACATGGAATCCTACTTGAAAAAGTACCCCAAATATAATTATAACCTTTGCCACCTTTAGTTAACAAGTCTACATATGCCTCCATGCTCTTCAAAAATTTACAATTGAGTAAAAGAGTTAACTGACACAGAAAATTAAAATAAAATATGAAGAATCTTATGTGAGTTGTAGAGCTGCACTGTCTAATATGGTAGCCACTAGTCACATGTTTTTTTGTTGTTGTTGTTGTTTTTTTTAAAGATTTTATTTATTTATTTGACAGAGAGAGACACAGCGAGAGAGAGAACACAAGCAGGGGGAGTGGGAGAGGGAGAAGCAGGCTTCCTGCCGAGCAGGGAGCCCAATGCGGGGCTCGATCCCAGGACCCTGGGATCATGACCTGAGCCGAAGGCAGACGCTTAACGACTGAGCCACCCAGGCGCCCCTAGTCACATGTTTTTATTGAGTTCTTGAAACCAATATTTTTAACATTTTCTTTCTGCCTGAAAGGAGAGTATCAGCTACAGTTTTTACCTACAGTTGTCATTTGGTCCAGTGGCCATTTGAGCAAAATATTGTCACTGATTTTTTACCTGTTTGTTACATCAAAGATTCCACAAATATTGTGGATTTGTCTATCTTTTCTTATAATTTTGGCAATTTTTGCTTTATATATTGTGAAACCTTGATATTAATTGCATATACACTTAGAATTCTTGTATCTTTTGCTAAATAAAAACTTTTTATCCACATGAAGTGACCCTTTTATAATTGCCAATGGTTTTATAGTAACTGATACTAATGTTTTTGTTTTGCCTTGAAGTCTATCTTGTATAAGAATATAGTGAAATACCTTCCTTTTGGTTGTGGTTAAATGGTATGCTTTTACCTAATCTTTTACTTTAAGCTTTTTATAAACTCAGGGTTTTGATTTGTCCTCTAATAGTCAACCGTTATTTTTTATGCAATCTAACAGTCTTTGTCTTTAAATAATTTAGTTCATGAATATTTAATGTGTTAATTTTTTGAGACTCACATCTGCCTCTCATTCTGTGCTTTCCCTTTTCTTTTTCTTTTTTTTTTTTTTTTAATTTTTTTATTGTTATGTTAATCCCCATACATTACATCATTAGTTTTAGATATAGTGTTCCATGATTCATTGTTTGTGCATAACACCCAGTGCTCCATGCAGAACGTGCCCTCCTCAATACCCATCACCAGGCTAACCCATCCTCCCAACCCCCTCCCCTCTAGAACCCTCAGTTTGTTTTTCAGAGTCCATTGTCTCTCATGGTTCTTCTCCCCCTCCGATTTCCCCCCCTTCATTCTTCCCCTCCTGCTACATTCTTCTTCTTCTTTTTTTCTTTCTTAACATATATTGCATTATTTGTTTCAGAGGTACAGATCTGAGATTCAACAGTCTTGCACAATTCACAGCGCTTACCATCTCCCTTTCATTGCCTTCTTTGGGTTATTATTTTATCATTTTATTTTTAATATTTATCTTTAATCTATTATTTTTCATTTGCAAAAGATTAACATTATTGCTAATATTTCCCAATATAGTAATGATTGTCCTAGAAATTACAAATGCCTTCTTGACTTATCAAAATGTAATGTTAATTGATACTTTTATTGACATAATGACTTTGGAATACTTTAACTCCATTTAGTCTTCTCCTTTTTGTATGTGGTATATTTATAAGGTATTTTTAAAATATTTATTTATTTATTTGAGAGAGAGGGGGAGAGCAGGGTTAGCAGAGAGACAGAGAATCTCCAAAAGACTCCTTGACAAGCACAGATCCCACAGTCCTGAGATCATGACCTGAGCCAAAACCAAGAGTCAGATGCTTAATCAACTGAGCCACCCAGGCACCCCTATAAAGTATTTTTATAATGTAACTTCATGAGATATTTTATACAATCAATATCCATTTATATTTATCCACATATTCTCTCCTTTAGTTTTTCTTGCTTCATTTTTTCACTTATTTCTGTTCTTAAGGCCTGAATGATTTTCTTTTTGCCTTATAAAATTATCTTCTAGTATTTTCTTTAGTGTGGTTCTCCTGGTTGTGAATTCCCTCAGTTTTGGTACTGTAAATTTATTGATATTGTCCTTAAAAATATTTTGCAGGGAATAGAAGTCTAATAACATAGTTATTTTCTTTTACTATTAAAAATACACCATGGAGATATCATATCATATCATATTGAAATAATCATGCTTTCTTGGAGTGAATTTCTGTATTACTCTGGTTGCTTTTGAAGTTTTTCCCTTTGTCTTTGGTCTCCTGCAGAGTTGTTATAACATATCTAGGTGCAGATTTCCTTTTCTTTATTCTCTCAGATTTTGTTAGCTTGCTAATTCTATGGCTTGGTGTTTTCATCAGTTTTGTGTAATTCCCTGATATTATTTCTTCAAATTTTGTTCTATCACAAGTTTTCTCTCTTCTCCCTCTGGGACTCAATTAAACACATATTAGAAGTACTTACTGTGTTCTCTTTTAATGTTTCCTACTTTCTATGTTTTATTAATTTTGTCTCCTTTCACTACTTTGGATAGTTTCTTCTGATATATATATCCCAGTTCATTTATTTTCTTTTTATTTGTGTCTAATATGCTCTTTTTTTTTTTTTAAGATTTTATTTATTTATTTGACAGAGAGAGACACAGCGAGAGAGGGAACACAAGCAGGGGAGTGAGAGAGGGAGAAGCAGGCTTCCCGCTGAGCAGGGAGCCCGATGTGGGGCTCGATCCCAGGACCCTGGGATCATGACCTGAGCCGAAGGCAGACGTTTAACGACTGAGCCACCCAGGGGCCCCTGTCTAATATGCTCTTAAACAATCAATATAATACATAATTTTTATTTTTATAATATTCACTTCTGTTATTTCTACTCACATCTTTTCATTTCTAAAAATATTTTCTATTTTCTATGTCCTTTCTGAAAGAGAAAGTTAATATTTTTATACCCATGAATTTTCAGCCTGTATATGGTGATTCTATTACTTGGTGGGAGTATTACCTGTTTCTGCTTTCTATTTTTTATTTTGGTTCTTCTTCATATCATTGTTTATCATCATATGGCTAGATTATTGTTGACTGTGTTCTAGACTTTGTTAAAAAGTAGTTATTTAAAAAAAATAGTCGAGGCCTAGAATGATGTCACCTTTCATCTGGGAAGATTTATATTTGTTTCTCCCAGATGCTAAAGAGACTATAAATCTGGCATCATCTTAGTCCATGATTAGCCTTGAGATTTATTAGTGCATTTGAATGATTCAAATTTGTGCTGCTATCTGGCAAGGGATGGTATATTTCTAGTTTACCTTTTCTCCTAAAGTAAAGCTCCTTATGTTTCCATTCTATATCCTGGGGCTTTACCAGGGTTTCACTCTGGGTAGAATCTGGACCTTAATTTGCTTTTCCTCTAACTAAGGGAGGTTATGAAAAGTGTTGTTCAGACTCTCAATCATCTTTTTGGGTCAGCAAACAGACCTAGAGCAAAAATTGTACTTACTTGAACTCTCTGGGTCTCAATTTTCTCTTGTGCAAAATGAAATAAACATTAGAACATAACTCCTAAGATTGTGGTAAGGATTAAATGAGCCAGCCATGTAAAACACGTGTCTGGTGCATGGTGAGAGCTGAAATTCTTCTCTCTCAACATTATTTATAATGTTAGGTTCTCTGAAGTAATTTTGGGAGTCCCAGTTTATTACTGTTGCGTGGATAGATACCAATATAAATCTGACAGATTTATCAACTTTATTCCACAAATATTTATTGATAATTTTATGGGCTAAAGTATTTGTCAATACAGACATGGGAAGCACCTATCTATGGATTTCATAGAATAGTAATACATATTAATGCACAAAGTAATGAGGGCCAATTGTAGAATTATCAGCAAAGGCATCATTCCTTGAGTAAAGGACTTCTGAGAAGCTTGTTTTCTTTATGCCATCTAAATAAATGTGAACTTCATATTTAAAATCTCAGTTATTTCAGGGAGAAAGTTACTATTTACAATGAAATAATGAAATTTTGGCACTCAGGCCTAAATCAATTTCAATTGACGATCATAGACAATCCAAACTAACTAACATTGGAATAGTGGAGTTTTTTTTTTTTTTTAAGACTTATTTATTTATTTGAGTTGGGGAGGGGCAAAGGGAGACAGAGAGTCTCAAACAGACTCCACACTGAGTGTGAAGCCCAATGCAGAGCTCTATCTCAAGACCCTGAGATCATGACCTTTAGATCATGAACAGAGATCACGACCCTAAGATTATGACTTGAACTAAAACCACGAGTCAGAGGCTTAACTGACTGCACCACCCAGGCACCCTAGAATAGTGTTTTTGTTTTGTTTTGTACTCCTTCACTAAGCATTAAAAGATCTTTAGTAAATACAAAGTTAAGTTAGGTAAGAGAGTAAATACCAACTCAATTTTTAGTTCACGTAACTAGTCATATTTTAAACCCTTATATTAATACTTTACTACATTAAATAAAGAGTAGTTCTGAAAGGACAGAAAATCATCATGATTAAAGATAATTTGGATGAAATGCTAATTGATTAGAACCAGATTCTGTTATACCCTGATATTAGGCATGGCATAATTTTTCATGCTGGGATGTTTTATTCTTTCACACTATTATCCACTGAATATTTTGATCCTACTTTACAAGTTACATTACCAACATGATGAGTATTCCAATTGTCTCTATTCAGATTGTCTCTTCAATACCTGTAGCAAGGAAATCAGCATTCTTTGTTAGCAAGGTTCTGAATATCCACTTCAATTTTACAGTGAAATGAACTAACATGAATGTTTATGTCACTAAGTGATTATCAGGAAAATTTTATTCATGTATTCTCTTAAACTGTACATTTATTAAGGTTCCTGAAATTGTTTGTGATTTTCACGTAGTTAACTTGTGAGATGTAGGACAGTCAAGGTCCTTTACAAGTCTGTCCCTCTCTATCTTGGAAGCTGAGTACATTCCCCTCCTTCCTTCCAAGAAACTTGCATTCCTAGTAAATAAGATCTACATTTTTTGATCAAACCAGTGGGGAGATAGCAATGGTGAAGTGAAGTGAACTGGTCCACCCAGATTGCAGGCAATAAGGAAGAAAAATGTCTATAGATCATTTAAAAAACATAAAAAGTCAACTGATATCAGTCTATTTTTTATTATCACCATGCACTAGCAATTCTAAATAATGTCAATAATAGTATTCAGTCCAAAATATTTTTGTTAGGATAGCTCTAAATAACTGCAATTATTGCTGTGGTGTCCCATAACACGTTACAGCACTCTTTGCACATTGTTTATGATTAATAGTCTATATTAAATAGAAACATACAAGTTCAAGTGAATGAAAAAAATTCTCCACATCTACCATGTATTCATCATCCTACAAAACATACAAAATAAAAGTAATGCTATTGAAAGGGGAAAAATATTCTAGAGATAGAAAATACTATAATTTGTCTATTTCAAATTACTATTTTTAAAATCTGATTGTGAGCAAGATCTATTCTTTTGGAACTGTTATCTATACCTTTTTGGAAATACACAAAAGATTTAAAACCTCTATTTCATAAGATACCACTAGAAACTATTACTCAGGCTTTTCATAACTAATTAAGTAAAGTTCTTTGGAAATCTTTATGAATGCTTCTTACTGTTCCATCTTCCACCCTAAATGTTCATAAAGAAATATATTTTGAATATATTTTGTTAATCAATTCATTTTGTAGAATAATTTCTTAACTAGATATTCTAGAGGAGTTTATTAAAAGAACAGAATATAATTTGCATGTAGCATAATCTAAGTAGTTATGCATACTTTTATATTTTAAATCATTGCTACCCATTACCCTCCACAATAGTAATAACTTTTAAGTTTATAAGCCTTGAATTAATAAAAATTTATAAAACTTATTTAATAGCACTGGCTAATCAGAATAATTAGAGAAGTAAGATTAGGTTCTAAGGCTACAAGGAATAAAATCATATTAAGCACCAGTATTTTTAAATTTTGAAATAACTGGCTTCTTAGCAAGAAAAATTATATTGATATAGAAATGGAGATAAATTCTCCAATATGCTTCTAACATCACTAAGAAGAATTAACCTTTGTGAGCAATGGTTTTATGTCAAGGAGTGTTTTAATTGCTTTATTTGCATTATCTTCTTTAATCCTTATTAACAATCCCATGAAGTGGGAACATTACTATTCTCATTTTATGAAGTGAATGAAAATGATAAAAAGTGAAGAACTAGCCCAAGGCAACACAGTTCTAAGTAGTTGATACAAATTCAGTCACTTTGACTCCAGAGCTAAATATGTTCTGAAGTCACTGGGCACTAAATGACCTCCAAGTTTAACTGCTGAGATTTCCCAGGGTGGTACATCAGTGAATAGAAACTTAGTTTGTTAGTATTTATTTTTCTTATTGTTCTTCATAGGAAAAATCGTTGTTCCAAACACTGCATAGAAGTCGTTAATTAGGTTTCAATGCTTCTAACTATGACACATTAAAATTAGAAATCCAGATATATTGAACATCCAGGTAGCTGCGGACAATGGCAGTTACCTAGGTCCCCATCACCCAATATTTTCTTCAAAAATAAAATAGAGCAGTAACAAATAAAGAACAAGTAACACACACACACACACACACACACACACACACACACACAACGTACCCTTAGCATAATGTAAAGACAAAGAATGCACAAACTTAAAAAATCTATGATAAAAACCTCAAAGCTAATAATACCAAATCCCATCAAGCAACCTCTCACATACCTATCTGGCCACTCACCTTTGCATAGAACAAGGACAGAGTAAGAAAAATTGCAGAGACGAAGAGGAAGCTAACAATAGGCCGAGGGTTGATATAACACCACAGATAGAAAGAGAAAGTTGACCTTAAGTGTGAAAACACAAAAATAAATTACAGTAGAGCAGAGCACAGAGGACAAAGAAGGAAACGAAAGGTACATGTGATTTAAAACATCAGTCTTTTAACAGTATAGCTTTGCAGAGTGAAAAAAAAAAAGAAGTAAGGCACTCAGGGGCAAATGGGTAATGAAGCACAAATAAATAAATAAATGAATAAAATTTAGGGTTCAACAAGAAAAAAGAGAATAAAAAAATCAGAAAAAACACCCATTGCCACCAACAAAGACATCGAACTACAGAAGTTTACTTTGCCACACTAACAGAAAAGGCTTCATTGAATGAGGAATCTTGGAAATCACCCCAAATTCAAAAAACATAAACAGAAAATAATAAATCTCTGCAAAGGTATAACAAACACAAGAAATGAGATTCAACACTCCTCGATTAAGGAATCCTGCTTCCTTGCTCCCAAGAAAACAGCCATGAAGTAGAATAAACAACAACAAAACCCAAAAGACTTCAGGACAATCCAAACTGAATTAAACACAATCAAGTAACACTTAGAGATTAAAACAAAAACAAAACAAACCTTGAGCCAGAAATGCAAAAATAAAAACTTGGATAAAAACCAAGATATGAAAAACAATGAAGTGGAATAAAGAGACAAAATTATCTCAGAAATAATTACTAAAGTTTATAAATTTAATAAGATCATTAAAGAAAGGCAAGAAAACACCCAAGAGAATGAAATTGGGATAAAGGAAGGACTAAATGGGTCAGAGATAAAAATGAGGGAAAAACAAGACAAACAATAATATTTGTATAAAAACAGTCTGTGGAGAAGAACAAAACAATTTAACATTTAAAATTATAATCCAAGAAAACTTGCTGTAATAAAAAAAAAGCCCTGAATATAACTATTGAAGGGACCCCCTGAGTAAATACATAAATTAACCCAAAACTATTCTGACACTTATTCAGGAAAAATTACTTGACTTCAACAATGAAGAATAGACTTTCAGTGCTTCCAGGCATATGTGTGAGTGTGTGTGTGTGTGTGTGAGTGTGTGTGTGTGTGTGTGTGTGTGTGTGTGTGTAATTATAAGACTAAAAAAAGACGGGAACAAGCACAGAATACTAACTTATAAATATTTTATGTGGTGACAATGCAGAAATATTACAACTAAAAATGGAAAAAGAGAGGAAGAAGGTAATATAAAAATCTTTTTGATTGCTGTTGTACAGGCAATGGGTGTGAATTAACGGATTAAAATCTGATTAAATTCTAAAATGTTAATAAAACAGGAGATGAAAAGATTGAAAATCATGTAAATACTGCAGTAAAAAATAGTAGAGTAAAAAAATCTACTGGGCTTATAGGTCTTACAGGACCTACAGCGGGGTTATGTCCCAATAAATCCATGTAACTTTAAAGTATCTTTAAGTCAAAAAGGCATTTAATACACCTAACTACACTACATCATAGCTTAGCCTTGCTTATCTTACATATGCTCAGACACTTACATAAGCCCACAATTGAGTAAAATCATCTAACACACAACCTATTTTATATAAAGTGTTAAATATCTTATGAGATTTATTGACTACTGTCCTGAAAGTGAAAAACAGAATGGTTGTATGGATACAGAATGGTTATAAGTGTATGAGTTGTTTACCCTCATGATCACACGGCTAACCAGGGGCTATGGCTCACTGCTCAGCAGCATGAGAGGATCTTACCACATATTGCTAGCCTGGGAAAAGATCAAAGCTCAAAATTTGAAATATGGTTTCTACTGAATGCATATAGCTTTTACACATCTTGAAGTTGAAAAATCAAAATTCAAACCACCATTCATCTATACTAGTAAAAATCACTTAAATACAACAAAATACAAATCTTAAATATCAAAAATTAGGTAAGTAAAAAATAAAATACACATCTCATAGAGAAACATAGCAAATACAACACACATAATTATAAAATATTTTGAAAGAGTTGAAAACATATTAACTCACCTACTAAAAGAAAAAGGATTTCAATTTAGCTCAAAATGTACCACCAATATTATGCTATGCACTAAAAATATACCTATGTGGATTTTAAAAGACTAAAAGAGAACAAAAGTATATGGGCAAGATGGAGACAACAAGAAAGCAGGCATAGTGATCCTTACTAGAAAGGGATTAAATATCACAAAGAAAAGCACTAAACATCACAAAGAAAAGCATTTTGTAAAGTTGAGAGTCACCATTCACAAAGAAGGTACAGCACAAAAATTATAGGAGATGTAAGGAAATGGATAAAAACATATATAGTAATAGGAATTTTCATAAACTACTTTCAAAATAAGACAGGACAAAAATAAGTAAGTACATTGGAGACATTAGCAACATACTCATTATGGTGAATTTTATGAGTGTCTACCAAACTTTACACCTGATAATTGAAGATACCTTCTTTTTAAGCACTCATCTGTCATCTACACAAAATATCATTGAGTTCCATAAAGTAGGCTTATTAAAAATAACAACTTCTCATCATAAAACAATAAAACTAGAAAGTATTAGCAAAACTAGAAGTTATTAAACAACTCAAAAACAAAAAGGAAATTAAAAAGTCTAATATTAACCAACCAAAGTAAAAAGAAAAATAAAACTGAATTACCTGGATTTATGGTATATATCAAGGCAATGATTAGAAGATGATTCATGGCACTAAAAACTTTTTTTTTTTTTAGTTAAAATGAAAGCATTAACATAAACTTAGTAAGATTTTATTTTGCTAATAAATTTTTAAATTAAAATTTTATTTTTCAATACATTTAATATGATTATGAGCTCAAACAAGAAAATGAGTAAGTAAATTAAAAAAAATAAAAATAGAGGAAATACTAAAGATAAAACCATAACTAATGAAATAGAGACTAGAAAAATAATAGACCTAATTAATACATTAAAATCCTGTTTGGGTTTTTTTGTTTTGTTTTGTTTTGTTTAGTTAACCAACTAAACAAATTGCTATGTAATTTAATCAAGGAAAAAAGAAGAGAAATTACAAGCACAAAAATGAGAGATGTCAAAGGAGAAATAACCATTGAAAAGGAAATATTTTTAAAGGAAAAATATTTTAATAACTCATGAAACTATTTTGCAACACACTGTGCAAATAACTTTGAATGATTAAAAATAATACCATTTGGCAGACAGCACAATAATAATTGTTTCAGGCAAGAATCATCAACAGACACTTACTTAAGTTTGTGGGTTAAGTAAGATGAAAAACAGGGTATCTACTTAGTCTCAAATATTTCCCCAGGACATCCTTACTAATTGCAAAAGGGGATAGTGTAGTGGAGAAAACTGAACCACACCCCTTTATACAAAGTGTTTATACAAAGTAACACCTAAAATGAAACAAATCAACATCATGTGGCTAGATGAACTGAGCAAGGTAAGCCATCCCTTATTGTATCCTTTTCAAAAGTACATGACCTGAATTTAGTCATGATGAAACATCAGACAAGAAAATTGATGGATACTCTACAAAATAACTGCCCAGAACTTATAACACTAACATGGCTGTGAAAGACAAAGACAAAGAAACTACCCTACATTAAAAGGAGGCATAACTAAATGCACTATTATCTTGGATTAAATTCTGATCTAGCAAAAGAACATTAGAAGGACAATTCATGAATTTCAAATAAACTCTCTAGAACTAGAACTCTATAGAGTTATAGCATTGTTAATTTACTGGTTTTGAGAACTGAACTGTATTATAGAGGATGTTAACACTTAAGGAAGCTGGGTGACAGGTATATAGAGATCCTTTGTAATATTATTTTGCAAACCAAAAAGCTAAAAACTAAAAACATAATGAAAAATGAATTTAAGGAAAAAAACATTCCGTTTTTAAAATCGAATTATAAAAATAATAAATTAATTTTGGATATGAGCAAGCTATTTTTTCTAGACAAACTAAAAAAATTGAACAACTTTACTACGAGGTAGATGTAAATGTTGATTTGACAAAGCACTTATATTTATTTCAGGGTTATAAGTCAAGGGAAAGGATGTTAAAGAATGAAAATGTGTTACTATACAGATAAACAGACTGCAATAACTTGACATAAGCATAAAGTTCTATCAGGAGGTATAAAAGTAATTCACTTAAGAAAAACAAGATAATTGATAAGATACATTTTAAGGAACTTCAAATAAAAACTGAATATTTTTGTCATTTAATTAACCAGTGGGAGTTTAGATCATCTGTTTTTATCTACTTATTATATGTTATTATTTAAAAAACATTTGTGTATGATTGAATTTTATTCACACAAATAATAGTTTTGCTTAGTAAAATACAAAAACTTCAAATTTTACCAATCTGTAACTTCAGTTTTTTTTTTTTTACTATTGTTGTTTGTTTTTGGGTTTGTGTTTTTTTTTTTTTTTTTGGTAATTTATGAGGAAAGAATGGATAATTTGAGGGCATGATAAAAAGTTTTAATTGCTCACTTGCCTATACAAGAAACACTATAAAGAAGGAATATTGTCTTTGGGGCATCTGTGTCCTGGGAAGCTTTATTTAAAGTAGTTATTATGAATTTAAGAAAACTAGATAGTTCTAAAACCCACAAAAAAATTGAACTACCAATTTAAGTAGCAAAGCATTTTAAATCTGTATTTTAAATCTATATTTTAAAAGTATTAATAAAGGGTTATCTCTAGCTGATAAATTACTGTATGTCAGCTCAAAGCTACTTAATTATACTGGAAAACAACAGCCTTTGTCTCATTTACACTGACAACCCACCTGCGGGTAATTGAGTTTGGCTTCCACTGTTTCTCTTAAGATTTAGAGGATTATAAAATGGTGCATTATAGTGTGATATTAAACTTGATGCAATGCAATTTCATACACATAAAGTTCAGTCAGAGGATTTAAAAGTAAATCACTTGAGATAAAATAAAGATGATTTTTAAACAAATCTTGCTGAAGGACCATGAGCTTACAGTAAAATCCAAGGTGTACAAGGCAAAATGTGAGCATATAAAGTTTGTCTATAAGACCAAGCTCTTAAAATTGGAGGAATGTAAATCAATATTTATTGTGGAATTAAGAGCTATCCCCTACGTGTGGCAAACCTCCTGTGTCTACCAACACGATGACAGGCCACAAAATATATTAAACACATCAGTAATGCTAAATACATCACTAGAACATCTCCTCGTGTATTGAAAAGACAAGAGCAATTCATTATCATCATGAGACAATTATCATCAGGATTGAAGCTGAACAACACCTGCCACGAGTACATCAAAGCACATCATGTTTTTATGTGAACATGGAGAACAGTGTTCATATTTTTCTTAGAAGATATAGGACAATTTCAACCCAAAACGTTAGGACTTTGACCATTTCAATCAACTCTCTGTTAGAAAAAATGGAATAATGTCATATTATTAGTCCCATGGAAGCCTTCTTCAAATTATGTTTCATACGTTTGCACAAAGATGAGATTATAAAGGGATGTATTTTTAAAAATTCCTTTCTATATGAAGAAGATTTTAAATATATGAGGAAAGAAAGCAACAATGTTTATAAGCACATAATACTGGGAAAGAATAGCAGTTACATGGGTCATTTTTTAAAAATAATTTTCTCCTTGGTAAAGCTGAAATAAATTACCCAGACCTCTTGACATGTTGTCACTCTAAGAAGGGTGAACATATCTATATTTTCCAGGTTAATTGTCCCAGAGTAATTATTAAAAGTGCCCTCATTTGTTCTCAAAATACCCCAGTTTAGACAGTATGTTAGACACCTACATGTTTAAGGCAAATGCAATATTTTTTTTACCTCCTGTCACTTAAGGAAATGAAGCTCATTTATTGGAGAAATAAAAAGAATATAACTCCTTGACTTCATTGAGAACCTTGTTACTTATATTATGGTCAGCAAACCAGTAGGGCTGGCAACACCTGGAAGCTTGTTAGAAGCACAAAAAATGAGGCCATCTTAGACTTGCTGATCCTGCATTTTTAACAAGATTCAAAGTGACTTATATGCATATTTCAATTTAGAGGCACTGCTTACACGGCCTCTAGACAGAAAGGTCCCTGAACCCGAGCTTGCTTCCCCTCTGACTTCGTATGGGCTATTGACAACACCAAGTTAATGACTCCTTCTGGGTCATGGCTGGACAGTGTCGGTCCCCATCATTTCCAACTCAAAGATTACTGATGGAGAGGGATTTTCAAGATGAATTCCTAATGAGGTCAACATAGCACATATATCTGCATGTAATAGCCACAGTGCCTCTGCCAGCCCCTGTGATCACTGTCATCACCCTCAAAGCAGTTATATGAGAAACCAGGGTGGGGGGGAGTGTTAGGGTGTGCCTCATTGGCTTCTTTCCCCAGAAGACCCACATGTGAGTGGAAGCGTTCTAACATATAGTGGATGAGAAACTTCCTTCTTTGGGAAACCACATTTTATGAAATAGATTATCCTTTTGGATAGATAGGATTAACTTCAAAACAGGCTTTATTCTTGCTTATCATACATTTTGAGCTAGAGCCACTATTGAAGTGTGCCCTTGGTATATATTTCCACCCCAGGGTGTGTCAGGGATGGGATTGTAGGGGTCAAGTTCAGTAGATGGGGCATGAAAATTGTTATCTGCAAAGGAAGATAATCTTAACCTGGATTCATGCTTTTCTCTTCAATTTTCTAAAATGGGTAATCATAATAAAAGATTTAAGAAATGCTCTTAATAATAATCAACTTTGCAAGCTGCTGTTGCTGCAAGCTATTTTTCAGATCTTTCCTTTTCTCAGGCTTCAAATATGGAGAAGCAATCCACCAATGAGTGTTTAAAATGCCTCTCGTGATCACCAGATGCAGAGAAATCATTCAGAAGAGTGACAAGTCTAAAAGCAATTAATAGAGGTAGAAAGAAAAAGAAAAAAAAGAAAGGTCTCCAATCAAATGGGGCAAATAACACAGAGTGTAAACCAGGCACTTGCAGAAACATTAAGAAGCAATGCTTTTCTCTTCTTCTCCTTCTCCTTCTCCCTCTCCCTCTTCCTCTTCCTCTTCCTCCTCCTCCCCTCCTCCTCTCCCTCCTCCTCCTCCTCCTCCTCTTCCTCCTCCTCCTTCTTCTTCTTCTTCTTGCTAAAAACTCTTCACAATATCTTAAGAAAATATAAGCAAAGAGGTAATACAAGGTCAAGGTCCTGCATAGATGATCTTGTTTTTCCAGGGGATAAGAGTTATTATAGTTCCTTAATAAAGAAGATGGAACACTATTATCTCAGTTGTATATGTATGTAAAATTGTATAGTTCTGGTATCTTTTAGAATCTAGTTGTGATAATCATCAAGTCTTGGGTTACAGTTGCTAAGTATACCTATATTTATATATTTAATCATCCTTATCTCATTACCATCAAGTTTGCAGGTATCCAAAAGGAAAAAAAAGAAACCTCTAAGTAGATTGCCTTAGAGAATTCAGATGAATAAAGCTTATTTTCCTCTAAGGGCTCCATATATTACATTAAATTATTAGAAGCATTTAATAATGCAAATTAGAAAATTCTGCCAATATCAGAATTAATATTACAGTGCATTATTTCCCAATTAAAACACTTTTATTTGGGCTCTTTTGTCAGTTTTTCAAAGGGAAGGTAAAGATGGTAAAATCCATGTAAGGAAAAGAAGACATGAATGATGTGAAGATATTAGAAGTGAGAAGAGGATATTTAATGTCTAAAATAACATAAATATCAAATATCGTAACAACAATACATCCAAATAATGGGCTAAGGGACTGATATTTCTTCAGCTACAGACATCATCCTAAAATTCAAACATGAATGTTTTCCACCCCATCTCCTTTGATTCTTTTAAAGTAACTGATGATTTCTCTAGTAAAATTCTATGCCTCAAGAACCAGAGATGCGTTGAAAAGTGTAGGGTCCCTCTGGTAGAAAAAGGGGAATTGTATTTCTATTAAAAAAAAAAAGAAGAAGAACAACTTAAATTCTAGGTCAACTTGTACTCTAATGTAGGTTACTAAAAATGTTGCTCACAGTGTGAGACATAAATAACAAGCCTGGAAGCAAGAGGCAGGACCTAAGGGTAAAGAATTCCCTTCCTTTTGTTGTATTCCCTTTGTCTTTCTCCAGATGCCCCTGTCCCACTTCCCTTTCCTCTCTCATGTACAACCAGCTCGCCCCCAAAATCACTTGCCCTATTTCTTCCCATGATCATCCCCTAACTGCTCTTACACCTCCCGTTCGGTGCAAGTCTCACACTGGCACCTGTCCCTTGGTCCCACCTTCTACTTCATTTTCGGTCAAAAATAAATTTCTACAACCCCAACAGGGAAATGTAAACATAAAAACTGCAAAGAATCAAGAGCTTCTACCCTCCTCAAAGCTTAACCCATTTCTTGATTTCTAAAATGTGGGCTTAATCTTATGGAGGGCTGACTAGAAATGTGGTGTAATAAGAAAAACTTACAGCCAAAGAGCTAGAGATTTCATCAACTGACGAAAGTGCACTAAACTCATTTTGAGAAAGATGTCATGATTTTATGAAGTTATCAAATAGCATTTAATAAGTGAGCTTTGTCTAAGCACCACATTATATCCCTGTATAGCTAAAATGTTAGTAACCTTTAAAAGGAATTTAACACTCTATGCCCTTTCCTTCATAAAATATTTAAAAACACCTTTTTAATTTTTTTCACTATATTCGAATGCCTATTATTGCGCATCAAACTTGCTGTTTAGTGATTCAAAGGAACTCTCCATTTTTAAAATCCCTTCTTTCTAAAAGTATAATCAAGTACATCAATATATTAGTATATTTTTTTGAAAATCTAATATCTTTGGGAATTTAATGTGATAAAATAAATGTTAATTTGCTATTTTATAAATATTAAAAGATACACACTCTTACTAATTTGATACCTAATTTAAATTTAAAACTCTTATGTAATTAAGTATTGGACTATAGATGATATTTATGAATTATAAATGTATCCTTTTCATATTCCCATTTTTCAAGCATATTTTGAATTAGAGACATAATATTCACTTCTCTCCTTCTTTATCATGGAGAAAACAAAGATTCAATAATCAGGTTCCCTATCCTTGAAGAGTTCATTGTTCAAAGGACAGATGTCATAAATAGTATAGTACAGCATGAGTGGTATACAATTATAAATGCTTCAGCCCAGCACAAGAGTCAGCTAGGAAAAACAATCATGGAAGATTTCTTGGAAAAGGTGATAGATATTTATCTTGTGTCTTGCCAGATGGGTAGAAATATTGAGGGTATCAAGAGCCAGAGGACATTCTAGGCAGAAGGGAAAGCATGGTTAAATGTATAGAGATAGGAAATGATACTATGTTTGGAAAAGAAACGTTAAGGGTTTTTTTGTAATTTGTCTGCAAGATATATTTGGATTTTGTTTGAAGAAGTGACTAAAGATGAAGAATGGAATTTGTGTAACTTATTAAGGGCTTTTTTTCATAGCAAATGGGGATAAAGATAACTGTAGAGGAGAGAGATATGCAGTTTTTTTTTTTTAATATTTCAGAGAGTATTTTGAAGAGCTTGGACAGAGTGTTTTGAAGACTGAGCAGGCAGCAGAGTCATGAGGTGGCTGCAAAATTCCAACAAAGGATGGGGAGGTAGAAGTAGGGGAAAAAGTGATGCACCAGGTTAGGAATCAGTGAGGCTGTCGATCTGGCCACTGACATATTCCATACTGTGGGTGAGAGAGGACTGTGAAAATGAGTTGATGAAAATAAAGATAATAATCCTAGTTGATAATACAGGAGGAAGAACAAGTAAGTAAAGTACATTTTGGAGTGCTGGGCTACCCCAGATACCTCATCTCCATCCTTGACAGGTGTCAAGCACCAGCTCTCAGAGTAAGGCCTCCCTTCCCTTGAGAGTGATCAAAAGAAAGTCCCAAGCACTGAGACTAAGATGGTATTTCCTTCACTTGCTCATTCATTAGCAGGATCAAAAAAGAGCCCCAGATACCCATCAGTCCTACCCCTCAACCACACATCATAACCATCCCCATCTGCCTTGAGTCAACCAGAACCAAGTTCATGATGTCTCTTTTTATGTTAGTCACTCAAAGAACACTCAACAGCTCACTGCTGACCTTATGTGTACTGAGTTCCTTAAGACTCTGAACATTGCTTATGTGGTTTCTTCCTACTGGACTCCCAACTGCTGAAATTATTTGCGATGGTATAGAGAACTCATGTTCCATCAACAGTAAAATTTCTTATTTCCAAATCTGTCTTGAGTGTTCCTTTCACTGACTTATTCTAATTAGAATGTGGCTCCCCCTCAAGATACTGCTTCCCCGGCTGTCTTCTTGACTGCTATTTTTTTCTCCTACAGCCACCATACTATAGTCCCATCCAGACTAATTTTTTTTTCACCATAAAGCACTTCCTCAGCTTTGAATCTTATGTCATCCACCAGAGTTTATTATCTCAAAATAACCCCTTTTTTCCCCCCTTTGGTTGTAGTCATCTGCTGATCCTCATTTTCTTCATAATTTTTGGCTTAGGGCTTACTGTCATTCTTTCAAGATTCTTTGAGATTTTAACACCCTGTATATGATGTTTCAAAAAGCCTGGATTTTTGGTCCAGTGTACTTCTGCTCCAAAGATCATGTCCTTCCCATTACTCTACCATTCATTCCCATTGCCAATCAGCACTCATTACCAACACCTGCAATACTTCATAGTCTCAATTTCATAAACCTGACAGTACACAGCTCATTCAGTACAGTATATGAATTCCAGTAAAGCACCCACCAAAGCATCCAACCCACAGATTTTATTATCTTTCATTGCCATTCACTCAATTTGCCTCCTCTTTCTTGCTTACTTAGCTTACATCCATGACCAATAATTCAAATCAGTCTTTTGCATTCACCCTCAAATATCCCGACCTTCTCTTTATTTGTTAATATTGTCTTGGCAAAAATCTCAAATCTAAGTCCAAATTTCCATCTAGTTCCTGCTATATCTGAATGTATATTAAGAGAAACAAGGGGCGCCTCGGTGGGTCAGTCCTTAAGCGTCTGCCTTCGGCTCAGGTCATGATCCCAGGGTCCTGGGATCAAGCCCCACATCGGGCTCCCTGCTCCTCGGGAAGGCTGCTTCTCCCTCTCCCACTCCCTCTGCTTGTGTTCCCTCTCTCGCTGTGTGTCTCTCTCTGTCAAATAAACAAATAAAATCTTAAAAAAAAAAAAAAGAGAGAGAGAAACAAAACTATACTTACTCTCCTTATTTTGAAATCATGATCATGACATGGCAATTTCTCTTACTGATGGATAATAAACCACACTACATTTCACTAACCCATTTACTTTCATAATCAGGTGTCCAGTTCACATCTATTCCTGTTCCCTCAAACCTCTAAAACCTCCTCTCCATTCTCATTTTTAAATAAATGATCTTGCTTTCTATTTCACTGAGAAAATTGAAGCAGTCAGAAGAGAACTTCTATAAACTTCCAAATCTATTTTTGCCTGTTTGTATATACTAGCATTACACCTTATTTCCCCAACTATACATAATTGTAATATTGTGATTTATAAGAAATACACATTTGGTCTTCATCTCTGTTTCTGACGTAGAGCCTGAAGTGTCCTAAGTGATTAGGACAATAAATGTTTCTCCTATTATGTGATTGAGGTGACTTTTGTAAACACCAATGGATGGGAGCTGGTTGCCAGGAGAACCAGCCATGTGATTAAAGGGTTGGAACTTTCATTCCCATCCTCACCAACTCTAAGAATAGAAGAGGGACTGGAGGTTGGATCAACTGCCTATGGCCAGTGAGTAAATCAATCATGCCTAGGTAATGAAGCCTCCATAAAACCAAAAGTTTAAGTATGTAATGAAGCCTCCACAAAAAGCCAAAAGTTAAGTCATGGGCATATGATGTACAGCAAAAGAGAGAAAGGGAGAGAGAGGGAGCACAAAGAGAAAGAGAGAGAGAAAGAAATTAGTTCAGAGAGTTCCCAGGTTGGTGAACTTGTGGAGATACAGAGAGAGTGGTATGCCTGGAAAGGCATGGAGTTTCCACACACCTTGCCCTATGCATTTCTTCCATCTGGCTGTTCTTGAGTTATATCCTTTTATAATAAACTGGTGATCCAATAAGTAAGATGTTTGAGCTCCGTGAATTGCTTTAGCAAATTAATGTAACCTGAGAAGAGATCGTGGGAACCTCCAATCTATAGCCCGTTAGTCAAAAGCACAGGTAACAGGTGAAGTAGGGATGAGAAGGTGGGGAATGGTTCTTTTGGAATTGAGCCTTTTACTTATGGAATTGGATGCTATCTCTAGGTCAGAATGGAGTTGAATTGAGTTAAATTGTAGGACACCTAGCTGGTGTACAGAGAACTGCTTGTTGCTGTGGGGGGGGGGGGGGTTCTTTCTCACATGTTGGAAGTTGGGTCCCAGAATATAATCAATAATCTACTCTTCCATCCCCTCTTATAATAATCTTACATGATCAATGCTACAACAAATTTCTCCTATCATTCATACATCTTAAGTTATCCTCACCATCCTGGATAATCTCTATAAACTTGTTATTATTTCTCCCATATTTAGTTTTGTTTTTTCTCTTGAACCAACTTCTCCTGTCTCCTCTCTCCTTTATCAACAAAACTAAGTAAAACACAACCCTGAAAACAAATGTACCTATATTTACTCTCTCTAATTCCTCCTCTTTTATTCTCTCTCAAACCCACTTCAACCAGACTTTTGTTCTTTTCTCTCCACCAAAAGTGTTTTTGTCTGATCTACCTTTCACTGTCAGTGTTTGAATCACAAATTATATCCTATTGATCATCAGTTTCAGACATAGTTAATCACTTCCTTTTCTCTGCTCTATCTTTTTTACATTGCTTATAAGACACAAAGTGCTTTTGGCTTCTATACTACCAAACCAGAAATTTTTTTCCATTGATATTTGCTAGTCTCTTCATTCTCCCTTTCCTCTTAATGTTGAAATAACCAGGGCTTCAAGATCTCATCAAAGCACATGGCTTTAACTACCATCTCTTTGCTAATGAGGCCCATATAACACTACACTCTCTCAGACTTGTATTTATAACCGCTTATGTGGCTCTCTGGTGGATGTTTGAAAGTCATCCCAAACTCAACATGCAATCTCTGGAACTCCTCATCTCCTTGCCACTAAATTTGTTTTACCTGAAGTTCGCCAGCCTAGTCCCAGTCTCCAATATAATTTGCCTGAATTAATGCAACTCTTTCTTAAATCATCTCTTTGTTTTCACCCTCATCTCCTAGAGCCAACTCATAACACTGCAGCCAGAGGCCTTAAAGTCAGAATCAGTTCATATCACTCCTCCAAGCAAAGCTCTTCAATAACTTCCTTTGAGTAAGTGACAAAGCTCTTAGGATGACTTACAGTACCCTACACCATTGGCCCCTTAATTACTTACTCTATTAATAGTCCTTATGTTGTTTAATATTTTTGCTTGCATTGGCCTTCTTGCTGTATGTAGAACATACTGGATCTTCTCCCATATGAGTCCGTGCAATAGCTATTCTCTTTACCTTGATGCTTTTCCCACAGATCCGGCATGGCCACCTCCCTGATGGTCCTAAAGAGTTTGTTCAAGTATCACATTCTAACTGAGGCTTAACCTAACAATCCTTATTAAAAATTGTACCTTCTACTCCTAATCAGTACTCCTGATTCCCTTTTCCTTGTATATTTTGTTTCTCAAAGTATATATGACCTTTTAACATACTACTTATATATTGCAATTATGTTATTGGTTTCCTTCTTTTTCTCTTCCTTAGAAAACAAGCCTTAAGAGCAGGTTTTTGTTTTGTTTTGTTTTTACTATTTACTGATGTATCCTAAGTACCTATAACAACAACAACAACAAAAACCTTAGCACTTGGGAATTGCTCAAAAATTACTACTTGAATGCATGGACAGATTTAAGACAAACACTTAGGATTTTCCATATTAAATAATATGACAAAAATATTTCATAGAAGTCAAACTAAGTCTTTTCTATTGAAATACAAACCTGAAAGTATTTCTAGATATTTTAGAAAGATTTTTGGTAATGGACAAGCGGAATCAAGAAGAGGTTCTGGTACCTTATTTTTAAAGCAAAATGTAAGAAGGTATATAAATATTTGGCTGCAGTATTGAGGTCTAAATAGAAATATTCCAAAGATAAATGAATTCCCTCCATTGCATATATACCATTAAGAAATGTGTCAAAGTTAAAAGTGTCAAAGTTAACCCTAATTTAAAATATATGAATAAATTTGAACACTTATTAAATTTCAATTTAATAAATTTGAACACTTATTAAAATCTATAAAAATGTATAAAAATTAAAATATTTACCAGTCAGACATATTACAAATCAAAGGGAAGCCCCTTTGTTCTGTCAATTATTTCTCTAAAAGTAAAACCTCTGACAGGAGTCTAAGAAGATGGGGGGTAGTGGGAATGCCTAACGTCTCCAGTCTGAGCCTAGAAAATATAGGGAATAGTTGGGAAAGGACAAGAATGAGAAACTGTAGCTCAAACTGCACACTTCCCAATTCAAATTTAATGTTAGCAAAAGAATCAGACCTCGGTGAAGAAGCACAACATAAATTTTAACAGATAGCTTTGACCTTTCCTCATCAATAAATCTATGTGATGTTACTGTTCTTAAATTTTTGTGTATATATTATTTTTAAATGTTTAGATGACCTTTTTAGAGCAGTAAACTTTTTCCTAACTACTAGATATAACTTCAACTACACAAGTTTATATTAAAAGAATTTTAAGAGATATAAGCTAGTGTTGTTTCAATTTTTATTCAGTATATGTAACTTATATCCTCCTATTACTCTGCCTAAATTATTTTACTCAATAGCAATTATTTCTTAATATATTATTTTTATATCATATTAAGTTAAATATAAATATATTTAAAATAAATAAAAACTAGTTAAATTAATTTACATTTTGAACAAAATTTTTTACTTAATAACCACAGTTACAATCAATATACTTCAATTTGGTACATTTATTGAGCACCTATTATTTGCAGGGTATTATTTTGGGTACTGTTTGGAATATGAAAGCCTGATAGTATACTACATTGAGCTCAGTTTTGTAAATACACAAATATTTATTAAAGTAAGATTATCTGGGATATGAGCTAAAGAGGAGATATTAATGATCTCCTAAGGGTGTCATCAGGAGAAAGATGCTCTTCCAGCTAAAGAATCCAGAGGACAGGAGTCATACATATTATATACCTATGGTATTCCAGAGATATGTTAAACACACACTTTATTATTTAATATAAAAGCATTTTGTAAGAAAATGTAGATGTAGGGGGGAGGAACAAGATGGCAGTAGGAGACGTGAATTTCGTCTGGTCCCAGGAATTCAGCTAGATAGGTATCAAACCATTCTGAACACCTAAGAAACTCAACAGGAGATCGAAGAAAAGAATAGCAGCAACTCTCTGAACAGAAAAGCGACCACTTTCTGGAAGGTAGGACATGCGGAGAAGTGAATGCAAGGTGATATTCCGGAAGATAGACCATGGGGGGAGGGAGCCCCGTCAGCTGGCTACCAGCAAGTGATAGAGCAGTGGATCACAAAATCGGAACTTTTAGAAGTAGGCTCTGCTGAGGGACGTCACTCCAGTGGCTAAAGTGGGGGGGGTGAACCCTTGCTGGGACAGTGTGGTCTCAGGACCCTCGGGGTCAGAGAAAGACCGGGGGTGCCTGAGTGCGGCAGAGCTCCCAGGTATTGGAGCAGGGAAGCCGGCTGCAGAGATGGAGCCAAGGAGTGGGCTCTCAGCTCAGGGTTGCCATAAACTGTGATCCGAGGCACAGTCGGGCCACTGCTCTTCCATCAGGGACCCAACAAGCGGCAGATCTGGGGAGACTCACCTTCCTCCCCCAGGAGGAGGGGCGCAGGAGCTCACATGGGGTTGTGAGCCAGAGATAGAAATGCTCGGTCACAGGCCGGGTGAGTACACAGTGCAGCCAGAGACTGGGGAGACAGGAGTGATTGATTACTTTTCTCTGGGGCCTCACTGAGGAGTGGGGCCCTGAGTTCTTGGCTCCTCCAGTGTGGACGTTGGGAGGCCACAATTTTCACTCTTGTCCTCCAAAGCTGTGCGGAAAGCTTGCAGGGAACAAGAAGTAGGGAGAGCAATACCAAGCAGATTACTTAGCCCGACCTGGCAAGGGTGGGGCAATTCCACAATCGGCAAAGACATTTGGGAACCACGGCAACAGGCCCCTCCCCCGGAAGATCAGCAAAAACAGCCAGCCAAGACCAAGTTTACCGATCAATAAGAACAGCAGAACTCCAGCGCTAGGGGAATACTGCACATGGAATTCATGTTTTTTTTTTTTTTACCATGATTCTTTAGTCTTTCAAAGTTAATTTTTAAAATTTTCTTTCTTTCTTTTTCTTTTTTTTTTTGAATTTTTCTTTTTCCCTTTTTCAACCAACATCTTATCAGTCCCTTTTTAAAAAAATCTTTTTTATTTTTCATTTTTAGAGTCATATTCTATCCCTTCATAGTAGTTAACCTTATTTTTGGTATATATATAAGTTGTTCCCTCTTTAAAATTTTGGGATACAGTTTCTTCTAATAGACCAAAATATAACCTAAATCTCTAGTGTATGGCTTTGTTCTAGTCTCCTGCCTGATCACATTCTCTCCCTTTTTTTTTTTTTTTAATTTCTCTGCTTTCTTTTTTCAACCACCTTCTTATCTTATCAATTCCTTTTATAAAATCTTTTATAATTTTCATCTTTAGAGTCATATTCCATCCCTTCATCGTATATACCCTTATCTTTGTACATATATAAGCTTTTCTTTCTTTAAAATTTTGGGAGGAACTTTCTTCTAACAGACCAAAATACGCCCAAAATCTAGTGTGTGGCACTGATCTATTCACCAGCCTGATCATATTTGATCATATTCTTTTTTTAAAAATCTATTTCTTTTTCTTTTTTTTTCTTTTTTCTTTCTTTCCCTTTCTTTTCCCCTGGTTTCAGGTATCTTCTGATTTGTTTAGTGTATATTCTTCTGGGGTTGTTGTTGCCCTCTTAGCAGGTTTGTTCTCTCATTCATCTATTCTCCTCTGGACAAAATGACAAGATGGAAAAAATAACCTCAAAAAAAAAGAACAAGAGGCAGTACTGACTGCCAGGGACCTAATCAATATGGACATTAGTAAGATGTCAGAACTAGAGTTCAGAATGATGATTATAAAGATACTAGCTGGGTTTGAAAAAAGCATGGAAGATATCAGAGAAACCCTGTCTGGAGAAATAAAAGAACTAAAATTGAACCAAGTCAAAATCAAAAAGGCTATTAATGAGGTACAATCAAAAATGGAGGCTCTAACTGCTAGGATAAATGAGGCAGAAGAGAGAATAAGTGATACAGAAGACCAAATGATGCAGAATAAAGAAGCTGAGAAAAAGAGAGATAAACAACTACTGGAAAATCCTGAAGGCAGCTGGGGAAAAGAGGTCTGTAACCTACAATGGTAGAAACATTAGATTGGCAACAGACCTATCCACAGAGACCTGGCAGGCCAGAAAGGACCGGCATGATATATTCAGAACACTAAATGAGAAAAATATGCATCCAAGAATACTATATCCAGCTAGGCTGTCATTGAAAATAGAAGGAGAGATAAAAAGCTTCCAGGACAAACAAAAACTAAACAAATGTGCAAACACGAAACCAGCCCTACAAGAAATATTGAAAGGGGTCTTCTAAGCAAAGAGAAAGCCTAAAAGTAACATAGACCAGAAAGGAACACAGACAATATACAGTAACAGGCAATACAAAGGCACTAAATTCATATCTTTCAGTAGTTACCCTGAAGGTAAATGGGCTAAATGCCCCAATCAAAAGACACAGGTATCAGATTGGATAAAAAAAACAAGACCCATCGATATGCTGTCTGCAAGAGACTCATTTCAGAACCAAAACACCCCCAGATTGAAAGTGAGGGGGTGGAAAACCATTTACCATGCTAATGGACACCAAAAGAAAGCTGGGGTGGCAATCCTTATATCAGACAAATTAGATTTTAAACCAAAGACTATAATAAGAGATGAGGAAGGACACTATATCATGCTTAAAGGGTCTATCCAACAAGAAGATCTAACAATTGTAAATATCTATGCCCCGAACATGGGAGCAGCCAATTATATAAGCCAGTTAATAACAAAAGCAAAGAAACACATTGACAACAATACAATAATAGTGGGGGACTTTAACACCCCCCTCACTGAAATGGACAGATCATCTAAGCAAAAGATCAACAAGGAAATAAAGACTTTAAATGACGCACTGGACCAAATGGACTTCACAGATATATTCAGAACATTCCATCCCAAAGCAACAGAATACACATTCTTCTTTAGTGCCCATGGAACATTCTCCAGAATGGATCACATCCTAGGTCACAGATCAGGTCACAACTGTTACCAAAAGATTGGGATCATTCCCTGCATATTTTTGGACCACAATGCTTTGAAATTAGAACTCAATCACAAGAGGAAAGTCGGAAAGAACTCAAATACATGGAAGCTAAAGAGCATCCTACTAAAGAAAAAATGGGTCAACCAGGAAATTAAAGAAGAACTAAAAAAATTCATGGAAACAAATGAAAATGAACACAACTATTCAAAATCTTTGAGATGCAGCAAAGGCGGTCCTCAGAGGAAAGTATATAGCAATACAAGCCTTTCTCAAGAAACAAGAAAGGTCTCAGATACACAACCTAACCCTACACCTAAAGGAGCTGGAGAAAGAACAGCAAATAAAGCCTAAACCCAGCAGGAGAAGAGAAATAATAAAGATCACAGCAGAAATCAATGAAATAGAAACCAAAAGAACAGTAGAACAGATCAACGAAATTAGGAGCTGATTCTCTGAAAGAATTAATAAGATTGATAAACCCCTGGCCAGATTTATCAAAAAGAAAAGAGAAAGGACCCAAATAAATAAAATCATGATGAAAGAGGAGAGATCACAACCAACACCAAAGAAATATAAACAATTATAAGAATATATTAAGAGCAACTATATGCCAGCATATTAGATGATCTGGAAGAAATGGATGCATTCCTAGAGATGTATCATCTACCAAAACTGAACCAGGAAGAAATAGAAAACTTGAACAGACCTATAACCACTAAGGAAATTGAAGCAGTAATCAAAAATCTCCCAACAAACAAAAGCCCAGGGCCAGATGGCTTCCCAGGGGAATTCTACCAAACATTTCAAGAAGAATTAAAACCTATTCTTCTGAAACTATTCCAAAAAATAGATATGGAAGGAAAACTTCCAAACTCATTTATGAGGCCACCATTACCTTGATCCCAAAACCAGACAAAGACCACATCAAAAACAAGAATTACAGACCAATATCCCTGATGAACATGGATGCAGAAATTCTCACCAAAATACTAGTCAATAGGATCCAACCGTACATTAAAAGGATTATTCACCACGACCAAGTGGGATTTATTCCTGGGCTGCAAGTTTGGTTCAACATCCACAAATCAATCAATGTGATACAATACATTAATCAAAGAAAGAACAAGAACCGTGTGATCCTCTCAATAGATGCAGAAAAAGCATTTGACAAAATACAGCATCCTTTCTTGATTAAAACTCTTCAGAGTGTAGGGATAGAGGGTACATACCTCAATATCATAAAAGCCATCTATGAAAAACCCACAGAGAATATCTTTCTCAATGGGGAAAAACTGAGAACTTTTCCCCTAAGGTCAGGAACATGGCAGAGATGTCCATTATCACCACTGTTATTCAACAGAGTATAGAAGTCCTAGCCACAGCAATCAGACAACAAAAAGAAATAAAAGGCATCCGAATTGGCAAAGAAGTCAAACTCTCACTCTTTGCAGATGATATGATACTTTATGGGGAAACCCAAAAGACTCCACCCCAAAACTGCTAGAACTCATACAGGAATTCAGTCAAGTGGCAGGATATAAAATCAATGCACAGAAATCAGTTGCATTTCTATATACCAACAAGACAGAAGAAAGAGAAATTAAGGAATTGATCCCATTTAAATTGCACCCAAAACCATAAGATACCTAGGAATAAATCTAACCAAAGAGGCAAAGAATCTGTATTCAGAAAACTATAAAATACTCATGAAAGAAATTAAGGAAGACACAAAGAAATGGAAAAACGTTCCATGCTCATGGATTGGAAGAACAAATATTGTGAACACATTCAATGCAATCCCTATCAAAATACCATCCACTTTTTTCAAAGATATGGAACAAGTAATCCTAAAATTTGTATGGAACCAGAAAAGACCCCGAATAGCCAGAGGAATGTTGAAAAAGTAAAGCAAAGCTGGCGGTATCACAGTTCCGGACTTCCAGCTCTATTACAAAGCTGTCATCATCAAGACAGTATGGTACTGGCACAAAAACAGACACATAGATCAATGGAACAAAATAGAGAGCCCAGAAGTGGACCCTAAACTCTATGGTCAACTAATCTTCGACAAAGCAGGAAAGAATGTCTAATGGAAAAAAGACAGTCTCTTCAACAAATGGTGTTGGGAAAATTGGATAGCCACATGAGAATGAAACTGGACCATTTCCTTACACCACACACACAAAAATAGACTCAAAATGGTTGAAAGACCTAAATGTGAGACAGAAGTCCATCAAAATCCTAAAGGAGAACACAGACAGCAACCTCTTCAACCCCAGCTGCACCAACTTCTTCCTAAAACTATCGCCAAAGGCAAGGGAAGCAAGGGCAAAAATGAACTATTGGGACTTCATCAAGATAAAAAGCTTTTGCACAGCAAAGGAAACAGTCAACAAAACCAAGAAACAACCGACAGAATGGGAGAAGATATTTGCAAATGATGTATCAGATAAAGGCCTAGTATCCAAAATCTATAAAGGACTTATCAAACTCAACACCCAAAGAACAAAGAATCCAATCAAGAAATGGGCAGAAGACATGAACAGACATTTTTCCAAAGAAGACATCTAAACGGCCAACAGACACATGAAAAAGTGTTCAATATCGCTCGGCATCAGGGAAATCCAAATCAAAACCTCAATGAGATATTGCCTCACACCAGTCAGAATGGCTAAAATTAACAAGTCAGGAAACCACAGATGTTGGCAGGGATGCAGAGAAAGGAGAACCCTCCTACACTGTTGGTGGGAATGCAAGCTGGTGCAGCCACTCTGGAAAACAGTATGGAGGTTCCTCAAAAATTTGAAAATAGAGCTACCATATGACCCAGCAATTGTACTTCTGGATATTTACTCCAAAGATACAAATGTAGTGATCCGAAGGGGTATGTGCACCCCAATGTTTACAGCAGCAATGTCCACAATAGCCAAACTATGGAAAGAGCCAAGATGTCCATTGACAGTTGAATGGATAAAGAAGATGTCATATATATATATATATACACACACACACACACACACAATCGAATATTATGCAGCCATCAAAAGCATTGAAATCTTGCCATTTCCAACCACGTGGATGGAACTGGAGGGTATTATGCTGAGTGAAATAAGTCAATCAAAGAAAAACATGTATCATATGATCTCACTGATATGAGGAATTCTTAATCTCAGGAAACAAACTGAGGGTTGCTGGAGTGGTGGGGGATGGGAGGGATGGGGTGGCTGTGTGATAGACATTGGGGAGTGTATGTGCTATGGTGAGCGTTGTGAATTGTGTAAGACTGTTGAATCACGGACTTGTACCTCTGAAACTAATAATACATTATATGTTAAAAAAAAGAAGATAGTAGGAAGGATAAAATGAAGGGGGGGGAAATCGGAGGGGGAGAGGAACCATGAGAGACTATGGACTCTGAGAAACAAACTGAGGGTTCTAGAGGGGAGGGGGGTTGGGGGGATGGGTTAGCCTGGTGATGGGCATTAAAGAGGGCACGTATTGAATGGAGCACTGTGTGTTACATGCCAATAATGAATCATGGAATACTACATCAAAAACTAATGATGTAGTGTATGGTGATTTACATAGCATAATAAAATTAAAAAAAAAGATACAAAAGAAATTATAGTTTTAAAAAAAAGAAAATATAGATGTTATAGGTTAAACCTATTTGGTGATAAGAAATTTTTTGTAAATCAGTTCTTTGTCCTAATCTTCTTAGCCAATAAATAAGATATGTGGAATTCCAAAATAGTTGTCTCATTTCAAATGTCATGTTCTTTCACCTCTTATAGTTTATGAAGAAGTTTTTATTTGAACTGATTTTGAAAGAAGAGTGAAAATTAAATATGGAGAATAGGAAGAAGAAAGGGAATTTTCAGGAAGGGCATGAGTGAAGCTGAAGTCAGGAAGTTTGAGGGATGATGTGTATAATAATGGGTGTTTTTCTCTAGTTGTATATAAGATACGTGAAGAGAAGTAGAATGATAGATCTTTGAAAAATTTATTTGTGCCCAGATCACAAGTACCTTTGAACTCTGGAATGAAGACTATACTTCATTCCAGAGGTAACTGGAAGTTCTTTTAATTTTTAATTAGATAAAAATAAATATGTGGAACTCTACTTAAGGAGTACTATGTTAAAAATGGAGGTAATTATCTCTGAAAGAGAGATAATTAGAACATGAACTAGAGTGAGAGGAAGACAGTGGTGTGAACAAATGAAAAAGGAATTCAAAGGCAGGGATAGTCTCACCTGGGGAAAAGGCCTATTACTGGAACTTTGTCAGATATTAAAAATGAAAATTGAGAATTAATGAACAAATTGTTTGATAAATTGTTTAATTCTTATTAGTAGGAATAAAGAAATCTTTAAAAAGTTAAAAAAATTAAGAAACCTATAAGATAAAAAATCATTGAAAAATGAATGATTATGTCAGGAATCAAAACAAATATAAAGAGGTATCAAAAAGAGGGTATCAAATAGCTGAGGTCCTTAAAAGAAAATAATTAAAATGACTTTTTTAAAAAACATACATTCTGCTTATAAGAGTCATTTGTTGGATAAAATAACACTGAATAAGTATTTGGAAAGGATATTGAGGGAATTGTCAAAAATTATAAAACACATAAAAACAAAGCAAGATAAAAAATATTAAGATTATAAGGCATAAAATCTTCTCAAAATATAAATGTAAAAGTTGTGAGAATTTCAAATAAAATTTTCCAAAGATACACATTAACAGGTAATGTCCACTTATATTCTCAATTTTTGAATATTGTGTTAACTATGAACACAAAACAGTGACAGAATACTTCCTCAAAAAACTGATTTTTAACCAGTCAACTAATACTTAATCTAAGAATAAAGAGGACAGCTGCAAAATTAACACTAATTTAACTAAAATATTTGAACAGTGTAGATGATCAAGATAGGCAAATCAGAAAATTTCTATTATTTTTCCCATCAAGTCATTTATATCAACATAGTGTTATGAACTGAATTCTTAACTTGGGATCAGGAAATCTGACTGTTATCTCAGCTCTGGCTTTAATTCTCTAGTTATAATAATCATGCCAATTTCTCGGCAGTTTCTTTCTTTCTTTGTAAAACTGGGAGAAACTGAAGTAAGAGGGTTAAATATCAACATAATACCTTAAGTAAAAAACGTTAAATCTACCTTAAAATTTTTCCAACTAATTATCAAATTTGAAGAGGGTACTTACAGATGTGAAATTTAGAAAGCATTTCTTTAATTTCTCAAATAAAAATGCATATCCTATTATCTTCGAAGGAAGATTTTTCCCATAATCGGCAATGATATCCCAAAATGATCATTTGATTTATTTTCAAATATTTTAATATTTAGTAAGTTCATTCTGCAACTAAACCTAAGTTGGCCATGACATATTATTTTTCAATAAATGTTAATGTTTGTTAGATAATGTTAGAATTTTTGCACCTGTGTTTATGATTGAGCTTCATCTTTGGTGCTTTTATCTCAATATTTTTTACTTATTTTGATATCAATGTTATAGTAGTCTCATAAAATAAGCCCAGATTGTTCACTTTTCTCTTTGAAAAATATGTATGCTATCACAATTGATTTATTCTTTGAATGTTTTTAGAATCCACTGGTATGCCATTATGAATTGTTTTTCATTTGTGGGAAGATTTTTAAACTACTGAATTAATTATTCTAATTGTTATCTACTTCAGGCTTCATATTTCTTCTTCAGTTAATTTTGGTAATGGAGTTGTTCATTTCATCTAAATTTCAAAATGCATTCAGATCAGGTTAATAATATCTTCCTATCACATTTATCTTTGCAGCATCTGGCATTATGTCCTCTTTTCATTTCTAATGGAGTTTATTTATACTATCACTATTTTCCCTTGATGAACCCTGCTAGATGTTGATCCAGTTTATTTTATTTTACACTTAAGAATAAACTTTTGCTAATATGATTCTGATTATTATATGTTTGTTTCATAATTTATTATTTTCTATACTTTTATTTTTCCTTCCTTTTACTTCCCTAATTTTTATTCATCAGTCTTCAGCTTTTTCCTTTTCATATCAAATGTGTACATTTCCTTTTAGCATTGCCTTAACTGCATCTCACAAGTATTGATACGGAGTACTTCTGCTATTTATCAGCTCTCCATATGGTCTAATTTTATTTTTTTATTACAGATTTGTATTTATTTATTTATTTATTTATTTGAGAGAGAGAGAGAGAGAGAGCAGGAGGTAGAGCAGAAGGAGAGGGACAAGCAGACTCCCTGCTGAGGGTGGAGGCTGACACAGAACTCCATCCCATGACCCAGAGATCAGGACCTGAGCCAAAATCAAGAGTCAGAGTCTTAACGGACCAGACCGAGCCACCCAGGTGCCCCTCCTTTATGATTTTAAACTGACTAAGACATACTTTCCTAGTACATTTTATTTTTTAAATTAGGTGGGATTCGCTTTTACTCTCTTTTATTAATCAGTTTAATTATATTATTGTCAGTATACATTGTCTGAAGGATATCAGTCTGGAAATTAGATTGTTTTTAATACAATCCTTTAGTGCTCTAAATTTCCCTCTGATAAATATTTTAGCTACATAGCACAAATTTTGCTTTGCTGTGTTTTCATTTTTATTCCATTCAAAATACTGTCTAAATTTTCTTTTAAATTTTCTTTGACCTATAGGTCATTGAGAAGTTTTCTAGTTTCTACATATTTGGATGTTTTTTTTTATTAGTTATCTTTCTGTTATTGATTTTTTTATACCAATTACTTTGGAAGAAAAGATTCTTTGTATAATCTGAATCTTTTAAACTTGTCTTATGACAAAGATATGGTCTATCTTGTTAAATATTTTTGTTCACTTTAAAAAGATGTGCATTCTGCTATTTTGAAGTAGATTGTTCCATAAATGTCAATTAGGCCAAGTTTGTTTGACGAGGTTGGTCAAGTCTTATATATCATTACTGATTTTCTAAATAGTTGTTATTTAAACTATTAAGAGCAGGGTGTTGAAATCTCAGATTATACTTGTGGTTTTGTTTACTTTTTCAGTTCCATAACATTTGCTTCATTTATTCTGACACTGTTATAAATTGCATATACCATTAGAATTATGTCCTCTTGTTGAATTGATCTCTGTATTAGTTGCTTATTGCTGTATAACAAATGATTCCAGAATTTAGCAGCTTAAAAAATCAAAAATTGATTATCTCATGAGTATGTGAGTCGAAAACTTGGGCACCTTTTAGCTGGATGCTTCTATTTCAAGATCTCTCATGCATTTTCAGCCAAATCTTAATATAATTATGGCGATGGTCTCATGCGAAGGCTTGACTATGGAGGGGGATCCACTTTCAAGCTTACTCACATGGTTACTGGTAGTCCATGGACCTTCACTAGATGAGACTTTCCATGGGAATAACTCATGACAGAGCTTCTGATCTCTTCATGGATGAGGGAAGTAAGAATCTGAAACATAAGCAACTATCTTTTAAAATTCTAATCACAGAAGCCACATCACATTACTCTACTATATTCTGTATTATAGAAGTAAATCAATAAATCCAGTCTACACTTAGGGGAGGTAAATGCACAAAGTCATGAATACCAGGTGTTGGAGATGATTGAAGACCATCTTTGTGGCTGCCAAACTTGGTTTTTAAATTGAAAACAACATAAGTAAATACCTTCAGGGAAGAAAATAGTTAACAACTGTCAGCTTATCTCAGAAGGTTTCTTTCCTTTCTACACTTCTAATTCATCTAGTCTTTGTGGCTTCTCCAATTTTTAATGTCTTCATTGTTTTTGTAATGTATCTATGTTTTCCAGGTTTTGTATTGAGAGAAATATCTAGCTGGATGTGAAATGTTTTATTTTAATTAATATACTCTTCATTTCTACAGTTCAATTTAGTTTCTTTTCAAAAGTTATTGTTCATTTTAAGGTCCTTTTCCCCCAATTATATTTTCAATTTCCTCGTATTTCAGAAAATATATTCTGAAAACTCTATTGATAATATCTGCTAAAAGTGTATCTCATGCTTTATTCTACCTGCAAAGAAATTCAGCTCAGAGATTAAATAGTAAACGAAAGCAGGAATCCATAAAGGCATATTAACTCTAAATTGGCTTTTCCTTAAAAACAGAATCACAATTTATATTTTAAGAACTTATACTAGAGTGTATCAATTATAAGGAATTAGAAAATATCTTTAAGAAAAGCCATGGTGTTCTAATACAGTGAATTAATTTTTATCATTACACTTAATACAATGTACTCACATTGTATCTTTTCAAATGTTTCCCCCATTTGATTACACACTCCTTAAAAATATACTGCATTTCAGATTCTTACCAGAAAAACAGTTTAAAATGAACATATATTGAATCTTACTATAGCACAAGGTCCTGGCCCACTCCCATTACCTTCACTCTACCTCTTTCTTCATCCCTTATGTTTTATTAATTGACTATCAAACACTAATTCTATGTATTCTCTGACCTCATTCCTCAAATTAATTTTCCTTCCTTATATATTCAAACTTAAAGGGCAAAATAAGTATTTCATACAGTAAATTATTGGCCTATATTTACAATAAGTTCCTTCCTTAATATTTAAAAGTTACTGTGTCAATAGAAAATTCACTAATTGGAAATATCATATTGAACATGATATATGTTGATGCATTATCAGGTTTAATTATCTTACAAATCATATGCAGTAAGTTGCATTATTCACATTTTACAGATGAGGAAATTGAGGCTTCTGGAGCCTAAATAATTTTAAGTCAATATCTGGTAAGACCTGAGGAGAGAATTCAAAACTAAGTCTGACTAACTCCAAAATCAGCATTATCAATAATTGTTAAGCTTCTCATACAGACAGACCTCTGGAATTCTACAGATAGGTCTCAGAGATTACTATGGAGGGAGAGGAGCTGAAATGTGTGGTCAGTCACTCCTCCTTATCCTCTAGTTCAAACAGCTATGTTTTTTATATAGTTATATATCGAGTTATATATATCTAATTTATATATCAAGTTATATATATCTAGTTTATCTAGTTACCTAGTTATCTATTTTTATCTAATTATATATATATAGTTTATATAGTTATATATAGTTATATATATCTAGTTTATCTAGTTATTTATATATATCTAGTTATATATTTTTATCCGTATATATATATATATATCTAGTTATATATTTTTATCCGTATATATATATATATATATATCTAGTTATATATTTTTATCTAGTTATATTTTTTCTAGCATCTATCTGTCTATCTACCTTGACAAAGACTCTCTCTTTGACCAAACTTTAGTCAGGCTCCTCTGAATCCTCTTCCCAATTAGTTCTTGACCTTTGGACTTCTTTGTTTGTCTTTGCATCACTCAATTTTAGCAAAAATTCTGCTAAGTCAATTCAGTAAGTGTTCTCCCACCCTCAATATCTCATCTTTGACATCTAATGAAATTCCTCATATCCCATGCTTGGTATCTGATCACTCTGATCTGCCTTCAGCAAAAATCCTGTCAAGTCAGTTTAGCCAAAATCCCTTTTACCCCTCAAAATTTCCTCTTAGTAATTTTCCATCCATTGACCCCCACCCTGCTCCCTGGCTATAAATCTCCATTTGTCCATGATACATTTAGAATTGAGGCCAGTTCTACACTGATGTCTCTTGTCCCCTGCTGCAGAAGTTCTTGTATAAAACCTGTTCCTACCAGTTTACCTATTGTCAGGCTCTGGCTTTCTGTAACGGTCTCCACTTGAGAAGTCATAGGAGGAAAGCATCATAATAGCTAAGACTTTTAATCTATTGTTTATTACACATGGAATATTTCTTAATATGGGGGATTCTTCAAAATAATTGTCTTGTATATTAGTTGCCTGTTATGCCTGTAGCATTTGATTATTGACTCGAGACAGTAGTCTTGGATTTTTTATAACATTATAGTAAGTAATTGAAATTCAAAAAGTGATGTGCTTTCCATGTGGAAAATGCTTGTGAGATAGTCCTATAGGGAATAAGGGCAGGCAATCAGGTGTGAGAAGCATTCCATTTGCAAATCAGGCTTAGCCATTGGCGTTGTTAACATAACAGATATCAGAGCTTTGAACATCTGCTTGTTAAATGGTAGCCTTTATTACTGATTCCCTTGGAAAATACCTTTTACAAGTGACTGCTACTTTTATGGCTTTGCTATTATGTGGTAAACATATTACTAAGAACTATATAAGCCATTAAGAACTGTAACATAATATTGCTGAATTACTATTGAGCATTTTACTTTAATTTGAAGATAATTTGCTTTCTATTTTATATTACATTTTACTCTTAAGATCATCACTTACAAACATTTTATGAACTACCTAAATTGAAACATCATAACTTATGTATAGGCTTTTTATTTAAGATTATAATTAATTTGATGTAGTTCTATGTTAGCCCAGAAAGTTAACGTAAGACTCATTGCCTATTGATGAATTCTTTGTATTATGTACATCTTTAGTCAGTGATGAATATTCTATAATGGAAAATTTAAGGGAGGAGTATAAGCTATAAATTTTGTCAGATTTTGTTCAGGGACCTAACTCTCAGACTTATTTATATGTGCTATATGAGTGTCATAAATTGGTAAGTTGGTCAAACTGTACAACTTGTTGAAGAGGTTTCAAAATGGCAGACTCCCACTCAAGAGAACAAAATAGCACATACACCACTGAAAAATTACTTGTTTTCTCTCTCAACCAACCCACACCAGGTAAGCAAATAATTCTTAAATATTCCTCACATTGGAGACTGTCAATGGCTCTAAAATATTTTTGTCATCTCTGTTTACACTAATATAGCTTAAGTCACTTCATCATGCTCTGAACTGGCACAGAGACAAGTTAAAAAAATCAGATTTCTTTAGCTAGGATGATACTCATTGGACTTTAGGTTGTAAAATAGTAACTCAAGACTAACATAGTGAATATTCTCATTTAAAGTCTGATTTGGAGGATAAACCAGAGATTCAAAGTGTCTTAATATGGCTGGTAGTTATCCAACAATGATAACCAAATTTCTGATCCCTAACACTATGAGACCAACAAAGATTTAATAGAGTAAAAATAATCTGTTTTCTGGTTTATTATAAGGTTTCAATTCCTTTGGAAATTAAATGGAATTCCACCAGGCCTACATTGCTTTTGACAAATATTATTTTAGCCATTATACATGTTATCTCATTTAATAAATTGGGTGGTACCTATTCATAGCTCTATTTTGTAGATTAATAAAATGTATCTCATGACTTGAAATATTTACCTCATAGACCCTGCACACCAAAAACAAGCAAACTCCAAAGGGCTTCATGAAACACAAAATTAACTGTACTGTTTTGGATCACGGAAGTTCCTAGCTATCTCATTGTTTCTCTTTTCCTCCTGAATTTTCATGGTAAATGGAAGCATGGTACAATGGTTAAACTGGAGCTTTAGAATCAGATTATATGGGTTTCAAACCTTGCCTTTCTACATACTAGAAGTGTAACTCTAATACAGTGATTAATTATCCGATGCCTACATTTCTATATCTGTGAAATGGAAGAAACAATTCCTATCAAGTAATGCTAGTTGTAAGGATTCAATAAATTCATAGAATTCACACAGGTAAAGCACTTAGATCCATATAAATTAAAATTGGAGGTAATAGAAAACCTGATTGATTTATTTTGCTCAATAATTAGTCAGAGGTGGACAACAATGCTATCAAAGAACCATTCTCCTTTTAACTTTTTTTGCTCTACCATTCTTTGCATGTGACTTCTGTTATTATTATTGTAAGAGGAACACTGCCCATGGATATGCATGTCTTCATATCTTGCTTTATACACTGAAAGAAGAGAAGAAGCCAAGCAACAAAAGGAAATCTAGAAAGGACTGAAGTTTATATTTCATCAGTAAGAACAAATGTAAGTGTGTGGCTTAGCTGCAGAGAGGCTGGGTAATAAATATTTTAGATTTATAGCTTCTATGAGAAAGACAAATGAGTAAGTGGTGTTCAGACTTAGTGTCGATTAAGTCAATCAACAAAATATGCTACAGGTATAAAATAAGAATGCAATAAATGCTAGCAAATCCCTGCACGTCTCCTTGCATTATTACTAAGCTTACTTGTCAGTACTTAACCCAGAGACTATTTGAATTTTTTATTCAGTTATCAGCTCAGTCTTTCCTAATCCCAATCTAAATGTCTAAGAGAGCAATGTGATGATTCTATGATGGTCAAACTTCTATTTTAAAGTCGGTCTCTTCAGCCAAGTTTGTAGAATATGGTTCAAAAGCTTGTTGCTAAGCTAGCTGTTATATGCTGGTTTGGTGGTGTTGGTAGTAACAGAGTGGGATACTGGTAATATATGGTGTGCGTTATACATATAAAATTGATAGTAATTTCTAAGATATCTGAGAACAAATGAAATCTAGTTTACCATGCTTGGTATAGCACAAAAGGATCAGATAATAGGGCCATTAGAGGGACGACTGGCTGGCTCAGTCGGTAGAATATGCAACCCCTTGCGAGTTCAAGCCCCACACTGGGCATAGAGCTTACTTTAAAAAGGGAGGAGGGCTATTAGAATGTTGATATTATTATTTCTGCAATATGGCCATAAAGCATTTTCCCAGACTTTAATAGATTATATGTTACTTACATGTGCCAAAGAATATTAGTACAAGTTTATTGCTCTTGCAAAAAAGTAGTTCCTTGAAATGTAACTTATAGATTTAACCTGTGGAAAATATTTTATGTTAGTTAGATGCTTAACTAAAATCTATGCACTCTCAACAATAAATAATTCATATATCTAAAAAGGCATTATTAGGAGCACCAGGATGGCTCAGTCCGTTAAGCATCTGCCTTCGGCTCAGGTCATGATCTCAGAGTCCTGGGATAGAGCCCGGCATCCGGCTCCCTGCTCAGCGGGAAACGTGCTCCTCCCTCTCCATCTCCCTTTTTGCTGTCTCTTTCTCAAATAAATAAATAAAATCTTTTTTTTTAAATGTTTTATTTATTTATTCATGAGAGTCAGAGAGAGAGAGAGAGAGAGAGGCAGAGGCAGAGGGAGAAGCAGGCTCCCCGATGTGGGACTCGATCCCAGGATCCTGGGATCATGACCTGAGCCGAAGGCAGATGCTTAACCATCTGAGCCACCCAGGCGCCCCTAAATAAATAAAATCTTAAGAAAAAAAATAAAAAGGCATTATTAGTAATTAGTGGTATTGGAAGAATCTGACATATTTTAAAATCTAGTCTAATATACAGAGGGTAATTTTCACTTTATTTCATTAGCTTTATAATCATGAAAGAATCAATATTACTCTCATAATTGATATATATAATTTTCTTAAATGCTTAATAAAACAGAATGTTTGCTAATCTTTATCAAGTATTTCTAATATTCCCGTTGTTCTTTCCAATGATATCGCTAGAAAAAAACATCTGGCATATTACAAATACTCAATAAATATTAGTAACCTCGTGTTTTAATAACTAAGAAAATGACATATATTGGGTATGAAAGTGATAATATATATCATATGTATTTATATACATATATGCATATATATAATGTATATATTTAATCCTCCTAACAGCTGTATGGTTACATAAAATTATTACACCCATTTTAAATCTATAATTCATCCAAGGTAACACATCTAGAAAGTGATGGATCCAATTTTAAAACCAGAGGGTCTACTGTCATAGCTACCCTTTAAAATGCTATGCTTTATGGGCTGCTATAATCTATAGATATTTTTCTTTTAAATGTAAATGTTTGCATATAGAATAAGCTCTAAATCTTGTCCATTTCTAATATTTTATTGCAAGCCTTTTGAGAAGGCAATACTGTTAAATCCATGCTTCATGATGTTTAACCAAAATATTTGCTCCATAGCTTCTCTTGTTAATTGTTTTTCTCTAATTTGTAGTGACCATGTAAAAGAAAATACAACTTAGATAATATGAATAAAAGTAGAAATATTTATCTCTAAAAGGATGTATAATGAAAGAAACTTTTAGAAGTCTACTCATTTGTTTCCATTTCTACTATAGACAAAAATTATGAGATGAAAATAATGTTTTGGGATATTTCAATGTAATAATGATTAATAGCAGATTTTGCATATAGATGCATGTTAGTGTGTTGGTAGGGGGAGGAGCATATGAGGGGTTTGTGGTTTATTATATAACAACATATTTATTAAAGATACAGGGGAAGAATAAAAATTAATTAATATTTTTAATGGGAAGCCAGAGAGACAGTCATTGATGATGTGAACTAATGGCTAAGCTGGAGAAACAGGCAGAGCTGTAGTTCATAGGAATTGTGACTGAATCTAGTTATTAAATCCCCAATATCCATTACCATATGCTTTCTTACCAACAGAAACTCAATTTCTTTTGAGGTTTAATTATACTCAGAAACATAGCATATGAATATTGAACAAAACCAAGGTTCTGTTAAGAGAAAGGATAGGGTATTTATTGAATGGTTAATAATTTCTGTCTCTGTAAGCCTACACTAGAATTAAAACTAAATAATGTAAAACACAGTAGTCTGTGCATCTGTAAGGTACTGAAGAAGGGTGAAAAGAACTTTGAATTGGTTTCTATGATAATATTATTGATGACAATATTAGTATGTCAAGCAACTGGGGGTTTTGTGGTGGAGAAAAAAGAGAAACAGGTGTAAGACAGCTGAGGTTATGTAATAACCTTGTAGGACTGAATTTGAATGGGAAATACAGGTACAGGGTGTACTTGAACCCATCATGGTCCTGTCTTAGCCTAATAGATAAGACAGGTAGCCTATCTCTGTTCACTGAAAAAGCCTAGAAATAAACACCACTCAATAGTAATAAACATCCTTAGCCTTCAGATCATGGTATCTAAATATCATTTCCACAAAAGGAAACCAGAGATTCAACAAGAAATACCTGATTCTAAGTCTACAGCAGCAAATACACAAGATGACCCTGGGGTGATTCGTCAGACAAGACATCAGGCAAGCTACAAAAGACCACTGAAGATGTTTCAAAAAGACTTAGTAGCTACCTGAAGAGCCTCCCATTGGCTAGGGTAGGTACAATTTTACAATTTTAAAGTCAAATAGGAGGAACCCAGAGGATATTTAGGACAGTGAAAATACTGTGTATGATAGTATAGTGGTGAATACATGTCATTATACATTTGTCCAAATGTCTACAACGTATAACACCAAGAGTGAGCTCTACTGTAAACTAGGGGCTCTAGATGATAATGTCCTGTCAACATAGATTCATCAATTGTAGCATATGTACTACTATTGTGGTGATGTTGATAATGGGAGTGGCTATGAATGTTTAGTGGCTAAGGGTATATGGGGAATATCTGTACCTTCCTCTTAATTTTGCTATGAACCTAAAACTACTCATAAAAAAAAAAAAACTTTTAAAAAAAGTAGTAACTTCAGGGGAATAAAACAATTTAAATCTATGAGCCAATAACATACTAAACATAGGGTAAAAGAAACCAAAAACCCATTGGTCATTTTCAGGGAACTCTATGTTGGAGGTTGGAAACCATGACCCCTGGATCTAAACTGTCCCAAACGCTAATTTTGTAAATAAAATTTTATTGAAACACACTACACCCATTTGTTTACATATTGTCTAGGGCTACACTCTCTTTATAACAGTAGAATTGAGTAATTGTGACAGAAAACATACAGATTGAAAAACCTAAAATATTTACTATCTGGCCCTTTGCAAGCTAAGTTTTCTGATCCTTTTTCTAAGTAGTCAAGTCATTATTCTGAAAACTAATAAATAAATGGAAAGAATTGAGTATTTATCTTGTTTTTCTTTTATAAATAGTAACTCAAACTTACCAAATATTGATGAGGGGATATAGTTTTTATAGATGTATTCTAGCTTACAAATAAAAATGGATAAAATCAGAATGTCACCATTTTTTTACTTCTGAAATAATGAGTCAAGTGATGTAATGATCATCAGGGCTAACACTATAGAAAAAGAGGCAAGACATTTGCACTTTTTAATAGAATTTAAAGTATCATCTATGCTGTAGTCTTACAAAAAAAAATAAACCCTAAATCTGATCAACTCTAAATATAACTATCAATTTACAAAAAAAGTCTGTTAGAAAAGGAACATCTGAAACCACACCAAGTGGACTCAGTCAGTGATATCGAGAGTATGGAAAACTCTCTAGGAAAAACCAACTAGGATGTAACATGGGGTGGGAACATGAAACTGATTCTGTTAAAAAAATAATTTTTGTTGTTGTTGTTTTGGAGACACATGCTAAAATATGTGTGGATAAAATAAAATGATGTCTGGAATTTGCTTCAAAATGACTCAGGGAAGAGATAAAGAGGAAAGAGGTATTGATAAAGCAACACTGATGCTTGTTGAAGTGGGGTAATTACATTTATTTGAAGATTTTTTTATATTATTTTCTCCATTTGAAGTTTTCTACAATTAAAAGTTTAAAAAAAAAGGAGAATAAGAAGAAATTAAGTCAAGCTGGGGACCTTATAGAAAGGAACTTTTTGAAGAACCTTTGGTCAACATTTTGTATGAGGTCTCTGTAGAACATAGAATTTTACTTTGGACTGAGGGTTGGCTCAATAACAAAAGGAAAAACTGGCCAACGTGCCTGTGAGGGGGTGAAAAAACTTATTTACAAATGTAACATAGCCAAGTTATATTCAGTATCAATTCCAAATATCTGTCATTTACCCTACCCATCTGTTTACTTTTTACATCCAATATTCTTCACATTAGAATAAGGCAGAATTTCTATTCTAAAAAGTGGTTGGTACATGATTATAAAGTGACTCAGTATGGATGACTTAGAGTATCCTATAGAAATGGGGGCCTGGATTAATTAGCAATTGCATTAACTGATACTAACACAAGGCCAAAATATCATTGCCTTAAATAATACAAAGATTTATTTTTCTCTCGTGAAATTCAAAGGTAGACAGGCTAAAGATCGTATGGCAGTCCGTCATTATTACTAATGTCCCAAACTCCTTGATCTTCCTGATCCAACCATCAAGTCCACACACGGCAGTAAGAAGGAGGAATATTTACCAGCAGAAATATTTCCCAGCTTATCAGCCCAAGGTTTATGAAATTTTCTTGAGGTCCCAGGCAATCTTTTCTATTTCCATTGCTTCGGCCACCCTAATCTCCAAACAACTGAAAAAAGTGTGTGTGTGTGTGGGGGGGGGGGTGTGGGTAGATTATTAGCTCTGAATATTCCACTTGGACAAATATAGAATTTACCTTATTGAAAAAGAAGAGAAAGGATATTGAGTAGGCTCTAGACTCTGAGCCACGGGACTCCAGACCACACTCTGATGTGAGACATCCCCAATTCTTTTGGTTGCTGCCAGCAAACACTACCTAAAATAAAAGAATATAGAACTTCCTACTTGCATATATTTTTGAGATCAATATAGATACAAGCTATGGGAGACAGAGTTGGTGGTTTTGGAAGTGTAAAGTTACAGAATCCTCTGAAATATTTTAATGATACCAGGATATGGGAAAAATCATTTTTATTCTAAAGAATATTAATCTGACTTGGCATCTGAGTCTCTCTTGGATGGATTTGACCCCATCATAATGCCTTTTTCAGGAAAAAATCACCCATGACTTGGAAATCTATGAAAAAAAAGTTAGTGGATAGCATGTCAGTAGAATGTTGGCAGTGTCTAATGGGCCCTCGGGGAATTAGCTGATCCTCCAGGGCTGTACACTTTTGAATGTCTTTGCACGACCATGCTATTTAATGATTTTGAAGAGACAGACTTCAAGTTGTAGAAAACGGATTACAATGCAAATGCTACCTGTCCACAGCACAGCAAATGATTCTTGTTCTTGGCAATGCCAGTGCAATTTGTCTGGTAGAGAATATAAACTCCTATAACTCAAATTCTCACTGGAACTGCTTTTGACATCGGACTGAGTTCCTCATTAATTAATGAGTGAAACAAGACCTTTGACAAGTTGTCATTTTATGCTTGAATAACACTTAGGATTTTACCTTTTTGAAAATCAGTCTTGAGCAATTTTGGAGATCCCACTGAGATGTTCAAATGGATTCACTTAATAGATACCGGTCAGGTATGTTGCTGGAGAAGAGCAACCAATGAACTGTGTGAGCCTATCTTCTCTTGGTTCCCCAGTGAAGCCCGAGTGGCAAAAGAACTTCAACTGTAATGGTTCTGTGTTTCTCTAGTACTTCCCCCCTTTCTATGAAATTTTGTAAATAAGTACAGAATATTTTTCAAATTATTTTCCACGCTTGAACATTTTGAATATTTTACAGTGAAGATATTTCTGTTTTTCTTTTTCCCCAGGAAGCACATTTGAAAACTGTGAAAAAGTACAAAGTTGACATTTAAAACTGGTTCCATTTACATAACATTTTTGGAGGGACTAGAAACAAACTTCAAAGGAGAAATTTAAATCCTTTTTGTATATCACAATATCCAAAAGGATAACCCAACATATCATTAGTTTATCTCTCTCTTTCCTCTTTTTTTTTTTTTTTTAAAGATTTTATTTATTTATTTGAGAGAGAGAATGAGATAGAGAGAGCATGAGAGGGGGGAGGGTCAGAGGGAGAAGCAGACTCCCTGCTGAGCAGGGAGCCCGATGCGGGACTTGATCCCGGGACTCCAGGATCATGACCTGAGCCGAAGGCAGTCGCTTAACCAACTGAGCCACCCAGGCGCCCAACTCTCTCTCTTTCCTCTTAAGGCATGTTACTTTTGTTAGCAACTGGAGGAAATATTTCTTGTACCAGGTACCAAAAAATGCTGAGGACACTATTTTGCAGAGTTTATTTTCAGTTACACATTCTGGCTGCATTATATGTGTGGAAATAGAGTTGCGGGGTGGTCTAAAGAATTTAATTTTTCTATTTGTGGCTGCATGTTTCAGACTAGTAAAAGTCTGATGTGAACCAGTGATTTTAAAAGAAAAAAAAAACTTTAAGAAAACAAACTGCAATGAAACCTTTAACAGTAGCCAACTTCTGAATATTTCATTTACACTCACTTGAACATCTTAAGCCACATTATCATAAGTAATTCATAGACCTTTTCTAAAATATGAAGGAGTTATAAAGCAACTTTTCACATTTGAACAAAAGAAAATAAAATGTATTCTTAAAAGTAGCATGCTTTATTTTACCAATGACTTCTTTACAAACAGTAAATAAGATTACATATAACTTAGGGCACTGTAATAATTTTCTGTTTTTGTCTTCCCAAAGAAGAAACTTGTGCCATAGTTGATAATTATAACATGTCTTTTTTCTCTCATATTTGAGTTATCCACATTATATTTCTAGCTTATTTACCTAGTGTGAGAACAGAGTTAAGGTACATAGGATGTGCAGGATATGCTCTGTGTACCTCTCCAGATCTATTTTCCACTGTTCCCCACTGTCCTCTCTATTTAGGGGCTGATCTGTGGACCAAAAAAGGGGCTTCCTTGACCTCCCTGACATTTCCAGGTGGGTTTAGCCCAGCAGAAGACTAAAGTCGCAGAGTGATGTTGGGCATTTATTCCTCTAGCTCCCATCATGCACAGGCAGCTGTGTTCATCAAAAAGGGTTGTTTCATTTTAATTGGGCTTTTCTGTAGGAATCTGTCTTTTGAAGTAGGGTGACCACTCTGCTTTTATCATTTTCACCTGGAGTGGCAACTGCTCTGCTGTTTTAGCACCATGGGTATGAAATATCCTTTGTGGTTTCTTTATGCCCTGTTTATACCTTTGTATGTGGTTTATTTATTAAATGATTCTCAAAATATTTATATTTCAGTGTGACATCTATTTCCTGCCAAACTTGATAAAGAAACAAAAAAAAGGCATCTCTATTAACAGCTTAAATATCTGGAGGTAAGGTTTATTCATCCAATTCTAGTGAGAACTTGTGAAGTAACTAAGTTCTTAAAGATGAGGCAAGGATGTAGGGCTAGAAGGTAGAAAAGCAAAATAGTATCCAGTACATACTTACGAAAACTTGAAGCAAGGTTGGTAAACAAAGAAACAAATAAATAAAATAATATACATACTCAGAAGTGTTCCTATTTCATTCCCATTATGGCATTATTCTCTAACCATGCTTTTACTTTATCTTGCTCAAAAGGGAAACAAAAGATAAGAGGATTTAAAATAAGAACATTATAAATAAAGGAAATTTTTCAAAATAGTTTGTTCCTACTGATAGGTAAATGAGTAGGATTGTAAGTAAGTGAAACATTAAAATATTTATTTATAAGTTTAGGAAAAAAGGAAGTTTCTTTATAGATTCTGAGAATTAAAAGATTTGACATTCATTTTTGATTTAGAAAAATAAATTCAAAAAATAAAATATTCAATTTTAAAGGATGATAGAAACTCAGTATGATTAAAAACTATTCTTACTAGGACTAATATTGTACTGAATAGTAAAACATTTGTAACATTTTTTCTACAGTCAGAAACAAGAAATAATACTTATTTCTTCTATTATTTGACATTGTACTAATATATGTACTAAGGAATTAATACTATTATTACTAATTATCAGAGATACTAAGATTAGCCTACCAATTAGACATGGAAAAGAAATAAGAACATGAAAACTAAAAATGAGGAGATAACACTACTTACAGATTACATGACTATAAATTGAAAAAAGGCAAGAAAACCAGCTAAAAATCCTTAAAATATACAGTGATTTGGGATACAGTGGAATAGAATATTAACTCAGAAATCAATAGTAGTCAAACATAAACCCTATAGAAAATACAATGGAAAAGGACTCAATAAAGATAAAATTCCTAGGAATATGTAATGAGAAATATGTAGAGCCATATTAAAACTCTAAAACTATCTTGAAGGTGCATAAAAAATGAAACAAATGCAAATAATAGGAAAAATCAACAACCTTCCATAAACAGGTTAATAAATGTAGGATGATCCCAGTTAGTATACTATTTGTTAACTATATAAATTAATACCAAATTCATATGAAATTTTTTTTTAATTAAAATTCTGGAAAAGAAAAGCAATAAGAGGACCTTTTCCTAATACACTTAACACAGCACATAAGCTTAAGTTGTGAAAACTTTGTAGAGACAGGTCAATGCAATAGAATAAAAAAATTCAGACAATGACTCTAATACAAGATTTTAAGTAAATCTGATGTGGACTGATGTACATTCAACAAATATATTTGAAACAACTGTGTTGAGGTGTGGGGGGAGAAATAAGCTGGGTTCACACTTGCACAAAGATCAATTCCAAACATGGTAATGATTTAAACATAAATCATAAAGTAGGGGTGCCTGGGCAGCTTAGTCGTTAAGCGTCTTCCTTTGGCTCAGGTCATGACCTGGGGGTCCTGGGATCGAGCCCCGCATGAAGCCCCGCATTGGGCTCCCTGCTTGGCGGGAAGCCTGCTTCTCCCTCTCCCACTCCCCTTGCTTGTGTTCCCTCTCTCACTGTGTCTCTCTATTTCTGTCAAATAAATAAATAAAATCTTTAAAAAAAAAAGAAATCATTAAGTAAGAGAGGAAAGGTGAGAGATTTTTTTCATAAACTCAGAGATTGAAAGGGTTTTCTACATTTGACACAAATACTCAGAAACCATGAAAAAGATTGATAAATTTAATGATGTGTTCATCAAAAGCTACTATATGACAGAAGAAAAAAAAAAAACAGTGAAAAGACAAAGACCAACTGGGAAAATAATATGACTAATATCACATTCAATCACTCCAAAATTTATAAAGAAAACTTACATGGAGGTAAGAAAACCAATAAAATAGCATAGACAAAACTAAGAGGCCAGTCACAGAAAAGGAAATGTGCCCTTAAGCAAAGGAAAAGGTGCAAAATCTCATTTGTAAGAGAAATAAAAACTGAAATTATAGTACTATTCCATTTTAATCCTTATCAGACTGACAAAAACCTAAAAGCTTAATAATCCACAGTATAGTAAAATTATATACAGAGCCAATAGACTGCCTTCTTGCAAGATGTTGACTCATATTGTAGTCTATGTGAGTGGCTATTTACTATGTAACAGGAAGGTCTTTGAGGACTGGTGTGGTTGAAGGAGTGGGGATCGCATTCTCATACATTATTATGGAAGTGTAAAGTGGTGCAACAACTATAGAAGGCAACTTTACAGTTTCCATAAAAATGTAATATGCATGCATCTTTGTACCAGTAATTCTTCAGGAGTCCCTTGTTCATATACACTAGAGAATATGCAAAATAGCTTATGTGCAAGTTTTTTATTGTAGCATTATCTCTAATAGCAAAAGGTTAATGTTAGTTAAGTAACATATCAGATTTCCTACAAGGAGATACTAATCAGCCACAAATAAAGAGAGTAGAAAATTCTCTTTCCTGATAGGAAAAGATGTCCCAATATATTATTAAGTGAGAAAAAAGCAGAAAAATGAGTGTAGTATGCTACCATGTGTGTACAATGGAGGGGGAAAGAGAATATATAATCTGTACTGGCTCATACGTAGGTAGACACAGCAGAGACAATCACTGCCAGAGAGGAAAAGGTAAATAATACTGGCTGACCTGTTGGGTGGAGGTGCTAACAAAGCAGATTGGGATCAAGGTGGGAAAGGTGTCTTAGTCAATTTGGGTTGTTATAACAAAATATCACGGAAGGGTGGCTTAAAAAACAACCACTTATTTCTCACAGTACTGGACAGCTCTGGTTTCTTTTTCCTCTTATAAGGGCACCGATCCCGTGACGGGCCCTCTACCTCCATTACCTCATCTAAACCCAATCATCTTCCAAAGGCTCCACTCAAAACACCACCATATTGAGGATTAGGACCTCAACATATGAAATCTGGGGGACAGAAACTTTTTCAGTCCATAGTGGAAGGGAACTTTTCACTGCCCCCCCTTTAATAGTTTTAATGTTTGAAATTTGTGAATGTTTATTACCTATTCAAAACTGTAACATACATTCTCCAAAAGCAATAGAGGTAAGTGGTATCACATCAAGAATCAAAACCTGAATGAATAGATGACAGAGAAGAGAAGCAAGAAGTTAAAGACCGATCAATGATGTACCCCATTCCTTTGTAAACTAATGTTCCTGTTGAACTTGCTAGCTGCTTTTAGCCACCATTCAAAAGGATTAGATTTTGTTTGTGAATAGACATTTTCTCCTTCAAATCTTCATATTTTGCAGAAAAACTGGGATTTTTTTTAATTAAGAATTTAAATTGTCCCAAGATTTGTATTTAAATGATTCCATAAATTATGAAAGATATGCAATATTGTAAAGATGCAGATATGAAGAAAATGCAAATGATGAGTGAATTATAAAAGAAAACACTCCCTCAGAAAGCATCATCCTGAAGGTAACAGGCTGTTGTGTTCTCCATGAGCTGGAAACTCCAGATGGCCAAGCATTCTGGAGAGGGTAGGTAGTGATGAAGAGTAGGAAGTGATAGAAAGTGGTATTTTGAGGGATTTGAACTGAGGGAAAGCAGTGAATCATTTGGCCCCATGGCATTCTTTCTGCATATATGAGTGTAAGTAGTTCTGTCTGCCATGAACACAAAGAAAAGAGAAAGAATATAACTAACTAATGTTAGACATGGTTAGTCACCGGGATTTTCCTCTCTTTTAAAATGTGGAATGCATTAGAATATGCATGACATATGAACTTGAAAGTTCCCAGTGGAAAAAATAAAGTTTAAGAGTAAATGATTCAAGAAAAAAATATCTGAGCTAGGAAACAAGTATGCTAAGTAAATTATTTCTGAAAAGTATTTTGGAATCCCAATCTTCTAATATCCAAGCAAGAGTGTTTAGTTTATAAACATAAAAATCTACTTAAGCCAACAAATTCTGATATGTTTGAAATAATTCTTTCCATAGTCATAGACTCTAAGATCATGGGAACTAAGACATTTGCCAGCAAAATTTCAGGAGACTTTATATAGAGAATTTTACTATGGATGTCAAACAATGTTTTGATTCAAGCTTTACTCAAAGTGAGCAGATTTTATTAAAAAATTAATTAGCCAGTTGTTCTCATTTTGTTGTCAATATCATCCTCCTTCCAACACAAAACAACAACTTCCAAAGACCTGCAGAGGATAAAGGATACATAACATCAAGAATAAATCTGTTTGCAGGTGGAGCATTTATTCTTTGTCATAACAGAATCCTTCCAAATTTGCCCTTGAGAATTCTTGCTATTTTACAATCTTCAGAAAATTCCAGTAAACAAAGAAAATCTAGGTGTTTTTTTTTTTTTTTAGACTTTTTTTTTTTCCACTGGAACCATTTCTCCATGTCTATAAATGGGAGAGGAAGCAAACCTATTTCAAATTCCATGATTCAACACAACTCTTCCCCTATGTTGTCTGTAGACTAGGAATTCTGACATGGTTGAAAAAATGTACACACCTCTGATGATCGATCTAAATTTGTCATGACTGTTACCTTTCTCACATGCCACATATAACCCTCTAACACAGCAAGAATAGAGCCCAAGAACATATGCACTGTGCCTCAGATCCTCTCAATTTCCGCCTTTGGTTATATTGCTCTTCCCCCAGTAGACACACAATTCACTCTGTTTCCTTCAGATTGCTGACCGCATGTCATAATATCGGAATTCCTTCCTGAATGATTTGTAGATAACTGGTCCTCTCTAATCATTCTCTAGTATCTTTAGACTCCTTGACTTCTAGCCTCCTCCCTTCCTTCCTCACTCCCTTCCTCCCTCCCCCACTCCCCTATCCTACTTACCTTTCTTCTGCTTTCCTACCTTCCTTCCCAGAAAATACAGAATAAAAGTGAGACAACACTAGTGGGCACCAGAACTGAAGCCCCAGGAATAAAAAGATAATTTGGAGATGTTGGGGTTTCTCTAGTCCTTTGGATTAGGGGTTTTGAGGCAATTCTACACAAATTTCAAGTTCAGTGAAGACTCCATTTGTATATAAATAGCAGTTATAAAGCACTGGACTTTTAGGTCCAGTTTTACTCCTGAGATATAAATTTGTATTTTGCCTTTCTTTTTCTTCCCAGTTGGAGTGCCCCACGTCCTGGAGCTCACCCCACTTCTCTCTGTCTCCAGCTGCTTTCTTGTTTTATCTTTTCTTTATGTCTGTGCTTTTCCCCTCTGCATTAGAAGTACCCAGAACCTGGTAGGTAGATTGAAATAAATTGCACTTTCTGATAATTAGTCTTTGATAGTGTTTCAAGTAGATGAGGTTATAGAAAATGCCTATGATTGTAAAGCCTACATGAAATATCCTCCCAGAGATTGTGAACTAGCTATTAACCTTGGCCAGACATTGTGCTTCTGGGCTTTTGGCACTCTGAGAAGAAATTATGCATGGCTTAAAAAAACATCACAACCTTTAGAAAGAACCGCTATTTTTCTGATGATAACAAGAAGAAAGACTACCTTTATTATCTGGATGATAAGTATTCTATAGAATAAAGGCATATTCTACATGGGGTTTCTGGCTTTGGTTGACATGTTACTATTCTTCTAAGCCACGAATACAAAATTAAGGTCTTTTTATTTGTTTTCAAGTCCTTTCTGGATTTCTTTTCTTTTTCTTTCTTTCTTTTTGTTTTGTTTTGTTTTGTTCTGTTTTATGGCGATATAGGTAGAAGTTAAGCTCCTGTAGATGACACTGATGGTGGGAGGGATGGGTAAGGGGCGTGAGTCTTTGGATTCCTTTATAGTACAGCAGGAGTTTACAACTACTCCTCCCACTGACAATTTATCAACCACTTACACAAATGAAGGTTTTACTTTAATAGATTAGGGCTTTGTGGTGAGCCAAGCAAAATATAGCTACAAAATACTTTAATTTTCTTTATTCAGATAAGTTTAGTAAAAAGTTGGTGTAATCATTTCAAAGAGACAGAGTGTGACCATGATTTCTTCTGCCAAAGGAAGGAATCATTTTGGGGATCACTATCTACCACATGTTCTATGTCATTTCTTAAGAAAGATATAACTTCCTGACAAAGACATAATTTTTATAGAAGCAACCTTTTCAAACACTCTAAAAGAATTATCTCTATGCCTTGCTTTGGGTAATTACACCATCTGAATAATGTATCATATTATTACCCAAATCAAATATAATATGTAAAAATACTGAACTCTTACAACAAATAAGAGAATATATAGCAGGTTAGTGTTGCTGTTTTATGTCCATTACCAGCTGTTCTAAAATAGCACCTATTAAATAATATTTTATCTTTAAGCTTTCTATGGCTGATAGTAGAAAAGATATTTTGCCACAAAAGCTATCCCATTGATTTGCTAAAAGGAAAATTCTATTTAAGCAAAAGAATGTATTTAAAGGCATAACACCTTTTTTCTGAAATCCGTCTAATGTAATGCCACTAAGTTAGGCAATATTTAGTACTGAAGATTCTATATTTAATCTGTGCCTTTATAAGCAGCTGGCTCAGCTGCGAAGCAATGTGTGATTGGGAAAAAAAGAAGAGATGTATTACAGAAGTATTATTTCGAAAAGGCTGAATGGGAATTCATTGTGAAGGAAAATATAAGGTAGGGAAAGGTCTTTGGTTAACCAGCTGCATTAAAAGATTAGCTGTATTTCTAATCTCACTGAATTCTTAGCTTTCTTTACAAGTCTGTTTGTTCTTCAGACCATATCTCATATGCCACAGTTAACTGAATTACGCTTTTTGAAAATATATCTCCCTTGCTTGATCTTTCAAGCACATTGAAGGTGCTTTGGGCAAAGCAATTATATACTTGTTCTTCTGCCTCCAGATTCTTCTTGAAGAAATGCACCAGGTTCCCCACTATCTATAAATGCCATGGTGCCTAGCAAAGTGTCACTCCGGAGATGTGGGATTAAAGATATTCTAAATTTAACTAGAGTCCATTTAAAATGTAAAATTTTATTTATGCCAATGAGCTTTGGAAATCTCGCAATGAATTCCAGATTTTTATAATAAATATTTTAAATTGTTCTTCATGGACTCCTCTTGTATAAGTTTATCTATTATTAGAAGTATGTTTAATAAGTAAGAACATACCATTTTGCATATTTTATAATGTCGAAAAGTATAATAACTCTTAATTATTAGCATTATATAGTATATCAAGTAGATATAAAATATGTCTTAGTGATTTTTTTCTAATGCACAAATCCTTTTATGTGAATTAGCTCTTTTGATAATCAAGAACCTAAAATAGGTATAAAAACAGGTATAATATATGAACAAATACAAGGTTCAGAGAACTTGTAGATGGCTTTCCAAAATTGGCTGGGGCATCTAAATAAAGAAAACAGTGCATAGAAAATAAATCTTCCATATATACCCACATGGGCCAATCAAACTGAAGACTAAAGTACACACTGTGAAGTCAATTTCAAAGAAAGAAGTGGAGGCACCATCCACCAACCTCATCAATTCTCTCAGTTTCAGGACCCCATGCAGGCTTAGTCTCACAAGCTGGGCATGGGCCCCGGGATCTAAGTGGCCATAAAGGCCATTAATGACCCTTCTTAGAAAACAAAAGGGTTCCCCTTTTAGTCACTTTTTCAAAAGTTATAATTAAGAACCTCATTAGATCCATTAGATCAGAAAGCTCCATGGAATAAGCAAGATATGCCTCACAGTATCACACTCATGGTCTATTCCCTGCTTCACATTGCTGCTGTAAAAATATTTATTTGTCCAAAGCTTGTCTAAAGCCAAGAATTGCAGGTTTGTTCATCATTCTCATTTTTTCCGCCTAATATCCATCTGGAAGAGAGTGTTAAACTGGAACTCTAGAGACCTGTTTGTTGTTTTGTAGCCTCTTTTATTAATTAGCTCTGTTATTTTGAGCAGTTTATTTATTTTCTCTCTTTTAAATCCATTTCCCTTATATATAAAATTAATGATCTGAAATTGATAAATCTCTACAATCTCTTCAATGTCTCCAAATCTTTAAGATAAGAGTATAATAAGCAAATGTCAAAATGTGAGGAAAAGTTATAGTAAATGATTCAAGCCATGGCACTAAGTAACGTCTTAATTCAGGGCTTTGCTAAAGCATCAATTTGGAGAGTAAATGTAAGCATCTAATTTTAGGGGCCTAATGTAATTTGAGCAAAACGATAGAGCCACTGATTGAACACCATTACTAAATTAGCTTGTTCTTAACTTCCAGCATAGCATTCTATTAAATTATATACTTAATAGCCATACACTTAAAAACATGTTTCTGAAAAGAATTCTCATACAATTTAGTTACATTATGTTAATCACCATACATTACATCATTAGTTTTTGATGTAGTGTTCCATGATTCATTGTTTGCGTATAATGATGTAATGTATGGTGATTATCATACAATTTAGTTACAAGCCACATTTTAAGCCATACAGCTCAACATTCCTTAACATACATAGTATGCTTTAGCCTGGCTAAACTATTACTGCTATACACATCACTCTCCTCTGGTGGTCTTTTCATCTGCCCAACCTGTCCTGTATTAGCCACACTCCCTAAAAAGACCCCTCACCGCATTAACTCAAATCTCATCCACCACAGAAGGATCACTGCAACTACGAGTGGTTTTTCTCCTTCCACCCAATCATCTTAATGACTGAATAAGAAGATGGCATATATATGTGTGTGTGCGCGTGCATATAATAAATATATATTGATATATATATTGATATATATTGATATATATAATATGTATTATATATATAATGATATATATATATCAGAGAAACAAAACAGAATGCTATACCCAATTTGAAAAAAAATTATGAAGAATATTTTTCTGTTAGTGACACTTTTCCCTGTACAATTTGTTTAAAAGATAGTTTAAGTAATTTTTTTTATTATTATGTTATGTTAATCACCATACATTATTACATCATTAGTTTTTGATGTAGTGTTCCCTGATTCATTGTTTGCGTATAACACCCAGTGCTCCATTCAATACGTGCCCTTTTTAATACCCATCACCAGGCTAACCCATCCCCCCACACCCTCCTCTCTAGAACCCTCAGTTTGTTTCTCAGAGTCCATAGTCTCTCATGGTTCGTCTCCCCTGTCCGATTTCCCCCCCTTCATTCTTCTGCTCCTGCTATCTTCTTTTTTTTTAACATATAATGTATTATATTTTAAGTCAATCTTATTTTTGCCCCAAATGTTAACTCATGTGAAATTGCTCAAATAATATATGAAAGCATGCTTTTTTTTTAGAATAAAATCAAATATGCAGGGTACAATACAAACTCACCTCTGAACCAACCCTTTGCACTCATCTCCTACCCATGCACACCCTGCTGTCGAGATGGCCCTTTGAAAGGTAATTAAAAAGACAGCTTTGAATGCTTCCTTCTGGACTATTTCCACACATTTATGGTGCATTTATCTGTGTGGGTTTTGAGTACAGAATTCTCACTTCATAGAAATGAAAAGATATAAGAACTTTATGAAAAAAAGAAAACTTTAGGAAAGATTGAAGATAAAAGGGAATACAAAACAGTTTTATACACATTAATTAATTGAGTCCTCACAACAGCCCTGGGAGGCACATATTATTATTCCCAGTAAACATAAGAGTCAAATGAAATTCAGTCTAGGAGACATCCTCAAGGCACTTATTAGCAAAATGCAGAGCTGGAATTCAACCAAATTCTATTTGATTCCAACATTTCAAACTTAGCTGTTACACGATGCTACTTCTCAGTGTCTTTTCCTTCTGGGTCATTGATTTTTTTTTTTTTTTTTGACAACAGGCAGTTTCTTCTGGATACACATGCATACACACACACACACACACATGCTATATGCATACATATATACACTTACATGTGTACACACATGCATCTGAATCTTAGTATACATAAAAAATGGAAATTATATCTTTATAGAGATAAAGATAACCATAATTACTTCTTGAGATTATCCATTAAAACAACGTCTAAGGAAAGAGTTTTCCTTTTTTTCAGAGTTTGGTTTTATTTATTTTTTTTATTATGTTATGTTAATCACCATACATTACATCATTAGTTTTTGATGTAGTGTTCCATGATTCACTGAAGAGTGTTCCTTTTAATATGTCAAAATTCAACTAGTACAAACAAATGAGATAAATACCTATCCATATTTATGAATAATTTTTGACACAATAGGTAAGTCACAATAAACTTGACTGGAGTATGTTATTGTAGGGTGAGTGTAGACAGTGCATTCAAATTCCCATTATTTCAGTATTTTGGTATTTTTAGAGTTTTGAGTATTTGATCTGAGGAGAAACTTTCAGTTTCAGTTGTTAATAAGTATATGTTAATAAGTACTTTCTTAAGGAGGCAAAAAAACAAGCTGATTTTAGCATGTTTCCAGTCACAATTGTGATCGTTCACATTCATGATCTCCCTTTGGTCAGTCTTTTCTGGCCCTGCATAGCAGACCAGCATTCAGGCCATTCCTTGGCACTTTCTTGGTGTAGAGATATTCCTCAATGAAAGGCAGAGATGGAAATTGGGTCTCTCTCACTGAACTTGAGCCTAGAGCATATCGCTAAGAAGGGAAAATCCTGTCTATTGCAGGTTTATAGTTCCAGAGTCCCTTTCACATTGTGTTCAAATCTATTAACAAACAGAAAACATCACCCTTTGATTAGCTCCTCTGTATGTTTCTCAATGAAGTAGCCATTTATCATGTGTGAGGCCTATCGGAATTGTTTCAGTAATGTTCCAGATTTTGTGAAAATAAGGTTCTCACACTACCAAGAAAAAGGACAAACAGAATATTTAAGACAGATGAGTTAATAACGCATACTTTCATTAATTTAATCAAAGATATTTCTTCCACCTAATACAAACATTAATGACTCTGACAGCAGGGGAAACAGGATAGAGAAAAAAAAAGTCAGAGGAAAATGACCTTCCAGAAAAATTTGACTATACAATATGAATTTAAAGATAATTTCAACATATCTAAAATTTACCTACACGATGTTGTCCTACATAGTTTCAAGAATTATTAGAAACTCCAAATAATTTATATTTTATAAGTAAAATTCAATGAGATACTAGAATACTTAGAAACACACTACCTATGTGATTAATTAAAACTTTGAGTTACCATCATTATTGTTTTTATTTCATAAACATTTGCTGCTGACAGAAAACAGTAAGAGTTATTTTAGCTGTAGTAATCAAAACAGTATGGTACTGGCACAAAAATAGATACATAGATCAACGGAACAGAATAGAAAGCCCGGAAATAAACCCACATTTATATGGTCAATTAATCTGTGACAAAGGAGCCAAGAATATACAACAGGGAAAAGACAGCCTCTTCAATAAACAGTTTTGGGGAAAGTGAACCACTACATGCAAAATAATGAAACTGGACCACTTTCTTACATCATACACAAAAGCTAACTCAAAATGGATTAAATACCTTAATATGAGGCCTGAAATCGTAAAAGTCCTAAAAGAAAAGATAGGCAGTAAACTCATGGACATGGGCCCTAACAATATTTTTCTGTATATGTCTCCCCAGGCAAGGGAAACAAAAGAAAAATAAACAATTGGAACTACACCAAAATAAAAAGGTTTTCAACAGCAAAGGAAACCATCAAGGGTGCCTGGGTGGCTCAGTCGTTAAGCGTCTTCCTTCGGCTCAGGTCATGATCCCAGGGTCCTGGGATCGAGCCCCGCATTGGGCTCCCTGCTCAGCTGGAAGCCTGCTTCTTCCTCTCCCTCTGCCGCTTCCACTGCTGGTGCTCTCCTGCTCTCTCGTTCTGTCAAATAAATAAATAAAATCTTCAAAGGAAACCATCAACAAAATGAAAAGACAAGCTTACTGAATGGGAGAAGATATTTGCAAATGATATATCTGATAAGAGATTAACATGCAAAATATATAAATACCTCCTACAACTCAACACCAAGAAAATCCCAAATAATCTGATTAAAAATGTGCTGTGGACCTGAATAGACATTTTTCCAAAGAAGACATACAGATGGCACCAGACACATGAAAAGAGGCTCAACATCACTAATCATCAGGGAAATGCGAATCAAAACCACAATGGCATATCGCCTCTCATCTGTCACAATGGCTAGGAACAAAAAGACAAGAAACAAGTGTTGGAGAGGATGTAGAGAAAAAGGAACCCTCACGCACTGTTGGTGGGAATGTAAATTGGTGCAACCACTATGGAAAACAGTATAGGGGTTCCTCAAAAAATAAAAATAGAAATATAATACAATCCAGTAATTCCACTTCTGGGTATTTACTTGAAGAAAACAAAAACACTAATTTGAAAACATATATGCACCCTTATGTTTCCTGAAGCATTATTTACAATAGCCAAGCTATGGAAGCAACTTAAGTGTCTCCCGATAGATTAATGGATAAAGAAGATGTGGTATATAAAAACAATAGAATATTATTTGGTCATAAAAAAGAATGAAATCTTGCCATTCACTGACACATGGATGGCATCTTGCTAAGTGAAATAAGTCATAAGGACATAGACAAATATTATGTGATTTCACTTACATGGGAATATAAAAAAACAAAACAAAGGAACAACAACAACAAAACCCCTAAACAAACACTAATAATAGTAACAACAGAAACAGACTCAAATATAGAAAGCAAATTGGTGGTTGCCAGAGAGGAGAGGGGCTGGGGGGTAGGAGAGATAAGTGAAGAGGATTAAGAGGTACAAACTTCCAGTTATAAAATAACTAAGTCACAGGGATGAAAAGTATACTATAGGGAATACAGTCAATAAAATCATAATAAAAAAGAGTTCTTTTACTGATTAAATGTGTTATACATATTTCCGATGATTGGCTACACTTATACAAATTATGTAATAAAGCCATTTCAGAGTCTTACTGGATAAAATACTCAGAGTTCAAAATACAAAATATGATTTCTCGTAACTAATATACTTGATGCTTAACCTCTTTCTTTTGTGAAATACTTAGTAGATTATGTCTTATCCACTTTCTTCTTTGAAAAGCCCACAATCTTTCATTTGGATAAGGTTTTAGGGAAATGTGCAGAAGGAACAAATGCATAACATATCAAATGAAGTCCTGTAGGCAATGTATAATTCATATCAAATAGCAGATTTATTTGTTGGTTGAAAATGATCTTTTTCTTTTCAGTTCAGTGAACCTAAGAATTATTCCAAAAACAATTTAACACCTTTCTCATCTGTTTCTAATTACAAAGTTCTATTACTAAAAATACTTGGTATTTTGCACACACATATACAGTCTTTGGAATATGTATACATTCTCCCTCATCTAGCACATGCTTTCCTCACCTGAATACATGAACAGGTGCACTTTACAAAGAAAAATAAGCACACACATTTTCTTTCTTTTTTTTTTTAAAGATCTTATTTATTTATTAGAGAGCAGAGTGAGAAAGAGAGCAGGTGGAGGGAGAGGGAGGAAGGGGTAGAGGGAGAGGGAGAAGCAGACTCCCCACGGAGCAGGGAGCTCAATATGGGGCTTGATCCCAGGACTCTGAGACCATGACCTGAGCCAAAGGCAGACGCTTAACCGACTGAGCCACCCAGGCGCCCCAGCACACACATTTTCTTATGGCAGTTAACTCACTTGCCCTCTTTTATTTCACCTCTACATATGCATAAATGTAGTAAAAGAAATGTTTTAGAAAACAAAACTAACAATAACCTATAGGCAAGCTTGTAATTCCCCAACTTTTTGATCATATTTGGTGCCAGGACTTCTTTGACATAACCATACAATTAATTAACTAATTATCACTGACACATGCTCCTTCTTTTCACCATTGAAATAACTGAAGCATGAAAAAGCAGAACTAAAACATAGAGGTTATATATGCTTTATTATTTTATGATAGAGCTGGCCAGACTACTATCGCACCTGGCTCACATTTTAAGCACCTATTAGTAATCCATTCACTAACTTTACCTTCTGAATGACGCTTCCCCTGGTCACTTAATATTTAAAGTTACTACTTTTCCACTCCATTCCCTGTATCTTGTTTTTCTTTTCCTGTTTGCCCTGGCACTCACCGACATTCTAATATCCCATCAGAGCAAAGCTCTGTTTAGTAAATTGGTAAATCCCAGCATTTAGAACAGTGCCTGACAGTATAGCCCGTTGTCATTAGGTTTTGCTGAATCTTCCTTTTGGGAAAGCTGAGATCTAGAGAGGTTAGCTCGTTTACCCAGGGGGATACAACTGGGAAGACGCCGCCTGGTTCCAAAGTCTCAGCCCCTACACTAGAGCGTTTCTTTTACTTGTGAAGATAAACCTTCACTTGCTTAAGCAGACTGGCATTCCCTGCACTAACTTCCCAGCGAGACAAACTTAATATTGCACCGCCATGGCACAGTATTAAGAGCAGATTGACTAGAAGAATGTGTGCTAGCTTTGCGGAAAATCAATTATGATGTAAGTTTATTTCTTAAGACAATAAACTGAGGTAAGTTTTCTTTGAAATCTATCATTGGTGTACTTAATGTATTTTGCAACTGATTTTGATCGTTTTTAACACCCCCCATTACGTGCTGATCTGTGCACCCCAAAATTCATATATTGAAGTCCTAACACCCAATATGTCAGAATGTGACTATGGAGATAAGGAAGGTCCTAGAAGGCAAAGTAAAATGAGGACATATGGGTGGACCCTAATCCAGTATGACTGTTGTCCTTTCTAAGATATTTGGGCACAGACACACACAGACTGAGGGGTGGCCATGTGAAGACACAGTGAGGAGGCAGCTGTCTGCAAGCCAAAAAGAGAGGCCCTTACGAGAAACCAAATCTGCTGACACACTGAACTTGGACTTCCAGCCTCCAAAATTGTAGAAAAAAAAATCTGTTGTTTAAGCCACACTGTCTATAGTATTTTGTAATGGCAACCCTAGCAAACTATCATGAAATAAAGCAAATCATAATTTTATCCAGAAAATAAATGTAGAGAGAAAAAGTTTCTTTTTTTTTTTTTTTTTTTTGAGAGAAAAATTTTCTTATTTGGAAATTTGTGTATGTGTGTATGTATGTCAGTAGACAAAATTAAAACAAATAAAAAGCAGTGAATTAATACCTATTACCACATTAATGTGCATTATGAAAGGAAGTAGAGAGAGGTCCATGAAGAAACGCTTCCAGAAAGAGAGAATTCTGCATGGTTCAGAGAATTTTTTGCAAAAAGACTGCCAGAATTGAAGTAAACTTCTGTCTCTTCTTTAGAATCACAGTGCTGTTGTTTATTTCAAACCTACTATTTAAATACAGGAATGTTTAATGGCACAGGGATTGGAGATATAAGCCCCAGCCCAAAATAGTTCAATGGGTTCAAAATCTTAGGAGTTTACTCTCAAAACAAATGCATGTAGCCGATTTTATGTGTGCATTGAAGTATTTAGAATTTAGACCAACAAAAGGTTTTTGTGGGGGAAGTCTGTTTTATCACTGGTCCAGTTTAAAATTGCCAGTGCAGGGGCGCCTGGGTGGCTCAGTTATTAAGCGTCTGCCTTTGGCTCAGGTCATGATCCCAGGGTCCTGGAATCGAGCCCTGCGTCGGGCTCCCTGCTTAGCTGCTTCTCCCTCTCTCCCCACCCCCTGCTCATGCGCTCTCTCTCACTATCTCTCTCTCTGTCAAATAAATAAAATCTTAAATATATATATATATAAAATAAAAAATAAAAATAAAATTGCCAGTGCCTTGTGATGATAAAAAGTCCAACTTTTAGGGTGTCTGGGTGGCTCAGTCAGTTAAGTGTCTGCCTTCGGCTCAGGTCATGATCCCAGGGTCCTGGGACCGAGTCCTGCATCGGGCTCCTTGCTCAGCGGGGAGCCTGCTTTTCCCTCTGCCTGCCGCTCCCCCTGCTTGTGCTCTCTTTTTCTCTCTCTCTGACAAATAAATAAATAAAATCTTAAAAAAAATAAACTGAAGCTTCCTATTATTTAAAAAAAAGTCCAACTTTTAATTGATACTAATGTGACTTTTTTTGTGACTTTTTTAGAAAAAAATTTCTACAGACAGTGCAACCCTAGTTGCTGAATTGCCAACCTCACAGCCAACCACCTTTTATTTCTAACCACATCTTAATGATTTTCCCTCAACAGGAATTTTTCCTGTTTTCCATTCTGATATATTTGTAATAATTTTCAAGTAAAACTTGCTTTGTTTGTCAGGGGCACAGGGGTGATGCAGTTGGTTAAGCATCAGACTCTTGGTTTCAGCTCAGGTCATGATCTCGGGGTCCTGGGATTGAGCCCTGCATGGGGCTCATGCTCAACAGGGAATCTGCTTGGGATTCCTTCTCTCTCTCTTCCTCTTCTTCTCCCCCACTCTCTAAAATAAGTAAATACATCTTAGGAACAAACCTTGCTTTGTTTGTCTACATAGCATATCACAGGTTTTACCAGCATAAAACAAGGATGCAGTGGCTTAAATACTGACAAAGTGAATGATCCCTTTTGGCTCTGTATCAAGATGGCCTGTTTTTCATAGACATATTTTTTGCCCAAGGAATTTTGAAAATTCCTAGGTATTGGCACAGCACTGTTTGGACCTGGTTGATGCTGACCTGGGAGAAATGACCTGTGCGTGGATCCCTGTTTGAAATTCTCCTTCCAAGTTGCATGTCAGGTGGGGGCCACTGTTGCTGTCCTGGCTGTGTAGGAGGTTCTCAGTTGCCCATGTGTCCCTCCTCTTCCTATCGATAGGTCTCTTCAGAAATCACCTTGAACTAACAGATCCTTCATTTTGTGTAATGCCTAGCCAAAAGGCTGAGGCATTGAGAAGACTAAGAACAAAGCTGCGTTGATGCTAAAATGCTATGGTCCTTTGTATTTATTTAGTTGACCAATACTAACATGCCAGGTATCATTCTAACTTAATAGAACATATTTAACATATTTAATATTTGCCATGGTATATGAGACAGATGGTATTTCTACTTCCACTGTACACATGGGGAAACTGAAGCACGCAGATATAAAGTGATCTGCTCAAGCTGCACAGTTAATAGGTGCTGAGCTGGAATCGGCAACCAAGCCACCTGTCTCCAGAACTCTTGCTATTAGCCTCTTAGCTATGCAACTTGCCCCCACACAACCACATGTTTCTCCAACAGTTGAGTTGAGATCATTTCTGGAATCATGCACAAATTCCCTCAATATTTTCAACCGTTTATTTCTTGGTGCTGTGTGCAACCCATTGATCTCCACTCCCCATCTGCTACAACCTGCCCTCTTCTTTTTGGAGACATTTCTTTTCTGTACTCTGCGTCCTTTCCTGCCATCTGGTCTCCACTGTGGTCACCCATGCCCGTCAAGTGTAATAGCTGCCAAGTAGAGAAGGACCAACAATTATGGGATTGCATGGGAATCTGGGTAGATAAATCCCTAGATTATAGTTAGATGTTTTGAAAATAAAATTCTAACGTAGGGAAAGTTACCAGATGTCTTTGGGAGATCAAAATATTATTGCGAGTCATTTAAATCCAAGGTAAAAAGTGTTAGAATCAAATCTTGACTATCTTCAAGATTCATTTATTCCTTTAGTGTTCCCAACAACATCAAATCTACTTTTTTTTTTTTTTCCTTTCCATGACACTGCTGATACTCATCTGCCATCACACAGGATTTCATAGTCTCTTGATGGATCAATTTAAATATACTCTATTTTCTCTTGTTTTTCATTCTGGGAATAAAAGAAAAAAAATACTTTTTCTCTCTCCATAGGAGAATAAAAAGAGAAAAATACTAAAAGCCTAGACCAGAGTAGTTCATAGGGAAAAGAAGGGGTGTGAGAAAATATCTAGGGAATGAGAAGTGTTGTCATTCTCCCTTGACCAAAAGAAATCCTTTTAAGTAGAAAGAGGTATCCTGGTATCAAATGCCCACCATTGTAAAATAATGAAGAAATTTAAAAGTACTTGGGATCAAAACAGGTATACAGAAATGGCTTTAAAAACTTACTGCACAATTACAGCAGGGAGTTCAGCATGACATTTTAGTTTTCTTTCTCTATTATGAAATTTCTGCTCTGCTTCTTTAAAAATGTATTTTATTAAAATATATATTAAACTTTGTTTTCCTTTTATTCCCAGAATGAGAGAAAAGAGAAAATAAAACAAATATATTTCATAAATTATATGTGTATATATATACATTATATATAAATAAATTATATATAAATTTCATATCAATAAAGGAACATCTGTCTTTTGTACTCCACTTATTGCATAGCTTATGTGACATTTTCTAGTGAGCTATGGCCATGAATACATAAAGTTGAAGCTTATTTACTAGGTACATCCAGCAAAATTTTTTGCTGATAAGACCTCCATTACCTCAACTATATTTTTTTACTAATAAATACCATTATTGTGTTTACCAAGAAGTCTGGAGTGCATGTTCAAAAGGGGATTTGATGGGGTCATCTCTTTATCTCTGGATGTGTCTGGTAAAGGAAAAGAATAGGTCACAGAACCTGGGCTAACCTTGCCTTCTCAGTCTTTCATTACACTGGAAAGAGATGCACTTGTTACAAAATGACACTTAGGTCACAAAGGAGTGCCACAATTGGTCATACTTTCACCACAACCTTTTCTAATTTAGAAAGGATACATAGCCTATCCTTCTGAAGTCATGATCCAATCAATTCTTTCTTTTTTATGAGTAGATTTGTAAAGTGTAATAATCTTAAGGTAGGTACATGTGTCTGTTTTATATATAAATTAAAATACACAACCTCATGTAAATATATTTTTTATTGAGGTATAATTGGCATTTACTATGTATAATATAGTTTTTTTCTTAAAGTATAATTGACATATAATATCCTATTAATTTCAGATGTACATTATTGCGATTCAGTGTTTTTATACATTACACAATGATCCCTCTGGTAAGTCTAGTTATGAAATGTCACCATACAAAGTTATTATTATTGACTGTATTCCCTATGCTGTACATTACATCCTCATGACTTATTTATTTTATAGCTGGAAGACTGAACCTCTTAATTCTTCAGGCTCCACCAACACGCAGACTCTGATTAGTTGGAGAGAAGAACCATCATGGTACTTGGAGAACTGGTCATAAAAATAATGGCTCTATATGTGGTTGTAGAAGCATGTAAAGTACAAAAATAAGAAACTTCAGAGCGGAGTCCTAAAGACCTAGAGAAACAAAAAAAGTGCCGAACACTGAATGGGGCATCTTTGCTTGGAGGAATTTCTTGTACTGTTAATTCATATTTTGTACCCACGAGAGCTGTGTTTTTGACTAAAGACAAATAAAAGTGTGGCCACAGAAGTGTTTTAGCTTGCTTTCGAGGTCACTGAACCAGGAAAAATCAACATTATATGATAAACCAATGCACTGTTATCTTTTCTCCAAAATAATACACACACTTTCCTGACACACATGCACACACACACACACACACACCTCCCCAATTTTTTTTTTTTTAGCTTTTATTTATTTATTTGACAGAGAGAGACACAGCGAGAGAGGGAACACAAGCAGAGGGGGTGGGAGAGGGAGAAGCAGGCTTCCCGTGGAGCAGGGAGCTTGATGTGGGGCTCGATCCCAGGACCCTGGTACCATGACCTGAGCTAAAGGGAGACACTTAACGACTGAGCCACCCAGGCGCCCCCACACCTCCCTATTTTAATAAAAGTTTTTAAACAGAGCTACTAGTCCCTACAGAGTTAGTAGGGGATAAAGTTTTCCAGATTTCCCCAATATGGTTTAATTATATAGACTCTCACCAAGTGGTTTACTATCAGATGTCTAATCTCTTGACATCATAAGAAACAGAGTCCCATGTGTCAGTTTTGGAAGCCCAATGTGGGCAAGACGTGTGTAAAACAAAAGATTCTTCTTTGCAAGAAGGGTAGATCTTTTATGACTCACAGATTTCAGTTAGTTACTTTCTAACTTCAAATTCTTGTTTATATTGTGAAAGAAACAGATGGTCTGTTTTTAAGGGCTATCCAATACCTTTTATGACATGGATGTGTGCTTTAAAGTGATGAAAATTTGTAGAAATAAAAGGTGCTGGTTGACTGTAAAACATTTTCAATGCTGCAATTTTGAAATATTTTGTTTTGCTTTTACAAAATATTGATTTAAGCAAAAGATTTCCTCCTATATAAAATGCCAATACACAGAAATATATTAATAGTAATAAGTTCTAGACATAGAACATTATCTTATGTGTTTTATATACACCAGAATTCATATGAGTAAGTTTATGCAAAATGTACATTTCTAATGCTTCTTAAAACTAATATTAGAAAATATCTACCTTTGATAAAAACATACACTTCCTCGAACATACAACTAAATATTTGTTCTTTTTGTTGAAGTAGAGAGTAAAATTTTAAGCTTTATAGACTCTCATCCAATGTTTTAATATCAGTGTATATTTAACAACACAAGACACTGAGTTCCATTTATTATGAGAATATCAGTGGACACAGGACAAACTATGAACAGAACTATATTTGATTGTCAGCCCAAAAACATTCTCTCTCTAATCTTGGAATATTTGCTTAATTTCTCTAATTCACTGTTTCCTTGTAGTTAAAATGGCTAACTCATATTTTTTGACCAAAAGAAATATTTGAAAGCAACTACTCATTTCTAAGTATATATATGATGGTAATAAATACTAATAATTATTTCTATTATCAGTGGTGTCTCCTATTTTAGTGGCTATATACAGCCTTTTGGGGAGCAAGTCCTTTATCAATATATTAACGTTTTATACCTACTTCCCATTTTAAAAATACAGGTCTTTATGTCTGGACATCTTCACAAAGATCATTTAGGATTTAGCATCTAGCTAGCATTTATACCTGGCAAATGATATCAATTCCATTTAAAAGTATTGCTCATAAACTTCACAAGGCAGGGTGAACTTTATTTTAGAAATTAGAAATCTGATACCTCTGTGAATAGTGGCTTGCTGAACCCAAAATACAATATTGTTAAATACATGTGCAAATTGTGTCCCCAATTTCAACCAAAGACTATGATTCAGAGTGAATCAAAGCAAAGTGCCATATTTTTAAAAAGGTAGTATTAAAAAAAATCTTATGCTGATTGAAAGATAATCATATGATTTTAAGCAATGTTGAATTATATCTTCTTACTTATCATAATAGTAGTATTATCACTCAAAACAATCCAGTTAACTACATTTCCTTCATGCACACTGAGGATGTTTTCAGTGTCTTCTGAAATTTTTTCCTCTTACTTGACATACTCTAGAGAAGACAGAAAATCTCAAGTGAATGTGTCCATTACAGCTGTATGTACATACAGACATAATGTTTTGCTTTAAATAGTAATGAGATAAACCTCTCCCTCCATCAAATAACTTTACATGCTTGTTTTATAGAAAATATGCATTAGTAAATTCAACATATTCAGCCTAAGGAACACACTGAAATACTGTCAACTGTAAGTTTGCCAAAAGAGCCATTAATTAAGTAAAACAATATACATAAGTAAATATTTTAAAATATTTTTCTGAAAATGATCAGGTTTTTTTACTAACTGGATCTTTCATGTAAGCATCAGAAAACCATCTCATTAATGAAAATAAACAATATATGAGGGAAAGGGCATTGGGCATCTATGTGATTCTGATATTATTATTAAAATGCAATTGCAAATTTAAAATACTAATGCAACATTTTCTAGTTTATGCCCCAAAGATGTAAAGTTCTTCTTCTATAAATTATTTTTAGAAATTTATTTAATATTGCTGACAGAGTTGTTTGCTTTTTTTTTTTTTTTAACTGGGATGCTTTGAAGACTAATATAAGAACTGGGTTAATATCTGCATGAATGAATATTGGAATTACTCTATACACTGCAGTTACGAGTGGGCAAATACCACACATGCACCAGATGTCAAACACAAGCAGTTACATTTCCTTCATTAAGCTGCAGTTTCTTCAATTTGTCACCAAAATTACTGTCTATTAAGATTTACTAATAAATGAGTGCAACAAAATTGCTTATAGTTCACAGGGCACTAGTAATGCACTGATGATTTTAATACTTTGAATAAAAACAGAATGGCACAGTCTTTTTATATTTTGGTGACTGGAGCCATTTAGCTTTACATCATATCAAAGCATAAGGCAGTCCCAATTTTTCCTTAATTATGTATTGCTTTAACAGAAAGAAGAGAGAACATTAAAGAGTAAGAGGATACAAGATTTTTTTGTTTCTGTTTTTGTTTTCCAGATATAAAAGGCTGAATGTAATAATTGTAACACAAGGTAGATTATATTGATTGTATGATAACAACTCTATTTCATGTGATAGCTATATCAGATTTAACAAACTGGAAGATTTTATTTTTAATGTGTATCAGCCCTATTAACTGTTTATTACAAACATAATTCAGTATTAGTGACTCAGTCCAAGAAAGGGCAATACTTAGTAAATGGAGTAAAAGTTACATCTGAAATTTAGGCTATTTTCCAAATAATTTTAAGACCAAGTCTTTAGTAAAGTGGATCTCCCTGGATACACATTAGAATCACCTATGGCAGGAAGGGATATAAGAGGAGATTTATTAATATATTCCAGTGTCTAAGTCCCACCTCAATTAAATCAAGTTTTTGAAGGTTAAGCCCAGGTGTCAGTTATTTAAAAAATTCCAGGGGCACCTGGGTGGCTCAGTCGGTTAAGTGTCTAACTCTTGATTTTGGCTCAGGTCATGGTCTCAGGGTTGTGAGATCTAGCCCCGTGTCGGGCTCCACACTCAGTGAAGAGTCTGCTTAAGATGCTCTCTCCTTCCCCTTCTGCCCCTCCCTCCATGTTTGCTCTCTCTCTCTCTCTCTCTCTCTCAAAAAAAAAAAAAAAAATTCCAAGTAATTTTAAAGTACTGTAGGAATTAAGAAATCCTGATTAGTGAATACATTCCATTTTAGGCAAACTTGGTTGTGTTGTAAAAAAGGTTGGAGAGTAAAGGTATTATGGACAGTTTTACTGTATGTAAATAGCTTCATCAGAAATTTCAAAAAGAAAAGAAAAACACTCTTAGTTTTTTCTACCAATATATTGTTCCACAGATGAAAGATTTACTACTGTGGCAAACAGAAGAACAGATTGTTAAGATAAACACCACAAAGACAATAAAGGATCCTTTTACTTTCACTTTCTGTATTTGAGTCATTCACACACCTTTTTACATTCGTAGATTTGAAATGTTATGTAATTAAATTTCTCATAGGATGTAGAATAATATATTCTTATCATAAAACTGTAACTTTAAAGTCAACTTAATTTAACACAGTGCTCATTTATTCTTTTCTCTTCTTTTCTTTCTTTCTTTCTTTTAAAGATTTCATTTATTCATTTAGAGATGGGGGAGGGGCAGAGGGAGAAAGAGAGAGAGAATCTCAAGCAGACTCTACACTGAGCATGCAGCCTTCAAGGGGCTTATCCCATGACTCCAAGATCATGACCTGAGCCAAAATCAAGAGTTGGATGCATAACCGACTGAGCCACCCAGGTGCCCCTCTTTCTTTCTTTTTAAACAAATGTCTAATTCTAATAATTGTCCATAGGAGAAGAATTTAATGTAAAGAAGAAACTCATATGCATTAAAGACCTGTAATGTTCAATGCACAGTATTGTGTGAAGAGCTTATTATTAAAACACACAGAATATCTACAGTAGATATGAGTTAATGCATGAGATAAAACATTGCTTTAACATTGTCATGAGACTAAAGAAAAGCCTCATGAAATAGGTGTTTTATAAGACTTAAAGATTCTTCTGACAGCAGGACAAAACACCCTGACACTGGTTAAGGCAGAACTCTGCCAGTATTTACAGCTCCAAATGAGAGAAAGCTTCCACAGGAGACCACACAGACAGTTGAACCCTCACAGACTGACAGCAAGCTGGAGCCTTGGGTAAGGCAAGCAGGATGGGAGTAGCTAAATTTCATGAATTCCTTGTGGACTGGCTAATCTGAATAATTACATGGGCTCCAGGGCAATGAAGTTATCTCTATCTGTCTGCTACCTGGCTCTGGAGAATGGACCTCAGGGAAGGAAGGTGAAGGTGCATGCCGAATGGAGGTCCTGAAGAAAGGAGTGTGCTAAGGAAAATGATGTGGGCAAGGATTTAGTACACTGCTTGCAACAGGGGATTTGAGAGTTTCTTGCCATGACTTTAAAACTGGATCAAGAAAATACTTGTGAAATATTATATGAAAATTGACTTCTTGATGTCCTGACATCAGTGTTGAGCTCAATTATTTGGGGTATTTCAGTGGCCTGAATAGTAAAGGAGATTTTCAGAGACTAGGGCATGAGTTTCCCTAAACGGCAGAGAAAACATTTTATGGTGACAGTAGAAAAGAAGAAACCAGGTAGAAACATGAGGAGTCACTGAAGGTCGGCCTGTAACAGGTTCCAATTTGTTTAGCGTTAACCAGGAGAATGAATCAGTCATGGCAGGGGACCTCCTGATATATATGGATTGAATTATGCAATGTACTAAATATGTAGGTCATGTTTGTTACGATGACATTACAAAAACCTTCCTGGATTAACTAATAAATAACCAAGTGCTAATCTATTGTCAAAAAACATTTTTGTCAGGTTCTCTGGCCTTGATTAAGTAGGTTTAACATTCATTATACTTTAGAAATATTAAATACTAGAGTTAGACATTTATGGATTAGCATCAGTCATTTTTGATTATTGGGTTAGAGCAGTGGTCCCTGTAGCAGCCCCAAAGATACCAAAGTGTAACAAGTTCCAGTATATGTACAAATACAATATGTCAATGACATTTGTTCACAGTGCAGAAAGAACAATTAACATTTATATAAATAGGAACACCAAGAGAGGCCAGAGTGCACCAATATGGCTTGTGGTTTGGGCGTAGTGAAAGGGCAAGGCAGAGATGAGCACCCTCATTTGTTGGACCATAATATATGCCCACGGTGTTATCTTTCCATTGGAAAGTTATACCTCGCTTTAGGTAAATGGGAATTACTGAAGGAAGACTGGTTTTTGTTGGGTATGTGGTGAGAGTGTGGAATCCTCCATTAGTTGCTATGTGCTGTATAATGAGAAAGTATGAATGCACTTGCCACTGATCATGAGGGGGCACCCCAGGGGGAGGTGGTAGTTTGGAAGAGGTTTTAATTTTCCAATATTTTTTATTTCCAGGACAGATACCAGCTGGATAAATGTGTGGTATAAGATATGTGGAAGCAGGCTGAGGGCAAATCCAACAGTTACAGATAGTTAATGCATGTGAAGCTAGTTCAGTTAAATGTATGTATATGCTGGAGGTCTGTGGAAATATCCAAGAGGCTAGGGTGATGGGTTTAGATTTTATTTGGCATGTAGTCTTTTGGAGGGCAAGAGAAATAGGCACTGTGAGGATGAGAGAGACTGAGGATGAGAGAGACTGAGAGAGAGAGCACTCCAATTTAGTTTCTAGTCAATAGCCCATTATTCTGACTTTCTGGGTAGTGAGGAGAAAACCTCACAGGTCCCTTTTAGCCCTCCTCCTATGCATCCACCTCCCATTTTGCCTCTCAGAGGTCAGGATTCACACTCAGTAGAGATGTAATTGCCAAGGCAGTTTAGGGGTTCAGGAGTTCAGGAGACCAGATTGTGGGGGAGCCCAATCAGCATGTTCTTCCATAAAGGGGTGCCTGAAATACACAGACAAACCAGATATGACCTCCCAAATAACAATAGACGCTAACACCAAAGCAGTGTGGCATCCTGATATAAGCCTCTGCCAAACACAAAAATACATGGGTACCCCCAATCTGAAAAGTGCAGCTTAAGTTGGCCTATCGCTCCAATTACCCTAAAATAGGGCCCCATCTGGATGGTATCTAATCCCTGGAGTTTAACCAATTAGTGCTGCACATTTTGAATATTCAGATGCCAAGAAATGTGGTTAGGAAGAGATGAGGCAACCTCCAGCAGCCAGTACCAGCTAAAAAGCAAGCTCTCCAACAGGCTGCAGTTCTATCCCCCTGCTGCTTTTGCAGTGATCTGGAACGAATTAGTAAGCCAAAAGCAATCCCTCCAAGAAGCTCTCCAAGAATCAATAGTCATGCCATGCCATCCTGCTAACCTCACTAATAAGATTTAAAGATTCTTTTATTGGTAGGACACAACATACTGACACTAGATAGATGAAAGGCAGAACTCTTTGTTACTTGCAGCTCAATATAAGAGAAGGCTGCCATACAGGGCCACATAGAAGATCGCCACCTGGGGCAGGGTAACAGCAACCTGGAAACGACATAAAGCAGCTTATGTATGGCAAGTATATTGGGGTTAATTATGTTTTTCAAGCTCCTTTGTAGACTGGCTAATTTCATGGACTCCAGGACATGAAGGCTGTTCCTAGCTGTTCCGTACTGGGCCTGGGTGTGTGGGAAACAGATGGTGGGGGTGGTTGGTAGGATGAAAACATAGTGGCCTGGAATGTAGGAATCTGATAAGGCAAGTAGCTAGGATGGGGTTTTAGCAAATGGCCTAAAAAGGGGAATTGAGTGTTTAGCAATGACTTCAGTACTGTGTCATGGCAGTACTTGTGAAATATGATATCAAAACAGATGTCCTTGATTCCATTATTCCATCCACTTCAATGTATCAGTGAAGCCTTCATTAATACCACATATTTGGAAAAATGCTATATGTTTTATTCCCTCTTTGATTTTTAAAAAATCAGTTTCCTTTTCTCAGGATTCAGAAAGATTCAGAAAGATCCAGAAAGTAAATAACGTGTGAGAAAACAAAAGAAGTAGGTTTTTTTTCTAACCTTACTTGTTTGTTAAATACCAAAATAATGGGAGATTTGTCTTGTAAGTATCGGGGATTGAATCATATCAGAACTATTGTTTTGCTTAGCATTGTCACCATGTTTACTCTTTGGATTGGTGTTAAACATTTCTGGAAAAAAGAATTCTAAAGATGTCTGGTAGATGTTTTTTCTTCTGAGGGTTAATTAGTCTTGGTTTATTTGTTGGTCTGTCAGATCCAAAATCCATAAAACTCTATTTAGTTTCTTCTTTTAGCCACATTCCCTTCTCTATCCTTTTAGGAATATTATAATATTATATTTTAGGGTTGTAAACGACCTGGAAATCATATAGAGTAGCCCCCACCTTTACCCACAGTTTCAATTTCTGCAGTTTTGGTTACCTGTGTCAGTTGCCATTCTGAAGCCCATGATCCTTCTTCTGCCATCACCTCAGATGCTCAACAGTAGCCTAACGCTGCAGCACAGTGCTGACGTCATTCACCTCACTGCATCTCATCATGGAGGCATTCTATCGTCTCGCATCATCCCAAGAAGAAGAGGGGTGAATGAAGTACAATAAGATTTTGAGAGAGAGACCCCATTCACATAACTTTTATTACAGTATATTGTTATAATTGTTCTATTTTATTATTAATTATTGTTAATTTCTTACTGTGCCTAATTTATAAAGCAAACTTTTTCCTATATATGTATAGGAAAAAACACATTCAATATAAGGTTTGGTACTATTAGCAGTTTCAGGCTTCCGCTGGGGGTCTTTGAACATATCCCCTCCAGATAAGGAAGACCGACTATATTATGATATTCTCATATTTACAGGAAGAAACTCTTGTATAGATTTCATCATTCAATCATTCATGCATTCAAGTTATAGAGCCTATTATTCACAGTGCCCAAAAAGGTACAAACAACTCAAATATCTATCAAAGAATAGATAAATGTAGTATATACAAAAAAATGAAATATTATTCAGCAATGAAAATACTGAAGTTATGTATGTGACAACATGGATGAACCTTAAAAATATTATGCTAAGTGAAAAAAGCTTGATAAAAAAAGACCATCTATTGAATGTCCAGAAGAGGAAATGTATAGAAATAGAAAGTGGATTAATGGATGCCTAGAAATGGTGGTCAGAATAGAGAGTGCCCGTGAAAGAGGGTGGAAGATTCTTTCTGAGGTAATAAAGATGTTCTGAATTTAGATTGTGGTGCAGTTACACAACTCTATAAGTACACCAAAACTTGACTTGTACACTTAAAATAAATGACTTCTATGCTATGTACATTAAATCTCAGTAAAGTTGTTTAAAAATTGTGGTCTAAATCCAGAGTAACAGAACTACACAAAAGACATGATGATGGTCAAAACTCTAGTAGCGGTGAATTATAACACACCATAATAAACCCAAAAAAAGCACGATACCTATTACACTGGAGCTTACAGTCCACATGGGAAGGCGAATTTTATCAAATATTACCATAAATGAACCCCAAATTGCCACGGTGACACACAGCTATGCCAAAGTGCATGACATCTTTGAAAACCTATGAGAGGGGCTCTGACTTGAGCCAAGGAGATTGACAAACTCAAAAGACATTTATGCTGAGATCTAAAAAAGAAAACAACTAGGCTGAAGGGAAAAGAGGAACATTCCAAGCAGAGGGAGCTAAGTCCTGAGATGTGTATTCACAAGGCCTGTAGGATGGACCAAAGCAGCTGCAGTGCAGAGATTGGAAAGGGATGAACCTGGAATGTAAGGTAAGATTCAGACCACAGCCTAAGAAAGATTTATCCTAGAATCAATTCAAAATCATCATAGTATTTTAAATAGAGGAGGAATCATTATCAGATCCATGTTTTGCAAACATCCTCACAACTGCAATGTAGAAAATGGATTTCAAGGGTGCCAGAAAGAGAAAGAGCATGTTATTAATGATAATTATTACAGTTCAGGAGAGAAATGCCATAATACCTTGAACAAGGGTGGTAGACGTAAAGATGGAAGAAGTGGCCAGATAAATGACGTTTTGGGAATTAGAATCAGTGGGTCTTGTTGATTGATGAGGCACAGACTTGACAGAGGAGAAGTAATCAGAGGTAACCCCCAGCTTTCTTGCTCAGGAAGTAGCTTGAGTCATGGTGGCATTTCCTGAAATCTGGAACTGGGGAAGAGGATGAGATTGGGTGAGGGGATTTCAAATTTCCTTTAGTGTTTCTTGAATTCGGGGTACCAAAATATTCTGTTTATGTAGCATCTTGATGTTCAAAACAATTTTGAAAAATGTTGACTGAAAGCCTAGATATTCCAGGCTTTATTTGTGTTTGTATGAGTATTGTGTCAATACAAGTTAACAAAAGTCCATGAGACTCTCAGTGTTATGTCAGTGTTAATGAATGTGCTTATAATTAAAAAAAAATGAATTTTGTAAAGCATTTTAAAAGGACAAATGACAGCAAACTAAGAACAGAAAAACTAGAGTATTGCACTTTGCCTCTGTGACCTGCCAGGCCCTCCTTGCTCTTCCCTACAATACCCAACTCCTTTCTCTACCTGCCTCACTGCTTAAATGTCAAAAGACAAAACAAAACCATGTTGCTTCTTATCTAAGTACTACTTTTTTTTCCCCCATTTTCCCAATGCTCTTCCTAATTCCCAACTTTACCTGTGTTATTGACTTTTATGCTATAAGATGAATCACAAGCACACATTTTGCAGAGATGAGGTAGACTCTTCTCATCTATTCTCCCATCACACATCATGGCTGCTTTTTCACCATATTGCCTTCAGTGTAGAGTTTTGTAATCATACGCTTCTATTTCTGTTGGCTTCACTACTCTGTTAGTACCCTGTGTCTTATTCGGTCTTACATCATCAATATTTAGCACAACAGCTGTTATACAGTTGGTATTTACTACATTCCTTACGTGGAATGTCTAAAATAACATTCCTCTCTACTACCTAGTTTTGAAGAGGTTGAAAAACAAAACTAAGATAAAGGCTAATGCCAAAATATTACTTTAATTGCCAAAAAAGTTCAAATTGTTCGGTGCTTATATAAGAGGCACATGGACCTACTAATGTCAAACTCCTATATTAGGCAAATGTACCCACTGAGTCACAGGAAACACAGGACGGGGGAAAATCACTGTAAACTTGCAGTGTAGAGGAGTTGAGACAAGCCTGCCATTACACTAATTGAACTTCATTCACAGAATGAAAAGACCATGAGTGGGAAGAAGCATTCTAATAACAGGGCTCAATGATTGTGTGCGGTATAATTGAAAGCAAATCAGTAACACTCGCCTTGGAAAAAAGTGAAGGCTTAACAGAGGCAAGAGGAGCAAGGTTCCTGGAGAAGAATGATATTAGGATACCATCACCGTTTCATTCCAATAGGTACTATTAATTTAAAATATGTATTAATATATTAAATATTAATTTCCCAAAATGACTTTCATTCCCTGTGTAAATTGAATTTCTTCAGTGGTCACTCATGTATGGCAAATGTAACCTTCAGCAGGCTTATGCTTAGAGTAATTACTCAATTTTAAGCTTCACTGTTTTGTTTTGTGTGCACACCCACCCAACAAACATCTTTGGTTTCGCTAGACCAGTAGGGAATTCCGTTAAAATAAATTTGTTACAAAAGCCTATGATTAGGAACCACAGCAAATTTACTAGTTGCTTAGCAACAACCTAGTATGCCGAAGCTTAATTTTGGATCCTTTAACCCTGAAGGAAACGTGGCATTAATTTCTCATATTGCAATATTTTAAAAGGTTACCACTCCATGTCTCCAGTGTGATTTTTTCCCCTGTTATTCAATCTTTTGTAACTTCTCAAGCATCAAATTGAGTTTGTTATTTTCATATTTCTCAACATTTTTCAGGTAAGAAAGTAAAAATTCTTCGATTGTCATTGACCAAAATATTTGAGTAAAATCAACTCATTTGTGAACAAGTATTCTAAAATATGGCATTCTTTCTATAGATACATCTTGCAGCTGGAGAGGTAGTCAAGAAGTAGTTCATAAAGGCCTAGTCCCTCCGCTAAACCACAAGTTTGCATCTTACAAGAGCATCTGTCCTGAAACACTTCTCCCTTCTTTTTGAAGACCGGAGAGAGACTGCTCAGAAAACCATATGAACTTAGAAACATTTGTCTAAACCCACTCTTTTGTGTCAAAACTGCATCTACCACAACAAATTCTTTTCTTTACTTCGAATGAGGGTGACACAAAAAAAATTTTCTACTTTCTTAGTTAATGACATCAAAGCATAGAAATGAGATAAAGCTATATCATATTAAACTTTTGACTAGCTTTACTTTTTATAAAAGTCATAGTCTGTAATAAAATTACTAAGGCATTTCTAAGATGGCATTAGAAAACCTTTAAAATGTGGATAAAATTGTACTCATGCATTAATACTCTCATTTCAAAAGACTCATATGTACACATGTATTTTAAATAAATATAAAATGGCATTTTGAATTACCTAAAAATGTATTTTGGAGAGAGTCCCCTAAAAAGGGCTTGTGGTAGAAGAATTATTTGTGTGAATATAATTTCTAGCTCTAAGTTTAGATTTTCAATTTGAAGACTTTTTTTTTCTTTTTAATAAAGTATGTAGGATATTATCTGAAGGCACCAAGAAAAAGAATGAGAAACCAGCTGCCACATTAGATAATACCACACAGAAAAACTGAATCCCTGGTTAAAACAGCATCAGGAAGCTCACTATCTGTGGGATTCTATCACAGAGCTGAGGATCTACCAAGAGTGCAAATGTTTGTCTTTAATGGACTTAATGTGAGAAGAACTCAGTATCACAAATAAGCTTATAAATGCACAGTAAACTGTATCTGCTACAAGTAACAATCTTTATTTTAGGGGGTGGGATTTTAGCTGTTCCCCTGAAAACTTTAGAGTCTGGTATAAACTATTATGTAAGAGGATTTTTTTTTTTTTTTTTAAAGATGGAGCTGTATGCTCTTCCTATAATGGATTATAATATTTAGTCTGCCTTAGTCTAAATACAATCAGAATTCAATCTTACTTATATTAACTTCTTTAAGTTAGAGGGTTTTTTTTCTTCTCTAGCAAAGATTAGGAAATTAGTTTAAGTTTTAAATTTGTTATAAAAGTAATACACACTCAAACGAAAAAAAATCATTAAACACAAGTCAAACACACAGAGATAGCCACATAAACATCTTATTGAAAAATGCTACTCGGTTTTCCTATGCACAAATGTACATATTTATATGGCATTTTAAAGATCACACACAACTCCTTGGTAGTATTTTCCGCTTGACAAACCATGTACATTTTGTCTTTGTCAAAAAATACCCTTTTTAAAATTAAATTTAATTGATGAAAAATATGCCAGTACATGGTTAGATCAATTCCTTATTTTTGATACAAATGTTAGTTTCAGCATCTTATTATTTTAAATATTATTGTAGTAAACCTTCTTATAAATTATTTTTAGCCTACTTTTTATTGAATCTGATTTTTTTTTCTTTTCTTAACTTTAATTTTGAAATAACTTTAGATCTACCAAAAAGTGAAAAATAGTTGTTTTCTCATATACCTTTCATCTAGTTTCCCCTAATCTTTAACTTACCATACAGCAATATCAATACTAGAAAACTGACATTGATATAATAGTAACTAAGCTATAATCCTTATTCAAGTTGCACCAGTTGAATCTCATTAGACTGAGTTTATACATTTTGGGCAAGAATACTTTTCAGTTCATATTAGAGAAGCATGTCAAAGTGTTTTGTTTCTGGCAGTTAACTGATAACTTGGTTAAGATGTGCCTGCCATATTTATCCAGAGTAAAAATACTATTTTCTCTTTGTCACTAATAAGTATCTTACGTAGACATATTTGACACTGTACGTATATGCTCTTTTTTATCCTACACTCATCCACAAATTTTAGCATCCAGTGATTCTTCTTGTCTGAAAAAATATTACTGAGATGTTTGTCTAATGATGAAATTGTATTATTTCCATACAGTCCTTTTACATTTATTAATTGGAATTCTACTGTGAGGAATAGTTTTCCATATCCCCCATTTATTTATTCAATTATTTCCTTGAATCAATTATGGATTAATGGATATTTATTTTATTTTATTGGTTGCAATTCAATACTATTATTTTTTATTTATTATTTATGTTGTTCTTAAAATTATTCCAGCTTTTGACTTTGGAAGTTTCTTCAAGGGGCTTCTGTGTCCTTTAATAACTCCCCATCATCTTTTGAACACTTTCTTACTTTCTTTTTTCCCCATTTTCAAAGATTTTATTTATTTATTTGTCAGAGAGAAAGAGAGAGAGTGAGAGCACAAGCAGGGGAGCAATAGAGGGAGAGGGAGAAGCAGGCTTCTCGCAGAGCAGGGAGCCCGATGCCGGGCTGGATCCCAGGACCCTGGGACCATGACCTGAGCCGAAGGCAGACGCTTAACAGACTGAGCCACCAAGGCGCCCCTGAACACTTTCTTACTTTCTGATAACAGAATATTCCATACCCATCTTGTACTGTCTCCAGCCAAACCCTAGAATCAGTAATTATTCTAAACCAAGATCAGCGGCTAGGAGTGTTCATGGCTACTGGTGTGCTCTGGCTTCTGTGTCCCGTCAGCTGACTGCGCCGGGAGGCAAAGCTATGTGCTCTGACACCAACCTACCCGTGCTCCTATCATTATGTCTGTGTCTGTCAATCTGTGCCTATCATTAGAACCATGAGTTCCTACTGATACCTCCAATTCCAGTCCAACATCAAGGGATTCATTCTTGCCTCCATTCTTTCCTTATTTGTAAATTCTGTCTCTATGATAAACCTGAATCTTATCCACAGCATATTTACATGTTCGTTCAATCTTAGTTAAATACATAAATTATTTCAGAAATGCTAACCAAACCAAATGTGGGAAACACATTTACTAGCTAGAGTATAGCAACTGTGTATAGTTCCGCTTGTCTTTAGCGTTCTAGCAGGGGGTTAAAATATTGTTCTCCAAATATACTTAAGTTAGTTCTTTCTTTCACCAGCTGCTGGCATAATTAATTAATTAAAATCAAATTTAATTAAAATATATAATGTAATATTATTCATTTGTAATTCAGTTAAAGTCATTTGTTACCGTTTGTATTCTATTTTAGACTTCCCCCATATTGTGTTGATTTCAATTATTTCTTGACTTTTTGAAAATGTGAAACATTAACCATGGGTTTAAGTATCAGAACTACACTGAAAGTTATATCCAGAGAAGTATAGTTACCGTTCATCCCTGAAACTCTCTTTTAATTTCTCCATTTATTTTACTTCATTTCCTTATATTTCTGTAAGTAATCTCAGTGTCTGATTTATCTTTCTGCACTTCTTTTGTGCAAATGGGCAGATACATATCTTTTTTATTTTATCCCTTTCTTATGTAAAGGGTAGTATACTAGAGATATTTGGGGGGATTTTTTTTCATCTAACAATATATCTTGGAGTTCACTCCTTATTAGGTCATAGACAGCTTCCTCATTCTATACAGCTGCATATTACTTCCTGGTGTGCATGTACTGTGGGTAATTCAGCCACTATCCTTTGTATGGATATTAAGGTTTTATCTAATATTTTGCAATTGCATACAATGTTGAAATGAATAGCCTTGTGCATGTTTTTTTTTTTATTTTTATTTTTTAATTATTTTTGGAGGTATATCTTCAGGGTAAATACTTAGAAATAACATTGATAAGTCAAAAGTTAATTTTTAAAATACAGATTTCCAAAAAGCTCTATGCTCTATTTCTGAACAAGTATACAATTATTTTTAAAAATTACTTGTTTGAGAGAGAGAGACAGAGATAGTGACTGAGATACGAGAAAGAGAGCACTAGCAGGAAGGAGAAGGAGAGGCAGGCTCCCCAGTGAGCAGGAAGCCCGACACAGGACTCGATCCCAGGTCCCTGGGATCATGACCTGAGCCAAAGACAGACACTTAACTGACTGTGCCACCCAGGCGCCCACAAGTATGCAATTTTAAGGGTTTTGCCTCCTATTTGTAAACACCAACTATCACAAAGTTGTATATCTCTAAGTACTATATTGAATCAGTTGAATGGAGAGAAGAATACAAACTCTAAGAAACTCTCAGCAGAATTTTGAAGTTAAGAAATTTCAGGGTTAAATTAGATACATGTAGAAATATAGATGAAGAGATTAAAATAAGAGAATTTTTTTAAAATAAAAACTACTAATATTACAAACACTTCTGGTTCTCATATTTGCTGCTCTCATTAATTATTTTAAAAAAGAAGAGAAGAAGGAAGAGAGAGAGGCAGAGGCAGGGAGACAGAAAGAGAAGTTACTTTTGATTTGACATTTCATCCAGTCTAATGGTTAACGAATTCACTTTATAACACAGGGCAACAAGTTTCTTTCCTAATATTGAGTATAAAATATATAATAAATATCTTAATATTTTCAAAATATTGAAATATCATGTTGTTAATTTGAGTATATTAAAATATTGTCTGAGCTGGTACAAAAATTTTAAGAAGAAAATTGAGTTAAAAACACATTTTCTAACCAGAATACTATATATTGATGAAGATTTTTAATTAGAAGTAAATGTTTCTTTAAGTTTGTCAGTGAGTTTAATGAACTTCACACATACACTATTATTTTGACACCACCAAATGGAATCCAATATCCCACAGTTTAAAACTTGTTCTAAAATAGGAATTTGATTAAATCAAATTATTTGCCCATGAAATATCTTCCTTAATAAAATGCACTTGAATTTTTATTATTCTGTAATATACTAGTCTTCCTCTCAAGAGAGGGATTTGTAACTATTATTTCTATTTTGTTTACCAGCACATAATATTACCCCTATGAAGGAGGGAGGGAATAAGAAGCTTAATTCCTATTATAATATAAATTAGCAATAACACATGGACCTTATATAAGTCACTTGAGTAAGGTTTTTTTGTTCACTTGACCTGCTATTGTGCTTTTTTAAAAAAGACACTTAAGATTGCAGAGTTCTGAATTTTTTTTTTTATTGGGGCATTCAAGAAATGCATCAAAATGCAATTCTCTTTGGAAACCCAGTGTCATGTGGTATGCACATACATTGATCCAGATTGTTTAAAGCATTGCTGGGAAGTTTAGGTTTTTATATATGATTCTCACTTATATGCAGAATCTAAAAAATAGAAAAAAAAACCAGATAAACAAAAACAGAAAACCCTCATAGACATTGATAAAAAGTGAAGATTGGTTGTTGCCAAAGGCCGGAGGGTAGAGGATGGGCAAAATGGGTGAAAGTGGTCAAAAGGTACAAACTTCAAGTTATAAAATAAATAAGTCATAGGATGGAATGTACAGCATGATGACTATAGTTAAAAATACTGTATTGCTTATTTGAAAGTAGCTAAAATAAAATCTTAAATGTTCTCATCACAAGAAAAAAGAATTTGTTACTATGTATGGTAACAGATTAGATGTTAACTAGACTTATTGTGGTGGTATTTTTCAATATATGCAAATATGGAATCATTACATTGCATACCTAAAACTATCATAATGTTACATGTCAACTACTACCTCAATTAAAAAATTAAATTATTTTAAGGAATTTGATTTCTACTTAGTGCAGAGAATATTTTCTCTGTACAAAAGCTAAAATATAGTAGTATAAGCTTCTTATTGGCAAAATGACAGCACTGGAGTGATTCATCAACACTTGGTTTGTGCTCACAGAACCAATCACCAATTTTCTTACACATACATACATAATCTATTTCCATCTATATTTTCCTGTTATTTAATTTCATCATCAAAATGTGTGTTTCACTTCTAGATAGAAAGCTTTTTTTTTTTTTTAATGTATACTAATCTGAAATAACTGTTTCCAAAGTGTGGTCCTGGGACTCCCCAGGGATCCCTGTGACCTATCCAGGGGGTTTGTGAATTCAAAACTATGGTTATAATAATAGTAAGACTTTTTTTTTTTTTTAAAGATTTTTTATTTATTTATTTGAGAGAGAGAGAATGAGAGAGAGAGCACATGAGAGGGGGGAGGGTCAGAGGGAGAAGCAGACTCCCTGCCGAGCAGGGAGCCCGATGCGGGACTCCATCCAGGGACTCCAGGATCATGACCTGAGCCGAAGGCAGTCGCTTAACCAACTGAGCCACCCAGGCGCCCAATAGTAAGACTTTTAATTTATTTTTTATTATATTCAATTAGCCAACATATAGTACATCGTTAGTTTTTGATGTAGTGTTCAACGATTCATTAGTTGCATATAACACTCAGTGCTCATCACAACACATGCCCTCCTTAATACCCATCACCTGGTTACCCCATCACCCCACCACCCTCCCTTCTGTAACGCTCAGTTTTTTTCCCCAAGTCCAGGGTTTCTCATGGTTTGTCTCCCTCTCTGAATTATTCCCATTCAATTTTCCTTCTCTTCCCCTATGGTCCTCTGTGCTATTCTTTATATTCCACATATGAGTGAAACCATATTATCATAACTGTCTTTCTCTGCTTGACTTATTTCACTTAGCATAATTCCCTCCAGTTCCATCCATATCTATGCAAATAGTAAGTATTTATCCTTTCTGATAGCTGAGTAATATTCCATTGTATATATGAACCACATCTTCTTTATACATTCATCTGTTAAAGGACATCTCAGCTCCCTGCACAGTTTGGTTATTGTGGACATTGCTGCTGTGAACATTGGGGTACATTGTTTTCACTACATCTGTATCTTTGGAGTAAATACCCAGTAGTGCAATTGTTGGGTTGTAGGGTATCTCTATTTGTAACATCTTGAGGAACTTCCATACTGTTTTCCAAAGTGGCTGCACCAGCTTGCATTCCCACCAACAGTGTAAGAGGGTTCCCTTTCTCCACATCTTTGCGAACATTCGTTGTTCCCTGTCTTGTTAATTTTTGCCATTTTAACTGGTGTAAGATAGTATCTCGTTGTGGTTTTGATTTGTATTTCCCTGATGGCTAGTGATTTTAAACATTTTATCGTGTGTCCATTAGGCATTTGTATGTCTTCTTTGGAGCAGTGTTTGTTCATGTCTTCTGTCCATTTCTTGATTGGATTATTTGTTTTTTGGGTGTTGAGTTTGAGAAGTTCTTTATTGATGTTGGATACCAGCCCTTTATCTGTAATGTCATTTGCAAATATCTTCTCCCATTCCGTGGGCTGCCTCTTAGTTTTGTCGACTGTTTCCTTTGCTGTGCAGAAGCTTTTGATTGTAATGAAGTCCCAAAAGTTCTTTTTGCTTTTGTTTTCCTTGCCTTTAGAGACGTGTCTTGAAAAAAGTTGCTGTGGCCGATGTCAAAGAGATTATTGTCTATGTTCTCCTCTAGGATATTGATGGATTCCTGTCTCATATCTAGAAACTACAGAACATTTATGAAAGAAATTGAGGAAGACACAAAGAGATGGAAAAATATTCCATGCTCATGGATTGGAAGAATAAACATTGTGAAAATGTCTAGGTTGCCCAGAGCAATCTATACATTCAGTGCAATCCCTATCAAAATACTATTGACATTTTTTTCACAGAGCTGGAACAAACAATCCTAAAATTTATATGGACCCAGAAAAGACCCTGAATTGCCAGAGGAATGGTGGAAAATTAAGACTCTTTTTGTCATTTTTACTCTCATTCTTTTTTTTTTAAACCACTTTATTCAGGTATGATTCAGAAGACAGGCAATAACTATTAACTGAATGAAAATAATTGTTTTGTATTACAATTTATATTGAAAAAATTACTTTCTGTTTATGGTTGTTTTCCTACATAGCTACTCTATTAATCTTCTCTTTTATAAAGTTATCTCTGAAGTACTGAAAAGAAAAAAGCATCCTCTTTCTCCCACCTACTCCAATGAGTCATTTTTTCATTTACTATTATAAACATAATTAACATTAAACCCTCTTCAGGATGACGTGAATATATTTATTTTATATAATTATAATATATCCTTAATTTGAAGTGCTTTACTATAAGCTATTCGTGTTCCTATGACCTAATCTAATTATTACACACACACACACAAATACACATGTATATCTTATTAATAATGTGGCCTCAGAATTACATATATGTGTATATATATATATATATGAAGTTGATTATTTTTGTTAAACTTAGCTAAATTGTTTAGTTAGAACCTCAAATTTCCAACTCATTTGGTAAATATAAGCCACTGGAACAAGAAGGATCTGAGAGAAGAGAAAGGACAGGAGGTTCTAAGGGATGATAATGGATGAAGAAAAAATATTTCACCATATATGTTGGTATTATTTAATTATATATAAGTAGCAGTATTATCCATTTATTTTTTATCTTATTTCATTTATTTATTAATGAGATAATAATATATTTGTATATACTAACAATTATTTATTTATTAATGAAATGTCTTTTAAACTTCACGTTTGACTGCATTTTGTTGGATATCTAAAGGTTATACTGATAGATTCTTCCCAGTTTCACCTATATATTTGTCTTCAAATGTATTTATCTAGTGAATAATAAATACACTGTCAAGCAGTTACCCACACAACTATAATGCAAAGTAGAACTAAATAACTACATAACTTGGAAGTTATATAATAAGATACCACGACATGAGAGACTGCCTCCATCTTAAAGACTAGTGAAAAGTTCATTAAGTTGTACTGCTCAAGAAGTTAGTTGTGTGTTTTTTTTTTTTAAACCTCTCTATCAGTCACTCTGATAAGACTAAGGAAATAGTGGAAAAAGAAGACAGAAACTATCTAAACCTGCATGAATATTATGTTCTAGAGGGGAACACATACTTGATCATGAATGTCATTTAATTAACTAATTACAAATGTGCAGAGAAGTATGGCATAAGCATAAAATACCCAAGTCTTAAAAAGTAAGAAATAATCCCAATGATCATTACTGGAGGGAGGTATTCCCAGCACCTAAGAGAAATACAGAAATGAAAAATCCTAAGATAACTGTGAGCAACTGGAATCACAGTCACTCTTTAGCAAAGAGTTTATGATTAAACACAGGGCAAATGAAGAAAAAGAATAGGAAGTAAGGTTGTTCTTGTACACATGTTGTAAGGGGGTACACATGATCTATTTAATAAAATAATTCAAAAGAAATGAAGAACTGAATGATTGTATTTTCTGTTATTCCAATTGATAAAACTTTATTTTTTACTCCTTCCAGTGAGAAAGATTAACCATTCAGTAGAGCCTGGAGGACAGAACAAAGAATAAAATTACAAGGAGTAAGATTTCAGGTCAAGCTATGGAAAAATTATAGCAACTACAACTAAACAAAATTGAAATGGCTCATTTTATTTATTTATTTATTATGAGATTTTTATGTATTTATTTGAGAGAGAATGTAGGGGGAGAGTGAAATAGAGAAGCAGAGTCTCCACTGAGCAGAGAGCTCAATGCGGGGTTCCATCCCAGGACCCTGAAATCATGACCTGAGTTGAAGGCAGATGCTTAACCGACTGAACCACCCAGGTGCACCAAAATGGCTCATTTTAATAATAGCAATAATAACCATCTTTGTATCATGTTTTCCAGTTTACAAACCATTTTTATGTGTAATGTATGGAATCTAGAACCAACTGGTGGCAGGCACTATTCTCACCATACAAAAGTTAAAACTCAGTCCTTTACTTCAGATAATGTCAAGGTTTTCAAGGTGGATAATGTGCTGGAATACCCCCAAATCTCAATATCATTTCTGAAAATAACTCTTATGAAAGAATTTGTGGCTAAATAATGCCATGAATGATTTGGTGCTAAGAAATCATTGTTCCCACAGCTTGGTCAATCTTTGCAGGATCAATCCTATCAGCTAGATTTTCATTAGCTCCATTTATAGATCAGGGAATTAGAGAGATTGAGTTAATTCTCTAAGTAATATCTAGTGGAGATGGAGTAAGGACTGAGTCACAGAACTAATATTAAATCTATAATAGAATTATTTCCTTGGCCCCAATGTAATTCAAAAAGAGACAAAAAATCAATTCGCTGAAGAATTTTTAGAAGAGACTTAACTATGAAATATAAGTTGGACATTCAGCTTCCTTTCAACTGAGAAATCAAAATTTTATGATCCTTGAGATTTAGTGACAGTCTCAATCCATATGAACAGTTCAAGTTTTTTTCTACATTAATATCTTTTATTTTATATCTCTTTTCCTGTATTGAAAATCTTTATTCCTAACAACATTAACAGATTCACCTATTTGTTTTTTCCCCCAGATTTATAAACATAAACTGGGATTAAACCTTATGGAAAGGAGTTGGCAATATTAATAAGTTACATGCATATTTATCATTTGCCCTAGCAACCTCACTTAGCAGAAGCTCTCCCAGATATGCTGCAAAAATAACTAAAGTGCATAAGCTTGCTTGTTTTTCAATTATTTATAAGAGAAAAAGAATTGAAAACATCAGATTAAGATCAGTGGAAAGGCTAAATAAAGTAAGGGATAGAAATATATGAGCTCCTTTCCCTTACAGCTTCACATATTTTGGCTTTCTGCTAAACCAATCAATGAATAACAGCAGCACTGTATAGTTTTAATTTCCATTTTCTTTAGTAGTGAATTTAAGCAGCATTTATAAGTGCATTGTCCATTTGCATTTCCTTCACCATGAACAAGTTATTCATATCTTTTGTCCCTTTCTTCTCTTTAGTTGTTGATTTTCTCTTCTCAATTTTTAGTAGCTCTTTATATATTCAAGTAATAGCCCTCTGTCTATGAAATAGGTTCTGATATTTTTCCCTATTTTTCATTTATCTTTTGATGCTGCTTATGGTAATTTAGACATGCGAGCACTTATTTTGTATTTTGTGTTTGCAGTCGAGGTTAGCACTCTTTTCTTATTGTTCTAAATTTTGAGTCATAATGATGTGGGTTTTCCACACTCTGCTGGCTATGAGACTGAGGCCATATTCTACCAAGCATCCTAGAAGACTCACAAGTAACTTCAGACGCATGAGCATTGCGAGCAGAGGTTAGTTGATCAGTAGATCTCCAACTTAAACCTTGGATTTGAAAGCAATAATAAATTTTGAATTAAACCACTGAATTTTGGGGACGCCTGGGTGGCTCAGTTGGTTGTGTCTGCCTTCAACTCAGGTCATGATCCCAGGGTCCTGGGATGGAGTCCCAAATCAGGCTCCCTGCTCAGTGGGGAGCCTGCCTCTCCCCATCCCCCACTCATGCTCTCTCTTGTTATCTCTCTCTCTCTCTCAAATAAATAAATTTAAAAAAATTAAAAATAATAAACCACTAAATTTTGGATTAACATAAACTTTTAAGGTTGGCTTGTTATGCAGATAAAAGCTAATTAATGTACTACCCGGTGTTCCTATAACACTGTTTAAAAGTCAATTTTTTTAATACCTGCTGATTTACTATGCCATCTTTATCATATACTGCATTCCATAAACACTTGGATCTATTTGGGATTTTCTATTCTGTTCTAGTGATCTATCTGTCGATATGTACTCCATTAATACATACATATTTTTTTAATTACAGAGGTGTTTTAACATGTTTTAGTACCTGTAATTGCTTCTTTGGAAAATTTCACATAGTGGTAAAACTTTGGTAGAGCTCCTATTTTTGACTAAATAAATTAATACTATCTGTTGGAATGGAATGTGAATTAGAAGGCTTACCATTTTTATCACCAAAACTTGCAAAATATTCAAAAATTCACAAATAGACAACTTATTTGAGAGTTTTGGTTATTAAAAATTTTTCTTGAAGATGTGAACTCTGAATGAATGTAAAGAGGAGTAGAACTTACAAAATTATTATAACTGAATTACATGTTTTCTATCTAAAAGGATAGAATCAGGAATCTACTTCGTTTAGCAGATGTGCTCTAAGGCTTCCAGGTATTTCAGCACATGTGGGGAGAATTATTTTCTCAATGGAAAATATTTTGGTCCACAGAAAATAATTAATTGGATATGCCAATCTACTAACCAGAACATGAAACTTTGAAAAATATTGCCAACAATAGAGAACTCTGAATACAATAAGAACATGTTAGAAAAAGAATCTTCAAAAAATACTAAGAATATAGTATGGAGACGGCTATACATAATACATTGATTTAATGAATACACAAACAATAAGTCTTTTGCTTATGTTGCCTTTTTAGTATGTAAACTTTACTGAGATTTAATTTGCATTAAATAAAATACACTCTTAACCACAAAAAGGCAAATACTGTATGATTCCAATTATATCCTTACCTAGAGTATTCAAATTCAGAGATGGAGATAGAATGGTGGTTGCCAGGGCCTAGAGGAAAGGATAATTATTGATTAATGGGTACAGAATTTTGGTTTTGCAAAATGAAAAGAGTTCTGGAGATAAATGGTGGTGATGATTGCATAGTATGAATGTGCTTAATACCATTAAACCTTACATTCAAAACACCTAAAATGGCAAATGTATGTTATGTGTACTGTACTACATTTAAAAAAAAAATCTAAGAAAAAAAATACACTCATTTAAGTATATAGTTAGATAAGATTTATCAATTATTTATACTTGTGTATCCACAACCACAATCAAGATATAAAATTTTTCATCACTCCAAGAAATTAACTTCTGTTCCTACGCAATCAACTGTTTCTCAGTTGCAGGCTACCTGGGATCTTTCTAAAACAGATCATTCCAAGACATCATATGAGTGAAATCATATAGTATATATGCTTTTTGTCTAGCATCTTTCATTCAATATAATGTTTTTGAGATTCATTCATATTTATACATGTTATAGTAGTGCTTTTTATTGCTGAATACTATTTCAAGGTTTAGATATACCATCTTCTGATGGATATTTTGTGGGATTTTTTTTCCAGTTTTTGGATTTATGAATAAGTCTTCTATAAACAGATAAACAGTTTTAGATCATTAAAAAAAAAAAAAAACTGGAGAGACAAAGTTGAAGATTTATGGACCTGTTTTACCCTGAAGGCATTTGATTAATTCTAACATTGCACAAGAGGTGGCTAAAAATCTAAAGAGAGAACCTTAGACAAGCAGAGGAAAAGTTTCAGGAATCCTCCCTGTGCTTAGAGGATGAGTTTTTAGGACTTGCCAGGAGGAGAAAAGACCAAGTGAACACATTAGGTTGTGAATTAAAAGCTCAAAAGTCCAAGAAATAAGGCCCTAGAAATAAGGGCTAACCAGATATAGACGATCTTTAATTCTTTACTGAAATTGCAACCTTGCCTCAGCTCAGCTCAGCCCATAATTGAATACAGGTAATCTGCCCCAACCCTACCTGCCCAGCACAGCAGATATGGAACACTCTAGAGGAAGATGTCATCTCCAACCTTAAAAGGTATGACTAAAAAAAGAACCACAAGACCAAATATTCACAATTAAAAGAGACAAGAGATAGACACAAAAGTGATACAAAAACTGAAGAGAATAGACACGATCTCTAAAATAGGAAAGATTAATAAGCTCAAAAAATAGAGGAAAGTTGGATAACACAGGTTTTCTATAATTTTATAAGAGGAGAGATTTTTTTTGCAAAATAAATCATGAAGAAGAGAGGATAGGTGAATGGGTAGATGAAAACAGAAAATATCTAAATAGAAGCAGAGAAGCAAAAAGTATTAGAAAACACAAAACAGTAGATACAAGACATGTGAAACACCATAAAGTATCTAATATATATGCAATGGGAGTTCTAGAAGGAAAGGTGGAGAAGAATGGAGCAAAAGCAATATTTGGAAAGATAATATCCATGGATTTTCCAAAACTAATACAATACTTCAATCTGGCATTCAGTAGTTATGCAAATCCCATGAGGGATAAACATAATGTTGATACATCACAATAAAACTACTGGTTATCCCTGATTAAAAAAAAAAATCTTAAAAGCAGCATTACAAACACATTTTTTAAAATTATTTTTAAGATTTTATTTATTTAGGGGCACCTGGGTGGCTCAGTTGTTAAGCATCTGCCTTTGGCTCAGGTCATGATCCCAGGGTCCTGGGATCAAGCCCTGCATTGGGCTCCCTGCTCAGCGGGAAGCCTGCTTCTCCCTCTCCCACTCCCCCTGCTTGTGTTCCCTCTCTCGCTGTGTCTCTCTCTGTCAAATAAATAAATAAAAAATCTTAAAAAAAAATTGTGTTTATTTATTTGAGACAGAGAGAGAGAACACAAGCAGGGGGAGGAGCAGAGGGAGAGGGAGAAGCAGGCTCCCCGCTGAGCAGAGAGCCCGATGCGGGACTCCATCCCAGGACCCTGAGATCATGATCTGAGCCGAAGGCAGACACTTCACCGACTAAGCCACCCAGGCGCCCAAAAGCAGTGTTACAAACATATTATCAAGAAATAAAAAAAAATTTAACAGTTGACTTTTTAGCAGAAGAAAAGAAGTAGAAGACAAGAAATAATGGAAAGACATCTTTTAAGCCAACAGAAATGATCTGAAGCCTAAAATTCCATACTCTAAGATATATTCACAATAATAAAGGCAAAGTGAAGATAACATTTACAGGCAAAGAAAATGAATAAAAATTGTCTTTGGCAGCCCTGCACTAAAAGATATATTAATGGATGCTTGTCAAATGGAAGAAAAATTATCCCAGAAAAATCATGCAAATGCAAGAAGAAAAGACGAGCAATGGATATAGTAAGTGCATGGGTAAAATAAAAGTAAATATGACACTAAAATACTCTCTTGGGGTTTTAATACATGTAAAATTGAAATGCATGACAACTAAAATTCAAATGGCAAATAAGGGAGTACATATAATGAAACGTTGTTGGGTATCGTAGTTTTTTATTGCCACATGTCTAATTACCCCAGAATACAGTGCTTAAAAATATAATAAACATTTATCATCTCACACAGTTTCTGTGGATCAGGAATTTGGTAATGGCTTAGCAGGGTGACTCTCACTCAGTGACTTTCTTAAGGTTGTACTCAAATGATGGCCAGAATCACAGTCATCTGAAGGCTTGACTAGGACTGAAGGATGCTATAGCCAGGAATTTGGTGCCAGCTATCCACAGCAGACTGAATTTCTCACTATGGACCTCTCTGTAGGGGTGCTTGAATGTGCAGAAGCTGTAAGGTCTTTTATGACCTTGCTGTTAAAGTCATTTATTCTCATTTCCATAATATCCTATTAGTTACACAAGTCAATACTGCAGAATGTGACAGGGTACCACACAAGGATGTAAAAACCAGGAGGCTATATTGGACTCTGGTAAACACATTGAGAAAATAGTAAACATTATTTGTATTAGTTTTATTAGACTACATTGAATCAGGAATGCATGTTGTAATCTCTAAGGTAATCATTAACATAACCATAAATGAATGTATGACAAACAAGCTAATAGGTGAAAAATGGAGATGAAAAAGAAGGAAAAAATGCCAATATGTAGGGGGCGGAGCAAAATGGCGGAGGAGTAGGAGACCGGGATTTCCTCTGGTCTCAGGAATTCAGCTGGATAGGGATCAAACCATTCTGAACACCTACAAACTCAACAGGAGATCGAAGAAAAGAATAGCAACAACTCTCTGAACAGAAAAGCGACCACTTTCTGGAAGGTAGGACCTGCGGAGAAGTGAATCCGAGGGGATATTCGGGAGGATAGACGGCGGGAGAGGGGGCCTCCATCGGCCGCTTCTGGCAAGTGATAGAGCCACGGAGCACAAAATTGGAACTTTTAGAAGTCGGCTCCGCTGAGGGACGTCGCTCCAGTGGCTAAGAGGGGGGTGGAACCCTCGTGGGACAGTGTGGTCTCAGGACCCTCGGGGTCACAGAAAGACCGGGGGTGCCTGAGTGCGGCAGAGCTCCCAGGGATCGGAGCGGGGAAGCTGGCTGCAGAGACGGAGCCAAGGCGCGGGCTCTCAGCTCGGGGATGCCATAAACTGTGATCCACGACACAGTCGGGCCACTGCTCCTCCAGCAGGGACCCAACAAACGTCAGATCCGGGGAGACTCCTCTTCCTGCCCCAGGAGGAGTGGTGCGGGAGCGCACCGCAGGGATCTGCTGGGTTTGGAGACTCCACACGGGGTTGGGTGCCAGAGATAGAAACGCTCGGTCACAGGCCGGTTGAGCACAGATTGCGGCGGAAGACCGGGGATATGGGAGTGATTGACTGCTTTTCTCTGGGGGCTCACTGAGGAGTGGGGCCCTGAGTTCTCGGCTCCTCTGGGGCGGAGATTGGGAGGCCACCATTTTCACTCTCGTCCTCCAAAGCCAAACGGAAAGCTTGCAGGGAACAAAAGCTCCAGAGAGCAAACCCGAGCAGATTACTTAGCCAGGCCCCGGCAAGGGCGGGGCAATTCCACCTCCGGCAAAGACATTTGGGAACCATGGTAACAGGCCCCTGCCCCAGAAGATCAGCGAGAACAGCCAGCCAAGACCAAGCTTACTGATCAATGAGAATGGCAGAACTCCAGCGCTAGGGGAATACAGCACATAGAATTCATGGCTTTTTTACCATGATTCTTTAGTCTTTCAAAGTTAATTTTTTTTAACTGTCTTTTTTTTTTTTTTAATTTTTCTTTTTCCCTTTTTCAACCAACATCTTATCAATGCCTTTTTTAAAAAACATTTTTATTTTTCATTTTTAGAGTCATATTCTATCCCTTCATAGTAGTTACCCTTATTTTTGGCATATATATATAAGTTGGTTTCTCTTTAAAATTTTGAGATAGTTTCTTCTAACAGATCAAAATATACCCTAAACCTCTAGTGTATGGTTTTGTTCTACTCTCCTGCCTGATCACATTCTCTCCCTTTTTTTTCTTCTTCTTCTTTTTTTTAAATCCTCTTCTTTCTTTTTTCAAACAACTTCTTATCAATTCCTTTTATAAAATTTTTTATAATTTTCATCTTTACAGTCATATTCCATCCCTTCATCATATCAACCCTTATTTTTGTACATATATAAGTTTTTCTTTCTTTAAAATTTTGGGAGGCACTTTCTTCTAACAGACCAAAATACACCGAAAATCAGTGTGTGGCACGGATCTATGCACCAGCCTGATCATATTTGATCATATTCCTGTTTTTTTTGTTTTGTTCTGTTTGTGTTTGTTTTTATCTTTTTCTTTTTCTTTTTTCTTTCTTTCCCTTTCTTTTCCCCCAGCTTCAGGTCTTTTCTGATTTGTTTAGAGTATATTTTCTGGGGATGTTGTTACCCTGTTAGCATTTTGTTCTCTCATTAATCTATTCTCCTCTGGACAAAATGACAAGATGGAAAAAATCACCTCAACAAAAAGAACAAGAGGTAGTACCGACTGCCAGGGACCTACTCAATATGGACATTAGTACAATTTCAGATCTAGAGTTCAGAACCATCATTTTAAAGATACTAGCTGGGCTTGAAGAAAGCATGGAAGTTATTAGAGAAACCCTTTCTGGAGAAATAAAAGAACTAAAATCTAACCAAGTCAAAATCAAAAAGGTTATTAAGAAGGTGCAATCAAAAATGGGGGCGCTAACTGCTAGGATAAATGAGGCAGAAGAAAGAATCAATGATATAGAAGACCAAATGATGGAAAATAAAGAAGCTGAGAAAAAGAGAGATAAACAACTACTGGACCACGAGGGCAGAATTTGAGAGAGAAGTGATACCATAAGACGAAACAACATTAGAATAATTGGGATCCCAGAAGAAGAAGAAAGAGAGAGAGGGGCAGAAGGTATATTGGAGCAAATTATAGCAGAGAACTTCCCTAATTTGGGGAAGGAAACAGGCATCAAAATCCAGGAAGCACAGAGAACCCCTCTCAAAATCAATAAAAATAAGTCAACACCCCAACATCTAATAGTAAAACTTAAGGGTCTCAGAGACAAAGAGAAAATCCTGAAAGTAGCTCGGGAGAAGAGATATGTAACCTACAATGGTAGAAACATTAGATTGGCAACAGACCTATCCACAGAGACCTGGCAGGCCAGAAAGGACTGGCATGATATATTCAGAGCACTAAATGAGAAAAATATGCAGCCAAGAATAGTATATCCAGCTGGGCTGTCATTGAAAATTGAAGGAGAGATAAAAAGCTTCCAGGACAAACAAAAACTAAAGGAATTGCAAACACGAAACCAGCCCTGCAGGAAATATTGAAAGGGGTCCTCTAAGCAAAGAGAGAGCCTAAAAGCAACATAGACCAGAAAGGAACAGAGACAATATACAGTAACAGTAACCTTACAGGCAATACAATGGCACTAAATTCCTATCTTTCAAAAGTTACCCTGAATGTAAATGGGCTAAATGCCCCAATCAAAAGACACAGGCTATCAGATTGGATTAAAAAATAAGACCCATCGATATGCTGTCTGCAAGAGACTCATTTTACACCCAAAGACACCCGCAGATTGAAAGCGAGGGGGTGGAAAACCATTGTCCATGCTAATGGACACCAAAAGAAAGCTGGGGTGGCAATCCTTATATCAGACAAATTAGATTTTAAACCAAAGACTGTAATAAGAGATGAGGAAGGACACTATATCCTAAAGGGTCTATCCAACAAGAAGATCTAACAACTGTAAATATCTATGACCCTAACATGGGAGCAGCCAATTATATAAGCCAGTTAATAACAAAAGTAAAGAAACACATTGACAACAATACAATAATAGTGGGGGACTTTAACACCTCCCTCACTGAAATGGACAGATCATCTAAGCAAAACATCAACAAGGAAATAAAGACTTTAAATGACACACTGGACCAAATGGACTTCACAGACATATTCAGAACATTCCATCCCAAAGCAATGGAATACACATTCTTCTCTAGTGCCCCTGGAACATTCTCCAGAATAGATCACATCCTAGGTCATAAATCAGGTCTCAACCGGTACCAAAAGATTGGGATCATTCCCTGCTTATTTTCGGACCACAATGCTTTGAAAGTAGAACTCAATCACAAGAGGAAAGTCGGAGAGAACTCAAATACATGGAGGCTAAAGAGCATCCTACTAAAGAATGAATGGGTCAACCAGGAAATTAAAGAAGAATTTAAAAAATTCATGGAAACCAATGAACATGAAAACACAACTGTTCAAAATCTTTGGGATGTAGCAAAGCAGTCCTAAGAGGAAAGTAGATAGCAATACAAGCCTTTCTCAAGAAACAAGAAAGCTCTCAAATACACAACCTAACCCTACACCTAAAGGAGCTGGAGAAAGAACAGCAAGTAAAGCCTAAACCCAGCAGGAGAAGAGAAATAATAAAGATCAGAGCAGAAATCAATGAAATAGAAACCAAAAGAACAGAACAGATCAATGAAACTAGGAGCTGGTACTTTGAAAGAATTAGCAAGATTGATAAACCCTTGGCCAGACTTATCAAAAAGAAAAGAGAAATGACCTAAATCAACAAAATCATGAATGAAAGAGGAACGATCACAACCAACACCAAAGAAATACAAACAATTATAAGAACATATTATGAGCAACTCTATCCCAGCAAATTAGATAACCTGGAGGAAATGGATGCATTCCTAGAGATGTATCATCTACCAAAACTGAACCAGGAAGAAATAGAAAACCTGAACAGACCTATAACCACTAAGGAAATTGAAGAATACATCAAAAATCTCCCAAAAAACAAAAGCCCAGGGCCAGATGGCTTCCCAGGGAATTCTACCAAACATTTAAAGAAGAATTAATACCTCTTCTTCTGAAACTGTTCCAAAAAATAGAAATGGAAGGGAAACTTCCAAACTCATTTTATGAGGCCACCATTACCTTGATCCCCAAACCAGACAAAGACCCCATCAAAAAGGAGAATTACAGACCAATATCCTTGATGAACATGGATGCAAAAATTCTCACCAAAATACTATCCATTAGGATCCAACAGTACATTAAAAACGATTATTCACCACGACCAAGTGGGATTAATCCCTGGGCTGCAAGGTTGGTTCAACATCTGCAAATCAATCAACGTGATACAATACATTAACAAAAGAAAGAACAAGAATCATATGATCCTCTCAATAGATGCAGAAAAAGCATTGGACAAAGTACAGCATCCTTTCTTGATCAAAACTCTTCAGAGTTTAGGGATAGAGGGTACATACCTCAAGATCATAAAAGCCATCTATGAAAAACCTACAGTGAATATCATTCTCAATGGGGAAAAACTGAGAGCTTTCCCCCTAAGGTCAGGAACATGGCAGGGATGTCCACTATCACCACTGCTATTCAACATAGTATTAGAAGTCCTAGCCACGGCAATCAGACAACAAAAAGAAATCAAAGGCATCCAAATCAGCAAAGAAGAAGTCAAACTCTCACTCTTTGCAGATGATATGATACTTCATGTGGAAAACCCAAAAGACTCTACCCCAAAACTGCTAGAACTCATACAGGAATTCAGTAAAGTGGCAGGATATAAAATCAATGCACAGAAATCAGTGGCATTTCTATACACCAACAACAAGACAGAAGAAAGAGAAATTAAGGAGTCGATCCCATTTACAATTGCACCCAAAACCATAAGATACCTAGGAATAAATCTAACCAAAGAGGCAAAGGATCTGTACTCAGAAAACTATAAAATAGTCATGAAAGAAATTGAGGAAGACACAAAGAAATGGAAAAATGTTCCATGCTCATGGATTGGAAGAACAAATATTGTGAAGATGTCAATGCTACCTAGAGCAATCTACACATTTAATGCAATCCCCATCAAAATACCATCCACTTTTTTCAAAGAAATGGAACAAATAATCCTAAAGTTTGTATGGAACCAGAAAAGACCCCGAATAGCCAGAGGAATGTTGAAAAAGAAAAGAAAAGCTGGTGGCATCATAATTCCGGACTTCCAGCTCTATTACAAGCTGTCATCATCAAGACAGTATGGTACTGGCACAAAAACAGACACATAGATCAATGGAACAGAATAGAGAGCCCAGAAATGGACCCTCAACTATATGGTCAACTAATCTTCGACAAAGCAGGAAAGAATGTCCAATGGAAAAAAGACAGTCTCTTCAACAAATGCTGTTGGGAAAATTGGACAGCCACATGCAGAAGAATGAAACTGGACCATTTCCTTACACCACACACAAAAATAGACTCAAAATGGTTGAAAGACCTCAATGTGAGACAGGAGTCCATCCAAATCCTAGAGGAGAACACAGGCAGCAACCTCTTCAACCTCAGCCGCAGCAACTTCTTCCTAGAAACATCTCCAAAGGCAAGGGAAGCAAGGGCAAAAATGAACTATTGTGACTTCATCAACATTAAAAGCTTTTGCATAGCAAAAGAAACAGTCAACAAAACCAAAAGACAACCGACAGAATGGGAGAAGATATTTCCAAATGACCTATCAGATAAAGGGCTAGTATCCAAAATCTATAAAGAACTTATGAAACTCCACACCCAAAGAACAAATGATCCAATCAAGAAATGGGCAGAAGACATGAACAGACATTTTTCCAAAGAAGACATCCAAATGGCCAACAGACACATGAAAAAGTGCTCAGCATTGCTAGGCATCAGGGAAATCCAAATGAAAACCTCAATGAGATACCACCTCACACCAGTCAGAATGGCTAAAATTAACAAGTCAGGAAACGACAGATGTTGGCGGGGATGCGGAGAAAGGGGAACCCACCTGCAAGCTGGTGCAACCACTCTGGAAAACAGTATGAAGGTTCCTCAAAAAGTTGAAACTAGAGCTACCGTACGACCCAGCAATTGCACTACTGGGTATTTACCCCAAAGATACAAATGTAGTGATCCGAAGGGGTACGTGCACCCCGATGTTTATAGCAGCAATGTCCACAATAGCCAAACTGTGGAAAGAGCCAAGATGTCCATCGACAAATGAATGGATAAAGAAGATGTGGTATATATATACAATGGACTATTATGCAACCATCAAAAGGAATGAGATCTTGCCATTTGCAACTATGTGGATGGAACTGGAGTGAAATAAGTCAATCAGAGAAAGATATGTATCATATGACCTCACTGATATGAGGAATTCTTAATCTCAGGAAACAAACTGAGGGTTGCTGGAGTGGTGGGGGGTGGGAGGGATGGGGTGGCTGGGTGATAGACACTGGGGAGAGTATGTGCTATGGTGAGTGCTGTGAATTGTGCAAGACTGTTGAATCACAGATCTGTACCTCTGAAACAAATAATGCAATATATGTTAAGAAAAAAAAAAGAAGAGGATAGCAGGAGGAGAAGAATGAAGGGGGTGTAATCGGAGGGGGAGACGAACCATGAGAGATGATCGACACTGAAAAACAAACAGCATTCTAGAGGGGTGGGGGGTGGGAGGATGGGTTAGCCTGGTGATGGATAGGTATTAAAGAGGGCACGTTTTGCATGGAGCACTGGGTGTTATGCACAAACAATGAATCATGGAACACTACATCAAAAACTAATGATGTAATGTATGGTGATTAACATAACAATAAAAAAATTTTAAAAATGCCAATATGTAAATAAAGAACAAATGGCAAGATGTTAGAATAAATCCATTACATCAGTAGTGACATTAAAGACACAAAAATTAAATATACAAATTAAAAGATTGAAACTGACAATTGGATTAAAATGATTTTTTTTTTTTAAAAGATTTTATTTATTTATTTGACAGAGAGAGACACAGCGAGAGAGGGAACACAAGCAGGGGGAGTGGGAGAGGGAGAAGCAGGCTTCCCGCGGAGCAGGGAGCCTGATGCGGGGCCCGATCCCAGGACCCTGGGATCATGACCTGAGCCGAAGGCAGACGCTTAACAACTGAGCCACCCAGGCGCCCGAGGATTAAAATGATTTATATGTTGCTTACAGAAAACAACCCTTGAATATAATGATATAGAAAGATTGAGACTGCAAGAATGTAAAGATATAATATATGCAAGTGCTATAATATTTTATATGAAGTGTTCTTTATTTTTTTTAAAGATTTTATTTATTTATTCATAAGAGACAAAGAGAGAGAGAGAGGCAGAGGGAGAAGCAGGCTCCCTGATGAGGAGGGAGCCCAATGCAGGACTCGATCCCAGGACCCTGGGATCATGACCTGAGCCCAAGGCAGATGCTTAACCATCTGAGCCACCCAGGCACCCTGAAGTGTTCTTTAAAGCAAAAATGATTATTAGATCTATAAAGAGAGATTTAATAAGAAAAAGAGTCAATCCATTAGGAAGATATCACAATTCTAAATATGTATGCATACCATAAAAATTTAAAAACTATAAAAAGCTAAAATTCTTATAACTCAAAGAGGAAATACTGAGGAAAACAGAAAAAAAACAAAAACCAGTAAGGATATAAAGATCTAAACAACCAAGTAATACACACACAAACACACAGGACCTGGCTAAGGTGAGGCAAGAAAGACATGTAGGGTATAAAATTTAAAGAGGCACACTTCATTAAAGTTGATTTTCCACTTTCAGGATCCTGAAAACACCTGCTTAAATTTTGTGCCTTATACACTTCTCTTGCTTTACTCTAGACCCCCACCCTGTACATATAGAAAATTCCCCCAAAATGCTGTGACATAATGCACAGTATTTTAAATGGACAGGAATATTTACCATTGTTAAACAAAAAGGGTCATAAAGCAAGGTTTTAAATCAATTAAATTATGTTCTCTGAGCACAGTAAAATTAATCTAGAAATCAATAACAAAAAAAACCTAGAATATCTTCAAGTGTTTGGAAATTAATTCTGTATGTCTAAATAACCCATATAGTAGAGAAGATATCATAACGTGAAATAGAAAAATATTTTGAAGTAAATCAACCAAAGATTTAACCAACTGGATTCAGCTAAAGTTATGCTTAGAAGTTTAGAGTTTGACTCTTCCTATATTAGAAAAGAAAAAACGTTAAAAATAAATCGTCTAGGTTTCCATTTTTAGAAGCTGTGTAAAAAAAAACAGAAACTCACTCCTAAAAACAGGAAGGAGTACCCATAATAATAAACATAGGGTGAAGCAAGAGAGAAAAAGAAAAAACTGTGATACATGCTAAATTGATGGATCTATAAACATCATGTTGAGCCAGAGAGGCCATATATAAAGTAGCACACAATTAAGGACTCCACTTATCCAAAGATAAAATGAACTCAGGCACAATGAACTGAGGATGTTAGAAGTCAGAGTAGAGGTTACACTCAAGGGTGGGCATGCTCTGAGGGGTCCCAAGGAGCGGTTCCCGGGTGCTGCCTATGTTCCATTTCCTAATGTCAGTATTAGTCATATGGGTGTGTTCTATTTGTGAAAATTTTCCAAGCTGCAAAAGTTTGATTTGAGCACCTTTCTCTATGCCTACTGTATTTCAATGAAGAGTTTACCAAACCAAACAAAAAGTAATGACAATGAAAAACGTTGCCTAAACAAAACAAAACACACACACACACACACACACACAACCCAAAATCATGTTGTCTACATTTTACAGGAAACTTTTAATGATTTATGAAGGCAGTGTGGAATGTGGCCAAGGTCCCAAAGACAGTAAGAACATGGGAATATACCCTTAATCTACAACTTCTAGTGGCAGGTATATGGTTTCTATACTTGCTATTTATAAAATAAAATGTAAATCTTAGCTTCTGAAATTGCAATTCACTGCCTTCTAACATAATCGTAGCTAACCATACAATAAACATTTTACTGGTTTTGAAAAATGAGTATCTAGACATGTATGGCTTCAGTAAAATTATCAACTGTTATACATATTGGATGCAAACTGCATTTTAAAATTTTGTTTCTTAATGTGTATTATTTCTATGTCAGTACTGTATATATATCTACTTTATGATATTTAATATTGACATATTTCCACATTGCGTGCCAAATTAAAGTTTTTCTAACATCTTATTATGACAAGGAATTTTATTAAAAAACATCTGTATAGGGGCGCCTGGGTGGCTCAGTTGGTTAAGCGACTGCCTTCGGCTCAGGTCATGATCCTGGAGTCCCTGGATCGAGTCCCGCATCGGGCTCCCTGCTTGGCAGGGAGCCTGCTTCTCCCTCTGACCCTCCCCCCTCTCATGTGCTCTCTCTCTCTCTCATTCTGTCTCAAATAAATAAATAAAATCTTAAAAAAAAAAAAACAAACATCTGTATACATAAATCTGAGAACCTCTTTTATTTCCTTGGAATAACTTCCTATACAAAGAAAACTAGGACTTTTATGACTGTTGATATATATTGATATATATATATATATATTACCTTTTAGATATTCGTATAAATTTAAAAATGTCCTTAAAAACGTATGAAAGCTTGGGGGTCCTTGGTGTCTCATTAGATTAAGTGTTGGACTCTTGAATTCTGCTCAGGTCATGATCTCAATGTTGAGACTGAGCTCTGTGTTGGGCTCTGTGCTGGGCGTGGAGCCTGCTTAAGATTCTCTCTCTACCCCTCCCTCTACCTCCGACTCTCCCCAGCTCCCTCTCTTAAAAAAATTAAAAAAAAAGAAAAAGTATGAAAGCTTTCATTCCTCCTTACCAACATTGTATATACTAACTACATATTTTTAAAAATTACCCCAACATAATAGACAATAAAACAAGGTCACTGACTTTTTAATTTACATTTATTTGATTGTAATAAAGTTGGTTATCTTTTCATATGTTTTTCATTGCTTCTTCTGTGAATTACCAACTTATGTATCATGACATAAAAACTAAAAAACAAAAACAAAGTGTTGTCTTCCTATCTATTAGCTCTTTTCCCCATTACTATTAACCCATTATTGCATATTTCACATTTTTTAAGCTCAGTTTCTTATTATCTTTCAACGTTGTTCATGGGTGTTTATCTAATAAACTTGGATTTTTACCTAGTCAGATATTTCAGTCTTTTGCTCTATGTTTTGGCATAGGAGCCATAGTCAAAAAAGATTTTACTGTTTCCAATATTATTAAAAAAATTCCTCTAGTTTCTTTTAATATTAATAAATCAAGAAGAACAATAGGAATAACCTACTCTTCTTTACTGCTTACTAAGTGCCAACGATTATTGTAAATGCTTCATATATACCAATATAATCCTCAAACATAAGCATATATACCAATACAATCCTCAAACATAAGCATGCAAACATAAATACAGTTCTTTCCCCTATTATACCAGGAAGAAACATTGAGCTTCCAAGAAATGAAATAATTTGGATAGTATCACACAGTTCTGAAATAGCTGGACTAGGATTCAAACCCAGACAATCTGATTCCAAAGTCCATGAAATTATATTACCTTATGATTTTAGTTTTTGCATTTAAATATTTAATCCAACTGGAATTTATTTTAGTATATGATAAACTCTAAACATCTTATTGTTTTCAAAATTAAATATATCTTCCCAGAATCCTTAACTGAATCTTTTATTACTGAATTCAAATGCAACTTTAGTATACACAAATTTTCCATATGTTGATGTATTTTTTAACCTTTTTATTTTGAAATAATTTAAAATTAAAGAAAAATTGTGAAATCGAACAGACATTATCAAATACCTTTCACACACCTTCCTCTAATGTTAAAATTTTCTATAATCATAGCAGAGTGATTGAAACCAAGACATTAACATGGATAAAATATCATTAGCTAATCTTCACACCTTATTCAGATTCCATCCATTTTCCCACTCATGTCCTTTTTCTAAACTAATATCCAATTCCATATCTTACATAGCAATTAGTTTTCATGCTTCCTTAGTCTCCTCCAATTTTTGAAATGTCAAAAATAACCTGGCAATATAAGGACTTTATATTCTGGGTTCAGAGAAATAAGTAAAGATAGTTGAAATGTGAAAAAAGAATCTTTATTATAAGCAGTAATCTACTTAGAACAGTTCTAAAGAATTTTCAACAAACTTGGTCACTCATTCTAGTGACTATCACAGAATAAATCTGAACCATACCAGAGTGTGCATAATATTGGTAAGTAGCCTTGGCAATACTTATCTTATGCCATATTTTCAATTATGTCTTGATGACAGATATTTTTTACATACTCATTAGAGTACCCTAGTTCATATTCACTGTAGTCCCCTAGATTGGGGCCCTAAAATTTGAATATCTAATATATAATTTGCTGACTAAGACATAAACTCTTATTTAGTTAGAGAAGCTGTAAGAAAATATCAACCACCTACCTGTTTTCTACCTCCCTCTCTCATTTCTCTTTATAGTGCTCAGAGATGACTTCTGATGAGATTTAAAAATAATGAGTATCATGGTCCTTCACAAGATACTGAATTGAAAATCGGTGAAATATAGAAAACTACAACTGATTCATAAAAAGATTTAAAAAATAAATCTTACAATATCAATATTCAAAGGAAAAAATTGGAAAAAGTTATCAAAGTTTTATTCCTCCTTGCAAGTAAAAAAATGGAAATAACTAAGTAATGTCAACAAGAATATTATTAATTAAAAAACAGAATGTCGTTGGGGCACCTGGGTGGTGCAGTCAGTTGAGCATCTGACTCTTGGTTTCAGGTCAAGTAATGATCTCAGGGTCGTGAAATTGAGCCCCACATTGGGCTCCACACTCAATGCACAGTCTGCTTGAGATTCTCTCTCTCTGCCTCTCCCCCCACAACTCTCTCTCTCCCTTTCTCTCTAAAATAAATAAATAAAATCTTTAAAAATTAAAAAATAAAATAAAATGTCCTTGGGGTGCCTGGGTGGCTCAGTCAGTTAAGTGTCTGACTCTTGATCTTAGCTCAGGTCTTGATCTCAGTGTCACTGGGTGTGGAGCCTACTTAAATAAAATTAAAATTAAAAAAAAAAAATGTCCTTTATTGTTGAAAGAGATAAAAATCATTGGAAAAAATGATAAGCTTCCTCCTCCCCCAAATTAAACATATTAAGGGAGCTATGACCTATGTGGATTGCATTTTTAAAAAAATAATGGTTTTAGATAAGATTAGGGGGCGGAGCAAGATGGCAGAGGAGTAGGAGACCTGGATTTCGTCTCCTCTCAGGAATTCAGCTGGATAGGGATCAAACCATTCTGAACACCTACAAACTCAACAGGAGATCGAAGAAAAGAATAGCAACAACTCTCTGAACAGAAAAGCGACCACTTTCTGGAAGGTAGGACGTGCGGAGAAGTGAATCCGAGGCGATATTCGGGAGGATAGACGGCGGGGGAGGGGCCTCCGTCGGCCGCTTCTGGCAAGTGATAGAGCCACGGAGCACAAAATCGGAACTTTTAGAAGTCGGCTCCACTGAGGGACGTCACTCTGGTGGCGAAGCGGGGGGTGGAACCCTCGCGGTACAGTGTGGTCTCAGGACCCTCGGGGTCACAGAAAGACCGGGGGTGCCTGAGTGCGGCAGAGCTCCCAGGTATCGGAGCAGGGAAGCCGGCTGCAGAGACGGAGCCCAGGCGCGGGCTCTCAGCTCGGGGTTGCTATAAACCATGATCCGCGGCACAGTCGGGCCACTGCTCCTCCAGCAGGGACCCAACAAGCGGCAGATCCGGGGAGACTCACCTTCTTCCCCCGGGAGGAGAGGCGCGGGAGCGCACCGCGGGGATCTGCTGGGTTTGGAGACTCCACCCGGGGTCGGGTGCCAGATAGAAAGACGCGGTCACAGGCCGGGTGAGCGCGGAGTGTGACCGGAGACCGGGGAGACGGGAGTGACTGACTGCTTTTCTCTGGGGGCTCGCTGAGGAGTGGGGCACTGAGTTCTCAGCTCCTCTGGGGCGGAGACTGGGAGGCCGCCATTTTCACTCTCCGCCTCCAAAGCTGTACGGAAAGCTTGCAGGGAACAAAAGCTCCGGAGAGCAAACCCGAGCAGATTACTCAGCCCGGACCGGCAAGGGCGGGGCAATTTTGCCTCTGGCAAAGACATTTGGGAACCAGGGCAACAGGCCCCTCCCCCAGAAGATCAGCGAGAACAGCCAGCCAAGACCAAGTTTACCGATCAATGAGAACGGCAGAACTCCAGCGCTAGGGGAATACTGCACATAGAATTCATGGCTTTTTTACCATGATTTTTTAGTCTTTCAAAGTTAATTATTTTTTTTAACTGTCTTTTTTTCTTTTTTCTTTTTTTTTTTTTTTTTGAATTTTTCTTTTTCCCTTTTTCAACCAACATCTTATCAATCCCTTTTTTAAAAAAAAAACATTTTTATTTTTCATTTTTAAAGTCATATTCTATCCCTTCATAGTAGTTACCCGTATTTTTGGCATATATATATAAGTTGTTCTCTCTTTAAAATCTTGAGATAGTTTCTTCTAACAGATCAAAATATACTCTAAATCTCTAGTGTATGGTTTTTTTCTACTCCCCTGCCTGATCACATTCTCTCCCTTTTTTCTTTCTTTCTTTTTTTTTTTAATCCTCTTCTTTCTTTTTTCAAACAACTTATCAAATCCTTTTTTAAAATTTTTTATAATTTCCATCTTTACAGTCATATTCCATCCCTTCATCATATCAACCCTTATTTTTGTACATATATAAGTTTTTCTTTCTTTAAAATTTTGGGAGGGACTTTCCTTTAACAGACCAAAATACACCCAAAATCTAGTGTGTGGCACTGATCTATAAACCAGCCTGATCATATTTGATCACATTCTGTTTTTGTTTTGTTTTGTTTTATTCTGCTTTTGTTTGTTTTTATCTTTATCTTTTTCTTTTTTCTTTTTTTCTTTCCTTTTCTTTTTTCTCTCTTTCCCTTTCTTTTCCCACTGCTTCAGGTCTTTTCTGATTTGTTTAGAGTATATTTTCTGGGGACGTTGTTCCCTGCTAGCATTTTGTTCTCTCATTAATCTATTCTCCTCTGTGCAAAATGACAAGACGGAAAAAATCACCTCAACAAAAAGAACAAGAGGTAATACCGACTGCCAGGGATCTACTCAATACGGACATTAGTACGATGTCAGATATAGAGTTCAGAATCATCACCTTAAAGATACTAGCTGGGCTTGAAAAAAGCATGGAAGTTATTAGAGAAACCCTTTCTGGAGAAGTAAAAGAACTAAAATCTAACCAAGTAGAAATCAAAAAGGCTATTAATGAGGTGCAATCAAATATGGGGGCGCTAACTGCTAGGATAAATGAGGCAGAAGAAAGAATCAGTGAGATAGAAGACCAAATGATGGAAAACAAAGAAGCTGAGAAAAAGAGAGATAAACAACTACTGGATCACGAGGGCAGAATTCGAGAGATAAACGATACCATAAGACGAAACAACATTAGAATAATTGGGATCCCAGAAGAAGAAGAAAGAGAGAGAGGGGCAGAAGGTATACTGGAGCAAATTATATACAACTTCCCTAATTTGGGGAAGGAAACAGGCATCAAAATCCAGGAGGCACAGAGAACCCCTCTCAAAATCAATAAAAATAAGTCAACACCCCGACATCTAATAGTAAAACTTACGAGTCTCAGAGACAAAGAGAAAATCCTGAAAGCAGCTCGGGAGAAGAGATATGTAACCTACAATGGTAGAAACATTAGATTGGCAACAGACCTATCCACAGAGACCTGGCAGGCCAGAAAGGACTGGCAGGACATATTCAGAGCACTAAATGAGAAAAATATGCAGCCAAGAATACTATATCCAGCTAGGCTGTCATTGAAAATTGAAGGAGAGATAAAAAGCTTCCAGGACAAACAAAAACTAAAGGAATTTGCAAACACGAAACCAGCCCTACAACAAATATTGAAAGGGGTCCTCTAAGCAAAGAGAGAGCCTAAAAGCAACATAGACCAGAAAGGAATACAAACAATATACAGTAACAGTCACTTTACAGGCAATACAATGGCACTAAATTCCTATCTTTCAATAGTTACCCTGAATGTAAATGGGCTAAATGCCCCAATCAAAAGACACAGGCTATCAGATTGGATTAAAAAACAAGACCCATCGATATGCTGTCTGCAAGAGACTCATTTTACACCCAAAGACACCCGCAGATTGAAAGCGAGGGGGTGGAAAACCATTGTCCATGCTAATGGACACCAAAAGAAAGCTGGGGTGGCAATCCTTATATCAGACAAATTAGATTTTAAACCAAAGACTGTAATAAGAGATGAGGAAGGACACTATATCATACTTAAAGGGTCTATCCAACAAGAAGATCTAACAATTGTAAATATCTATGCCCCTAACATGGGAGCAGCCAATTATATAAGGCAATTAATAACAAAAGCAAAGAAACACATTGACAACAATACAATAATAGTGGGGGACTTTAACACCCCCCTCACTGAAATGGACAGATCGTCTAAGCAAAAGATCAACAAGGAAATAAAGACTTTAAATGACACACTGGACCAAACGGACTTCACAGACATATTCAGAACATTCCATCCCAAAGCAACGGAATACACATTCTTCTCTAGTGCCCATGGAACATTCTCCAGAATAGATCACATCCTAGGTCATAAATCAGGTCTCAACCGGTGCCAGAAGATTGGGATCATCCCCTGCATATTTTCAGACCACAATGCTTTGAAACTAGAACTCAATCACAAGAGGAAAGTCGGAAAGAACTCAAATACATGGAGGCTAAAGAGAATCCTACTGAAGAATGAATGGGTCAACCAGGAAATTAAAGAAGAATTAAAAAAATTCATGGAAACCAATGAAAATGAAAACACAACTATTCAAAATCTTTGAGATACAGCAAAGGCAGTCCTAAGAAGAAAGTATATAGCAATACAAGCCTTTCTCAAGAAACAAGAAAGGTCTCAAGTGCACAACCTAACCCTACACCTAAAGGAGCTGGAGAAAGAACAGCAAATAAAGCCTAAACCCAGCAGGAGAAGAGAAATAATAAAGATCAGAGCAGAAATCAATGAAATAGAAACCAAAAGAACAGTAGAACAGATCAACGAAACTAGGAGCTGGTTCTTTGAAAGAATTAACAAGATTGATAAGCCCCTGGCCAGACTTATCAAAAAGAAAAGAGAAATGACCCAAATCAACAAAATCATGAATGAAAGAGGAGAAATCACAACCAACACCAAAGAAATACAAACAATTATAAGAACATATTATGAGCAACTCTATGCCAGCAAATTAGATAACCTGGAAGTAATGGATGCATTCCTAGAGATGTATCAACTACCAAAACTGAACCAGGAAGAAATAGAAAACTTGAATAGACCTATAACCACTAAGGAAATAGAAGCAGTCATCAAAAATCTCCCAAACATAAAAGCCCAGGGCCAGATGGCTTCCCAGGGGAATTCTACCAAACATTTAAAGAAGAATTAATACCTATCCTTCTGAAACTGTTCCAAAAATAGAAATGGAAGGAAAACTTCCAAACTCATTTATGAGGCCAGCATTACCTTGATCCCAAAACCAGACAAAGACCCCATCAAAAAGGAGAATTACAGACCAATATCCTTGATGAACATGGATGCAAAAATTCTCACCAAAATACTAGCCAATAGGATCCAACAGTACATTAAAAGGATTATTCACCACGACCAAGTGGGATTAATCCCTGGGCTGCAAGGTTGGTTCAACATCTGCAAATCAATCAACGTGATACAATACATTAACAAAAGAAAGAACAAGAATCATATGATCCTCTCAATAGATGCAGAAAAAGCATTTGACAAAGTACAGCATCCTTTCTTGATCAAAACTCTTCAGAGTATAGGGATAGAGGGTACATACCTCAATATCATAAAAGCCATCTATGAAAAACCTACAGCGAATATCATTCTCAATGGGGAAAACTGAGAGCTTTCCCCCTAAGGTCAGGAACGCGGCAGGGATGTCCACTATCACCACTGCTATTCAACATAGTATTGGAAGTCCTAGCTACAGCAATCAGACAACAAAAAGAAATCAAAGGCATCCAAATTGGTAAAGAAGAAGTCAAACTCTCACTCTTTGCAGATGATATGATACTTTATGTGGAAAATCCCAAAGACTCCACCCCAAAACTGCTAGAACTCATACAGGAATTCAGTAAAGTGGCAGGATATAAAATCAATGCACAGAAGTCAGTGGCATTCCTATACACCAACAACAAGTCAGAAGAAAGAGAAATGAAGGAGTCGATCCCATTTACAATTGCACCCAAAACCATAAGATACCTAGGAATAAATCTAACCAAAGAGGCAAAGGATCTGTACTCAGAAAACTATAAAATACTCATGAAAGAAATTGAGGAAGACACAAAGAAATGGAAAAACGTTCCATGCTCATGGATTGGAAGAACAAATATTGTGAAGATGTCAATGCTACCTAGAGCAATCTACACATTCAATGCAATCCCCATCAAAATACCATCCACTTTCTTCAAAGAAATGGAACAAATAATCCTAAAGTTTGTATGGAACCAGAAAAGACCCCGCATAGCCAGAGGAATGTTGAAAAAGAAAAGCAAAGCTGGCGGCATCACAATTCCGGACTTCCAGCTCTACTACAAAGCTGTCATCATCAAGACAGTATGGTACTGGCACAAAAACAGACACATAGATCAATGGAACAGAATAGAGAGCCCAGAAATGGACCCTCAACTATATGGTCAACTAATCTTTGACAAAGCAGGAAAGAATGTCCAATGGAAAAAAGACAGTCTCTTCAACAAATGCTGTTGGGAAAATTGGACAGCCACATGCAGAAGAATGAAACTGGACCATTTCCTTACACCACACACAAAAATAGACTCAAAATGGTTGAAAGACCTCAATGTGAGACAGGAGTCCATCAAAATCCTAAAGGAGAACACAGGTAGCAACCTCTTCGACCTCAGCCGCAGCAACTTCTTCCTAGAAACATCGCCAAAGGCAAGGGAAGCAAGGGCAAAAATGAACTATTGGGACTTCATCAAGATAAAAAGCTTTTGCAAAGCAAAGGAAACAGTCAACAAAACCAAAAGACAACTGACAGAATGGGAGAAGATATTTGCAAATGACATATCAGATAAAGGGCTAGTATCCAAAATCTATAAAGAACTCATCAAACTCAACACCAAAAGAACAAAGAATCCAATCAAGAAATGGGCAGAAGACATGAACAGACATTTTTCCAAAGAAGACATCCAAACGGCCAACAGACACATGAAAAAGTGTTCAATATCGCTTGGCATCAGGGAAATCCAAATCAAAACCTCAATGAGATACCACCTCACACCAGTCAGAATGGCTAAAATTAACAAGTTAGGAAATGACAGATGTTGGCGGGGATGCAGAGAAAGGGGAACCCTCCTACACTGTTGGTGGGAATGCAAGCTGGTGCAGCCACTCTGGAAAACAGTATGGAGGTTCCTCAAAAAGTTGAAAATAGAGCTACCATATGATCCAGCAATTGCACTACTGGGTATTTACTCCAAAGATACAAAAGTAGGGACCCGAAAGGCTACATGCATCCCAATGTTTATAGCAGCAATGTCCACAATAGCCAAACTGTGGAAAGAGCCAAGATGTCCATCAACAGATGAATGGATAAAGAAGATGTGGTATATATATACAATGGAATATTATGCAGCCATCAAAAGGAATGAGATCTTGCCATTTGCAACGACGTGGATGGAACTGGAGGGTATTATGCTGAGCGAAATAAGTCAAACAGAGAAAGACATGTATCATATGACCTCACTGATATGAGGAATTCTTAATCTCAGGAAACAAACTGAGGGTTGCTGGAGTGAAGGGTGGGGTGGGAGGGATGGGGTGACTGGGTGATGGACACTGGGGAGGGTATGTGTTCTGGTAAGCACTGTGAATTGTGCAAGACTGTTGAATCTCAGATCTGTACCTCTGAAACAAATAATGCAATATATGTTAAGAAAGAAAAAAAGAAGAAGAAGAATGTAGCAGGAGGGGAAGAATGAAGGGGGGGAAATCGGAGGGGGAGAAGAACCATGAGAGACAATGGACTCTGAAAAACAAACTGAGGGTTCTAGAGGGGAGGGGGGTGGGAGGATGGGTTAGCCTGGTGATGGGTATTGAGGAGGGCACATTCTGCATGGAGCACTGGGTGTTATGCACAAACAATGAATCATGGAACACTATATCTAAAACTAATGATGTAATGTATGGGGATTAACATAACAATAAAAAAAATTATAAAAAAAACCCATAAGATTATATCCTAAAAAATAAAAAATAAAAAAATAATGGTTTTAGATAGTTGTCATATGGATCAACAGTGATGTGGCTAACAGAAAAGCTCCTGTAATTTATAATGGGTAACAGTAGAAGTTGAAGAATTTCAGCACACCAAAATGAACACAGAAAGTCAGGACACCCGGATTATAAATCTTGGTCTATGATTTTCTAGGTGTGAAACCATGTGCAAGCTTCCCCCCCCAAAAAAAATCAGTTTTGTTTTTCACCAAGTGTATAATAATTTGCATTTGTACTAAAAAGGCATGATTTCTGACTACTTTGCTATTGTTATCCCCACGGCCATGTTGATGATACAAACCCATCATCTCCTTGATGTCTTCACACAAGATTAGCTATTTACAATAAAATTTCAGAAGCAACCTAGTATTAACCGTAGTTGTCAAAAGTAAATATGAGATACAGATGTTTCAATGCAGTTCCTTCAAGCTAAGATATCTTGGGATAAGTGACAATTTTGCAAAGGAAAAGTGATGCCATAAATTGAACAACAATTTTGTTTTGAAACAACAATTTCAACATCTGGAAAGTAATTTGATACAGTGTGTATAAACACATGCATATGTTTTGGAATTGAACATAAAATGTGTCTGAATGTTATCATAAGCCATAAGAAAAAAATAGCTTTTACATGCAAGTGTGCAAACTCAGTTCTCATATTGTAGACTACTTGGAGAAGCCCTAATCTAAGTCATAAAGAGAGAAGACACTTAGAATGTCATCAATAAAATGATGGTTTTAAGGTGGCAAATTACATATGACTCTCTGTTCTCCTCCACTCAGAACTAATCTAAACTTAACATGTAAAACAGACAAAAAAACAGAATACAAAAAAATTAGGGGACATTTCCAACCACAAAACAGACTATTCAAGGAAAAGCTGCCAAATAAGTGAAGTTTAGATGGGGGTGTGGGGAGAGTGTGGCTACTGTATTCAGAGAAAGCAGGCAATGTGCAGCTCTCCAAATGAGAACTCTTCATTGGAAGTAGAAGAAGGTGAAAAACACCCTGGGGTGTTTTTGGTAATAGGAGAAAAATAGGTAGCAGGACTAATGGGGAAGCAGAGCTGGCTTCATTTTATAACATCTGTCAGCAAGGTGGGAAGAAGAAAAGATGAACTGGAAGCAGCAGGGTAGAGGCTGACTTCTGTTGTGTGGGAAGAAGCAATGTCTGAAGGACACATCCATACACAGTAGTTTTCAGTGCAATTCACTGGGAATTCCCAAGAATTCCTGGTGGTAGTTAACACTGATTTTGTGCTTCTTTCATAGGAACCATGTTCTATGCCAATCCATTATATTTGCCATTGCCACTTTTTCTAAGCATAAGTAAAGCTCTAATCAATAAAATTAACATGCTCCCATTTAACACAATGCAAGTACACTAATATTATGGAAAAACACTTATGCTTTTCCCAAAATGAAAGATCCACAGTCCCAATGGATGCTATATCCATGTCTTGGTGATAATTATGTCTCTACTAAATCAAACCCGAATATATTTTTTTTTTCCTACCAATGGAACCGATTATACCAATCAGAAATATGTCATATATAAAATATTAGTAGAAAGACTTACGGGACAAAGGAAATTGGAAATGATATAATAGATTAAAGACGAAAGATAGGTGATGATAGATAGATGATAGATAGATAGATAGATAGATAGATAGATAGATAGATAGATAGATGATAGATAGATGATAGATGATAAGCAGAGAAAATGAAAACATATAACTACTCCAATGTTATTTCTGTAACTGTGATGATCATTGTGCTCTTTACAAGGTCTGGGTAATCAGTCAAACTGGTGGACACAGGAATCAGTGGGCATCATACCTCTGTCATTTATTCTCATAGGCATTGTGGACACCATCACATGTCAATCAAATTTTGACCTATTGTAAGAAATTACATTTCTGACTGTCCTCCAGACTTACTTCCTGAGTGAATTGTAACGTGGCTCAGCCCACTTCTAGGATGTGTGACCTAAAGTTGTCTCCCGTCCTATCATCTGGTCACAATGAACCTCCAAAAGCCTATAGACAAGAGCTGAGAAAGAGGTAGCAATGCTGTATGTACCCTACCTTGGTGAACCCCCAACCCTGATGGAATAATGTCCCTCCAACAGGGAGGGGTTATTTATGTTACTTCTACATGTTCTTCCTTCAAATTAATAAATTCTTTGCTCTAATCTAAATCAGCCTTATGCTGGATTATTCTTTGACGTTTCCTTTGAGTGTTTGGAGCACTATACCAGAATATTTCAGGATCTTTGATGCATATCTCTCACAGGAAATAAAATAATTTGAATTAAAATTTCCTGTTGAGCCAATAGTCTCACATGAGTTAGAATAGCATGAATCAATTTCACAAATCCAATATGTAAGGTAAATAAATAAAACTCAACTTTGTAATTTAAACAGGCTAGGTTTTACAGAGTAATATTTTGAATAAGTTCTAGCATGCATTATGGACATGTCTAAAGTAGCCCAATTTATCTTTCTAATCATTACTTCAGAAGAATTGGAATGTCAGATAGGAAGCAGATTTTCTTTTAAAACCATTTCTATAAAAACTACCAGAAATATGGCAGTATATGAATGCTAGATCTATTTGTTATTTTACTATTTGATTAATTTAGATTCAGTTCATTTGTCAATAACAATATTTTATTTGCAAAAGGATGCTAATAAATAAAATACAATATGACAAGCTTGTATATATTTTGAGTATTTTCTTAGAGTAAATAGTATGTTAGAGTGCCTCAGATGTTGATCTTTAAAAAGATAAAATATGCTTTAATACAATTCAAACTGCTACAAATTCAAGCAGAAAACATTAAATAAAATATATTTCAAACCATACGTAATGAAAAACATGATAGTGGTAGCTAACATTATAAATATAGAAACATTTAGCTTTACCTTTCTTCTTGGCATTAATTAAGTATAATAACCTTTTATATAAATTAAGAGGAAGTGATTCTAGATGATAATGAATGATCCTATATAATAACTAATTAATGTCTCATTTGTGCACATAATGAAAAATTCACTCTTGCCAACATTTTGCTTGAAATTTTATCATCATAAATTATTCGCAGTATGAGGCAGTTAAGATTCAATATTTCACTAGATCTGAATGAAATAAATAACCTTCTGACCTTTAGAACTTAATATGATGCTTTCGTGCAGAATGTAAGATTCACAAAAAAATGATGGCTGGAAGAATAAGCGGATTTTTTTTCCATCTAATGAATACTGAAAAGTGTGTTGCAAATACCCCAAGTCTTTTCTTAATATGTAAATCTCTCACATAAAACAAGGTTGCTGTCTATGTAGTCTGGCATGCAATTGCGCCTTTCTTTGGTAGCAGCATCTGCATCCAAGTGCACACTAACACTCTTTTTTTCCTTTTACAATGTCCTCTGGTACTAATTGAAGATTTTTGTGATGAGCTCTGAATGTGCAGGAAATGCCTAGTAGGAGTCCAGACATTTGCAAATGGAATTTCTGGCTAGCTTATTATTCACAATCTATGCTAGCATTTGAGCTTCAATTTTCTTAAGCTTAAATCCCCTCTGTACTAGCTTAAACCATTATTTGCCAGTTTTAAAATTGAATGTATAATACATGTAATCTGGAATATGTGATTTTTAAGGTATTTTGTTACGGACTCAATGGGTGGCTCAAAGTTGAAATATGATAAAAATAGAAGGCAGCAAAATGTTTATTTCAGGAAAAAAAGTTTCAAGGTCACAACATTTATTTATGCTCCAATTTCTGCTAGAATTATTAACATAATTGCATTTTAAATGATGAATTCTTCATTTTAAAGAAAGCAAGTTCTCATTATTACTGAAAGAATAAAATACCTGAACCAAAAGGATTATATTTTTAGAACTAACAAGCATTATATTTTTCAGAACTGTCAAGTAATGTAGTCTTTCATAATAAGCTGTAATGAGTTGCTAGTAAAACAAAGAGCTCCTACATCATTTAAAACCAAAAAGAATGTGCTTCTCTGTAAGAGACAGAGTAAGAACAAGGGTTTTACTATTATCAAAGGCACAAGGATGTCATGGGAGAGTGAGAGCTGAGACTGGGATGGAGGAGGGCAGGAAAGATAAAGATGAATACATGAAAAGTAGAGTAGGTACATTATGGTTTGTCAGACTCACCAGCTCCTTTCTGGCTTCCCTTCCCACAGTTCAACATAAGCAATTTTTACTAAGCTGCAGGATGTTAATGTAAATCAAAGTTCTCCATTAATTACATACAATCTTATCAGTCTACCAATGAATCTTCAATCAACCAATCAATAAACTGACACATCACCAAATGAATAAAGTAATCACCTAGTGTGGGTAAAGTGTTTGCCAACTATGACAAGACCCATAAACTGACATTGAAGACAATGCACACTTTAAGAGGAACTCTCAACAGTCATATCATAAGCAAAATCTCCCACAGTGATCACTTTGAAAGAGAACATACAGTTCGATTTCTGAGTGCGTATGTGGTGAGAATACATAACAGGAGATTTATCTTCTTAACAAAATTTTAAATGCACAATACAGTATTGTTAACTACAGGTACAGTATTGTACAATAGAGCTCTAGAACTTACTCATCTTGCATAACTGAAACTTTATATCTGTTGAACAGTAAGGAGGTTGTTTTTTTGTTTGTTTGTTTTTGTTTTTATTAAGAGTAGTCTACTTGGAAAAGTCAGATGCATTTTTTTTATTATGTTCAGTTAACCACTGTATAGTACATCATTAGTTTTTGATGTAGTGTTCAATGATTCATTAATTACATATAACACCCAATGCACAGTCAGATGCATTTAAAAATAACCACACACACATATACAAGACTGTAAGATTAGATTGCACTGATGTCAATATCCTGGTTGTGATATTATACTATGAGTTCTATAAAAATGTTACCATTGGGAAAACTGGATAAAAGGTACACAAGATCTAAATTATGTTTTAAAACTTCAATTGGCCCTATAATCTCGATAAAAACTTACTGAAAAATAAGTTAATCACATAAGGTTTAAAAACCTCGGAATAATCGTTGAATTCCCCTCTTTTCTCATACCACCATCTAAAGACTGCTTGGCTTTATTTTTAAAATTTGTCTCAAAAATATTACCTCCTAGGGGCACCTGGGTGGCTCAGTCGGTTGGGCGTCTGCCTGCGGCTCAGGTCATGATCCCAGGGTCCTGGGATCGAGCCCCTCATTGGGCTCCCTGCTTCTCCCTCTCCTACTCCCCCTGCTTGTGTTCCCTCTCTCACTGTGTCTCTCTCTGTCAAATAAATAAATAAAATCTTTTAAAAAAATATTACCTCCTATTGATTCTTAGCACTATTTTTTAGTTTAGATATTTCTCATCACTTACTGACCTATAAGATAATGCCTTTACCCTGATTTCCCTGCCTATGGATTATTCAAGCCAAATCCATACTCTTCATTTCTAGTTGAGCATTCTTTCTTTAGAGATAATCCAGTAACTCTTTTTCTTAAAAACATGTTGGTTCTAGAAAAAAAGTTTATTCAAATTGTGCCACATTCACTTTTCCAGAACCTTTTCCTCTTTTTCTTAGTCTGATAGCTATAGAACACTGATCTCAAACAGAGATGTAAAGATTAGAATTTGTAATTTATGGCCTCCTTTCTAGGTCCTAGCTCCTAATCCTGTAGGTTTCTAAGGTTCTAATTCAATACCTGGCTATTCATGGACTCACATTATAATTGGTCAAAATGGCAGGACAAACAGCTATTAATGTTAAATATTAAATGTTAACAGTGTTAATGAAAAATTCAAAGATGGCAGTAAACAAAAATTCAGATTTTTCAAACATTTTGTGATTTTTATTAACTGTACCTAAAACCACACTTAGCCGAGAAATATTTTCTAGTTTTAACAATATGTTTCTTAAAACCTGGCTTTAAAATTCTGTGAAATGCAAATAAATTGTGTCTATTTAAGACACACTATTTATCTTTGTTGAAAAAGGTAATATTTTGTGAGCTAGACAAAAAAAGGAAATGCACATTAATGAAGAAAAAGAAGGAAATAATATAAGGTTGACTTAAAGACTAGAGAAGTCCACTGAAAATATAGTTCCCTTTCATATCATGCAGTATGAAGAGTTCTATCACTGAGAGTAACACAGTTAGGTTAAAAAAAAAAGAACTCTTATGAACAGAAACCTCCCTGGAACCTAAGCTTGAATTTTAGACTAATTTTGAAATATCTTCCAGCAACAGAATATGGTGCCCAGGAGGCTCACTTCAAGCAGGAAGAGGTCTATAATAACACAGGTGGCTACCCGCATCCTTTCTTCCATCAGTAGATAGATGTTCTCTGACCTTGAATGATAGATATCACCAAGTGAGGTTTTTGTGGGTTTCCCTCACACAGCAGAGGGACATATAGTTTCCCAATTATTCCCCTCTTATACCCAAGCTTATGTGACATTTTCTAAGATGTTATGGCTCAAAAATTCATAGATTTTAAGTTTATTTACTTTGAGCATTCCTTAACCAGGGACATCGTGTTAAAATCATTCCATAAGTAATGGACTTCCTAGTGGGAAATATCATAATTTATGTGCCCTGAGGTCTAGTAGATTGACAAGAAGACTAGATTGGGTCACCTGCTTTTTCTTTTTAATTTCCCCAGAAGCCATTCCCCTTGGAAAGTGGGGTTAAAAATAGATCACAGATCAATTGTTTGACCTCTTCGCTCGCCAACCATCAACTTCAAACAAAACTGTGAAAAGCTCATTAGCAGTTTGAATGCTGTGTGTTTAAATAAAAGTGCTATAACTTCACAAGCATATTTTAACATACAAATAGAAGTTCTGGGTTTTGGATTTGGGTTTTTTTGTTGTTTAACCAGGATAATATGCATACTGGAGGAAAATAATCACTTTAGTAATTCTTGAATATTCATTTCAATGTCTGAAGAACAGAGGAATCGTGAATTATTATAGTGGCAACCCTTCAACTAAGCTGGAACTGCAAAGTTCTACAGATGGGAAGTTGCATCCTAACCTATGAAGATGCCTAAGAAAGGAGCCTGCCTATGTGTGTCAGCGCGTATATATGATTCTGCTTTCATTTGTCACTGCTATCATATAGAGAAAGTGAATACAATGAAACAAAACCTCAGCGGCTACAGCCTGTGAAACGTACCTGATATTCTTAAATAAAATATGCCAGAGAATCCTTAACTGCTTCTAACTGAAAAAAATTTGCACATTTGACTCAATCTAAAAATAGTTTTTTGTGGTCAAATTCTATGGCCTATAAAACTCTTCCCTCCCTGGGTGGCAGAGTCCAGAGAAGGGCTAAAACTATGTGCACAGTTGACAGAAGAGAAGTTTTTACAGGCAGAAACAAACCATCTGTGTTTGATTGGCAGTTGTATTAGGTCTCTGGCAGGTACACAGAGCATGGCAGTGGGAACAGAAGTAGCTGGAATTTAAGTTCAAGTTCCCACTTTGTGTAATTGCAAAGAGAAAGACTAAGAATATTTACCAATTCAAAGAAAAATCTAGATATTTTGACATATCATTGAAAAGGATCCAAAGAGTGAACAAAATAATGATGAAAGCAGAAAAGATAAAATCGAGACTAAGATGGTCATTTTGCTTTGTCACAAAGAGCTTGTGATTTTGGTAGTACCTGCCCACATGGACACAAATTTATGCTTAATCTTAAGAGACCAAATATCAGTAACTTGTGAGTTTAGTTACTTTAGATGAATCATTTTCCTCTCATTCACAAAGTCTTCAGTTATAGGACACTTCAGAAATTGTTTAAAAACGTACCTGAAAGGGAGTGTGTGAAAGGGACAGAGACATAAAGATGCAAGGGCATCCAGTGACCAAAGCTGGAAGAATTCAAGCAACCAAATAAATAATCTAGTATTGGATTAAATAATCTGAGTGTTCCATACTCATTAGTATAGTGCTGGTGAGTATAAAATAAATACCCATGAGTTGGAAATAAGTAGATAATTTAATAAATTAATATGTGGGCTAGAAGTGACACAAGTCTCCCATACAGGAGAATTCCAAATAACTTGTGTACATGCTTCTCCTCAAGGAGGTGGGATATAACTCACCACCCTTTGAGTGAGGATTGTGCTTATGGACTTGCTTCCAAAGAGTACAGTATGGAAATGGGGTAAGAGGAGCTTAGAGTGAAGAAATCTGGCAAACATTACCTGAACCAATGATCAAGGTCCACATCATGATCTGTCACGTTGATAACCTGTGCCTTTGATATGATGCATTTAGAATGACACTTTACCTCTGTGGTCTTTCTCCTCACAATCTGAAATTCTAGTTATATAACTTGAGACAAACACTGTACAAACATATATTGAAAGACACTCAACAAAACACCTGACTCCTCAAAACTGTCAAGGCCATCCAAAACAAGGAAAGTCTGAGAAACTGTCACAGACCAGTGAACGCTAAAGACACATGAAGACAAAATGCAATGCCATATCCTAGATGGAGTCCTGGAATAGAAAAAGCTCATTAGGAAAAGCTAGTGAAATACAATAAACAGTGGTGTTTAGTTAATGGTAATGTACCAGCGTCCGTTCCATAACCGTAGCAAATGTACTATAGTAAAGTGTGAGGTCAATAATAAAGGAAACTGAGTGGGGAATATATGGGAATGCACTACACTATCTGCAACTTTTCTGTAAATACAAACTTATTCTAAAATAAAACATTAATTTAAAAAAGTGAACATACACATACAAAAGGCATCTGGATTATAGAGACCCAAATGACAATTACAACTAAGATATTCACACTAATAAGCAGCCTTTATAAGAAACAGCCCTTAAAGACCACCTCTTTGTCAAAATTTGATTCTCTGTGTATACCCTGCATTGCAATGATGTATCATTAATTTCTATTAATTATCTACTTCCAATCTCAAAATAAATATAATCTATTAGCATGTGGACTCCTAGGAAAAAAGTAGGGATGAAATAAAAGAAAGAACAATTTAAAAAAAGTATAAATATGCCCAGAAAAATTGATCTCCAATATTAAGAATTTTCATTATTATTAGCTATGCATCTACTTAAATTTCATTAGAGAATGCAATTGAACTTGAATATATTTTTTAAAAGATCTATTTATTTATTTTTAGAGAGAGAAAGAGCATGTGCGTGTATGCACATATGGGGGGAGGGCAGAGGGAGAGGGAGAAGCAAAGAATCTCAAGCAGACTCTCCACTGAGCCCAGAGCCCCACTGGGGGCTCAATCTCAGGATCCTGAGATCATGACCTAGGCCAAAATCAAGAGTCCACTGCTTAAACAACTGAACCACCTAGGGACCCTGTACTTGATATATTTTGAAAGTCCATCCTAAACAGCCAAATTTATCAACACAGAGTTCTCTGAATAAGGTCCAGAGCTATTTCTTGCCTCTGCAAGCTTATTTCATTTTCAACTTTTATGACATTTTTGTATTTCACTTAACAGTTATTTTTCACAAAGGTAAACATTTGCTACAATTTCCTGTGTGATATTATGTATATGTAAATATCAGCAAAGCTACACTGAAGCAGAGGAACAGAAAGACCTCCTAGGCTTACTATCCACCTAAACAATACACTCCAACAAAGTGCCCTTACAGGGATCATAATTCAAATTTATGTCCTGGCAAAAGTGCAAATATCCTTATGGCACATTCCTCCGAGGTCTTCCAATTATTAGCTGGAACTAAAATATTAATCTGAAAAAGAAAAATTTCTACTATTTTTTGTAGTTAGATTTTTTTTTTTAACTAAAAAGCCATTTGGACACAAGTCCCTGACCTTAATGTATTTTGACAATATTGTCTTTATTTTTCATAACTTTTTAATTATTATTAAAAAGGAAAACTATTTTAAATTAAAATAAAAGCATCCCACATGTACCCTTTCCTGTCACCTACAAACAGTTTCTCTTTTCCTGAGTGTGCAGCAGGGTAAGGAAGAGAGTCTATCTATCAGGAGATTTCTCATATTAGTCATATAGAATGAGGTGCAATAACTGCATGCTTCTTTCCCACGGACACTCATGTATACCTTGGCACTGCTGGTATGCACTTTGCATACCCACTTTGCAAGATAACTCAATGGGATACAAGCCAAGGAAAAGCAAATCGCATTGTAGTATCACTTTAACACTGACTATACAGATAATTTACAAAATAAAACTTTGGAGGACAAAAATACATTTCCCATGGTATGGTTTAAGTTCTCATATTAACTGATCTATCAATAATATTTTGTACGTTTGAACACTCCTTTCCACAAAGAGTTCTCTCTTCCCTAAATCTGTAAATATTTATACACCAAACATCTGCTCTACCATTTCTTTTTGCTTCCTTGTGCTTTCATCAGTATCATTTTGCAATCTGCATTGTCCGTTCTATGAGATAATCTGACATCTGCTCAGAATTACTTGTGATCTACAGTTAATTATACAATGGTATGCAAACCGTTGCATACCTGAAGATACTTTAGAGCAAAGAAAATTGATTGATTCCCCATTTATAATACAGTTTCTAACTCATTTGCTTGGGCAGCTGTATTTAATATTATGAAATTAGTCAAAGAAATAAAATTCTCAGAAGACACACTGCAGTCCAGTAATTGCTTTTCATCATGACTTATTCTTCTCATTAAAAACATATTGATAATCGATCTAGACAGGATACTATTCAATATTACATAGAGAGAGGTAAAAAGTACCTTTCTTTTTCCCTAAGGTATTATGACTGATAGGTTAGACTATAACCAAAAATATAAAGCTTTAAAATTTCCAAGGAACTTTTATATGCATTTTCTTAGTTACATACTCCATATAGATTTCATTCATATTATGAGAGAGCATGAAATAAATACATCCATTGCTAATAACCTGATTTAGGTGCTCAGCATCTCCCTTCATGACTATTCCCAAGATTTTCACTCCCTAGCAATACATTCTTTAGTTTCTGTAAAAGTGAGATATTCCTGGCAGCAATCTCAGCATGGAACTGCACCACTTAACACCCCCCATTGTCTACCAGATAAAGTTAATTTGCCTGATTATAACAGAAAAGGCTCTTCCTTGAATATCAAATTATCTTTCTAGGACTTGAACTTTAAACCACAATCATATCAAAGTCTTTACATTTTGTTGACTTTGTCGGTAATTCCCACACATCCACAACTGATAAATTATTGAACACTACATCTGAAACAAATGGCATACTATATATTGGCTAATTGAATTTAAATAAAAAATTTAAAAAAATTCCCACACATCCATATTGATTCCTCTGCAATGAGTTTTTCTCTGCTTTATGCAGGGCCTATTACCCACTGTAATGCATACCCATTCATCAACCTACTCATAATTTAAGATTAAGTGTATACCTTGTGTACGTACTTACTTTGTAAGATTAACATTTACAGAGAAAAAAACAAGAGAATAACTAACCCAACTCATCCATCTACTCTGATCTCCAGTGAGGTCAATAGTAAACCATGGACTAAACCCAACTGGAAGAAAGAATTCCTGAGAAAATACTGACGGTGGAAAAGTGTGGAGAATAAATCTAGAGGAGTAAACAGACTACATGCAGCACAATGCGTAAAATTTGGCCCCTGCACTTGGCCAAAATTTAATTTTTTAAACAAATAAGAATGATAAAATTTTACCATGTAGTTTCAAAACCTAGCAATGTTGGGATGTTTGGGTGGCTCAGTCAGTTAAGCGTCTGCCTTTGGGGCTCAGGTCATGATCCCAGGTTCCTGGGATCAAGTCCCACATAGGGCTCCTTGCTCAGCAGAGAACCTGCTTCTCCCTTTGCCTGTGCTTCCCCTGTTTGTGCTCTCTCTCTCTGACAAATAAATAAATAAGATCCTTATAAAAATAAAAAAATAGTAAAACCTGGCAATATAGTTTGAGACACTGTAAGCATATGGTCTAGAAAAATTTTCCCCCTTTACATTAAAAACAAAGGAAAATAATATAAATATGATTTTAGGAAGTAGTAAATCTTTAAATAAGAAAAAAAGAGGTTTTTTTGGAAAATAATTAGGAAATAGCATATTCTTTCCAAAGTAGTCTCAATAAGTAATAAAAATTCATGGGGATGTAGTTTTTATTTTTTAAGTCCTAGTAATTCAATCCTGTTTTTGCCTTGGCTTATTGTATAAATCTGTAATTGCCATCATTATTATTGGTTTAGACTAATTATGATTTATCACCTGGAACTGAGCATTTCTAGTAATTCTAGAAAAAAATATAAGGCCAGGAAAGGAAAAGTGGATGGATATTGGCTGAGCAACTGATGTGTCACCTGGAATCATTAAATAATTCTTCCCAGTGTCTTTTTACTCAATTAGATTCCAAACTGAAAAACTTGTTCTATTATTATGACACAGTCATTTACAATAATATTCTCTTGCTTATTTGATGGCCCAAATTGACTGAGAGTAATGAAAACATGACAGCAAATAATGATATACAGCTAGTAGTCATGAATATAAAAAGATACCTTTAAGTTACTCTAAAAAAGTACTTCACAACACTTTCTCACTTTATTGGTTAACACATTCACTATGTCTAATCTGCTGAAATATCACTCAATTAACACTCATTAGATCTGAGTTCCTGAGTCTTAACCCAGTATGTGTTATGAATAGCATGAGCCCATCACCTCTGCTGACTGAATTTAAAACACTGGACAAAATGTAGAAACAGCTACCTGGAGACACTTAAAAAAAAAAAGCAGGTTCTGAAAAGTTGTAAAAACTAGAACAACAACCTGCATGGAAATTAGCTTTTCAGTTTTCCACAAGTACGGCAGGTGTAAGGGGTGGGTGGTGGAGGAGGTGTGTGTATGTGTGTGTGCGTGTGCGTGGACATGTGCGTGCAACTAGTTGCAGAGAAGCATGGATACAAGGGGGATAAAACTTCAAGAAAACTCATGCTTTGTTAGCAGATAAAGGAGAAAAAAGGTCATCTTTTGGCTACAGAATTAGATGAATTCCTTTAGAGGAAAGAGCCAGGGAGGGAGGATCCTCTAATTCTGTGTATGCATGCACAAAAATCTCAGCCTACCCCCCAAACCATCCACACCTAAAACAGATCATATCAGCATAGCAAAAGCTTAGAGAACTGATCTGAAAGTTGAGCCACCATAAACAGAAAACAAGTCAGAATTTAAGATCTCCATATAACCAGTTTGATTCTCTGTTACTACAAAAACATCCCTCGGGAAGAGTGTGAGAGGGCTCTGACACTATACAGCACCGCATTCACAATGTCCTAATACAATTCAAAATTCTTCAGGGTACAAAGAACTATGAAAAGGCAACAAATGCTCATGGGAGAATGTGATCAATAGATGCTAACTCCAAAATGACTGTAATATTAAAACAATCAGACAGAGATTTTAAATCAGTTATAAAACAATGTTTCATAAGGTACATAGAAATGCGCTTGAAATGTATGATATATATGAAATTTCAAGAGAGAATTTAAAACTTAGAAAAAAGAACCAAGTGAAATTTTTTTTTTTTTTAAAGATTTTATTTATTTATTTGAGACAGAATGAGAGAGAGAGAGAGCACATGAGATGGGGGAGGGTCAGAGGGAGAAGCAGACTCCCTGCCGAGCAGGGAGCCTGACGCGGGACTCGATCCAGGGACTCCAGGATCATGACCTGAGCCGAAGGCAGTCGCTCAACCAACTGAGCCACCCAGGCGCCCCCCAAGTGAAAATTTTAAAACTAAAAAATGCAATGTCTTAAATATAAATTCGGTGGTGAGCTTAACAACAGAATGTAAATAACAGAGGAAAGAGATAATGCTTGTGAAAGTATATCAATAGAAATTATCCTATGAGGGATAGAAAGAAGAAAGATGGAAAAAATGAACAGAACTTCAAGGACCTGTGGGACAGTATCAAACTATCGAACATCTGTTTAATTAAAGTCTCAGAAGAGACAATAAAGGGCCCCTGGGTGGCTCAGATGGTTAAGCGTCTGCCTTCGGCTCAGGTCATGATTCCAGGGTCCTGGGATCGAGTCCCACATCGGGCTCCCTGCTCCTTGGGAGCCTGCTTCTCCCTCTGCTTCTCTCTCTCTGTCTCTCATGAATAACTAAATAAAATCTTTAAAAAAAAAAATAGAAGAGAGAATAAAAAGATTGGAGCACAGAAGATATATGAATAACTAATGGCTACAAATGTTCCAAATTCAGGAAAGATAGAAATTTACAGACTGAAGAAACTCAGCAAATCTAAACTGGATAAACTTAAAGAAAATCATGGCTTTTAGATACATCATAAACTGCTAAAAAACCAAATACAAAAAGTATTGAAAATGGCAGAAGAAAATTGTGAGTTATATACAGAGAAATCATTATCCCAATGGCCACAAATTTCTCATCAGAAACCACAGAGGCCAGAAGACTGAAAAAAAGCATGTTTAAAGTACTGAAAGAAAAATATGCAAGTAGATCCTTCAGGAATGAAAGGAAGATAACTACTTTTTCAGAGGAAAGAGTATAAAGAATTTGTCCCCAGCATATCTGCTCTTACAAGAAATACTAAAGGAAGATTTTTCAGTCTGAAGAGAAATGATACCAAAAGAAACCTGGTTCTTCAGAAATGAAGGAAGAGCAACAGAAATGTAAATATCAAGGTAAATATAGAAGATATTTTTTTCTTATAAGTTCAAAAATATGCTGACTATTAAAGCAAAATGGCCTGGTGTGGTTATCAATATACATGGATTTAACCCATAACAACTATAACATGAAAGCCAGTAAGGTATTCACCTAAATGTTTGTAAGTGTCTGCACTGTACGTCTAGTAGACTATAAAGTTTTAGGTATCATTTAGTAACCCACAGAGCAAGTACCAAAAAAATACCTGATGACATATAGCACAAAAGCCAATAGATTAAAATGAAATACTAAAATATATTTATATAGTACAAAAGAAGGCAGAGAATTAGAAGCAGAGAAACCAAAACAGAGGGGACAAACAAAATATAAAAACAAATTGGTAGACCTAAATCAAAATATATCAAATATTATATTAAATAAAAGGCAAGCCAGACAGAGAGTTTTTAAAAACTAAGAGCTTACTGTAAGGTACTTATAAGAGTTAAAAATAAATGGGCAGAAATAGATACCCAATGCCAAGAGGAAGCACAAGAAGGCTGGAGTACTTATTCTATTATCTAATACAATAGACTTTGACATCAACGGTATCCTCAGAGATAAAGAAGAATTATTCTTTACGATAAAAGGAAAAAACTCACCAGAAAGATATACATAAATTAGAATGTGCCTAATAACAGAGCCTCAACATATGTTGACCAAAAATAGAACTAAAAAGAAAAATAGACAAATTCACAATCATAGTAGGAGATTTTAACAATTCTCTCCTGGTGATTGATAGAACAACTAGCCCAAACATCAGTAAAATTATAAAAGATCTGAACAGCACCATGTATGAACCACTTTGTTCTCTATCCAGCACCTTCACACTATATATTCTCTTCAAGCCCACATGTGTATTCACTAGGACAGACCATATGCTAGGAAAGAAAACAAAGTCTTGTTAAATTCAACAGGATTCTCTTCCCACAATAAAATTAAATTAGGAATTAATAAAAATTTAAACAAAAATAAATAAAAATTTAGAAATTAAAAATATTTTGAGGAAAACTCTAAATATCTGGGATTTAATCATTCAGAGGACAAATATGAAATGACAAGGAAATTGGAATCATAATAAAAATAAAACATATCAAAATTTGTGGAATGTCGCTGAAGCAGTATTTAGCAAAAAAAAATTATACTGTTACATGCTTTTATTAGAAATAGAAGAGATTAAAAAAAACTCAATGGCCTACTTTTCTTCTTTAGAAAAAAAGAAACAATGCAAAGCCAAAGTAAGGAATGGAAAGGAATTTATACAAAAAAAAAAAAAAAGAGTAGAAAAATCAAGGAATTAGAAATCAAGTGGAGAAGATTAGCAAAGAAGATTAGATGATTCTTTAAAAAGATCAACAAAATTGGCAAACCCCTAGCTAAATATATAATATAAATCATCAATATCTGGAATGGTAAGGGCATTATTATAACAGATTATATAGTTATTAAGTGGATAATACAGAATACTTGGAACATCTAAATGTCAACACATTTAACACCTTACAAAGAATGGAAAATTTGAAATACACAACATACCCAAAGAAATGCCACAAGAAACAGAAATTTTGAGTAGTCTTATACGTATTTTTAATGAATTTATTATCAAAAAACTTCTCAAAAAAAGAAAACACTAAGCCCATAAGTTTTCACTGGTGAATTCTGTCAAATACTCAAGGAATAAATAACATCAATGCTACACAATATAATTTTTAGAGAATTGCAGGAGGAATCAATCCCCATCTCATTTTATGAGGCCTGCACAAATATAATACCAACCCCGGCAAAGATATTACAAAAAGGGAAATTTCAGAACAATATCTCTCATGAATAATCCTTTATGAAATATTAGAAAATCAGAGCCAACAATACATAAAAAGGATACTACAATATGTTCAAGTAGGGTTTATCCCAAGAAAGTAGAGTTGACATAACATTAAAAAAAAAAAATCATTTAATGAAATTCAACATACTAACAAAAAAAAGGAAAAAAAGACACGATTAATTCAATAGAGACATAAAAACTTTTGGAAAAAAATCAATATTGATTGATGAAAAAACCTGGCAAACTAGGAATAGCATAGAATTTCCTCCAACTACTAAAGAATATCTGTGAAAACCATTCCTCCAACATCATACTTAATGTTAAAAGACCAATAAATATTTTAATTGAATTAAACTTTCCCTGGAGGAAGGCAAGAAAGCAAGGATGCTGCTTTTACCACCTCTATTCAAAACTGTACTAGAACAAATAAATGATTATATCGGGGCAAAAAGAAATGGAAAATAAAATTTAGAAAAAAATCAACTTATAATAATACCAAAACCCACAAAATACCTGCGAATATTTCTGTCAAAAGACATCTTGTACTTTGCTATTGCTAAGAGGTCATAAAGAAGACCTAAGTAAATGGGGAGATGCATCACATTTATAGATTAAAAGAATTAGGATTGTTAAAAAGGTAATTATCCTGAAATGGAGCTATGTCAACAACATAATTCCTGTCCAAATTCCCTCAGTTTGGGATTTTTTTTTTTTTTTTTTGCTGATTTTACAAGCTGATTTTACAGTTTCTATGAAAATGCAAAGGACTTAGAATTACCAAAGCAATTATATATGTTACGTGTATAATAAGTACACATATTAAACAATAAATGTATTTAATATATATGTATAGTTGTTTGACTTACCTGACCTGATTTCAAGATTTACTATAAATCTCAAAATCAAGACAGCTTGGCATTGCAAAGAAGATAAATATATAAATCAATGACACATACAGAGAGTCCGGAAATAGACCCACCCATAGGTGGTTAATTGATTTTTCAACAAAAATGCCAAGACAACTCAGTGGGGTAAAGAAAGTCTTTTCAATAAATGATGCTGGAACCACTGAATATCCAAATGGGGGGAGAAAAAAAAAGAGCATCATCCTTTACTTAACATTATAAGGAAAATTTAACTTCAAATGAATCATAGGCCTGAATGTAATCCCTAAAACTCTAGAAACTCTAAATGAAACTAGAAAATCATCAAGATCTTGAGGTGGGAAGGGTTTCTTATGTAGAACTTAAAAAGAACAAAACCCTAAAGAAAAATTTACAAATTGGACTTCATTTAAGTTAAAGTGTTTTGCTCTTTGAGAGACAATGATAAAGAAACAAAAGGCAAGGAATATTCCACTAAGGAATAACAATCACCACATACATATCAGACAAGAAACTTGTACCCAGCATATAAGAATATTTTTATGACCCAAGCATGCAAAAGTTTATGATGGAAATGCACATTAAAATCACAAATTGAGGGGCATCTGGGTGGCTCAGTCATTAAGCGTCTGCCTTTGGCTCAGGTCATGATCCCAGGGTCCTGGGATCGAGTCCCGCATCGGACTCCCTGCTCTGCGGGAAGCCTGCTTCTCCCTCTCCCATTCCCCCTGCTTGTGCTCCCTCTCTTGCTCTCTCTCTCTCAAATAAATAAATAAAATCTTTAGGAAAAAAAAATCACAAATTGAGATAACACTACTTGTTGGTTAGATGGACTGACAATAAGAAGACTGGTCAAACCAAGTGTCACCATGGCTAATGTGCAGCTGAAACTTTCACAGACTGCCTGAAGGAACTCAAAATGGTACATCACTTTGGAAAACAGTTTGGAATTTTCTTAAAAAGTGGAGCATACCTAAATCAAGTGATACAGCTTTTCAATTCTTAACTACTTAACCAAGACAAATGAAAATAAACGTCTACAGAAAGACTTGTATATATTCTTAGTGACTTTACTTGCAGTAGCCAAAACTTGGAAACAGCCCAAATGTCTGCAAATCTCATGGGAAAAGATAAGCAAATTGTGCTATACTCATAAAATGGAATATTAGTCAATTAAAAAAAGAAATGGACTATAGAGTCACACAATAGTAGAAATGAATCTCAAAATTTTCATGTTGAGCTACGGAGGTTAAGTTTTTTAACATACTGTGTGATTTTTATTATATAACAGTCTAGAAAATAAAATCTAATATATAGTGACTAAAAGCACATCAATGGCTGCCTGAAGATGGGCCTTGGGGGAGGAACAGAAGACAAGCACAGAGAATTATTGGTACGTGATGGCAATGTTCATTGTCTTGATTGCATTGATGGTTTCATAGATGTATACATATGTTAAAACTGACTAAATTATACATTTTGAATGTGAATATTTAATTGTATTTCAATAGAGTTGGGAAATAATAGAAATACAGAAGATGATTAATGAGAGAGAGATTGATTCTTTGAAGATTATTAAACATTAAATAAGACACAGTCTTTTCCCTCATGGGACTTTTAGTTTCATAGGGATGATAATATCTGCACCAAGAGGTAAAACAAAACAGATTTAAGTAAGTTTTCCAGGAAAATGGAAAAAAAAATAACTGCTTAAAGTCAAAGGAAATACAGTTTATTTTCATCTGTGAAACTTTGATAGTTTCATGTTAGGGAGAGGCATTTGAGCTTTGCCTTTATGTTGGGGTAGAATTTTGACAGATGCATCTTGCACAGGAAGCCAAGTGTGAGTAGACGCTCCTTTGTTTGTTTGGCTTTTTTTGAGAGAGAGAGAGAGAGAGAGCATGAGTGAGCAGGGGGGAGGAGCAGAGGGAGAGGAAAAGAGAGAATCTTAAGCAGTCTCCATGCCCAGAGCAGAGCCCAACGTGGAGCTTGACGCAGGGCCCAACTTGGGGCTCAATCTCATTACCCTGAGATCATGACCTGAACTGAAATCAAGACTGGACATTTAACAGACTGAGCCACCCAAGCACCCCATGTAGAAGCTACTTTGGAAAAAAGGGAGGTGAAAAGCAAATCTATGGTGTAAAGGACAAGTGTTTTACTGCATTGGAAGTAGTCCTTCATAACTTGAGTGTGGCACGCATGTATGCTCATTATGGGAAACTGAGGACATGTCATTAATATTTGTTTAAAAAATACTATGACATCGCTGGTTTGGCAATGAATGTTTCCTAATATTACCTTGCAAAGTTGTGCAACTGGAAGATACTGCTGGTGAGAAATGCTATAAATAATCATTTGAAATGGTTACAGAGATTGTTGAATGGTTGGAATGCAAAAGAGGGAATAGATATGAAGTATAAAAGAAGCTTGAATAGATCTTGGAAATTATTTAGATGTCAGGGTGGGGAGAGATTGCTGGAGAAGGAGAGGAAAAGTAAAAGAAAACCCCGCACTTTAATCTCGGATAACCCAGGGAATGGTATTGTCCTTGTCAGAATCAGAGATTTGAATGAAAACATCTGTTTTGGTAGAGAGACATAGGTTTGGGACAGTGGAATAAGAAGATTCTGTAACATCTGGGTAGATAGTTCAGTAAACACTTGAGGGAAAAGTCAGAGCTGGAGGTGTTTATGGGTATTATCTACATAGAAACATTACTTGAAGGTGTGTGAAATGTGGGGAATAGTGATAAGGGTGAGTTTTCGCTTTTTCTATTTCAATATGCTTCTTTTCCTTTAATTTTCAAAGTACTAGTAAGCAATATTTTCCTAAGTACAAGCAAAGAGATAAAATGGAAATTTAGGAAAAAGCACCCTAACATGATTCACCTAATTTTACTGAAAACCAAGCACTATATTGCAAGATAGCTCAAGGTTGCTTTGCTTCGGGGTTTCTCTCTGGAATAATATCAGCCTCTTAGTTCAGATTCATCTGGTGTTAAAACAGAGTGGGGCTTATGATGTTAAAGATATCATTCAGGGTGGCACACTATTGAGTTTAAGGATTATTTATGACAGCAAAAACTGATATCTAGTAAAAACTAAATCCTACCAATCCATTCTCCTCATGTCTTTGCAAGAAACAAAATGCAAGTTTTGTTGAAGTATCTACAGGAAAATAAAATATATAACCATCACTTTAACACCTGGGTCATTTCAACCTATAGGGAAAAAAAGAGTTTAAAGAAACCACTTGTAAGTCCTTTCCTATGTTATTCCACACGGAGCAGAGGCTTACCAGCTGAAGGGCACTCCCATTACTGCAGTGTTCTTTAGAGCGGCACAGAGATTGATAGGATAGAATGTACCGACTGAGCTAACCACAGCACTTACACTAATGCCAGACTCTCTGGGAAAATGGAACAATATATCCTTTTATAAAGTGTGCTCACTATCTTTGAAAGTGTACTTTTTTTAAAAAATTTTTTAAAGATTTTTTTTAATTTATTTATTTGACAGAGAGATAGCACAAGTAGGCAGAGCGGCAGGCAGAGGGAAAGGGAGAAGCAGGCTCCCTGCTGAGCAGGGAGCCCGATGCGGGGCTTGATCCCAGAACCCTGGGATCATGACCTGAGCCGAAGCCAGCTGCTTAACTGACTGAGCCACCCAGGCGTCCTGAAAGTGTACTTTTGATGGAGTTTATATTGAAGAAATAGAAAAGACTGAGGATTTAACAAATGTTGTACAATATCCTGGATAAATATGTCATATGTGTCTATTCCCACCTAGTCCATATAATTCTTACAGAAAGAAAGAAGGTTGGGATGGAAACAGGATAAGAAAGTGACCTAGATGGTTTTATTTTAAAATAACAAAAGTAAAAAAAATAAAAAATAAAATAAAATAAAATAAAATAACAAAAGTACTTTAATATTCTTCAAATCATGACATTTCCATTAATGTCTTCAGGGTATAGTAAAGATAACTATGCCCATCTGCACATAGCTCAGCCTCCAAGGACTTGAAACCACTTATAATTTTTAATGCTGCAATTTAATCTTCACTAGCCTAGACATCATCACTATTCAAAGGGGAGTTCTAAACTTCAAAACAATTTTCCAACTTATGAAACAGATATGATTACATAAAGACTGATTCACTTACTTCTGAAGTCATATCACCACTTTCGGGCAGCTTGATTACAACGTGGTATGGGCAGGAATATTGTTTTACCTTGACAAAATGTATTACACACTGTAAAGGACAAACTTTTACAATTTCCACAAATAAATCAACATTGTGCCCAAGTCTAATAATCATATTTTCTTACAACAACTACTATGTATAAATAGTTAAGAAGATAAATTAGAAAGTTTCTGGTGAGCTTGTGGGCACTGTAAAAATAAAAGGATTAAAAGTGAATTATTAGTGCAAAGAGTACTATGGAGCCCAGAGGCTATGATATTGTCTGTCTCGGGCAAACACCTACCTCTCTCTAGGTCACAATTTTCTTCTCTTTCAGGTAAAGGCTATGGCTTAGAAGACGTCAAAGAGCATTTCAATCATAGAACTTACAGTCCCCAAGATTCTAAATCACTTTATGTATTAATGTAAAGAAAGTCAGTCAGCAATTCTGCTATTAAAGAGAATGGGATCTGTTCATTTTCACATGCTACCAGGGATAGAAATAATATCCTCAGCTCAAGGCTAAATTCCACAACCTACATTTCCTCTTCATTGTGTCTCCATTTGCTTGCTCCCTTTCAATAGTGGTTAATTATTTAGGCTCTTATTGAAGGAGCTTGTTCATTTCAAAAAGGCCCTCACACTTTCTAGTAATAAAAATGACCTGGGGACCTTTTTATACAAATGGATTTTAGAACTTCTAGGAGTGTGTCTTTTGTTTTTGTTTTTGTTTTTGTTTTTGTTTATAACAACATATGGTTTCCAGACCATAGTCTCTGAGAAAGAATCATAGCTTCATCCTTGGCCATTTCTCCTAACGATGACCAAGGAGATAACGTAGCCCAGTCATGGAGATTCAAATTTGGGGGTCAAAGGCGCCAACTATACTCATTTTATATTTTGTGAATACTCTTCTCTCCCCAAACTTACAGAGATATTAAATCCCAACTTTGAGGTTATGCAGCATTAGGAGAGAGAATGTTCCCTTCCTCAGAATCAGTAGAGCAGTGAACCAACAATAAAGGTCTACACAGTAACACTGTCTTTCCAGGCAGCAGCCTGGTGACAGGACAAGAGGCCAAAGTGGAAGGAAAAGTGGGTGCAGTTTTATATATCTAAAGTAGATATAAAGCAAAACTCTGAGCCACTTCTAATTAATTAATAGTTCATCAGGTCATATGTATGGTCTCCGTTTCATTTTTACTCACAGTCTGAGGGAGGTGCAATATATGTCTTATGAAGGTTGCAAAAACGGAGAAAAATTTATAGATGATTAAACCAAAAAAAGTCTTCATTGACTTTAAATTAATCAGAGAACTTTAAATAGGTGCAGGTTTAGGGGTGGGGAGAGTCAGATACTTGAGGGTGAGTTAGAATAAATCACTTTTAAAGTTGTTTTCAAAATTTTAAGTTTTAAAGTCCTTTCCTATTCCTGGATTCATCCTTCCCTGTTATTCTGGGGACAAAGATCCTAGCCAAAATGAATGTTGGTGCTAATTAGCAGTAATACAAACAAGATGTCCCAAAGACACATTATTCTAACTAGCGTTCAATTATGCTAAATTCTTTCCACTTGAAGAATTCAAAAGTATCATTTACTGTGCTAATCATGTAATACCCTATAGAATTTCTTAAATTTCCTTTCTCACTGCTATTATATAGGGCCACTATTAATCCATTTAGGTAAATATAGAACATTTTTTAGCAAGTTTGTACACACTTAACTATTGGATTTATTTGATTTCATTCTGATTATTACTAATCTACCATTGTAAATCATTATTCATTTACCATTATAATTTAATATTGCAAAAAATTGTATATTTGTCTTTTCCTAAATGAAGAAGTTGATACTATAGAATTATTTTGTTTTAATTTTTATTTATAATGTTAGATATATAAGATACATGTAATACATATAATAGTATAGAGAGAGAATATATGTATGGTATGAAGCAAAAGAATCAAATGAACACACATGAACCTACCAATAAGCTTAAGAATTAGATATTACTAGCTTTGTTGAATCTATTTCTTTTTTTTTTTTTTTTTTTTTTTTTTTTTTTTTTATTTATTTATTTGAGAGAGAGAGAATGAGAGACAGAGAGCATGAGAGGGAGGAGGGTCGGAGGGAGAAGCAGACTCCCCGCCGAGCAGGGAGCCTGATGCGGGACTCGATCCCGGGACTCCAGGATCATGACCTGAGCCGAAGGCAGTCGCCTAACCAACTGAGCCACCCAGGCGCCCTGTTGAATCTATTTCTGTGCTCCACATTCCATCATCCTGAATGTTCTAAGTAATAAACACTATTCTGATATTTTAATTTTCCTCTTACTTTCTTTTTGCTTTTAAAAACATAATAATTAGGACACATATTATATCTTTCATGTATTTCCATACAAAAAGCAAGCAGTATTCTAAATTAAGAATGGAACAATATATGGAGAGAAAGAGATTGGATATTTAAAATGCCATGCATTTCAAGCAATTGATTTCCATATAAACATCAGGCCCCTGTGTAACAGATTTTAAAATTTAGCTAAGGCCAGAAGTATAATAGCCAAATTTTAATAATTTCTAAAATAGTTCATTCTGTTGACTGAGTATGTCCTACATTCTTTAGCTTTGTGGCTATACTATAACAACAATATATGTACCACATTCCAAAAGGTTTTCTTGACTTAAAAAGACCTGAAAAACATCTTAAGAAATAGATATATTAGCAAATACAGAACACTCTATATATCTAAACTGTGGGAAATGTGTGTGTGTGGGTGTGAGTGCATTTTCAAACTTCCATAACTGCAGTTGACCCTTGGACGGGTCATGGGTTTGAACTGTGAGGGTGCACTTAATGCAAATTATTTTCAATAAATATATTGGAAAAATTTTTGGAGATTTGCAAAAATTAGAAAAAAACTCATGGATGAACCAAATAGCCTACCAAAAAATAAAAAATAAAAAGTTAGGTAGTACTGTAAAAATACAGTATATTATACATATAACATACAAAATATGTGTTAATCAACTGTTATTGGTAAGGCCCAGTAAATAGTAGGCTATTAGTAGTTAAGTTTTTGGGGAGTAAAAAGTTATACACAAATTTTTTTTTTTTTTTTTAAGATTTTATTTATTTATTTGAGACAGAATGAGAGAGAGAGCACATGAGAGGGGGGAGGGCCAGAGGGAGAAGCAGACTCCCCGCCGAGCAGGGAGCCCGATGTGGGACTCGATCCCGGGACTCCAGGATCACGACCTGAGCCGAAGGCAGTTGCTTAACCAACTGAGCCACCCAGGCGCCCCATATACACAAATTTTTGACTGCATGAGGGGTCAGTGCCCCTAACCTCAGCATGGATCAATGGTCAATGTTCTTCTTTAGGCTAAGTTTCTCTAAGTAGGATTACTTTACCATAGAAGAGTACATTAGAGTACAATATACATTAGGATGTATATTGCTTAATGACCTCCAGGAAAATGTAAACAGCCTGTCAACATTACATTAGCACATCTGCTCATCCACTCCTATCCTGGGTATTATCACTTACTCTAATCTAAGAACCTGATATGCAAAAATATAACATTTTAAATTTGCACTTGTTTTTACTAGAAATGTTGAATATACTTTAATGTTTACTATTGATATGTCATACTGTGTAAATTGCCTGATTATGCATTTTGTACACATTTCCATTGTTTGTTCACCTTTTTCTTACTGCTTCCCAATATTTTGTATATATATTGTTCATATTTTGCCATATGCTATTTTATTCCATACTTAACCAAATTGTTTAATAACATTTATGAATTAAGCCATTATTTCTGCATTTGCTTAAAACTGACATTTTAATCAAATAGTAAGTTCCCATAAGTAGTTTGATGCATATCTGTTCTTTACTTTCTGTTTGTATTTAGAACCAGTTTGCTATCTCTTTGTTTGGATTTGATATCTTATTTGTTTGAAATTTTATATAAATTGCCTACTTTCACAAATATAAACAACATGGAATAGTAAGGCAATCATCTAGATAATGCAATCCAAAATGTATTTTAAAATATTCATACAATTGAGGAAAAAATAGATCTGAAATCCACATAGTATCACCTACTTGTAAAATATGTTATTCAAATTTGCATATATGGGTTTGGAACACTTTTCATTATCAATTGTAACAACAAATTACAGTAATAATTGTTTTTGTCCAAGTTTTAGCCCATTAACAATTCTGCTTTTACAAACTCCAAAATTAAAAATATATGACAGAAAGCAGGAAGATGGTAGTGATATTCTTAAAAACTTTGTGATCAAATATCCATTGGTATAGAGAAGACCAAATAGCCTTAAAAAAGAATTGTTATCAAAAGTATATTTCAGTGCATTGAAGAATGAATGCTGAAAGTAATATCTAACCTTTCAAAATAGCTGGCAGAAACAAAATGTACACTGAAATTTGGAAGGAACGATTATTTCTACTTGCCATAAAGTGTTCAGGTTAATAATTACATTCTTATATCAAAATGATTACAATCTCAGTAAACTTTATTATAACATTAAGTTTTTGTTATAACTTTTATTATTAAACAATGCAGAAATCTGCATCTCTACTTTCTAATTGAAGGGGAAACTGAAGAATTGAGTCAATTATATGGATAATTCAAGCATAAAAATTTTCTCAATTCAGCTGAGCCACAATTATCTATCATTTACTTATAAAAAAACAAAATCGGATGTTTCTTTTCTTACATAAGCATTTAAAAAATACATCAAAATATCTAAATTTTCATTGCTAACTCTAGACTGTTGAAATAAACCAAGAGATCTGAAGGAACTAAAAGTTTCTCTCCTTTAGCTGATGCAGAGCAGAGAAGGTAATAGCCAAAAAAAAACCTACTTTGAAGAAATTAACTAAAGAATGCATTTTATTTATTTATTTATTTATTTAGAATTGATTAATATTTTATTTTATTTTAGTATCTCATTATGTTCAATTAGCCAACATACAATACATCATTAGGTTTTGAGGTAGTGTTCAATGATTCATTAGTTGCCTATAATATCCAATGCTCATCACCACACGTGCCCTCAATACCCATCACCCGGTTACTCCATCCCTCCACCCCCTCCCTTCTGTAACCCTTAGTCTGTTTCCTGGAGTCCAGAGCCTCTCATAGTTTGTCTCCCTCTCTGATTTCTTCCCATTCAGTTTTCCCTCCCTTCCCCTGTGGTCCTCTGCGCTATGCCTTATGCCCACAATAGCCAAACTGTGGAAGGAGCAGAGATGCCCTTCAACAGATGAATGGATAAAGAACACATTTTAAAGGGTTTGGCGGACAGAGCCATTCTGAAGACAGTCTGGTTTTGATTAAGTACTTGACACGCAATTTTTAGCCCAAGCGCATGCTACTGGTGTGTATAGGAGCAAAAGGGCCCTCTGCAATTCCATGGTAAAAGTGTGAATGGTGAATCCTTAGTAACTTCTAACGTAGGACCACATATAATTTTTCAGTATCTTCCGGGACCCAAAGAAACTTTGTTACCACTCAATTCTCTTTTCTTTTCCATCTGGTGAGTGTGTTGAATATTAGGTAGTTGAGGAGGGAAACAGGGGAGGTGCTGGTAGAGAGGGAAACTCTTGCTAGTGACAAAAAGGAAAGGAGTTGCTTGAATATGAGTGCTCCAGCCAGGTTTTCACACATATTCACTATCTCCCTGTATTTATTAGTGTGATTACCCAAGGCACATTATAAACTGTTGTTTTTACCTTGGGCATCTATGTCTAGTCTGTAAGAACTCATCCTCATGCCTTTCATTCAACCCCTTCTCCTTACAGTGGGGAAAAGTGGGTAAAATATTTTATGTATTGTTGTGGTACACAAAATATACTTTCTTTAGAAAATCTTCACTCATGTTATTTAATATTCAAGATCTTTGAGCCCTACTATGTGCAGGATTAAAGAATTAAATGAAGGACAAGACAGCCATTTTCTTTGAGTCCATAAAGTTCACATGCTAGTAAAGAAGAAGTAAAAGAATGTAAGTTTTACCAGAGGTTAAGTGGGCAATTGGGAAGGCTGTCCTGCAGTGGGCCTGGAAGAGTTCCTAAAAGCAGAGAGGAAGAGAAAAGTGTGTCCTTCCCAGACACAGTGGGAAAAGAGAGAAGGAGGGATGTGTAATGGTAGAAAAGAATTCTGGTGTGGCTGGAAAATAGGTAAAGAGGAGAATGACACTTGAAGAAATTTCAGCAATGTCATCAAATGAAGCGCAATTGATCTATCGAAGTATAAAATATTAGTGTTCAAAACAGACCAAGTTAGAAGGAAAAACAAAAAGTGACTTCCAGTGTTTACACTTTAGAGATGAAAAAAGGAAAGCACAGAGATCTCATGGGACATTAGTGAAATCCCAACTTTTTTTTTTTTTTAAGGTTTATTTATTTATTTGAGAGAGAGAGCAAGTGAGGGAGAGAGCACAAGCGGGGGAGTAGCAGAGGGAGAGGGAGAAGCAGGCTCCCCGCTGAGCAGGAAGCCCTACTGGGGCTGATCCCAGGACCCTGAGATCATGACCTGAGCCAAGGCAGATGCTTGACCGACTGAGCCATCCAGGTGCCCCTCAACTGGTCATTCTGAACAAGCTGTGTTATTTGTAGATCTACGATGAGTTCCTGTGGTCAATTTCAGAATGATTTAAATTACCCTATGCTATTGTAACCATTTGATTGTTTAAAAATTTTAATAAAGTGCCATAGCAATGCTTTCACATTCAGTGTCATTCTTTAATTTTAATAATAATTTATATAAATGTCTACATCTAATTTCCAATGTATGGTAACAGACACAAAATTCAACCAGAAGGATACTTCAGTGACTAATTTATGTTGAGGAGAAACCCGATGGAAAAATTAAGTGTGCCGAGCCACAAAATAACTAATTCTAAAAGCCAGAACAACAGAAAATCACAATATCATTGGCATCATTTACTAAGTTAATTTTATATAACAAATATTATATCCTAGCCAGTCACTTGTTTTATGTTCATATCTGTATAGAGATGAGTTTGCGGTGGAAAAAAACAAAGTAGGAAAAAGGCAAGGGGGTCCAATGGGTACAGAACTGTTGTAATCATGTATGGGATAATTAGTGGGGGGCCTGGAAGTTACATTTTAGCAAAACCTTTAAGTTGGTGAGTTCCTTTGATTATACCTATTGAGATTAAACTGAAATGGGGTAGATCTACAGTAGGGACAATTCTCAAGGGGTTTTTGAAATACATCTGATAAGAGAGGATTTTTCAAGGCAATAGTAGTGGAGGTATTCATATATCTGAAAAAATACTTGTTTTCCCCTCTTACTTGGTCAGTAGTTTGATTACACACGGAATTATAAACTTAAAATAATTTGCCTTCAGTATTTTAAAGGTATTGATAAATTATGTTCCAGCTTCCTACATTGCTGTTGAGAATATCTTAGTCATTTTGATTTTTGATCTTTATCTGCAAATATTTATGTATTCTAGATATTAGACCCTTATCCAACATGGTATCTCTCCTTTCTGTGGGTTGTCTTTCCACTCTCCTAACAGTTTCCTTTAATGCAAAAAAGTTTTAAAACTTAATAAATTTATCTATTTTTTCCTTTTGTTGCTTGTACTTTTGGTATCATATCCAAGAAACCATTATGAAATTAATGATCATGAAGATTTATTCTTATCTTTTCTTCTAAGAGTTTGTTATATTAGCACTTATATTTAGGTCTTTCATCCATTATGAAGTGATTTTTTTAAGATTTATTCATTCATTTTAGAGAGAGAGAGAGCATGAGCAGGAGGGACAGAGGGAGAAGAGACAGAAGCTCAAGCAGACTCCACACTGAGCACAGAGCCTGACATGGGACTTGATCCCAGGACCCTGAGATCATGACCTGAGCAGAAACCAAGAGTCAGATGCTTAACTGACTGTGCCACTGAGGTGTCCCCATTTTGAAGTGACTTTTATATGTGGTATGATTTGAGTGTGGATATCCAGTTCTTCCAGCACCATTTGTTAAAAAGATCATTATCCTCCCCCCCCCCCCCCCCCCACTGAATGGTTTTGGTCCCTTGTAGTTATGTTTAGAAATCAGGATGTTTGAGTCCTCTAAATTTGTTCTTTTTTTCAAAATTGTTTTGTTTATTCAGGATGTCTTGCAATTCCACAAGAATTTTAGGATCAGCTTTTCCATTTCTGGAAAAAAAAATCATTGAGATTTTGATGAGGATTGTCTTGAATTTGTAAACCGTTTTGGGTATTGTCATTTAAATGATATTAAGTCGTCCAATGCATGAACACAATTTTTCTCTTCATTTGGGACTTCTTTAATTTTTTTTTCAGCAATGATTTGTAGTTTTCAGTGTACAAGTCTTTGTATCCCCCTGGTTAAATTTATTCCTAACTATTTTATGCTTTTTGATGTCATTATGAATGGAACTATGTTAATTTCCTTTTGGGTTCTTCATTGCTAGTGTAAAAAATGTCTCTAATTGTTTTCTGTTGATCTTATATCCTGTAACTTTCTTGAATTGATTTTTGAGCTCTACTAGTTTTTTTGTGAATGCTTTAAAATTTTTTACATATTATATCATGCCCTGTCTGTGAACAGGGATAGTTTTACTTTTCCATCCCAATTTAATTTTGTCTCTTTTTCTTAACAAATTGCTCTGGATAGAAATTCTGATAAAATAATATTTGTTGAGTATGCTAAGAATGGGCATACTTGTCTTGATCTTAGGGAAAATCTTTTAATGTTTTACCTTTGAGTATGATGTTACCTGTTTTGTTTTTTGTTTTTGTTTTTGTTTTTTAAATATATCCCTTTATCAGGTTGAGGAAGCATCCTTATGTTTTTAGTTTGAGTGGTGTGTGTGTGTGTGTGTGTGTGTGTTATGAAAAGCTGTCAAATGTTTTCCTGCATTAATTGCAATGGTAATTTTTTCCCTCTTTATTCTATTAATATATAGAATATATATATATATTATATATGTATATTCAGAGTTTGGTGTGATATTGAACTACATCATCTAATATTTCAATGAGGAAAGTAAACATTTCTCATTGATTCCCCCTGGGGTCAGCATAGAGATGTTTAAAGAGTTATAACCCAAAATATAGATAACTATTGTGGAAATTGAAGAGTGGCCTTTGGTCTGCTAATGTACTAAAACTGATTCTTGTTATTCTCACATTATCTCACCTTCACTCTTTCATGATATCTGTGCTAAGATCAGATACACATGCCTTTTCCTTCAAGGCATTTTTCTGCATTTCTACATGGCTTTTTTTTTTTTAGTTGGATTTAGAAATGAAAAATATATCAAATTTATATAGAATAAATATGTCCAGGGGCGCTTGGTGGCTCGGTCGGTAAAGCACCCGGCTCTTGGTTTCAGCTCAGGTCATGATCTCAGGGTCATAAGATCGAGCCCTGTGTCAGGTTCCTTGCTCAGTGTGAGTCTGCTTGAGATTCTTTCCCTCTCCCTCTGTCCCTGACCTCTCTCGCACTTTCTTTCTCTCAAATAAATAAAATCTTAACAAAAAACACGTTCTCTCTCTATCCCTCTCCCTTTGCCACTTCCCCCACTCACGTGATGTGCATTCTCTCTCTCTCTCAAAAAAAAAAAAAGAATAAATATGTCCATTCATTAGACTTGTTAAAAGGGGACTGAATTAATATTTTATATAAAGTCATTACACTACAGGAGGTTCTATCATATTATTCTGAATTGGAGAGTATATACATATTTTTAATAAACTTTATTAAAGTGAATTTGAAGTTTATACATGAGTAATTGAAATATTTGAGTAAAAATAGCAGAAGTTTACATTTTGAATGCTGTATATGTTAGAGAATATGGAGAATCATGGTGTGATGCAACTATACCAGGAAAATTAATGTGAGGTTTTTTGGGGAAAGAAATGTATTCCAGTAAGTGAAAAAATTCTCTCCCATGGAGAATCTTTACATTATATGGTTTAACATAAGGGCTTATAAAGTTATTTCTCCCACTAATAAAATGTGCTTAATAAAGATTCTGATCTTGGGTAAGAATTTGCTTTTTGCCCTGTTGCTGGTTTCATGTACATACATGAATGCCTATACCTATCCAAATGTTCTCTTCCCACAACTCATTAAATATAATATTGACTTGATTCAACAACCTGATTTTGTGCCAGCTTCTCTTTCTCTTGAGGCTGCAAAGCTTCCAAGATAAATAAAAAAACAAAAGTTGCTTATTTCTTTACACTTGATTTCTCCTAGAGCCATAAGTATCCCATACTGAGTATGAAGAAGTGAATACTGGGATCTTCTTAGTTGGATTTTTCACTTTTGTTTAGTTTTAGTGGGGATAGTGATACAGAAGTAGAAGGAAAATTGGTACTGGTATTACTGTTGAAAATTAATGTATAGTGAATTTTTGAAAACTATTAAAGAAAACATGCTATCTAGAAGCAAGTTAAAAAAAAAAAACTACCTGATATTTCTAAATGCCTTTAGCTAACTAAAGGATACCAAAAAATCTAAAATAAAGGTTACTGTTTTTAAAACTAACCTATGCTAGAGTCACAAATCTGACTCTGAAGGATGTCTTTTGTATCAGTTTATCCACAGATCCTCAAAAAGAAACACTCTAGATTGCCAAACCATAATTTAAAAAGTTTTACATTAACATATAATAATGTTAATCTATTCTTATGTGATTCTGGTGGTAAAATAGAGAAACTTAGACACTATATTACCTTATGGAAAAATGCATTATTTTTTGTTTATTTTTTTAAGTAGGCTCCATGCCTAGTGTGGAGTCCAACACAGGGCTTGAACTCAGCTGAGATCAAGAGCTGAGCTGAGATCAAGAGTTGGACGCTTAACTAACTGAGCCACCCAGATGCCCCTTTTGTTAAATTTTATTTTTATTCTTTATTTATTTATATTTTAATAAAGTGAAACTATTTATTTATTTATTTATTTATTTATTTATTTATTTATTTATTTTTAAGTAGGCTCCACACCCAGCACAGAGCCTGATGCAAGGCTCGAACTAACAACCCTGAGATCAAGACCTGAGCTGAACTCAAGAGTTGGATGTTTAACTGACTGAGCCACCCAGGCTCCCTAAACATGCTTTAAATAACATGTTGATATTCTATGAGAGCATGTCACTTCTGAGTTTCTTGGTCTGTTTTGACACTGCTACTGACTCATGACACTTCTCCTGAAAGGATTTCAGTTTCCCTCTCTTGTGAAGATACCATAGTTGATTCAGAGCACTTTGAAAATAGGCACTGTATGACACTGCTGAACATTAAGTTTGGGGGCCCTATCCTTGATTCCCTTCCCCATAATCATGAATTTTGTTTGCAATTATAATGTTATGAACTGCATGATTTAGATAATCATAAATCTTTGATCAGCTGTCCCCTTTGAAAAAAATCATACCCTGATCTTTTCAAAAATTTTTTGTTGCATCTTTGTAGTAATGGAATTGTATTTTATGCCTACTTTTTATATTAAAAAATTAAATAAAAGAAATTAGGACATATTATATAGTGTATTATATTTGTTGATTTTTTTAACGTTTGAACCATCCTTGCATTACTGGAAAAAATAAATCCCCCTTCATCATGGTATATGATATTTTTATTACACTGCTGGATTCAGTTTGCTAGTATTTTGTTGAGGGTCTTTGTATCTATATTCTTAAGCAATACTGGTCTTTAGTTTTCTTTTTTAAAGATGTCTTTGGCTTTGGTATAGGACAATGGCATCATAGAATGAGTTAAGAATGAATTAGGATGTTCTCTTAACTCTTTTGTTTTTTAGAACCACCTGAGAAAAATTGGCTTAATTACTGAAATATCTGGTTGAAATTAATTATTTCACCTGTGAAGTCATTTGGTTCTGGACTTTACTTTGTTGGGAGCTTTTTGATTACTGAGTCAATCTTTTTATTTATCATAGGTCTGTTGAGATTTTCTATTTCTTCTTGAATCAGTTTTGGTAGTTTTGTGTTTCTAATAATGTATCTATTTTATCTATCTTATCTAATTTTTGGCAAATAGTTGTTTGTAGTATTCTTTTATATTTCTTTTTTATTTCTGTAAAGTCAATAGTAATGTTCCCTACTTTCATTTCTTATTTTCATAATTTGAGTCTGTTCTCTTTTTGTCAATTTGTCGATTTTTTTTTCAAAGAACCAACTTTTGGTATTAATAAATCTCTATTCTCTCATTAATTCACTGTTCTAATTGTTTTCATTTTCTTTCTTCTTGCCTTAAGTTTAGTTTGCTTTTTTTTTCTAGTTCATCAAGGTGTAAAGTTAAGTTATTAATTTGAGATTACTTTTTAATGGAGGCATTTATAGCTATTAATATCCCTGTGAGCACTGCCTTTGCTTCCTCCCATACATTTTGGTATACTGGTTTTTTGTTGTTGTTGTTGTTGTTGTTGTTGAGTTGTTTTCTTTCATCTCTAAATATTTTCAATTTCCCTGTGACTTCTTTGATGCTTGGTTGTTAAAACATGTTGTTTAATTCCATATATTTGTGAATTTTCTACTTCCTTTTCTATTATTCATTTCTAGATTCATTCCATTGTGGTTGGAGAAGTTACTTTTTATGATTTCAAACTTTTAAAATTTCCCAAGATGTTTTTTGTGACCTAACATATAATATAAATATATCCTGGAAGTTGTTCTATCTCCACTTGAGAAGATTGTGTAGTCTGTTGTTGTTGAATGGAATCTTCTGTATATGTTAGGTCTAGTGGATTTTCTTGTTTGAGTCTTCTCCAAAAGTTCTTAACCTGCTTCAAGTGTTAAGGACAGACTGTCAGCAATTTGAAAGTAAACAGGGAACAGGCACTGCTGTCTCCTATTTCAACTAACTTTGTGGAATTATGTATTAAACAAACACACACGTACAAACAGTAAAAGCCATTTATGTATTATTTTCAGTAAGGTTTTGAAAGGCAGCAGATGGAGATTGAATTTGCCTTCACCTTTATTTTTTTAATATTTTATTTATTTATTTGAGAGAGAGAGAGAATGAGCAATGAAGAGGGGCAGAGGGAGAGAGAGAGAAGCAGACTCCCTACTGAGCAGGAAGACCCAATGTGGTGCTTGATCGCAGGACCTGGAGATCACGACCTGAGCTGAAGGTAGATGCCTAACTGACTGAGCCACCCAGGTGCCCCTGCCTTCAACTTTAATCAGACAGATCTAAAAGGCAGGTTTTGACATACTGGATTGATTCACTTAGTAGTTTATGCACTTTTAAAAATTATTAAGTACTATTATGTAATAGGACTAGGATATGTCTTTAGTACAAATATACAAAAATATATTTTTTTATTAAAGATTTTATTATTTTAGAGCAGTTTTAGGTTTATGATAAAAGTGAGAGGAAGGTACAGAGATTTCCCGGATACTCCCTGCCCCCACACATGATTAGACTTCCTCATTATCAGTACCACTCACAAGTATGGTATATTTTTACCAAGACTAAACCTACATTAACACCTCATATTCACCACCCCCCCAAGTCTTAGTTTATGCTGTGTTTCATCATGGTGGTGTATATTTTATGGGTTTGGACAAATGTATTATGACATCTGCCTGTCATTATAGTATCATACAGAATAGTTTCACTACTATAAAAAATCTTATGTGCCCAACAGATTCATCATTCCCCGTAACCCCTGACCACCACTGATTTTTTTACTGTCTCCATAGTTTTGCCTTGTTCAGAATATTATGCAAATAGTTGGAATCATATAGTGTGTAACCTTTTCAGATTTGCTTCTTTCACTTAGTAATATGCATTTAAGTTTCCTTCATGTCTTTTTATGACTTGGTAGTTCATTTATTTTTAGAGCTGATTAATATTCAATTATCTGGATGTATCACAGTTTATTTATCTACTCGCCTGAGCAACATTTGGTTGCTTTCCAGTTTTGTCAATTATGAATAGAGCTGCTAAATATATTTGTTTGTAGGTTTTTGTGTGTGTCTGTCTGTCTGTGTGTGGAAATAAGTTTTTAATGCTTTTGGGTAAATACCAAAGAAGTTGTTGGACCATATAGCAAGAGTATTCGTAGTTTTTAAGAAATTGCCAAACTGTCTTCCAAAGTGGCTATACCATTTTGCATTCCTAACACCAATTAAAGAGAGTTTCTGTTGCTCCATGTCTTGCCAAATAAGTCAGAATTTCTCAAGATGGTGCTTAGATAACATTATTTGTATAAAAGCTCCTCTAGAAAATTTAAAGTTGAGAAACACTGATGAAAGACATTATTTGGGTGTCTGTTAGCCATTTGTATGTCTTCTTTGGAGAAGTGTCTGTTCATGTCTTCTGCCCATCTCTTGACTGGATTATTTGTCTTTTTAGGGATTGAGTTTGAGAAGTTCTTAATAGATCTCGGATACCAGCCCTTTGTTTTTATTGTCATTTGCAAATATCTTCTCCCATTCTGTGGGTTGCCTTTTAGTTTTGTTGACTGTTTCTTTTGCTGTGCAGAAGCTTTTTATCTTGACGACGTTCCAATAGTTCATTTTTGCTTTTGTTTCCGTTGCCCTTAGAGATGTGTCTTGCAATAAGTTTCTGTGGCCGATGTCAAAGAGGTTACTGCCTGTGTTCCTCTCTAGGATTTTGATGGATTCCTGTCTCAAATTTAGATCTTTCAGCCATTTTGAGTTTATCTTTGTGTATGGTGTAAGAGAATGGTTCAGTTTCACTCTTCTGCATGTGGCTGTACAATTTTCCCAGCACCATTTATTGATGAAACTGTCTTTTTTCCACTGGATATTTTTTCCTGCTTTGTCAAAGATGAGTAGACCATAGAGTTAAGGGTCTATTTCTGGGCTCTCCATTCTGTTCCATTGATCTATGTGTCTGTTTTTGTGCCAATACCATGCTGTCTTGATGATCACAGCTTTGTAATATAGCTTGAAGTCAGGCATTGTGATGCCCCCAGCTTTTTTTCTTTTTCAACATTCCCCTGGCAATCCGGGGTCTTTTCCAGTTTCACACAAATTTTAGGATTGTTTGAAAATGCTCCACATCACTTGGCATCAGGGAAATACAAATCAAAACCATAATGAGATACCACCTTATACCAGTTAGAATGGCAAAAATTAACAAGACAGGGAACAATAAGTGTTGACAAGGATGTGGAGAAAAGGGAATCCTCTTACACTGTTGGTGGGAATGCAAGCTGGTGCAGCCACTCTGGAAAGCAGTATGGAGGTTCCTCAAGAAGTTAAAAATAGAGCTACCCTATGGCCCAGCAATTGCAGTACTAGGTATTTATGCCAAAGATACAGATGTAGTGAAAAGAAGGGGCACATGCACCCCAAAGTTCATAGCAGCAAGTCCACAATAGACGAACTGTGAAAAGAACCCAGATGTCCATTGACAGATGAATGGATAAAGAAGATGTGGTTCATATATACAATGGAATATTCCTCAGCCTTCAGAAAGGATGAATACCTACCATTTACATCGACATGGATGGAACTAGAGGGTATTATGCTAAGTGAAATAAGTCAAGCAGAGAAAGACAGTTAGCATATGGTTTCACTCATATGTGGAATATAAGGAATAGCACGGAGGACCATAGTGGAAGGGAGGGAAAACAGAATGGGAGTAATTCAGGGAGGGAGACAAACCATGAGAGACTCTGGACTCCAGGAAACAAACTGAGGGTTACAGAAGGGAGGATGTGGGGGGATGGTGTAACCATGATGGGTATTAAGGAGGGCACGTGATGTGATGAGCACTGAGTGTTATACACAACTAATGAACTGTTGAACACTACATCAAAAACTAATGATGTACTATATGTTGGTTATTTGAACGTAATAAAAAAAAGAAAGACATTATTCACAGGTATTATTAGAATAGTTATTTGAGTAATTATATTCATCCACTGTCCATTCTTTTGAGAGAAAATGAGTGACTTCTTATCTATAGGCAGCTGCTGATGAGTTCTTGGGTAGCTTTTTCAGTTGTGTCTATTATGTGTGGATCATATCATTTATTCCAAGCAATAACTCAATGACTTTGAACTGGATACTACCATTAATCTTATTTTATAGAAGTGAAATGAATCTTTGTGAGGATAAGAAAGGGGAACCCAGTTATACTATTGGTGGGAATGCAAACTGGCACAGCCACTCTGGAAAACAGTATAGGGGTTCCTCAAAAGTTAAAAATAGGGCGCCTGGGTGGCTCAGTTGGTTAAGCAACTGCCTTCGGCTCAGGTCATGATCCTGGAGTCCTGGGATCAAGTCCCACATCGGGCTCCCTGCTCAGCAGGGAGTCTGCTTCTCCCTCTGACCCTCCTCCCTCTCATGCTCTCTGTCTCTCATTCTCTCTCTCACAAATAAATAAAATCTTAAAAAAAAAAAAAAAGTTAAAAATAGAGCTACCCTATGAGCCAGTAGTAGTGCAACTGCACTACTACATATTTACCCAAAGGATACAAAAATAGTGATTCAAAGGGCTACATGCACCCCAAACTTTATAGCAGCAATGTCCACAATAGCCAAACTATGGAAAGAGCCCAGATGTCCATCAACAGATGAATGGATAAAGAAGAAGTGGTATATATATACAATGGAATATTATTCAGCCATAAAAAAATGAAATCTTGCCATTTGCAACGATGTGGATGGAACGAGACGGTATTATGCTAAGCAAAATAAGTCAGTCAGAGAAAGACAGATACCATATGATTTCCTCATATGTGAAATTTAAGAAACCAAACAGAAGAGGAAGGTGGAGGTATGGAGTAATTGGGTGATGGGCACTTGATGAAATGAACACTGGGTGTCATATGCAACGGATGAATTACTAAACTCTACCCTTAAACTAACAATACACTATATGTTAACTAATTTGAATTTAAATAAAACAAAAAGAAAGAAAGAAAGAAAGAAAGAAAGAAAGAAAGAAAGAAGAAAGAAAGAAAGAAAAAAGAAATGTGCCCAAATGAAACCCAGAAAGCAAGTTGATAATTCTGACCAGTTAAACACAGCAAATGTAGCACCAATTATAACTGTAATATACTTGCAGTAAGTTTTGTTGATCATTGTCTTCTTACAATTTCTATCAGGATGTAATTTTTATATCTCTCAAATTATCATTCGGCATATCACTTTATGTTCAACCATCCAAGTTATTCTTTTCTTTATATCATGAGAATTTACATTTTCCAGTGACCAATGAACTGCACTGAGAAATGCCTTTACATAAAGTACTGCAATTTAGTCATTCAAGGTTTAAAATGTGTGTGAACTGATGTGGTCTTGCCATGGTAATCAATGGAGTGACTTAGTAATAGAGAAATTTAGAAACTCAAAAATAATTTTCTATAGTATCATTTGAACTTGGTTTATTTTGACCAATATGTCTGAAGGGTAATTTTTTTTTTCTGGAAAATAATATATATATAGTTTACGCTGTCCAGCTACTGAAGTACAACCCCCTGCTATTTTCCCATCCATTCTTATCAAATACAGCACAGACTGAGAGGAAGTGTATTTTATATTCTAAGATTGTTGAAACTCACAAACCTCCAAAAGCTGACAAGAGGCCATTCAAGATTGAGTAGTAACTTGGCCATGGGAAGAACCATGAATGTGTCAATGCACCAAAAACTTAGTGAAGAAAAAGCAAGACAAGCTGCCGCATGCGCCAAAGACAAAGAGGAACAGAGGACACAAAAAATCAATTCTTATCCAAAGGCATGTAGAACCAAAAGGAGAATAACAACATCTTGGACAATATTTTGGTACACAAAATCCCTTAACACAGCATCACTGGAAGGACACTAGTATTGATTAAAGTTGGTATTATAGACAAATAATTAAGCATTCTGAATAATTCAGTAAAAATTTTAAATTGAATAGGATGCTTATTCTCAAAATCAAGAAGTAATTTTTTTTCTAGTTGTTCGGCATAATCAATGTTTCATTATTCAAACTTACTTTTTCTCAAGTCAATCTAGATAATAATATTCTGAATAATAAAGCATTTATAAATTTCCTTCATTTTTTCACTATCAGAATTATTGAAAAGTTATCAAATATAAAATCAGAATCTGTTTCAATTGCAAAAAAGAAAAAAGAGAAAGAGAAAAAAACAAAAGCTTGTGTGGATCCCAGTGGTAGGAGAGAGGCAGTGATTAGCCATGCCCTATTAATTGTGCCTGGTATTCCAGGATCAAGGAGATTTGCTCTTCAATAAAATTTTAAACAGAGGTTATAATTCATTACTACTTGCGATAACTTAGTGAAACTAATTCATCTGGTTTAAAAACTTAATACAGCCTAAGAAAAGTTTATTTATGTATTCATTGCTCTCAGGTAGAAATACTACCTATATCATAATCAGTTGTTGAAATTATCTGTACTTGTGGCTAAGAATCATAGCTGTATTTGCTTCTCTGAATTTTACTTCATTTTTGGTACAGGTCACTCTGACTGCAGTCATCAGAGACTATGTGGCTACTTCTCCTCCAAAAATAGTAATGACTTTAAAACAGTGTGCTGAGAAATGTTCTCTCTTTCCTGCCACAGAACATAGAGCCCAGAAATTCCCCTGGGTGCAAGAAGAAAGAGGAAAGTTTTTGCATTGTGCATTTGGTGAAAATCAGCCTGAAGGTCCTGATGGGTTTTTTTGTTTGTTTTTTGTTTTTTAACATGTCTCTGGGTTAATGCTTCTATCTAGCCTTTTCTTGTGGATAGCAGAGCTGTATTTTTCAAAGGTAGCAAAGCTCAATTTTGATTCATGGAGAGTAAAGGTTTGACACATTGCCTTCTCTGGCTTCCCATTCCCCAAACTCATACACTCCTTTACAAAGACCTATTCTTCTAGGTTACTTAGATGTTCTTTTGACAGAATTGGTCCACACTGGTTCTGCTGAGCTCCCCAAAGGTACACAGCGCATCATGACCTTTGCAGCTTTCTTGTGAATGCAGTCGTGTCAAACTTCACTGAGCCTTGACAGCATTAGTTCTGCTAACCCTGACAAGGCAGGTTTTCACAACTACAGAGCTCCCCTGTTTGCCTAAAATAGTAACCTTCCTTCTCTCTCAGTCCATGTATGTCTGTGATTTATGCCTTAATGCTCATTAATACCAGTACAATGCATTCATGCAGCTGTTGCCATAAGCAGAAAGTAAATCATGTTTGTCTTGAAAGACTCTTGAAAAGGGAAAGATTACAATTGTTCTTTCATGTATTCATAAGGATTTACTAATCTCTTGATCATATGACCAAAAGGCCATATGAAAGTAAATGTAAATAGACAAATATTTGGTCAATCTTATTTGCCTTCCTCCAGGGGGTAAAAAAGAAAGCACAGGTGTTTGCATTGGGCTTCTATAGAAACAGAAAAGAAAAAAAAGTACCTTTGAACAGGCAAGGATTTTTAAGATGGAATGTTAGAGGCAATATCTCAGAAATATGTCTAGATTTTCCTACCAATAAGATAGAAAAAGTAAATTGTATTTTTATCTTAGTCCGAAAGATGATATAATAAATGGAAAGTGCCTAACAGTATTAACTCTCATAAGCTATGAGTTCTTCGAAAGTCCTTCAGGTTCATTAACTCAGAGAAGGAAATTTAAATCAATTTTAGCATCCATCCTTGATTGTTCTTTCTGTCTCTCAATCAGGCAAAGTAGATGTTTGCTTTTTTATAATACTGGAATTTGGATGGTTCCTATGAATGATTTTCTACACTGCTTTAGTTCTCAGTCTCAAATATAACTTTTAATATAACATGGCAAGTGTATTCTTTCCTTTGAGTGAATGGCCGTACCGTCCCACAGATTTTTCTTCAGCAATCCAGGATGTTAAAGAGTTGTGTCTCCTCTCATTGATTTGTCACATTGACTTACAGTATTACAGGCAGTTTTATCTACTTGGTGTTGAATTAGATAGAAAAATGGCCCAATTACCACTCCCCTCATCACATATGTGTCTTCACATGCATGCATATATTGCAGCACTGTCGTGTTCTAGCAGGAGGGTTTATCTTCTATTCTATGCATGGAAGAATGTATTTTGTAACTGTAGATAAATAAGGAAACTTAGTGTTTGACAATGTCAAGTTATGGTTAAGTAAGGTGACCAGAGAGAAGGAAGAAAGAAGAAAAGGATAAAGTATGTGGAAAGGGTTTGGTCCTTCCATTGATCCTTTGAACTGATTTTGAACCCCACTGAAGAGTAGAGATAGAGATATCTGTGAAAGTCTGGAGTTATTGTGTGTGTGTGTGTGTGTGTGTGTGTGTGTGCATGAGCGTGCACAAAATGTTCCACAGAGGTTGCTCTTCTCCCCTACCTCTGAGCAAAGGCCAACTCAATTGAGCATCAAAATGATGACTTGCTTGAGGAGTACACAAATACCACTCTCTTGACAAAGACACCAGCATTCCAGTCATGGGGTGTGGCATGAGACTGTACACAGCTGACGGTGATCTTGAGCCAGTGTAGGAGCAGAATTTGAAATTAAAAATGTAATCTGGGACACCTGGGTGACTCAGTTAAGCGTCTGCCTTCAGCTCAGGTCATGATCCCAGGGTCCTGGGATCGAGTCCCGCATCGGACTCCCTGCTCCGTGGGGAGTCTGCTTCTGCCTCTGCCTGCCTCTCCCCTTGCTTGTGCTCTCTCTCCCTGTCTCCCTCTCTCTCCCTTTCTCTCCCTGACAAATAAATAAAATCTTTAAAAAACTAAATAAAGGTGAGTGGGGAGATGGGGTAACTGGGTGATGGACAATAAGGAGGGCACGTGATATAAGGAGCACTGGGTGTTATATGCAATGGATGAATAACTGAACTCTACATCTGAAACTAATGATACACTATATGTTAACTAATTGAATTTAAATAAAATAAGTTTTAAAAAAATGAGATAAAATTGTTGGAAGGATATTGTCATGTCCTGAATCTTCAGAAAATACATTGCTTTCTTTTCATACTACATATATCTAAAGCTTTGCCTTGTGGTTTGATAATTCAGAATACTTTCAGAGAATAGGGATAAAGCTGTTTGGAATCGATGGTGAGAAAGAAATGCAAATCAATTTGGTCTATGGACATGGCTGAGAAGGCAATGCTCATAGTTATGAAGTCACTGGGATCTGAGTAAATTCAATTAATTAAGCACTTCAATTTATCAAGCACACTAAAAATTCTTTCTAATTTTAAAAAGTGGGTTAAACCTTGATTTCCAAAAAGATCATAGAAATCATATAAAATTTTCACTGAAACTCAGTAAATTAAAGCATCCTAAAAATCTCTACTAATTACTTTAGAAGTAGTTATTTTAGAAAGCTGAAAGACAAGGTAACTAGATTATTTAGCCTAGCGTTCCACTTATATAGAAAGCCAAGTGTATATGACATGCCTGTAACAGAAAAGGCAGAAAGTTAATTACTTTTATTGCTATTGCAGCCACTCTCTTGGATGCAGTCTTTTTTTTTTTTTTTTTTAATTCAATAACAAAACCTGCTTATTCGCTTGTAACAGATCCCAACTGCTCTGAAACTGCATTCTAAGTTAATGTTGGAAAAATTACAGTTTAAATACTTCAGCATAATCATATTCTAGTCCAAACTATTTCTTTTATTTCAGAAATTATGATAACAATGGAGCTTCTAGTGTGGTTAAATACTATGACTCTTATTAACAAATACATGTTTGAAAATATTTTAATAATGAGACAAAAATTAACAGGACATTACAAATATTCAAGTCTGGTATTTTTAGGTATATTTTGAGGGCACTGATTTGTTGGAGTGGCATGCTAGAGCTGGCACCTACAGGCTGGCAGAAACTCATTGTGCACATCTCTTCCAAGTTCTTGTTCAATGGCATTATGTAGATTACTTGAAATCAGCCATGATGAGAGTATTTATACAATGGAAATCTGCAAGCATTATAAATTAGAAGACTCTTTTTGGGGTTTACTAGCTTACCAGTGGTGATGTAAAATATTGTTAACTAATAAAATCCTATACAGAGTTTTTATTTTTATTATTTTTTTTATTTTTTTAAATTTTATTTTATGTTATGTTAGTCACCATACAATACATAATCTGTTTTTGATGTGGTGATCCACAATTCATTGTTTTCGTATACACCCAGTGCTCCATGCAGTATGTGCCCTCTTTAATACCCGTCACCTGGCTCACCCATCCCCCCATCCCCCTCCCCTCTAGAACCCTCAGTTTGTTTTTCAGAGTCCATAGTCTCTCATGGTTCGTCACCCCCTCCGATTTCCCCCCTTCATTTTTCCCTTCCTTTTCCTAATGTCCTCCATGCTATTCCTTATGTTCTACAAATAAGTGAAACCATATGATAATTGACTTTCTCTGCTTTACTTATTTCACTTAGCATAATCTCCTCTAGTCCCATCCATGTTGATGTAGAAGTTGGGTATTCATCCTGAGTAATATTCCATTGTATATATGGACCACATCTTCTTTATCCATTCATCTGCTGAAGGGCATCTCGGCTCTTTCCACCGTTTGGCTATTGTGGACATTGCTGCTATGAACATTGGGGTGCCTATGGCCCTTCCTTTCACTACATCTGTGTCTTTGGAGTAAGAACTTCTCAAACTCAATACCCAGAGTTTTTATTTTTAATGCCATGAGATCAATGATTATTAGAATATTTTAATTTTGACTTCCTACTATTTTCTATTTTATGATTACCAGCAATGAGGCTGAACCTCACCATTCCATGCCTTACATTACTAAGTAGTTCATAACATCCTTTTTCATATAATTTGTTTTGACAAAATGTTGCTTTATACACACACACACACACACACACACTTGCACACACACAATTGTTTTAGGTTCATTACAAAATTAAGAAAGTACAGAGATTTCCCATATACTTCCTGCCCCCAATACTTGCATAGCCGCATAGCCTTCCCTATTATTACCATCTCCCCCCAGTATGGTATATTTGTTACAAGTGATGAATCTACATTGATACATCATAATTACTCATGTCCACACTTTACATTACAATTCCCTTGTAGTGATGTACATTCTGTTGGTTTAGACAAATGTATAATGGCATGTATTCATCATTATGGTATCATACAGAGTATTTTGACTGCCCCCCAAAATCCTTTGTGAGCTGCCTATTCATCCCCCACCCACCCACTCCCCAGAGCCCAGAAACCACTGATCTTTTACTATCTTAATATTTTTGCTTTGTCAGAATGTTCATGTAGCTGGAATCACACAGGATACAGCCTTCTCAGATTTGCTTCTTTTACTTAGTAATATACATTTAAGCTTCATCCAGGTCTTTTTATGATGTGAAAGCTCATATCTTTTTAGTGCTAAATAATATTCCAATTCTAGATGTACCACAGTTTATTTATCTATTCATATACTTAAGGACATCTTGGTTGCTTCTAAGTTTTGGCAATTATGAATAAAGCTTCTATAAACATTAGTGTACAGGTTTTTGTGTAGACATTAGTTTTCACCTCTTTTTGGTAAATACCAAGGAGCGTGATTGCTGCATTGTATGATAAGATTACATTTAATTTTGTTAGGAATTGCCAAACTGTCTTCCAAAGTGGCTGTACCATTTTCCATTTCCACCAGCTCTACATTCTTGCCAGGATTTTATGTTGTCCGTTTTCCAGATTTTGTCCATTTTAATAGCCCTGTAGTAGCATCTCATTGTTTTAATTTGCTCTCCCTGATGATGTATGAGGTGGATTATCTTTTCATATACTTATTTACCACCCCTGTATCTTCTTTGGTGCAGTATCTGTTAAGGACTTTGCCCATTTTGGTTTTTTTAAGATTTTATTTATTTATTTGACAGAGAGAGACACAGCGAGAGAGGGAACAAAAGCAGGGGGAGTGGGAGAGGGAGAAGCAGGCTTCCCGCCAAGCAGGGAGCCCGATGTGGGACTCAATCCCAGGACCCTGGGATCATGACCTGAGCCGAAGGCAGACGCTTAATGACTGAGCCACCCAGGCGCCCCAGACTTTGCCCATTTTTTAATCTGATTGTTTGTTTTCTATTTAAGTACCAGTAATGCTTGCTTAAGACTTCTATTTTATTTTAAAAAAGACTTATATTTTATTAAAGAGTTTATGTAATAATGGTATTACTTATTCTTTAAATAACTGGTAGATTTTGCAAAGGAATCCATCTGGACCTCTGTAAATAATGTTTCTTTTTTATCCAATTGCCTTCTAGATTTCCTCTTCATCTTTACTTTTTAGCAGTTTGAATATGATATCTCTAGGCTTGAGTTTTGTGGAGAAGAAGATATTTTCCAGCTTTATAGTCTTCGAATTTTTTGGAAAACTATTACTGACTCACTACATGACTAAATAAATCAGTGGATGTGCCAATTTTCTGGGGAGCTTGATAATACTTAAGAATTTTCCACATTGGTTCAATAGCACTTGTGCAAACAAAAGAACTCTGAGCTGGACCTGCCACCTATGACTTACCACTACTAATCACCTGTTTGTACTGAGGCAAGATGCTCAGTGCTTGAGGTTTTCATTTCTTCATTTGTAGCCTAGGATGTTTCACTTATCTTTAATAATAGATTTAACTCAAAATTTCTCATGAAAACTAAACAGAAAAGTTTTTTCATAAGATTTTTAACTTTTAGGCTGATACTCTGTTTGTTTCTCCTTTTCCCTCAAATATGTGGATTTTCTTTTATAAATATGGAAAAGAGTCAACCCACTTTTTTTTTTTCACTCAGCATAATCTCTACAAAGTGCAACTTTCTGTAAGGCATGGGCTCCACCCAATAGAAGTTGTGCCTATATAAACTCTCCAATATAGTAAAGAGTAAAGAACAAAAAATAATTCCCCTGGCCTGAAATAATAAGAACTATGAAGGATTGTTTTTCTCCCATCACCTGCAAGGACCTGTCAGAAATGATCTATATTTTTTAAAAAAATCTCTTTCTTTATCATTTATTTGTTAAGCTAGTCCATGAATCTTTAAGAGGAACATGTGAAAACTAAACTTTAGCTCAATGGTGAACACAAACGATACATCAACTTCCTTCCTTCCAACAAGCAGGAAGAAATCCATGAGCAAAGTGACATTAGAACTAATGAAGGCTATCTGTAGTTTTTTCCCAGCTGTGCAATGAACTCTTGTAAAAGTTTATCACTGACACAAAGGAAAAAAAACAAACCTTACCAATATTTTGGTATTCTTTTTGTCTACTGAATTTAATGCCATAGGTATAATTAAACTTACTGTAAACAGTAGCAATGAATTCAGTTTCCATGTGTAATAAATACCTATAGATAGGTAAATATTTATCTAAGTATTTAAGTTTCTTAAGATATATTTCTAGATTTTTTCAGTCAGCTCCTTGATATTTTCATTTTTCATTCAATGACTCTAATGAAACACTTATTTGTAATTACCTCTACTTGACACTTTTTTGGATTTCTAATATCCTCAGCACCATCTTAGTACAATAGATTACTTCTTTATTTTATCATGACCCACATTCAAAGAATCTTTGTTCCTCACTAAACTTCAACTCACTGCTGCATAGCTATTCTGCTATGTTCTCCACAAACAGTTGTAGACATGATTTTTGGTAACTAAGTTTTCTCTTTTAGATCATCAGCCACAATATATTGTAATTAATTAAATTAATAATTTACCTTCCCTTGTCTGGTCTCTTTAGATGCTTCATTCTGTTGTCTATAAAATGTGAATGATGGCTAATCATCATTTCATATACCTATAATAAACTTTGTAAAGTCTTCAAAAAAGCATGACTTGAATAGGATAGAATTATACCAACAAGGATTACAGAGGCCAAAGAAATGTCATATTTTCCTTTCATACTTATTTTGTCATGTCTTGCTATTTGAAAATGATATTAATAACACTAACTTCCTTTCTTATAATCTGAATTCATCCAACATTATCAGCTCGGTACCAACAATAGTCATATACTTGCCTTTACTTTATTACAGAAACATAAAATGACATATGTGGAAAACACCCAAGAGACTATTATATTGAATTCCTTCATTTTATTCATGAAGAAGTAGAGAATTGGAGGGCTTAAGATCATTTCTGTTTAGTTTGTTTAAATACTAGCAAAGTTATCTTATCTACTGATTATTAAAATCCTCCTCTACTGAGATATTTGTGTCTGCTCTGTTCTTTTGCCCTCAAATTTCTTTGTCACCAGTTTTTCAATAATGTTCCTTACAATTTCTTGACCATCCAGTCAAACCTTATAATTGCACATCTGACTATTTCTCTTTCCAAGCAAAGTGACCAACCAAATACACTGCCCAAAGTTCCACCCACTGGGGAGGATTTCCTTTCATGACCATCTTTGGGGATGTTCCAAAAAAAGCCTGGAGTTCTGAGCTGTCCACTTTTAGATGGTGTCCACATATTGTGTCTGTACTTTTTTGCTGTGAAGTGAGTTATTTGATCAAAAGAGTTCCTTTGTCAAATGATAGTTGAGAACTCTCTATGAAGTGATAGGTGCAGGCCAAGAAACAGAAGCAAAGTAGGACAGGGGTGCCTGGGTGGCTCAGTCGTTAAGCGTCTGCCTTTGGCTCAGGTCATGATCTCAGGGTCCTGGGATCGAGCCCCACATTGGGTTCCCTGCTCGGCGGGAAGCCTGCTTCTCCTTCTCCCACTCCCCCTGCTTGTGTTCCCTCTCTCGCTGTGCCTCTCTCTGTCAAATAAATAAATAAAACCTTTAAAAAAAAAAGAAGAAGAAGCAGAGTAAGACAATGTAGCCCATGGGAGCCGGGCATTTGGGTCACTTCTTCATGTAGCTTACTTGTGCCTTGTGGGCCTATTTGGCCCAATCACATATATGCTACTTCCATTTGATGAAAGAGGGTTGCTCTGCACACTCAAATGTATAGCTTGATGGGTCAGATAACACCCACCTCATGATAGGCAGCTCAGGTCACATGGTAACTTAGTGGCACATTGTCAAGTGTTTAGTCTCTCCTGAGGCTCAGGAGCAGGCCAACAGCTGTTTCTCAAAAGGAGAGTATTTCTCTGCAGATGATGGCAGGGTGTTGCTCTAAAATCCAAAAGTCTTGTACTACAGTTTATGTATACGGGCTTGTCAAAGGCTCTAAACAGCATCCCTACCTGCCACTGAACCTTCAGCACCATTGGATCTGCTGGATTGTATGGCCAAAGTGGTAGAACAGCTTGCACAGCAGCCTAGACCCGTTTCAGAGCCTTCTCATGTTCTGGCCCTACTCAAAATTAGCAGCTTTTAAGATTTTTCAGTAAATGGGCAAGAGTAATACACCCAAATAAGAGATATCTTGCTTCCAAAATCTAAAGAGGCCAACTAAGTGTTGTACCTCCATTTGGTTGTAGGAGGGATCAGGTGCAACAAATTATCCTTCACATTTGACTTGCCCCACAGCTCTGGAGCCCTAGAAGTTTCACTGTGGTAGAAAGCCCCTGATAGATAGATAGATATTATCTATCTATCTATTTATCTATCTATCTATCTATCTATCTATCTATCTATCTATCTATGTATCATCTATCTATTATCTATCTATCCATCTATTATCAATTATCTATCTATCTGTCTATCATCTATCTATCATCTATCATTGAAATCCATTATGTTGAAGATGCAGAAACTTTTGTGTTGGTAAAGTGCTAATGAAGTAAATTCTGATTCTGAAATGAGAAGTTTGCTGATGCCATTTTGGAGTGAAAAGAAAAGAGAAAATAAACATGAAAGAAAATCTTAAGTTTTTAACTAACTGTGGCTTTTGCGAAGTATCTTGCATCCTATTTGTCCTATTCTAGCAAAGGAGAAAAGGAACAAGAACCAAGTTAATGCAGTAATAATTCCTTAGGCATGAGGAAGTAGTATGTATCTGTAGTAAGGCACTTTGAATGTTATTCATATTGTACACAAATATACATCTCAAACAGTGATTTCACCAGTTTCTGAAGTTCATCTTGACCCAAGCAGCAGTAATTTTGGAGGGAGATTTGCACATGGCTGCAGTTTCTCCATCATCTTAAGAAGTTAAAGTAATGAATCTGTGAGAAGAGTTAATAATTGATGTGATCTCATCCATACACTGATAGGTAAGCCCATTCTATACCTAATAAGTAGAGCTTCACTAGTACACAACTCAGCTATTACTGGTGCCCTTATCATTAATACACAGAATATTTGTACTAGAAGGAAACTTACAGACCCTCTTTATGGAGAATCTTAGTACACACATTAAGAGGTGCACACAAGACAATTGGCCAACATCTTTCCATGTCCAACAAGCTGACCTATATCCAAGTGGGCCTTGAAAACAATAGAAACTCAACTATTAAAGCATAAATAATTAATATAAGGTGAATTAAAGGGCCTTAATCATTGCTTACATTTCTCACATTCTGTTGATAATTACATGTGGTATTTTGGTATTTAAGTATTTTTGTCTTTATAATTCCATACCTACACCCAGATATTTTCATATAATACTTTTATTTTACAAACACAAATTTATTTAAGGGTTATATTTTACCCATCATTGACTCCTAGTGCATAACATACTGCTCAAAAAAGGAACTCAATTAACATTTATAAATATCACGGTAAGCAGATATATTAACTCTAGATTGTCCTATATGATATTCTGGAGCTTGAGAAACATCATAGGTTTACAAATATTTCCATTAAGTAGGACAGAAATACATTTCTCTCAAATAATAAGTTTTCATCTGCATCCATCATCTCAAATTCATGAATTGGTTGAAACGGAAGGACATTTGTCAGCAGTGTTGGTGGTGTGTGGTTTAGAATATAAAAATGAGTCATTCTACTAAAATAACCTGTTGCAAAATCAGAACTTTGATTAGATTTCTTAAGAAGAATTTTTAGTTGGCCCCAAATCAACTTATTATTTCCCTCTGGCTCTTGGCAACAATATATCCTTGGCATAAAATTGGCCTAATCTAATACCAGTTTCAAATAAAAAAATAAGATGAATAAAGTTTGAGGGGAGAGTTCAAGATCTTCTATCATGCCATTCTATTTTATTTAAATAGGCTTTATTATTTTTGACCAGAGATATTATAATGGCAATCCTTATTTTATTGCCAAATAAACAGAGGAAATGTTTTTGAAAACATTGCTATCACAATAAAGCCTAAGTTCAAACAATTAGTTATGTCAAGAAATATAAATGCTATTAACCCATTCAGAATGCTTCTTTGAAGTATCCTTTTTCTAGATCTATATACTAATATATATATATATATATATATATATATATATATATATATATATATATATATATATATTATATATATATAATACTCTCTATTGGTTACTTGGGAAGTCTGGATTATTCTTCCAAAGAGCTAAATATAGTATAATTTTATTATTTATAAATTGATAGAACCATTTAGTTCATTCCTAAATAAATGTTCTTCAAGGAAACAAAAAAATAATACATGTATTTAGAATTCTTTCATTTAAAAAATCTTATATTGATTTATATCCTGTGGAGCCAAGTGTTTTTCCTTCAGTGCCTTTCCTTCTCATATTTTCTGCCTACTGGATTTGTATTGTTTAAAGTTCTCTATGAAACAATGTGCTGTATTAAGACTTGGCTATCATCCTAAGGGCTTGTTGGTTCTCAAGCTCCTCAGGAGCCTCTCAGGTAAAACCTGAAACCGTCCCCCATACGCAGAAGGCAGTGAGAGACTGAAGAAAGAGGCAGGCCACTCCAGATTGGTGGTGGCAAGTTTAATAAGCAAGAAAACTTACATAGGAGGCTTTCCTGAGCAGCTCTAAGATGAGTAGATCTCTGTACTAGCTTGCCAAATCTTAAAAGCTTATATAGATGATATCTTAACTGGGTTCAGTTATATATATCACCCAGATGGTCTTAACACCACATCACTATCTCAAGGCTATCTAAGGGATGGCCTCTGGGAACAAATAGAATGCACATTCCTAGGGCAGGAGAGGCGGTGAGGAGCCTCCTATTGCCCTGATCCTGTTCACAGGTGAACCAGAGGTCATGTCCTCCCAATGTCATCCCAAAAGAGCTTTCTAATATACAGTGCTTGTCATGGTTATTCTTCCTCAAGTGCTGACACAACTAAAGGGTCAGTACCTTGCAACTTTTATTTTCTAATTTCCTAATGTGTGTATTGCCTAAGAGATCATAGATAAATGCTGATGATGGAATATATGATCATTTGATTTCTTAAGAGCTTTGTTGTGGGAAAAGCATCATCACTGTTCTGCAAGCTGCTCTGGATTTCTTCTTACTATTAGGTACCTCTTTATCTTTAATTTTTAACACTGTACTAGGATTTATCACTATGGCTGGTGCTCCCTTGAAGGAAAAGGCAAGATATGCAAACACAATTTGCCAATTGTTCTCTCCAGATCAATTCAGAGGATAAAAAGTAAAATTTTCTTGTAGGATTATAGTCAAATTTTGTTCTGGCTAAGACAGCTGTCCTGGATCAATTAACCTCCAAACATCCTGCCAAAACAATATGTTTGTATATTAGCATATGATAAGAGAACATTAATATGGGGAAAAGGTCCCTTTTTGAGAGGTGCTTGTTAATAAAGTTTAGTAACTTGAAATTGGGTTGCCTGAATGTGGAAAATGTATTGAAATAAAATGAATGCTTATAGCCAAACATAAAACCTGGTTATGTTACCTTAAGGAAACATGAGGCCAAAACTGTCTGAATATTCCCTTCATCATGATTAAACTTTAGACAGGTTGCTTCTTGACTTTCCCTTTCCTAAGAGCATTTATTTTAGAAATCATGAAATTGCAAATTCCTTCTTTGCTCCCTTGAGGTATAAATCTTCTCCCAGCCTCTTATCCATAATACAACCCAGTAAAATCATTCTCAAGGGCTGGAAACTACCACTTGGTAATGTAATCATCTAGAAATTACCCTTATCTCCTAGTTTCTGTGGGAAGATAGGAGCCAAACTTCAATGAACACCAATTAGCAAATACAAATGGCCTAATCACTTTGGCCAACTGCTTCCCTACAGTCCTCCATTACTTTTCCAGTAACTCATTCTAGCACTTAACATTCTTTTGTTCTAGCAGAATTGAAATCAATCTCTCTCCTATTGCAGTAGTCTTGAATAAAATATTCCTTGCCTGTTTAACTTGTTCAGTGCAATTTTTCTTTGACACATATATGCCATTATTACTTGAACAATTTCTCAATAGCACATTCATTAGAAGTCTAGTATTTTTTAGGCCCATAGAACATTGAAGTAAAATAAGTATCCTTGCTAAAGGACAGAGAGGCACTTAACTTAATCAGCTATACCAATGATGTAAGATATTCTGTTTAACTTCCACCTGTATATTTATACTGATTATAACAATCCACTGATTATAAGAATGATATAGAAAAAGCCATGCTCAGGTGAGGATGAAGAGACAGATTCACTCTTATCTTCGCAGAACCATTCTAACTTCCTATATCTCAAAGAAAAAAAAAAAAAAACCTGCAATTATTTATCAGAAACCTCATGTAGATAAGGAACAATGGAAAAAGGGTGGGTCTCCAGAGGAGAAAAGAAAGACAATCTGAAAACTACTACTGTGTGAATCACACTTATTACAATAATCTGGGGAGTGTCCCAGTGCTCTGGGGAGGATGTCTATGCACAAACTGATAGAACAGAGGACTTCCAAAGCTGGAGTACTTTGGGCTTCAGGACGCTAATGAATAAATTCTTGTAATTTATTGTGATACTGGAAACTTTTCTTTCCCAGGGAAATGATACTTAAAAGATTCCTCTAGAGTCTTTCTGGTTGTCACTAGGTAGGTAAGTTGGTTAGCCTCTGACAGTGTTTTGGGTTCTACTGTAAGAAGCAATATGACAAATTGGGATTTAACTCACCTCTTTGAGGCCAGATATTTCAGATGAAGAGACTCTATCACTCCCTGTAGGGCTGATGTCATCACTACTCCCTATCTTTGAATCAAAATAGAATTGAGAAAACTCTAAAAGAACCTGGGAGGGGTACCTGGGTGGCTCAGCTGGTTAAGCATCTGACTTGATTTCAGCTCAGGTCATGATTTCAGGGTCTTGAGATCAAGCCCCCAGTTGAGTTCCACACTCAGTGTGGAGTCAGCTTAGGATTCTCCCTCCCTCTGTCTCTGTTCCTCCCCCTGCTTGCACTCACTCTCTCTCTCAAAATAAATACAGTCTTTAAAAGAACCTAGGATTATGACTAAATCCCCTACACTAAATATATGCAACAGAATGGAACAGTTAATACCTGAAGATTTGCTTCTTCTGGGAATGTGTCCCCTAGGCATCAGTGTCCACTGCAGAAAATAATGCTTCTTATAGATACAACATTTTCATCACTAAGGTCAACTTTTTCATTCTGCTGGTATAATCAGTATTTGATGACAAAACCAAACTGGAAAGCACGACTCTCAATGACTCTCTTAAGAATTCTGTCAGGACAGAACCCAGAAAGGGGAGCAGGCCTTAGAAGAGGGGTAGATTAAACTTCCATTTCCAGAAGAGGACACCAACCCTTTACTCAGAATAAACTGGAACATATTATCTGTAGCTTAAGCTATGTAGGACAATCTGATGTTATGTATGATTTTTACCTTTATTGATTTTTAATGTCTTGAATTTTGTTAATCTCTCTTTCCTTAACTTTACTTGCTATGTATAGATATAATTAATATCCTTCATCGTGTAGCCCTTGACAGGATGTTGAAAGGTAACACCTTAAAAGTTCATTTTGGTCTAGCTTAGTTTTTTTTTAGTCTGTGTGAAACATTATAATCTGGCTACCAAAAACATGACATTTTTTGGGGTGCCTAGCTGGCTTAGTCAGTGGAGCATCCAACTCTTGGTCTCAGAGTCTTGAATTCGAGCCCCAAGTTGGGTGTAGAGATTACTTAAAGAATAAATTAATAAAAAATACGCTTTTATTTAGTTTCTTTGCGAAGTCTATATAGTATGATAAGATGCAAATATTTTGGTGGTGATTTTTTGTTTTTTGTTTGTTTTCATTAATCACATTTATTACTTTTTTAAAAACTATGTTTTAAAGAAATTATATCAATTTTGTTTCATGATGGTATAGTGCTTTCATCCTTTTATAAGCCCCTCCATTTCATACACATGAATGAATGAGATATAAAAAGATAAAAACAAATGACATAGCTGGGTTCAAATACAAGTTGAATATTTCTTTGGACCAGAATCCGAACACAGATGCAAAATGTTAATCTGTCCGGAAACTCTGAGATTTCTGGCTTGGGGGTCTAGAATTTGGCAAGGGAGTCTAGATCTTACATAGGAAAATGATTAAAAGTGCTCCACCAGGAGTTAATTCAAGACTCACTGCTTAAAACTAGCTTTTGCAATCTCCAGATTTGTTTTGGAGAGTTCTGTTTTGGCTATCTATTATAATGTTGAAGATTTCCCACACAAAGAAAATATTTTTTTTTCTAAAGTCAAAGGAAAACATTAAAAAATAAGTAAATAAAGTTAAAGGAAAACAAAATTATTACATAACTTTTGCACTTCCTTCTTATCTTCAGAGATCACTATTTCTGTTATTTTTTATCTTATTAGGGTCTTTTTCTTCCTTGAAAGACCAGTTTCCAAGAATTTAACTGGGATTTATTTAAGTTGTACTCTTCCTTGTGCTATTGATCATCCTCTTTTTGTAAAATTTCTATTATTTTATTATCCTTTTTGATACCTTTTTTGTGTGCATGTGTGTGTGATTATGATAATATATATATAATTGCATTCAATTTCTTTATTTTCTTCTATGATTATAGTATTATCTATAAATGTTATATTTAAATGTTATATATATTATTTACTGTCTTTGGTATATTAAAATAATCCTTGAAGATGTCTAATGAAAGTCACCTGGGCCCTTTTAATGTGAATGCGAATTACTTTCGGTGGTCTTCAGTTATGAAATTGCAAAGAACATGATACAAATAAATTGCTGATGAATATTTCCCCATGGTAATGGAAATTGCACAGATTAGTTGTCCTATATCTCATATAGATCTGGCCAATTTTGTTACATGTTTTTCCATTTTTAAAGTCTATGAAGTTTTTTATTAGCAAGTACAATTTTGAATTGTATTGTGAAATGGTGAGTTTGATTATATCTTCTTCTAAAACATCCTATATTATTTTTAATATTTCCTTAAACTTTTTGCTACTTTGTAATGGAGAATATTTGCATTTTGAGCCAGATTAGAGAGAGAAACAGGTTCCCACCTGGTTTAATCCTACCTTCACAGACCTATTAGATTTTATTTTCTCCCGTGTATTCTGAAAAGCAATCCTAATAACATTCATTGCTATAATGCATTCATTTGTTGGAGTAACTATTACTTTACATCGTCTTATAGGCCATCTCACAATCTGAATCTATTATTTTACATGCCATTTAATTATATTCCTATCATTTCCTAACATTTTAAGCACATTGTCTGCGGACATTCCATCCTTTGCCTCTTTGGGGATGCCCCTCCCTAAGTGCGCCTTCTAAGTAGGTTTTCTATCCAACTTATTATAAATAATGCCTAGCTCAATATACTTATTCTGTTCATTTTCTTTTGTTTCTCAAGCTTAGCTTTAAAGCACAGTTTTTATCTTATGGCATCATTCCCTGGCACACATTAAGATGCCCTCAATGTCTTTAGCAGCTGTTATGCTACCTAGAATCTTTTATTTTTCCTTCGGTTACTTGTATGGACCTTATTAGTATTTTCTTAATTTATGCTTGCTGTTGTCCACATATATAAAGGTTCTGAATATCCATTTAGGCTTTGTTTGTATATTCATTTAATCATTCTTAATTTAGATACTAATTTGGTATTTTCTGGTATATTTTTTACAAGGTCTAGGTGTTGTTAGTTACACAAGAAACTGACTACACTTCAAATATCCATATTAAAAAGAGTTAGGAAACTTCCTTATTCACAGACATTGACTTTAATCCTTGATCAAATACTTAGGCTTTACTTCGGATGCTGCTAGAAAAACTATGTCTAGTGCTTTCTGATATAGGAGACATTGAGTCTGACAGTCCTGGCTCTTGACAGAGATATTTTTGTAAGTGTTCTAATTCTGTCCTATTATGTGCCCTAGTTTCTATGACTTCATTGAGCTTCCTTCTGTTTTAGTATTGTTCTTTAAAATAATTGGTTTAGCTGAACCAGGACCACATAGGACATCATCTGGCATTGAGCTTTTTTAATACCAAGAAGTAAAACTCAGTCCAATGAGCAAAAATAAATTTTGTTTTAAGCCACTATTGGAAAGATCTGTTATACATTATAGTTGTAGTAACAGCTGATGATACACTCATATTTTATCCCTATTTGCACATTTTAAACAAATACCATGCGTATTAGATTTAAGGTGTTTAATATTAAATATGTTCATTTGTTTGCTTTATATTTACTAATTTGTTAATTTATCTGACCTAAGCTGGATTAACAGCACTATTTTGTGGGGATAATGTATACTTAAACTATTCCTTTTTTTTTTTTTTTTTTAGATTTTATTTATTTATTTGACAGAGAGAGAGAGAGAGCACAAGCAGGGGGAGCAGCAGAGGGAGAGGGAGAAACAGGATCCCCACTGAGCAAGGAGCCCGATGTTGGGCTGGATCCCAGAATTCCGGGATCATGACCTGAGCCGAAGGCAGACACTCAACTGACTGAGCCACCCAGGCCCCCCTAAACTATTCCATTTTTTTAAAATTAAAATGAATGGTTGAGAAATTAAACTGAAGGTATCTTAAATAAATTTTGTAACATTCATTTAAAAACTTTATTTCAAACTGAAGTGATTCCATATTTTCAAAATTTGTCTTTAATTCTTAATCAGTGGCCATTTCTGATCATTTATCCTATACAATTTTAAATAAATTTAAATTATGTTTTGATAAAAAAGTGAATTACAGGTACATAGATTTCTTATTCTCTGAATCTACTTTTAATACAAATTTTAAATATTTCTATCAAATTTGTGAGACATTAGGTAATTACTTTTTTCAGATGTGCAATACCATGAATTCTACCTACTTCAGTAAAAATTATTGTAACATCATGAAACATGTCACAATAACCTATAGAAACTGTTTTTCCAAGCTTCCTACTTTTATTGTTGTCCTGTGATTTTAACTACCCTTGAAAAACATACTGAATTTTTTCTCACATGGCAATATAAGTACCATTAAAAATGCCCAAGACAATAGACAACTAAGCAAGTCAGTGTGCAATTCACCTCTTTAAGAAAAAATAGAACCAAATTGATTTCTGGTCTTGTAGTAATACCAAAAGTAGATCTCCAAAGAATATTTTCTTCAACAAACATTGCACCTCACTGTGCTGTGATGGTTGCTTTTGATCAGCTTCTATATTAAATAACATAGAGAATATTCTCTAAATTTATTGCATTGGCATTTACATTATTCAGAGTTTTTATTTTGCTGCTAAATTCCCTGTTCAGTTTAGCTGACTTTTATTTTTATAGCAATAGTTCCTTGTTGAAGGAAGTACAAACTCCTTAATCTGGGTAACCACCCAGAATGCTTTCATACTATTGCAACAGTATCATCCAAACAGACTCCAACACATAATTTACATTCCAGATCACTTTTTTTTGTCAATATAATCTTTCATAGCTGCACATCACTTAGTTGTGTTTTTAGGAAATAAAGCTGAAAAAAGAAATCCTTACTTCATATAACCATCATGTTCAAATTGTACATATACAAAGAGAACTGTTACGTATTCCAAGGATAAGATTTTGTTTTTGTTATTCCTATATATGATGTCTACATTGGTTATATTGTCTACTGAAATCTACAATATGGTCCTGGTGCTCTGCATGCATTGTTACTGAGCCACCACCAGATGAGTACATAAATCACAAGTAAGCATTTACTTTTATAGCACATAGCATGTGATTAGCATGCTCATCTCGCTCAAAGAATTATAGGTTATGGGCCAGTTCACGTCTTATACAATTTGCAGATGAGTCACACATGGCCAGAGCTGCATACTCCTTCCTGGCAGTAAGTAGAAACATATTATAATGTGTGATATTTCATAGTTATAATCAGCTGTAACTTGAAAGTATATAATAATATAAGAAAATGTAAACCCATAGTTATTTTGTGATTTCTTACCAATAATTTTGATTTAAAAAAAAAAAGATTTATTTATTCATTTGTCAGAGAGAGAAAGAGAGAGGGAGAGAGAGAACAAGCAGGAGGAGCGGCAGAGGGAGAAGCAGGCTCCCTGCTGAGCAAGGAGCCCAATGCGGGACTCGATCCCAGGACCCTGAGATCATGACCTGAGCCTAAGGCAGACGCTTAACCAACTGAGCCACCCAGGTGGCCCAATAATTTTGGATTTTTAATCCAGTTTGTTTTTTGTTAATTTGCCACCATTGCCTAAATTAAGAAAGTAAAATGTGTGTTATAATTTTTATTTTTTTATTTTTTATTTTATTTTTTTTTAAGATTTTATTTATTTTTGACAGAGAGAGAGAGAGAGTGTACAAGCAGGGGAAGCAGCAGGCAGAGGGAGAAGAAGAAGCAGGCTTGCCACGGAACAGGGAGCCCGATGTGGGACTCGATCCCAGGACCCTGGGTTCATGACCTGAGCTGAAGGCAGACGCTTAACCGTCTGAGCCACCCAGGCGCCCCTATGTTATAATTTTTAATCCTAATTTAATAATGACAAAATTAACTTCATTGGAATTTTGTGTCAAGAAAAGACATAACTGTTCTGAGTCTCCTATACATGTTTCTTCCTTTGTGCAACTCCCTTACTCCAATACCCTGTCTATAAACTCCAGTCACCTCGGTAATATCAAACTCCAACTTCTATCTTCTCTGCTCAGAGACCGCTTGCTTTGTGTGGGCTTACATCCATATACTGCAGCCTAGAAGTTCTTCTGAGGAAAAAGCCAGGGACATCACCTTTTTTCCATATTTCCGGATATTAAGCCCCGCATCTTGTTGTCTAAAATCTAAGAACAGTATTTATTGTATTTACATATGTATTAAACATATATTTCATGTATTTTATCCAGATAAAACTTGGATATGAGAATTTAATAGGTGACATTCCTATAAAGGAAATTGACATCTCTGCTTATATAATCAATGTAATTTTTTTTCTGTTTGTTTTAAACCATCTAAATATGATGGTTAGTAATTTTACAAGATTTGCTTATTTTCTACTTTATGAAGAACACTGTGTAGAATATAAAAATGGAAATCCTTACAGATTAATTTTCTGTTTACTGTGTATCCATATAATGATTAATCTATCTGAACCAAGTCCTCTGCTCTTTAAACTTCATAAAGATATAATTATATGAATTTATTTTTTATTTCAATTTTATTTGCATTTTATAAAATATATGTGATTATATATATCATTTTGAGGTATTTCCTAAAGTGAATCTTAATTGATGTGCATGAAGAATGAAAGTAGCTAACGGGTGCCTGGGTGGCTCAGTTGGTTAAGCATCTGCCTTCAGCTCAGGTCATGATCCCAGGGTCCTGGGATCCAGCCTTGCATTGGGCTCCCTGCTCAGTGGGGAGCCTGCTTCTCCTTCTCCCTCTGCCACTCCCCCTGCTTATGCTCTCTCACTCTTTCTGTCAAATAGATAAATAAAATCTTAAAAAAAAAGAAAATAGCCAACAAACTGCCCCAAATTAAATATTATAGTAGAAATTAACATGAAATAGGAAAAATATAATAATTTTTAAAGACAATCTTACATGAAAATTACATTGATTCTGAGTAGGAAAGCATTCTATAACTTGTATTTGCAAAAGGAAATATTAATTTGTTTTTGTTTAATTTATACCTGCTCACTTTGTAGTTGTAAATTTAAAAAGTGTGGAATTGTTAAAACTAATTTGTATAACAAAGGAGACTAAAGGTAATAAGAATTATTTTGCTTCTATCAAGAAAAAGAATCTACAATATATCAAGAAGAATAACATTAAGCAAACAGAATTATTGTGTTACTTTAAGAGAGGGAGAAATATGAGGGCAAAGTTGTAATTGCATTCCTGACAATACACATAGCAATTTATTGGACATGCAATTTCATAATATATGACACTGTGATTAGTCTGAACAATTTGATACTAAGTAATTTATTGGAATCATTTAATTTGAATGTGTGATGATTAATGGCATTACAGATGTGTTTATCTAAGGTGTATATTACTTTAGGTCATTCTAACACACTTAGTTTGATAAGATCTTCTAATTAACTTATAATTTATATCTATTAAATCAATTCTGAAAGTATTTTTAAGTCCAAATAAACTGCAATCACGTGGATATCAATAGATAACCATAATAGACAAATGGTATATCAAGATATATTTGAGTTATAGTATGTGTATGTACAGAAAGGAAGAAACAAGGAATTTATTATTTTGATTTTTGTTAATTAACAATAAATTTGAATGTGAACATTTGATTGTTTTCCAACTAATGATAAATAAGTTCCCTGTGACTAGGGGAGTTTCATGATTCAGAATATAAAACACTTCAGTACCTATGACTTAGGGCTCCAGATTCTTTTGAAGAAAGTACAATTTTTAACAGAAAGAAGATAGTATAAAGGACTGTAGAACCCCATGAAGCCTCAAAATTTTGTGGAATGCTGCAACTGAGCATGAAGTTTTGGTTAAAACAGTATTTGTTGAAAGTCTTCTAAGAAGCAATTAGATCTCTGTATACCCTCAAGACTCTTTGTGACTGAGTGAAGTGTCTCTTCCTACAAGCCAGAAAACCAGAGATAAAGGAGAGCACACTGTCTCTGTAATGCAGGACATCAGACATTTGGGGAATATCATACTAGAAATGGGGGATCTAAGTGAGAGTTTACATACACCATGCTAACCTAGTCAGCTTCCAGAAGGGGGTTAGTCATTTTCCAATCTTAGAACAGTCTTCCCTGAAGATTCTGACCAACTGTAGCGAAGTCCATGTTTGACCAGTGGTACTTGTGTGCTCAGAATTCTAATAAACTTCTTAGTGCCTCATTCATAAGTATGAACAGAACACCAATGATCACCAGACATTTAAGAAAATCCTCTTCTATAAAAGAGAGCAAAACAAATAAATATAAAAAAGCAACTTGAGGAAACAGATTAAGAAGTTTGAAGAAAACGTCAAAAAAAACTATCACTAATTAATAGAGAGAGAGAGAAAAAAAGAGAGAGAAAGAAAGTGTTCCATCCATGAAACAAGAACAAAATACAATAAAAAAGACTATTTGGAAAACAAAAAGTGCTCTTGGCAATTAAAAATATGATAACAAATAACAAATTCTAATGAATGAGGAAGAAGATAAATTTGAAAAATCTTCCAGAAAATAAAGCAAAAACAAATTAATTTTTGGTTGTAAAATGGGGAAGGTACAATCAGAAGATAAGTTAGTGGAAGAACAAAATCTGAATAATAGTTTTGCAGAAACTAAAAAATATTAATACAATAAATTAAGAAAAAATCAAATTTGAAAGAGTATCCAAATTGAAAAAATCCACTGCTTATCTAGTACAGTAGATAAAAATACACATATATCTGCATATTGTCATAAAATATCAAAGCACTGGACACAAAGAAACTATACTACAAGTCTTCAGAGAAGAGAGAAAGGATAAAGAGAGAGAATTTCACCATAGAAAAATATGATTAAGAAGTAGGCTTTCAGTATTATTGCATGGCTTATTTATGTTACACAGATCAATCTTATTATTAGAATTTGAATTAAAATCCAACCATCTTATTATACCTGTCAGAATGGCTAAAATTAACAACTCAGGAAATAACAGATGTTGGTGAGGATGCAGAGAAAGGGGAACACTCTTACACTTTGGTGGGAATGCAAACTGTGAAAACTGGTGCAGCTACTCTAGAAAACAATATGGAGGTTCCTCCAAAAGTAAAAAATAGAACTATCTTATGACCCAGCAATTGCACTACTCAGTATTTATCCAAAGGATATAAAAATACTGATTCGAAGGGACACATGCACCCCAATGTTTATAGCAGTACTATCAGCAATACTCAAATTATGGAAAAAGCCCAACTGTCCATCGACTGATGAACGGAACACTACTCAGCTATCAAAAAGAATGAAATCTTGCCATTTGCAATGATGTGGATGGAGCTAGAGTGTATTATACTAAGCAAAATAAGTCAGAGAAGGACAAATACCATATGATTTCACTCATATGTAGAATTTAAGAAACAAAACAGATGAACATAGGGGAAGGGAAGGAAAAATAAAATAAGATAAAAACAGTGAGGAAAGCAAACCATAAGAGACTCTTAACTATAGGAAACAAACTGAGGGTTTCTGAAAGGGAGATGTGTGGGAGATGGGCTAAATGGGTGATGGGCATTAAGGAGGGCACTTGCTGTGATGAGCACTGAGTATTATATTTAAGTGATGAATCGCTAAATTCTACTCCTGAAACTAATACTACATTATGTTAACTAACTGGAATTTAAATACAATCTTGGAAGTTCACCTACTGGAAAAAAAATCCAATAGATCTTTTCCATTTTTGTCTTCTCCATAGGACTTGTTCCCATCTGTGTCACCTTGTTAGAATTTCATAATCTATTCTCATTCTTGTAGGATAAGGACACATGTGTTAATGAGTCCATGGTGTTAATGAGTCTATTAGTCTATAACAAAGTTAATACAAGAGATACAACTGAAGAACAAGAAGGAGGGAGGAAATTCAGATGCAAGAATGATATACTTTAGTTCAAGCTAGAGGGGAAATGTGCTTCAATATTTATATTTGCTCTAATTCTTAGAAAATATCCTCGATGATTTTGGTATTTCTTTTTTTTTAGTTTTCAATTTGTCTTTTTTTTTTTTTAATTTTATTATGTTATGTTAGTCACCATACAATACATCATTGGTTTTTGATGTGGTGATCCACAATCCATTGTTTTCGTATAACACCCAGTGCTCCATGCAGTACGTGCCCTCCTTAATACCCATCACCAGGCTATCCCATCCCCCACCCCCTCCCCTCTAAAACCCTGTTTGTTTCTCAGGTCCATAGTCTCTCATGGTTCATCTCTCCCTCCAATTCCCCTCCCCATTTTTACCTTCCTTCTCCTAATGTCCTCCATGCTATTCCTTATGTTCCACAAATAAGCGAAACCATATGATAATTGACATTCTCTGCTTGACTTATTTCACTTAGCATAATCTCCTCCAGTCCCATCCATGTTGATGTAAAAGTTGGGTATTCATCTTTTCTGATGGCTGAGTAATATTCCATTGTATATATGGACCACATCTTCTTTATCCATTCATCTGTTGAAGGGCATCTCGGCTCTTTCCACAGTTTGGCTATTGCGGACATTGCTGCTATGAACATTGGGGTGCATATGGCCCTTCTTTTCACTACATCTGTGTCTTTGGGGTAAATACCCAGTAGTGCAATTGATGGGTCATAGGGTAGCTCTATTTTTAAATTTTTGAGGAACCTCCACACTGTTTTCCAAAGTGGCTGTACCAACTTGAATTCCCACCAACAGTGTAAGAGGGTTCCCCTTTCTCCACAACCTCTCCAACATTTGTTGTTTCTTTCCCTGTCCATTTTTGCCATTCTAACTGATGTAAGGTGGTATCTCAATGTGGTTTTGATTTGGATTTCCCTGATGGCTAATGATGATGAACATTTTTTCATGTGTCTGTTAGCCATTTGTATGTCTTCTTCAGAGAAGTGTCTGTTCATATCTTCTGCCCACTTTTTGACTTGATTATTTGTTTTTTGGGTGTTGAGTTTGAGAAGTTCTTTATAGATCTTGGATACCAGCCCTTTATCTGTAGTGTCATTTGCAAATATCTTCTCCCATTCTGTGGGTTGTCTCTTTGTTTTGTTGACTGTTTCCTTTGTTGTGCAGAAGCTTTTTATCTTGATGAAGTCCCAAAAGTTCATTTTTGCTTTTGTTTCACTAGCTTTTGGAGATGTATCTTGAAAGAAGTTGCTGTGGCTGATGTCAAAGAGGTTACTGCCTTTGTTCTCCTCTAGGATTTGGATGGATTCCTGTCTCACATTGAGGTCTTTCATCCACTTTGAGTTTATCTTTGTGAATGGTGTTAGAGAATGGTCGAGTTTCATTCTTCTGCACGTGGCTGTCCAATTTTCCAAGCACCATTTATTGAAGACACTGTCTTTTTTCCATTGCATGTTTTTTCCTGCTTTGTCAAAGATTATTTGACCATAGAGTTGAGGGTCCATACCTGGGTTCTCTATTCTGTTCCATTGGTCTGTATGTCTGTTTTTGTGCCAGTACCATGCTGTCTTGGTGATCACAGCTTTGTAATATAGCTTGAAATCGGGCAACGTGATGCCCCCAGCTTTGTTTTTCTTTTTCAACATCTCCTTGGTGATTCGGGGTCTTTTCTGATTCCATACAAATTTTAGGATTGTTTGTTCCAGCACTTTGAAAAATGTCATTGGAATTTTGATCGCGATGGCATTGAAGGTATGGATTGCTCTGGGTAGCATAGACATTTTAACAATGTTTATTCTTCCAATCCATGAGCATGGAATATTTTTCCATCTTTTTGTGTCTTCTTCAATTTCTTTCATGAGTGTTTTGTAGTTCCTAGAGTATAGATCCTTTACCTCTTTGGTTAGGTTTATTCCGAGGTATCTTATGGTTTTTGGTGCTATTGTAAATGGAATCGTTTCTCTAATTTCTCTTTCTACAGTTGCGTTGTTAGTGTATAAGAAAGCAACTGATTTCTGTGCATTGATTTTGTATCCTGCCACATTACTGAATTGCTGGATGAGTTCTAGTAATTTGGGGGTGGAGTCTTTTGGGTTTTCCACATAAAGTATCATGTCGTCTGCGAAAAGAGAGAGTTTGACTTCTTCTTTGCCAATTTGAATACCTTTTATTTCTTTTTGTTGTCTGATTGCTGTTGCTAGGACTTCTAGTACTATATTGAACAATAGTGGCGAGAGTGGGCATCCTTGACGTGTTCCTGATCTTAAGGGAAAGATCCTAGCTTTTCCCCATTGAGGATGATATTGGCTGTGGGTTTTTCATAGATGGATTTTATGAACTTGAGGAATGTTCCCTCTATCCCTATACTCTGGAGAGTTTTAATCAGGAAAGGATGTTGTATTTTGTCAAATACTTTTTCTGCATCAATTGAGAGGACCATATGGTTCTTCCTCCTCCTCTTATTAATGTGTTGTATCATATTGATTGATTTGCTAATGTTGAACCACCCTTGCATCCCGGGGATAAATCCCACTTGGTCGTGGTGGATGATCCTTTTAATGTGCTGTTGGATCCTATTAGCTAGCATTTTGTTGTGGATTTTGGAATCCATATTCATCAGGGATATCGGTCTGAAATTCTCCTTTTTGATGGGGTCTTTGCCCGGTTTGGGGATTAAGGTAATGCTGGCCTCATAGAATGAGTTTGGAAGTTTTCCTTCTGTTTCTATTTTTTGAAACAGCTTCAGTAGAATAGGTATTATTTCTTCTTTGAATGTTTGGTAGAACTCCCCAGGAAATCCATCAGGCCCTGGACTCTTGTTTTTTGGGAGGTTTTTGATCACTGCTTCAATCTCGTTACTGGTTATTGGTCTATTCAGGTTGTCAATTTCTTCCTGTTTCAGTCTTGGCAGCTTATAGGTTTCCAGGAAGGCCTCCATTTCATCCAGATTGCTCAGTTTATTGGCATATAGTTGTTGATAATAATTTCTAATAATTGTTTCTATTTCCTTGCTGTTAGTCATGATCTCTCCCCTTTCATTCATAATTTTGTTAAATTGGGTCCTTTCTCTTTTCTTTTGGATAAGTCTGGCCAGTGGTTTATTGATCTTATTAATTCTTTCAAAGAACCAACTTCTAGTTTCGTTGATCTGATCTACTGTGTTTCTGGTTTCTAATTCAATGACCTCTGCTTTAATTTTAATTATTTCTCTTCTAATGCGTGGCTTAGGCATCATTTGTTGCTTTTTCTCTAGTTCTTTAAGGTGTAGAGGTAGTTGGTGAATTCGGGATTTTTCTGTTTTTTTGAGTGAGGCTTGGATGGCTATGTATTTCCCCCTTAGGACCACCTTTGCAGTATCCCATAGGTTTTGGACTGATGTGTTTTTGTTCTCATTGATTTCCATGAATTGTTTAAGTTCTTCTTTGATTTCCTGGTTGACCCAAACATTCTTGAGCAGAGTGGTCTTTAGCTTCCAAGTGTTTGAATTTCTGCCAAATTTTTTCTTGTGATTGAGTTCCAGTTTTAGAGCGTTGTGGTCTGAGAATATGCAGGGAATAATCTCAATCTTCTAGTATCGGTTGAGACCTGATTTGTGACCCAGTATATGGTCTATTCTGGAGAAAGTTCCATGTGCGCTCGAGAAGAATGAGTATTCTGTTGTTTTAGGGTGGAATGTTCTGTAAATATCTATGAGGTCCATCTGGTCCAATGTATCATTCAAAGCTCTTGTTTCCTTGTTGATTTCCTGCTTAGATGATCTGTCCATTGCTGAGAGTGGAGTATTGAGGTCTCCTACAATTAACGTATTGTTATCAATATGACTTTTTATTTTGGTTAACAGTTGGCTTATGTAGATGGCTGCTCCCATGTTGGGGGCATAGATATTTACAATTGTTAGATCTTCTTGTCGGATAGACCCTTTAAGAATGATATAGTGTCCTTCTGTGTCTTTATTACAGGCTTTAGTTTAAAGTCTAATTTGTCTTCAGGTTCAAAATGAGTCTCTTGTAGACAGCATATGGATGGGTCCTGTCTTTTTATCCAATCTGCAACCCTGTGCCGTTTTATGGGAGTGTTTAGGCCATTCACGTTGAGAGTGATTATTGAAAGATATGAATTAATTGTCATCATGTTGCCTGTGAAGACGTTGTTTTTATAGATTGTCCCTGTAAATTTCTGTTGTAGATCACTCTTGGGGTCTTTCTCCTTTTATAGAACCCCCCTTAATATTTCTTGCAGGACCGGCTTAGTGGTCACATATTCTTTCAGCTTCTGCCGGTCGTGGAAGCTCTGCATCTCTCCATCCATTCTAAATGAAAGCCTTGCCAGATAAAGTATTCTTGGCTGCATGTTCTTCTCATTTAGTACCCTGAATATGTCTTGCCAGGCCTTTCTGGCTTGCCAGGTCTCTGTGGATAGGTCTGACGTTATTCTGATGTTCCTCCCTCTGTACGTAAGGAATCTCTTCCCCCTAAGATGGTTTCCTTGGTTCTAAGATTTGCAAGTTTTACTATAACATGCTGGGGTGTTGGCCTATTTTCCTTGATCTTAGGAGGGGTCCTCTCTGCCTCTAGGACTCGAATGCTTGTTTCATTCCCCAGATTAGGGAAGTTCTCAGCTATGATTTGCTCAAATACATCTTCTAGACCTCTCTCTCTCTCCACTCCCTCCGGGATTCCAATTATTCTGACATTGGAACGCTTCATGGTGTCACTTATTTCTCTGATTCTATTTTCATGGATTCTGAGTTGTTTTTCCCTGGCCTCCTCTTTTCCCTTTTTATCTATTATAGTGTCTTCCAGGTCGCTTATTCTCTCTTCTGTCTCAGTTACCCTAGTTGTTAGATTATCTAGATTGGATTGGATCTCATTGATAGCATTTTTAAGTTCTGCCAATTCACCTTTTATTTCTGCCCTTAGAGAGTCTATGTTGCCATTAATTGATTTCTCCATTCTAGCCATTGTCTTCACAATTGCTAGCCTGAATTCCATCTCTGACATCTTGGTTATAGCTGCATCCATTTGTAAATCGCAGCATAAGTCATGATCTCTGAGTCTTTTCTGTTTTGGGGGCTCCTCGTCCTAGTCATTCTGTTGATGGGTGTTTGAGGGAATGTATAGAGTCCAAATTATTGACCAGAACCCAAGCAAGATGCACCTGTTTTCTTGGGACCTTAGGGTTGCTGGCCTCTTGTTTTCCCAGCCTGTCTTCTGTGGGAGGGGCCTGCCGCACCGTTACTCAGGCAACCCTGTTTGGGCGGAGTTGCCCTGCGCCCCTGTGGCGGGGGATGGGCTCAACGGGAATCAGTTTTTGGGGCTTTTGTTCTCTGGCGGCTTTCCCTGGCGGCTTTCCGCATCTCTTCCGTGAGTCAGAGCCGAAGAGACTGTTTCCAACCCTCTACCTCAGAGCAGAGAGACTGCAGTCTGTTCTTCAGTGAGCTCTCCAGGCCACACCATCTCCGTTTCTGTCCGTGCTGCTATAAACTGCAGTGTCCTGGGTTGTGCGCCCCTCCGCAGTGCTCCCAGTCCTGCCTCCAGTTCGGGGCACATCTCTGCCTTTTGTGCTTCTAAATCCGCCAGCTGCTCCCAGTTCGCCCCCGCGACCCCGCTGCTCCGGGTTTCCGTCCCGGGGGCTGCGGTTCACAGGCCCGACCCTGCTGCTCTGGGTTTCCGCCCCCGGGGGCTGCCCTAAAGTCCCTTCCCCGCTGCTACCTGTCTGCGAGTCTGTGCCCGTCCCCAGTGCACGAGGCTGTCACTCACCGGCGGTGTAGGATCCCCACAGCCAGGGACCCTCCCGCTGCCGTTTATCTTCTGATATCTGCCCGCAGAATCACGGCTCCCCGCTTCGTACCTCAAAACCAACCGCCTGCGATATTCTGTTTGTAGAGATCCAGATCTTCTTACAACTCAGGCTGGTTTCGTGGGTGCTCAGAGTGGTCTGGTAGATATCCAGCTCAATTCCGGGGACCAGTTGAAATAGGGTCCCCTACTCCTCTGCCATCTTTCTCCCTCCTGTCTCCTTGACGATTTTGAATGAATTCCTATACTACCTACCTAGGAAAAATGTGTTCTGAAATCTTCATGGGGAAAAATTGTATATTATAGGTCACTATAATTATCCGTATAAGAAAGAAATAAAGGAAAGAAATAAAAAGTAGGTGAGTAGGAAGCGGTGAAGGAAGGAGGGGAACTTACTTTTCACAATGAGATTTTATTTTCATTCTTATTGATTTTGTTCTTACACCCCTATCACAGAACAACAAAAAGAAAATAAAAGTTTTTGCTCAAAGATGATATGATTGTCTATGTAGAAAATCCTAAAGCATTGGCAAGAAGAAAAACAAAAAACCTCTTGGAAGGAACAGCAAGTATAGTAAGTATATTGAAGATATCCCTGCTTCCATTTCCATTCATGATAACCACAGTATGGAAACAACCTAAGTGTCCATCAGTGGCTGAGTGGATCAAGAAATACTTATACATATATACAATGGACAATTACTCAGCCTTTAAGAAAAAGGAAATCCTGTCATTTGTGACAACATGGATGAACTTGGAAGGCATTATGCTAACTGAAATCAGCCAAGCAGAAAGACAAGTACCATACAGTAACACTTACATGTGGAATCTAAAATAAAGTTGAATTCAGAAACAGGAGAAAAATGGTTGTCAGGACCCGGAAAGCATGGATATAGGAAAAGTTTGGTGAAAGGGTACACATTTTCAGTTGTAAGATGAGTAAAGTCTTAGGATGCAATGTATAATGTGGTACTTTAGTTGATAACATTGTATTGCATAATTTAAATTTGCTGAGAGAGTAGAACTTAGATCTTCTTACAAAAGAGAGAGAAAGTTAAATGGGTGAAATATATAGAATTTTAAGGACAATAAAACTATTCTTTATGATTCTATAATGGTGAATAAAAGACATTAAATTTGTCAAAACCTATTGAACTTACAGCACAAAGAGTAAATCTTATGTGTTAAGGTGTGCAAATATCTTGTCCCATTCCATAGGTTGCTTTTTCATCTGTTGATGATTTCCTTTGCCGTGCGGGTTTTTAGTTTGATGCATATGCAAGTTTTTAATAAAATCATTTAGGAGATTTGGGGATCTTAGGATAGAATGCAGAATGTGACAAAAAGAATCTAAATGTGTTACAAATATATGAAACAACCTCACTGAAGCAGGTGGGAGAATGAGGCACTGGCCTAACATCTGGAAGGGAGTACAGTCTGCAACCCTAAAGACAAAAACAAATACAAAGCTGGACATGGCACTGTACTCTATTGATAAAGCTGTTTACTGTGGTGCTGCAAATTAATAATTCTAAAACCAATACACACATATACTGACATTGAATATCAATTGCTGGCAGATGGTGGGAATCAGGTTTCTCACTGTTAGAAAGCTAGAATGATCCGCGTGGTGAGAGATTAGAGTTAGAGACACCAGTATAAAGTCACGTTTAGTGTATGCATATATATACATAAATAATATATAACCGATATATACACAAATAATATATAGATGATATATATAACATATGCAAACACATATACACATACATATATAATTATAGATATGCATGTATATACAGCTTAGTATACACACATGTATTTCCAACCTCTTTAGTTAAGTAAGACTAAAAGAAAAAAACAACCCAGTAACAACAAGGACACCTAGTACCTTGGGTTTTGATATCATTCTCCAATTTAAGGAATAAGGGCTCTTCAGAAATGACTGATTCTAGGATTGAGGCACAAGTTAAGCCTGGAGCATAAGGTAGTGCCATAAGTAATAAACTACTAAAACACACACACACAAATAAGCACACACATGCACACACACAGAATGTTGGAGTATATCAGAAGAACATGGGAGCTAACTGAAAACTCCCAAAGACCAAAGGTGAGACAGTTTGAGAAAAAAAAAAAAGTATTTGATTAAAACCCAGAGTATAAAAATAAATGTGCATGAGTCCATATTGATATACATAAATGAATAAAATAAATGGAGGAGAAGATTCTAATAATAAATAAATGGAGGAGAACTATGTGAGGAAGACTTCCAAATGACTTAAGTATATATTCTGCCATTAAGAGGTGCAATGTAACTCCCTCTTCTTGGGTGGAGACTACACATAGTGACCTTCTTCCAAAGAGTACAATATGGAAAGGAAGAAAAATAAAAAGTAACTTCACAGGGGAGAAACCTGACAATCATGACCTCAGGCCAGATGATCTAGGTTAACATCAAGAGTAATGTCTTATTATTATTATTATTTTTTTTTTTTTGAGAGAGAGAGAGAAAGCATGTGCACATGAGTGTGTATGGGGACAGAGAGAGGGGGGGAGAGAATCTCAAGTAGGCTCCATGACCAGCACACAGCCCAAAACAGGGCTCGATCTCATGACCCTGAGATCATGATCTGAGCTGAAATCAAGACTGACTTTACCTACTGAGCCACCCAGGCACCCCAAGAGTAATGTTTTGTTGACAGAATAGACTCTTGACATGTTATGATGAGAATGTCACTTCACCTCTCTGATTGGCCTTTTTCCAAAACACATTATGCCAGCCAAATCATGAAGAAAATATGAGAAAAATTTCATTGGAATGGCATTCTTTAAAATATTTGGTCAGTAATCTTTGAAACCATCAAGGTCATCAAATCAAGGAATATGAGAAATAGTCACAACCAAAAGGAGACTAAGGACACATGACAACTAAATGCAAGTGATAACCTGGTTGGCATCCTGGAACAGAAAAAAGAAGACATTAGGAAAAACTAAGGAAATCTGAATAAAGTATGGATTTTAACTAATAATAATGTATCAATATATATTTATTATTTCTGACAAATGTGTGGTACTAACACAAGATGTAAGTAATAGGGAAAACAGTTTGGGATATTAGAGAACTATATCTTAGTTCTCTGTACTCTCTTCACAATAATTCTGTACATCTAAACCTAGTCTAAAATAAAGTTTATTTAAAAATGAATGAAATAAAATGAAACATAGAATAGAGATCAAATTAAAAATGTAGCTTTAAGAAACCACACATAAACTGAAAAAAATATTTGGCTGGAATGAATCATAAAAAGCATGAAAGCACAAAATATATCAGGAATGTAAAAGAGGGCAGTGGTACTGATATTTAAAAAAATAATGAAAGAATCCCATGAATAATTTCATGTCACTACATTTAACATTCTATGAATAACTTCATGTCACTACTACAGGTAAATGAAAAAAAAGTACAAAAACAAGCAAAACTGAACAAGGTGACTTAGAACGTAGGTACATGTTTTTTTGGGTTTTTTTTAAAGATTTACTTATTTGAGAGAGCGAGCACATGAGAGGGGGGAGGGTCAGAGGAAGAAGCAGGCTCCTAGCTGAGCAGGGAGCCCGATGCGGGACTCGATCCCGGGACTCCAGGATCATGACCTGAGCCAAAGGCAGTCGCTTAACCAACTGAGCCACCCAGGCGCCCGAATGCAGGTACATGTTGAAGAGGTATTCATATTTCTTAGAAATGAAGACATACGGGATGAAGCCATAAACACATCTAGCACGACCATTGTTATCTCAAAAGTTAGGATCACATGATGTTGAGAAGAAGAGGAATTGAATCATGAGGAAGAAGCACCCTACGTGCCATGAAGAGCCAGCAATGTTCTGTTTCTTGACATGGGTGATGGTTTTGATTTTGTGTTTTCTTCATAATTATTCTTTATTCTGTACATATACGTTTTCTGCAGTCTAATGTATGAAATATCTCAGCAGAAAAAAAAAGGAAATATCGCTCTGGCTGTACTGTGTAGTATCAATGCGAGTGATGCACGACTAGAAGTGCACACATTATTTGGGAGAGTTTTACATTGATCCAGAAAGAACTATGAGGTTGTGAGCAAGGGCAAGTCTTATGCCTCCGCCCACACAGGCCAGACACCCCGCGCCTCCAGCGGGGGTCATTATCTGGGAACTGGCTGTGTTTGTTTGCCTTAGAATTGGGCAACACAGTCATCCAGTCCAGGGAGATAGATATTGTTTGTTCAATGAGAACAAATAGCTAAAGCTGGATTTGAAAAACATAATAAGCATTGCATCATATTGTGTTGTGGGCTTAATAAAATAGGATAATAGTTTATTGATATAAAGACAAAATAAACAATAAAAATTTGCTTTACCAGAACCCTGATTCTCTTTTTGAGTATTTTTACTCATCCACTTCTGCCACACACTAAATGATGTTTTCCTGAGGTAACTTTATATTTTAACTCCAATACTGTGTGTTCTTTTGCATTATATTCCATCAAGCATCGTATGGAACATTTTTAAAGATTTATTTATTTATTTGAGAGAGAGGGAAAGTGGGGCAGAGGGAGGGAGAGAGAGTCCCAAGCCAACTCCATGTAGAGCACAGAGCCCAACGCCGGGAGATCATGACCTGAGCCGAAACCAAGAGTCGGAAGCTCAACCGACTGTGCCATCCAGGCACTTCCACATGGAACGTTTTATTAAACCCTTCAGTCACTTACCATGATCCATACATACTTATTGTTCACCAGTATTTCCTTTCTGCCTCATCTCTCCCATTTTAAAGTGTTTTCTGACTTATTTATTATAATTCTTACTTGAGTATTTTTTTTCTATAAATAATGAAGTTCCTATAAACTTTAGGTATAGGTAGAAAAAATTCATGAAGTATAAATGATCACTCCCATGTTTCTGATTCGGACATCAGCATGAATACAGGGAACACAGGAAAAAAATCGTGTTTAGAAAAACAGTGGATTTAGTCTGGGGCATATCAGTCATTCTCAACTGAAGTGATTTTTCCCCCCTCAGGAGACACTCAACAATGTCTGGAAACATTTTTGGTTATAACAACTGAGAGGTATGCTACTGGCATCCAGTGTGTAGAGGACAGATACAGTGCTAAACATCCTACAAGGCACAGGACAACCTCCACTCATCAAAAAAAAATTATCAAAATGCCAAGATTGCCAAGATTTAGAAACACTGGTTTATTCTGCGGTAACTGGAGAAGTCCAGTATGAGATCTGATACACTTATCTGAAGCTCAAGGGAGAGACTCGGTAAGAAACTGTATCTGTGGAATTGTTAGAAAAGCTCCTGCAGTAATTGAGTCCTTCCTTATTTTCATGTAATACTTTGTAAATGTTTATTGGCAATTCTGTGCCCTAGTCTAGATTGTGAAATCACTTGATTGATGAATAGGTTTTGAAGAAACATTCTGCTCTTCAAATATATTTTCCCTTTAGGTTTATTTTGAAATAGCAACAAATGACAGTTCTTCAAAGAGCTTTGAAAGAGGGTACATAAAATCGTGAAAATTGATAGTGCAATACAAGGCATAATTATTGACCATTTAAGTGAATGATATTTGCAAGTATATGATTATTTTGCTCCTGGCATCAAAAAATCCATTTTTCCTGAGAGAAATCGTTATCATTTTCACCATATTCTATTTTCTATTGAATCAGAAGGGGGGAAATACTTGTAAATGCTTTAAAGGAATAATCCTGTCAACATGCAATCATGATTTCCTTTGTACATGATGTTCATTCATGCTAAAATAATTTGATTTGAGTCTTCAAGAGCTAGCCAAAAAGAGAATGTTGAGATGCAGCACACTCTTCTAATTCATTTCACATAATGCTCCTGTTGGAAGTCAGGCTCTTTATGTAGATTTCTGCAGTTTTTCCCTAGTGAAAAATCTACTTTATCATTCCCATCAGATGTTCTCTGCTCAGAAGTTTTCGGCGTGTGGGTGATTGTTTTCTCGCATGTACAACAATAAACAGCTCCTTCAAGACTTTGTTGTCCTCATTACTTTGTTCACCCCACTGTGTGAAAATAGACGTTTGTTGCCTTTCAGAAGCTCAAACACTTCTGGAAAAAAAAAAAAAAAATCCCTGAAAGAGAAGTGTGCCATCCTGATGCTGCCTCATCCTGGGCCCCAAACTCTTCTAGAAAAGGCTCTTTATTAGGGAAAAAGAAGACATAGAAAGAAATCAGAGCCATTTCTTACAAAAGTTAGTCTCAGAAAATTCTCTTAGAATAACCCTTGATATATTTAATAGAACTCTTGTTTTTTATTTGATCTACTTCATTGATCTTCATCTTAGAGTCAAATTAAATCAATTTGTGCTTTAGAAAATAATCAAAGATTTGTTCAAAGATTTCCAGACAAGGCTATCCATGGTGTGCATGTGTGCACACACGTACCACACAAAATAATCTAAATATCTAACAATAAATAAGAGAATGAAAAAGTAAAATAGAAAATTCTTCAACTATTTTATAATTTGTGTCTATATAGTTCTAAATTAACTTTTATAAATGTATAATATACAAAGGTGGCAAGTTATAAGTATACTTCTCATGAATTACCATACAGTACATTCCTATAACCACAACTTGGGAAAAACTTGGTTATGAACCAGTATTTTTAATATAAGAATTCACCATCTTTATATGGAGTATACAATTTGTAATGCAGATTTTATTTTTCCTGTCTAATTTTGTAAAGTTATCTTTCTTTTCCTGTTGTCTTAACTTTCCTAGTTAATCAAATTACTGTTTTCTTGTTTTTCCTATCTGAGGAATTTTTTCCGTCCTTTGCAATTCCATTAGTGGTTTCCTTACTTTTCTATGCTTCGTTACCAAATGCATATACACCAAGCGCAGGTATCTTTATCTTTCTGTAAATAATGTAATCCAAGCGACTGGCATAGTAGACACTCAATAAACATGTATAGAATTAATTAATATATCACTGTTACTAAATAATTCCAAAATACCAACTATTTTGCCTCACCAAAAAGCTCTATTCTCTTCATTCCCTCCTGGAATGCATTTATTTTGCCATTTTTGCCAACCACCAGATAATGCTTTTGCTGAGGTGACTTTATACTTCCACTCTCGATTACTATTCTACTTTGCATTATGTTCCATCTGCATGAAGCATCTTTATGTAACATATTGTTACACCACTCTAGTCACTAAGATGATCCATATATTCACTGCTCACCAGTATTTCTGACTTCATCTGAGCCATCTTAAAGAGTCTTGATAATTCACTATAATCATTATTTGGATATTTCCTTCTGGGGGTGAGATAGTCTGCAAGTCTCTGCACAAGTAAATCTCTATCTCCTTCCCTGTGGCTGATAAATGCTATCTTGGCTGGAAATAGGATCTTTGGATGGTACCCCTTATCTATCAGTAGCCTCTAATTCTCTCCCCCAGCATTCTTCCAGCTTCCAGAGTTGCCAAAGAGAAGTCTGATGCCAAACTAATTCCTTGTTTCCTTTTTAACTAGCTTCCTTTGTCTGAAAGCTTGTAACATCTTTTTAGTCGTGGACTTCATGAATTTTATCAGAATAAACATCAATCCTGCTTAAGATGAAATTTTCCTCTTTTCCAATTTTTAACTTTTTCCTTCAGGTTTCTTATTTTTTTCTTTTGAGTCATTATGGATCCATTTTACAAGTCCATATCTTTACCCTCATGAATTCCATTTCTTTGCATTTTTCTGTTTGAGATATTTCTATTTTATCTTCTCGATTACTTTTTCCAGGTCTCAACTGTGAAACTAGTCCTTTAATAATTTCTGAAATTGTAATATTCAAAAGTAATATAATATTTTGTTTTCCAGTAGTCTTGGTTTCTATAATCAAATCTCCTAAGATAGTTTACTTGCTTATTTATTAAGTTCTAGCCTGCCTTTTCCAGCAAATCTAAATCACTAAGAATGGAATGTTTTGCTTGTTGGTCCTCTGTCTAGTTGCTGAGTATTCCTCACTCAATTATTTTTTCCTTACCTATTTAAGAATTCATATTCAGATTTATGTTGGCTTTATCCAAAATAACAGCAAGTCTGAATTTACTCAGTAATCTGGCGATGGACCTTCCCATTCTCCCCCATGCACATAAAACTTCCCTATCAGCCTCAGGAATAGGAAAGATTCAGACACAGGGTCAAATTCTCAGCAGCCACTCAGCCCAGAGACCACAGGTCCTCCCAGGATCATTGACACAGGCTAGAAGCTGTTTCCTCCGAAAGTCCATGAGAGTGAGAGTACCAAGCTTTCTACAGACAGACTCTGTGCAAATCTCATTGTTGCTGCTAACTTCTTCACTGCTGATCACTAAGCTCCCTTCGGCCCAGAAAGGAGTAAGATCATTCAGTGCCTTTTCCTCTGTCAGTACCCTGTTCTCAAACCTCACAGCCCTGATTGGCTGCCCCAACTCCGCTTATTAGAAATGAGGTGGGGTGGTGGCAAGACTGGAATTGGATGAGGAGAGCAACAAGCTCACATTCAAGCAAATACCTTTCCAGACTCTTTCTCGATGTATTAAAATGATCACTTACACCTTTGTTATGAGAAAAAAAAAATAAGGTGTGATTTTATTGTTGTTGCAATAATGGCAGTTTTACAGGAAAACGTTATGCTACGTAAGGGGAAATATTCAGGATTTGGCTAACATGGCTAGCATTATTTCTTTAAATTATTCTAATACATTCAAATGGAATTCTTAAGCTTCATAGTAAGATTAGTATTATGCCTCTTAAGCAGAATAGAATTAAAATGTGCTAATTGTTCTTTGTCCTTACTAAAATAAGAATCATTTGTTTCACTACCAATAAAAACAAAATAATGAAAAAAATCCTTTGAGTCAGGACAGATGCCAGAGAGAGTAACAATGCCACAATATTCTAAATACAAGAAGATGGCTCTAAAGCAGATTTCAGTATTTGCCTCTTATTATTCATTTTACTATATGTGGCATAATGGTTTGGAAACAGAGATGATCCTCCAGTTGTTTAAACTGTTTGAAAGAGTTCAGTAATATCTTCATAAAATAGAGATCCTGTAAATGAATCTAGGACAAAGCTAAATATACCTCCAATTTTCAGTATTGAGACAATATCACAATATATATTTTAAAGATTTTATTTATTAATTTGAGAGAGAAAGCACACCCACAGGCCAGTGGGGGAGGAGCAGAAGGAGAAGGACAAGTAGACTCCCCGCTGAGCTGCGAGCGGGAGCCTGACTTGAGGCTCTATCCCACAACCCTGACAGCATAACCTGAGTCAAGAGTAGGTTGCTTAATGGACTGAGCCACCCAGATTCCCCAACAATATTATAATATTAACACTTGTTGAAGACCAAAGATCAATATAGTAATGAAGAGGAATATTACCCAGAGCGGGTCCATACCGGCAGGCCCCAGAAGATGGAAAGTTACTAGGAATAGCAAGAGATAACCAGAAACCCCACTGGGAGCAAGAGATAACCAGCTGTTTCTGCTTCTGTAGACAGGCGTCCCAACAGGAGCTTCCTGCACTGCCCTAACCGCTGCCCTTACCACTGTTCCTGCCTATAGCAACCCCCCTCCCCAAATTAAACCCACCCACCAGCAGTCAGCACAGCCCTTGGAACCTGACCCCCTGCACTGCCCTATAAAAGCTCTGTAACCCCTCTGCCCGGGACCCAGAATTTCAAGCGCAAGCTCGTCTTGGTCCTCCGGCATAAAATAAACCCGAGTTCTCCTACTCCTCCGAGTGTCGCTTGGTTTCTCCGCAGTCTGATTTTTATTTTCCGCAACAGTAAAGGGAAAATAATAACACACTTAGGACACCACTGTGTTTATACTTCAATAATTAAAACTAATCTTTGATTTATGAATACAATATAGCTTCTATTTTTAGAAAGAATACTGTATTGGAGTTCAGTAAACCAGTAAGTGATCATTTTTAACAACTTAATTATTTTCTCAGAATAGAGAGATTAGTAATATTATCTTGTAGTAATATTTCTTTTTTTTTTTTTTTAAGATTTTATTTATTTATTTGACAGAGAGAGAGATAGCTAGAGCAGGAACACAAGCAGGGGGAGTGGGAGAGGGAGAAGCAGGCTTCCTGCCAAGCAGGGAGCCCGATGCGGGACTCCATCCGAAGACACTGGGATCATGACCTGAGCCGAAGGCAGACGCTTAACGACTGAGCCACCCAGGCACCCTTGTAGTAATATTTCTTAGGCTTTACTTGAAAAATTAAAAGCTTTGTAAACATTTAAAATTTGATATTTAACCCACGTAAGTGTACTTTAGAGCTACGATTCTTCAGCATACACATAATACAACATATCAGTGAATTTATACAACATCATACATAAATAACACAAGAAGTTACAATCCCCCCCCAAAAAAAATCTTAACCCCCAGCCATCTTTTCCTAGTTTGTATTTGTAAGTCGGTTATGTAGAGCAATGTTTCTCAAACTGTAATGTGCACGTGATCACCCAGCACCTTTTTAAAACATAGATTCTTATCCTAACAAGTTCCCAGGTGATGTGGATACTCATGAACCATTCTTTTCAAAACAGAGGACCTTTTGATCCCACTAAATATGACTGAACTCAATGTTCACCAAGGTAAAACTGGTAGTTTAGGACTATGGAATGTGTAACTAGCAGCCTTTATGTATAAGCACTGTATTTATTTGAGTTTTGAAAGAAATAGTCCGGAGCCAAGAGTAAATAGTCGATCTAAGTCATTCTAACCTCTTCCTCATTGCAGCTAATGAACAAAAAGAGCAGGACATTAATTTAAAAACTGGAGTGGAGAATAATTGAAGGAAATGTCAATTGTTGAGTTGATGATTTTCCTACAATTTTAAATGGAGTCCTTTTTGCTAACAAACTGTCATAATAAAATGTAATGTCAACTGCCAATTAGGGGCAATTGCACTACAGAAAGGCGTAGGCAGTTTTTGTCAAATCCCTGATTCTCACGTGAAGATTGGTACATAAGGTGAACACTGCGTGATTTTTCTTTTACTTTATCCTCGGTATTGTGTGTTTTCCCTACTTGGGCTGTAGAATTGAAGTCTGCACAAATCCTTTCTCTAAGGGTTGTGTGATAAACACCAGCCTCGTCATTTCCCAACAGTGGCTATGTGCTTAAGCGGCAGGACTCTTGCTTCCTTGAATTGGAGTCACAGTTTCGATCCCCCACGAGTCTTTGAAAATCATGTAAAGAGAAAGCTGCACTTTCTTTTTTTTCTGCCAAGTTGTGCTAGGATAGTCTATTATGCATTGGCATTGAGTGGGAAACCTAGATGATAAATATACCCTGTAGGTGTGGTATTTCAAATCCCACTTGGTTTTGAAGTGCCCTGGGGAGCTAAGGGTATTATTTACTGAGCATTTCTAAAATGATTCCCTGCATTGCATTGTCGTGGGTACTTTGTCTTTCTTACCTACCTAGTGAAATGTGATTTGTTTTATAGTAAAGATATATTAAAATGACCTTTCAATCCCTGTCGCCACAAAGAAAGCTATTTTGAGGCCAGGAACAACCGTTTAACTACTTAAATGATGTCACCTTCTGTTTATTTTTGCCTCTTCCCTGGGGCAAAGGTCTTACGTATTCTCTACTTGCTTCTTTTGTTTCTTGTTGACTATTTTAGCTCTTGGATTGTCTTTGATTTTTATTTTAATGTATATAAATATGTAAAAGACTTCCAATGTCTTTCATTTTGTTCCTTCTCCACACCCTGGATGTTTATTCTGTTAGTTGTAGAATATTTTCAGAATTTTCCAATATGCAAATAAAAACACTAAAATGAGAAAAAGAAGACAAGACTTTTTTTTTTGGTCATTTAGACTCTATTGACAAGTCGATAGCCTAATGTAGAACTGTATTGATATAGATAGGTAGATAGATGACAGGTAGATAGATAGATAGATAGATAGATAGATAGATAGATAGATAGATATTTGTTATTTGGGGGAAAAAAATAGCAGAAGCAACCTTTACTATCCCATTATTAAAGTGACAAAAAATGCAAAAATCTCTAACTAAAATAAGAGATACCAAATGTACCTAGAGCTGGGGCGTAGGGATGCAAGAGCACCTGGCTCCAGGGATCCCAAACAGACCAAGTTCTGCCACTGCTGCTGGCAAAATCCAAAGACAGAGAAATGAGTGGTGGTGAAACAAGAAAAGAATTTATTTCAGTGACGCCAACACTGGGAAGACAGCAGATTAAGGTCTCAAACACTGTCTCTAAAGTGCTGAAAATACTTCCAGGTTTATGCAAGGAAAATGTGGGGCAAAGATGGTTGGGTATGTGCAGATCAAAGTGATCTGTTGTCTTGGAGTCAATCGTGGGTGTTGTCTTGTTGGCTCAGGGCGGTCCACATGCTTAGGGGTAGTTTTCTGTTCCCATCAGGGGAGGCTTTGCCCTCAGGATCTTCCAGCTGAGCCGTGAGACAGGCTGGAAAGAAAAACCCAACTAGAAAGTTTGAGGTCAAAATGGAAGCAGCCAAAGTCCTTTTTCATACCTAACATCACAAAAAAAATGTTTGGAGTCTCTATCATATGGTAAGCATTGTGGTAAACACTGCCAAAACAGAAATATATGTACGTTGTCTAAAACATTATGGTTTGTTTCAGTACAGAGTCATCTAGTAAATTGCCCCAAATAAATTGTCTTTGAAGATATTTATTTCTCTTCCTGTGTGAAATAATTTCTTTATCCTGCTGTAAGAAAAATACAACAGAAATGCTACAAACCCGGTATAAGGAGAGTTAAAAAGAAAATCACAAGCCCAAAATGGTGTCACATAGGTCAAGGCCCCAAGTCAGTAAATCGAGACTTAATACCTAAGCTAACTGCAGTTTTAACTCCTGAGATATAGAACCTTTCAACAGTCACCATGGGAATTTCCTGGTCAGCACAAGAAATTTACTGATAGACCCCCTTCTGTTCCCCTTAGGAGGGTGATCTTTCCTAACAGAATGGATTCTTTGCTAATAACTTCCTTTTTCCCATTGTCTCTCTACTTGTGAAAATCTTTCCTATTCTGTACCCCTTTGGAGGTCCCATCTGCTTGCTAGATGGGATGCTGCCCAATTCATGAATCAATTAGTAAAACCAATTAGATCTTTAAAATTACTTGGCTGAAATATTTTTTTATTTAACGGTGGGATTAGTAAGATTGGTCCATCTATATAAATGAGACTAAAATGTTCCAGTTTGTTATTGTGTATCTGTGCTCTGCTTCCCTGTGAATTTCTTGAGTTTTTTGAGCTAGAAAATTCTAAAAGTGGTTTTCAAAGGATGGTTCCTAGCACAGCTGCAATAACATCACCTGGGAAATGGTCTTAGACACACATTTTCAGGCCTTAACTCAGATACACTGAACAAACACTCTGGGGGTGGGGCCCAGAAACTCCTATCTAATAAGCTTCTTGGTGATTCTGATAAACATTAAGTTTCCTCTAGCCTAACTCCCTCTTTATCAAAGGAGAACATTAATTAAAATCAAGGGAAGTCAACAAGGTCATGGAGCTAGCTAAAAAGTTGAAGAACATAGAATGTAGCACATAGTAGGAACCCAGTTATGCAGTCTGACCCGTGGCATAATTAAAGCCACAAAATAATTAAATGTAAAAAATAAAATAATTTTATATCTGAACTATTTCTGAAATTTAGGGATGCTGCATTATTCTAGTACCAACACCAAATCAAAAATTGAACCTAATCTTTAAAATCACTTTGTATAATTATTTAGACTACTGATGATGACAAGATGTCTTAAGCCTAAGATTAGGTTTCAGTCCTGAGAGGATCAGTTAGAGTTATTAGAGAAGTTCGTTTGTTTTTGCCTTTGTCCAATCCTAATTTGAGTCTGAATTCAGGAGCTTTTTTGTTTGATTGTTGAGAAAGGATTGTAGAAGACATTAAGCAGAGAAAGAGAAATGGCAGAAAGGTCATTCCTCGGAGAAGTAACCAAAGGAGTATCTTTTAACGTATCTTTTCGTGTATACACTGGAGAAAAGGTCCATGATCAGTGAAAAGATACCATTTTGGTTGCCTTTAAGCAAATTAAATATATACATTCCAGTGTCTTCAACTGTCATTCTCTCTTCATTACTTCCCATTTGCCTACAAAAACAACCAGATGAACACTACCTTAAAAAGAAATTTGACTTCTTTAAATCTTTGTTAATCCACCATGCTGACTTCATTCTTTGGTTCACTGCAAATTTTTTATAACTACCGAATTAATACAGATTAAGAGTTGAAAACTCAGGAACCACAGAACAAATCAAAGAAAAAACATAAGTTTTTGCTTGAAATAACTCTAATTAATATGCGTTTTCAGAGAGTGTATATACGCTCACTTGTTAGCCAAAGTGGTATGATGTGCCAATTGCTTTGAAGCTTTTTAAAAAATAAAAAATTTTGTAATTTTCCATTTCAGTAAATAGTCTTTTGAAGGCATAATTACAATGAGTATTTAATATTCCATTATATAGACATCTGATAATTTTCCAATCCCCTGTATTTAGATATTTGGGTCATACCCAACTCTTCATCATTATGCTTGATTCTGTGATGACAAACATCCTTGTAGTAGATAAATAATATCTTCAAGCAGTTTATCTCTGATAATATTTTAGCATAAATCTAAAAAGTAAAAATTAATAAAAAACATTTAGAATTTTGTTATACATTGCAAATTGCCTTTCATACCTTCCTAGAAGTATATAATATTTACATCTAACAAGTAGTATATAAAACTATTACTTCTTGGGGCACCTGGGCGGCTCAGTTGGTTAAGCTACTGCCTTTGGCTCATGTCCTGCTCAGCAGGGAGTCTACTTCTCCCTCTGCCCCTCCTCCCTGCTGTGCTCTCTCTCTCTTTCTCTTTCTCTCTCACATAAATGTCTTAAACAAAAACCCCAAAACAATTATTACTTCTTAGGGGTGCCTGGGTGGCTCAGTCAGTTGGGCTGCAGACACTTGGTTATGGCTCAGATCACGATCTCAGGGTTCTGGGATGGAGCCCTGCCTTGAGTCCCACCTTGAGCCTGCAGTGGAGCCCTGAGCCCAGCAGCTGGGCGGGAGTCTGTTTGAGGAATGTCCCTCTCCACCTTCCTCTGCCCTTCTCTACCCCCAACACACTCACATGCTCTCTCACTCTCTCTCTCTAAAATAAATAAGTAAATCTTTAAAAACAAACAAAAATTGTTACTTCTTTTATATCTTTAAAGATTTTATAGAGCAAATAATATTGCTGTTTCTGTTCCACTAAAATTATGTTACTACTGTGGCAGATTAATATTTTTAAATAATTATTGGCCATTTGTCGTTCCCATTCAAGTACTTTGCCCATTTTTAAATGATGTGTTCATATATTTTTATTGATAAGCAAAAATCTCTTGAACATTAAAAGAAACTTTTTCATTTCTGTTATAAATGCCTACTGTCAATATTTGGAAAGAACAATTTAAGAGCACTGTAAAATTTTATTTGCATTCTTTTCTTCTCAAATTTTAAAAATCTATATTTCTCTCCCCCTGCTACAAAAACTGCTCTTGCTAAGGGCATCCTCATGGTCAAAATACAGTTCACTCCTTCTGCATTAACTGTCTGCAGCATGGAGTCTTTTTGCCCCTGGCCTACACCTTAAAACTTTTCTACTTTGATTTCCCTGGTTCTACTTCAGTGTCTTGGACTGTCCTTTATTTCTTCTTGAGCTCCTCTTGCTTTGAAGTCTCCTGAAAAGAAAGGTTCCTCTGAGTTCTCCCCTTGCTTCTATGCTTTAGTGTCAATATACTCATACAAAGTATGAGTTTGTTTCCCAAGAGGCAGGAAGGTTTGGGGTTCAGATTCCAAAGAATTTAGTTTTGTCTTAAATCTCCAGCTCTAGCAGCATTTTCTCACCTAGCAGATAATCCATTTTCCAAATACTACTACTACTACTACTAATAATAATAATTGAAGCCATCAGACTCTCAATATCTAAGCACACAAATTTACCTATGTTCTTACAAATTTTCTTTCCCTCTTCTCCTGTTAGAAAAGAAAAATCTAACTACTTGCTTTGGCTAAGATATTTCCTAGACTGCTGAAAGTTGCTTAAAATAAACAAAAACAACATAAAATAACACCACCATCAAAACTCCATCAAGAAATAAACAACAACGGGCCCCTGGGTGGCTCAGATTGTTAAGTGTCTGCCTTCGGCTCAGGTCATGATCCCAGGGTCCTGGGATGGAGTCCGACATTGGGCTCCCTGATCCTTGGGAGCCTGCTTCTCCCTCTGCTTCTCTCTCTCTCTCTCTGTCTCTCATGAATAAAAAAAAAAAAAATCTTTAGGAAACAAACAACAAAATAGAAGCAGACTCATAAATACAGAGAACTGGTGGTTGTCAAAGGGGTTGGGGGATGGGCAAGATGGATAAAGGGAATTAAGAGGTACAAACTTCCAGTTATAGAATAAATAAGTAAAGGGGTGAAAAGTACAGCATACGGAATATAATCAATAATATTTTAATTACTTTGGGTGGTGATAGATGGTGACCACATTTACCATGGTGAGCATTTTATAATACATGTAACTGTCAAATCACTATGTTATACACCTGAAACTAATATAATGTTATGTATCAATTATTCTTCAATTAAATTTTTTAAAACAATAATTAATTAACATTTGGTTGCTTCGACTCAGCCCTAAAATCATTGAAATTCTGAATTTTCCACAAGAGCAAGTTCTCTTCTATCTCCTTCTCTCTTCAACAATGACGCCTTCATAACTTATATGCTCGGGAGCCAGATCGCATGAATCCAAATCTTTACCTACTCTGACTCCAAGGCCAAATTTACAGTGTATGATACCAGGGCACAAGTCATGGCAGTAGCTGGAAGTGGAGGTAGAGCCCTAAGAAGGTAATTTTTAAGATGATTATATTTACACATATTTCAAAGCTGATAGGAAGGGAAATATTTTTTTTTTAATGTAAGTTATATTCTAGGCTCCAGTTCCACTCTCTGAACAATGGTGAAAATTTTAAAAATACCTCTCAAAGTTGTGGTAAGAATTAAATATAAAGTTCATGTCAGTTGCCTGAAAATATAAGGATTTAATTTTTAAAACCCTATATATATCTTGTCCTCTCATCACTTAAAAAATGGCATCAACATTTTTCAGTGCAATTATTTCCCTGACTCCCATTCACTCCTCAGTCCACCTGGAAATTGGAAACAGACAGAAGAGATCACTGGATGTTTTCCAGTGAACGGCTGAGCTTGACTTTCAATTGACAGGACAATTAAAAAAAATCTATCAGGGCAGAACTTAATTTGTAGATTTTTGTCTTTTCAAATTTCCAATTATTGCTTTCTGGTGAAATTGATAATGCCAGAAATTAGATCTATAATTCTATCAGACATTAACCAGTTTTTTATCTAATCAAGGACTCCTAACATTTTTTTTGTTATCTACATATACCTACTTCTTAAATGTTCTCTGGACATTCATAACATCTCTCTTATGATGCACTGAATAAATTTTTGACAAGAGTTCATTTTATTTTTATATGAGTCATGATTTTACCTTTTTAAAAAGATATATACTTGAATTCACTGTAATCTAGTGCTTATTCCAATACTCACAATTACACTGCAAAATAAGAACATTTGTCTCTGTTCATACATTGAGAAATCTGAAGCTCATACATGTTAAATAAATGACCCAATGTTACACAGCTGCTGAGGGTTGGACTTGGAATAGAAGACAACTTTTCTTCTATGTCATGCTTCCCAAGTTATGGACATGGCTCTATGCTAGAGGTCTGGAGAGTCTGGAATAAGTTAAAATGGTGAGGCTTTCCAGCATTATTAATTTTATTGAAACATATTTGGGAAAATATATAATTTAAATTATTAATTTATGCCACAAAATATTTTTGTAGTGAATCCAAAATTACATGAATTTTTGTATTTGCTCATGCAATCACTTGTTTTGAGCTGAATTTCCTAACTTCAGTATATTCTTTGAATATCTCAGGATACATTGGTGAAAAAAATATTCAGAAGCACTATTGAGGTATGGCTTCTCCCAATGCATAGGACAAATAACATATTATTCCTATAAGTAATGAAACATAACTTGGTGTCCCAGATTATTTAAATTCCAAGCCAAAGTTATGATTCAGATCAGAATTGCAATATACAGACCTTGCAGATTGACTATGTTATTGCAAATTTTATGGTTCAGTTGAACCTTATCATGTAGCTATTGGTTAAGTAGCCTTTAGCCAAAGGACTAAAACACATATTATAAATATAGAGAAGCATGATACAAGAGTGAACAACATCTTCAATGATGAACACAAAATTTTGATATTCAATAAAGTTTTTAATAAATAATATTACATGTATATTTTCTTTCTCCCTGTGAAAATAGAAATCGTAACCTATTTCAACCTGTATATTTGCTTATTTAGTATTAATCTACCTGTATGTTTGCTTATTTAGTATTAATCCAAGTATTATATTTAAATACTGGGATATCTTTTTTAGTAGGACTTCACTTAAATATTTGCTAAAAAATCCATTTATTAAATGACTGTATTTGAATGCCTATTATGCACCCAAAAACCTTTAATGATTATTTTGTCTATGTGAAACACAAGACAAAAAAGTATGCAAACAATGCGGAGGAGCAAGCTGGTGGAGGAGTTTGAGGCCTAAATTTCATCTGGTCCCAGGAATTCAGCTGGATAGGGATCAAACCATTCTGAACACCTACAAACTCAACAGGAGATTGAAGAAAAGAATAGCAGCAACTCTCTGAACAGAAAAGCGACCACCTTCTGGAGGGTAGGACTTGCGGAGAAGTGAATCCGAGGTGATATTCGGGAGGATAGATGGCAGGGGAGGGGGCCCCCGTCAGCCGCTTCTGGCAAGTGACAGAGCCACGGAGCACAAAATCCGAACTTTTAGAAGTAGGCTCTGCTGAGGGACGTCACTCCAGTGGCTAAGCAAGGGGGGGGAACCATCGCTGGGACAGTGTGGTCTCAGGACCCTCGGGGTCACAGAAAGACCCGGGGTGCCTGAGTGTGGCAGAGCTCCCAGGAATCGGAGCGGGGAAGCCGGCTCCAGAGACGGAGCCGAGGCACAGGCTCTCAGCTTCGGGTTGCCATAAACTGTGATCCGCGGCATAGTTGAGCCACTGCTCCTCCAGCAGGGACCCAACAAGTGGCAGATCCGGGGAGACTCCTCTTCCTGCCCCAGGAGGAGTGGCGCGGGAGCGCACCGCAGGGATCTGATGGGTTTGGAGACTCCACACGGGGTCGTGAGCCAGAGATAGAAACACTCGGTCACAGGCTGTGTGAGCACGGAGTGCGGCCGGAGACCAGGGAGACGGGAGTGATTGACTGCTTTTCTCTGGGGGTTCACTGAGGAGTGGGGCCCCGAGTTCCGGGCTCCTCTGGGGCAGAGATTGGGAGGCCGTCATTTTCACTCTCATCCTCCAAAGCTGTACTGAAAGCTTGCAGGGAACAAAAGCTCCCGTGAGCAAACCGAGCAGATTACTTAGCCCAGACCGGCAAGGGCAGGGCAATTCCGCCTCAGGCAAAGACATTTGGGAACCACAGCAACAGGCCCCTCCCCCAGAAGATCAGCAAGAACAGCCAGCCAAGACCAAGTTTACCGATCAATGAGAACAGCAGAACTCCAGCGCTAGGGGAATACTTCACATAGTATCATGGTTTTTTTCCCATGATTCTTTAGTTTTTCAATTTTTTTTAACTTTCCTTTTTTTTTTTTGAATTTTTCTTTTTCCCTTTATCAACCAACATCTTATCAATCCCTTTTTTAAAAAAAATATTTTTTATTTTTCATTTTTAGAGTCATATTCTATCCCTTCATAATAGTTACCCTTATTTTTGGTATATATATATTGTTCTCTATTTAAAATTTTGGGATATATTTGCTTCTAACAGACCAAAATATATCCTAAATCTCTAGTGTATGGCTTTGTTCTAGTCTCCTGCCTGATCACATTCTCTCCCTTTTTTTTTAATTTCTCTTCTTTCTTTTTTCAACCAACTTCTTATCTTATCATTTCCTTTTATAAAATCTTTTATAATTTTCATCTTTACAGTCATATTCCATCCCTTCATCATATTTACCCTTATTTTTGTACATATATAAGTTTTTCTTTCTTTAAAATTTTGGGAGGCAGTTTCTTCTAACAGACCAAAATACAACCAAAATCTAGTGTGTGGCACTAATCTATTCACTAGCCTGATCATATTTGATCATATATATATTTTTTTTCTTTTTCTTTTTTTTTTTTTTCTTTTTTCTTTCCTTCCCTTTTTTTTCCCCCGGTTTCAAGTCTCTTCTGATTTCTTTAGCGTATATTTTCCTGGGGTCATTGTTACCCTGTTAGCATTTTGTTCTCTCATTCATCTATTCTCCTCTGGATAAAATGACAAGACGGAAAAAATCACCTCAAATAAAAGAACAAGAGGCAGTACCGACTGCCGGGGACGTAATCAATACGGACATTAGTAAGATGTCAGAACTAGAGTTCAGAATCACGATTATAAAGATACTAGCTGGGCTTGAAAAAAGCATGGAAGATACTAGAGAAACCCTTTCTGAAGAAATGAAAGAACTAATTTCTAACCAAGTCGAAATCCAAAAGGCTACTAATGAGGTGCAATAAAAAATGAAGGCCCTAACTGTTAGGATAAATGAGGCAGAAGAAAGAATCAGTGAGATAGAAGACCAAATGATGGAAAATAAAGAAGCTGAGAAAAAGAGATAAACAACTACCAGATCACGAGAGCAGAATTCAAGAGAGAAGTGATACATAAGATGAAACAATATTAGAATAACTGGGATCCCAGAAGAAGAAGAAAGAGAGAGAGGGGCAGAAGGTATATTGGAGCAAATTATAGCAGAGAACTTCCCTAATTTGGGGAAAGAAACAGGCATCAAAATCCAGGAGGCACAGAGAACCCCCCTCAAAATCAATGAAAAAGGTCAACACCCTGACATTTAATAGTAAAACTTAAGGGTCTCAGACACAAAGAGAAAATCCTGAAAACAGCTCGGGACAAGAGGTCTGTAACCTACAATGGTAGAAACATTAGATTGGCAAAAGACCTATCCACAGAGACCTGGCAGGCCAGAAAGGACTGGCATGATATATTCAGAGCACTAAATGAGAAAAATATGCAGCCAAGAATACTATATCCAGATAGGCTTCACTGAAAATAGAAGGAGAGATAAAAAGCTTCCAGGACAAACAAAACCTAAAGGAATTGCAAACACAAAACCAGCCCTACTAGAAATATTGAAAGGGGTCCTCTAAGCAAAGATAGAGCCTAAAAGTAACATAGACCAGAAAGGAACACAGACAATATACAGTAACAGTCACCTTACAGGCAATACAGTGGCACTAAATTCATATCTTTCAATAGTTACCCTGAATGTAAATGGGCTAAATGCCCCAATCAAAAGACACAGGGTATAAGATTGGATAAAAAAACAAGACCCATTAATATGGTGTCTATAAGAGACTCATTTTAGACCCAAAGACACTCCCAGATTGAAAGTGAGGGGGTGGAAAACCATTTACCATACTAATGGACACCAAAAGAAAGCTGGGATGGCAATACTTATATCAGACAAATTACATTTTAAACCAAAGACTATAATGAGAGATGAGGAAGGACACTATATCCTACTTAAAGGGTCTATCCAACAAGAAGATCTAACAATTGTAAATATCTATGCCCCTAACATGGGAGCAGCCAATTATATAAGCCAATTAATAACAAAAGCTAAGAAACACATCGACAACAATACAATTATAGTAGGGGACTTTAACACCCCCTCACTGAAATGGACAGATCATCTAAGCAAAAGATCAGCAAGGAAATAAAGACTTTAAATGAGACACTGGACCAAATGGACTTCACAGATATATTCAGAACATTCCATCCCAAAGCAACAGAATACACATTCTTCTCTAGTGCCCATGGAACATTCTCCAGAATACATCACATCTTAGGTCACAAATCAGGTCTCAACCGGTACCAAAAGATTGGAACCATTCCCTGCATATTTTTGGACCACAGTGCTTTGAAACTAGAACTCAATCACAAGAGGAAAGTCGGAAAGAACTCAAATACATGGAGGCTAAAGAGCATCCTACTAAAGAATGAGCGGGTCAACCAGGAAATTAAAGAAGAATTTAAAAAATTCATGGAAACCAATGAAAATGAAAACACAACTGTTCAAAATCTGTGGGAGGCAGCAAAGGCGGTCCTAAAAGGAAAGTATATAGCAATACAGGACTTCTCAAGAAACAAGAAAGGTCTCAAATACACAACCTAACCCTACACCTAAAGGAGCTGGAGAAAGAACAGCAAATAAACCCTAAACTCAGCAGGAGAAGAGAAATAATAAAGATCAGAGCAGAAATCAATGAAATAGAAACCAAAAGAACAGTAGAACAGATCAACAAAACTAGGAGCTGATTCTCTGAAAGAATTAAAAAGATTGATAAACCCCTGGCCAGACTTATCAAAAACAAAAGAGAAATGACCCAAATAAATAAAATCATGAAAGAAAGAGGAGAGATCACAACCAACACCAAAGAAATACAAACAATTATAAGAACATATTACGACCAACTATATGCCAGCAAATTAGATAGTCTGGAAGAAATGGATGCATTCCTAGAGATGTATCAACTACCAAAACTGAACCAGGAAGAAATAGAAAACCTGAACAGACCAATAACCACTAAGGAAATTGAAGCAGTCATCAAAAATCTCCCAACAAACAAGAGCCCATGGCCAGATGGCTTCCCAGGGGAATTCTACCAAACATTTAAAGAAGAATTAATACCTATTCTTCTGAAACTGTTCCAAAAAATAGAAATGGAAGGAAAACTTCCAAACTCATTTTATGAGGCCAGCATTACCTTGATCCCAAAACCAGACAAAGACCCCATCAAAAAGGAGAATTAGAGACCAATATCCCTGATGAACCTGGATGCAGAAATTCTCACCAAAATACTAGCCAATAGGATCCAACATTACATTAAGAGGATTATTCACCACGACCAAGTGGGATTTATTCCTGGGCTGCAAGTTTGGTTTAACATCCACAAATCAATGTGATACAATACATTAATAAAAGAAAGAACAAGAACCATAGGATCCTCTCAATAGATGCAGAAAAAGCATTTGACAATGTACAGCATCCTTTCTTGATCAAAACTCTTCAGAGTATAGGGACAGACGGTACATACCTCAATATCATAAAAGCCATTTATGAAAAACCCACAACAAATATCATTCTTAATGGGGAAAAACTGAGAGCTTTCCCCCTAAGGTCAGGAACATGACAGGGATGTCCACTATCACCACTGCTATGCAAGATAGTACTAGAAGTCCTAGCCACAGCTATCAGACAACAAAAAGAAATAAAAGGCATCCAAATCAGCAAAGAAGTCAAACTCTCACTCCTTGCAGATGATATGATACTTTATGTGGAAAACCGAAAAGACTCCACCCCAAAACTGCTAGAACTCATACAGGAACTCAGTAAAGTGGCAGGATTAAAATCAATGCACAGAAATCAGTGGCATTCCTATACACCAACCCATTTACAATTGCACCCCAAACCATAAGATACCTAGGAATAAATCTAACCAAAGAGGCAAAGAATCTGTACTCAGAAAACTATAAAATACTCATGAAAGAAATTGAGGAAGACACAAAGAAATGGAAAAACGTTCCATGCTCATGGATTGGAAGAACAAATATTGTGAAGATGTCAATGCTACCTAGAGCAATCTACACATTTAATGCAATCCCTATCAAAATACCATCCACTTTTTTCAAAGAAATGGAACAAATAATCCTAAAATTTGTATGGAACCAGAAAAGACCCCAGATAGCCAGAGGAATGTTGGAAAAGAAAAGAAAAGAAAAACTGGTGGTGTCATAATTCCAGACTCCAAGCTCTATTACAAAGCTGTCATCATCAGGACAGGATGGTACTGGCACAAAAACAGACACATAGATCAATGGAACAGAATAGAGAACCCAGAAATGGACCCTAAACTCTATGGTCAACTAATCTTCAACAAAGCAGGAAAGAATGTCCAATGGAAAAAAGACAGTCTTTTCAACAAATGGTGTTGGGAAAATTGGACAGCCACATGCAGAAGAATGAAACTGGACCATTTCCTTACACCACAAACAAAAATAGACTCAAAATGGTTGAAAGACCTCAATGTGAGACAGGAGTCCATCAAAATCCTAGAGGAGAACACAGGCAGCAACTTCTTCGACCTCAGCCGCAGCAACTTCTTCCTAGAAACATCGCCAAAGGCAAGGGAAGCAAGGGCAAAAATGAACTATTGGGACTTCATCAAGATAAAAAGCATTTGTACAGCAAAGGAAACAGTCAACAAAACCAAGAAACAACCGACAGAATGGGAGAAGATATTTGCAAATGACATATCAGATAAAGGGCTAGTATCCAAAATCTACAAAGAACTTATCAAACTCAACACCCAAAAAACAAAGAATCCAATCAAGAAATGGGCAGAAGACATAAACAGACATTTTTCCAAAAAAGACATCCAAACGGCCAACAGACACATGAAAAAGTGCTCAACATCGCTCGGCATCAGGGAAATCCAAGTCAAAACCTCAGTGAGATACCACCTCACACCAGTCAGAATGGCTAAAATTAACAAGTCAGGAAATGACAGATGTTGGCGAGGATGGGGGGGAAGGGGAACCCTCCTACACTGTTGGTGGGAATGCAAGCTGGTGCAGCCACTCTGGAAAACAGTATGGAGTTTCCTCAAAAAGTTGAAAATAGAGTTACCCTATGACCCAGGATTGCACTACTGGGTATTTACCCCAAAGATACAAATGTAGGGATCCAAAGGGGTACGTGCACCCCATTGTTTATGGCAGCAATGTCCACAATAGCCAAACTATAGAAAGAGGCAAGATGTCCATTAACAGATGAATGGATAAAGAAGAGGTGGTATATATATATACAATGGAATATTATGCAGCCATCAAAAAAAATCTTGCTATTTGCAACGGCGTGGATGGAACTAGAGGGTATTATGCTAAGCGAAGTAAGTCAGTCAGAGAAAGACATGTATCATATGATCTCACTGATATGAGGAATTCTTAATCTCGGGAAACAAACTGAGGGTTGCTGGAGTGGTGGGGGCTGGGAGGGATGGGGTAGCTGAGTGATGGACACTGGGGAGGGTATGTGCTATGGTGAGCGCTGTGAATTGTGTAAGACTGCTGAATCACAGACCTGTACCTCTGAAACAAATAATACATTGTATGTTAAAAGAAAAAAAGAAGAAGATAGCAGGAAGTGAAGAATGAAGGGGGGGAAATCGGAGTGGGAGACGAACCATGAGAGACTATGGACTCTGAGAAACAAACTGAGGGTTCTAGAGGGGAGGGGGCTGGGGGGATGGGTTAGCCTGGTGATGGGTATTAATGAGGGCACGTATTGAGTGGAGCACTGGGTGTTATACGCAAACAATGAATCATGGAACACTACATCAAAAACTAATGATGTAATGTATGGTGATTAACATAACATAATAAAATTAAATTTAAAAAGTATGCAAAGAAGAAAATATGAACATAATATTCTGAACAGATGCCATTTGCTTTACATCACTATTGATTTTCCTATAAAATTCAGAGAGTTTATTCTTTCATTCAGAACAATTATTCTACTTATACTAAAAATTTTCATATGTGTAGCAAAATTAAGTCATCCAAGGAAGATGAATAAAGCATGCTAAATGTACTTTCACATGAAAACTGACTAGAGTAATTGACACTAAAGCAATTAAACCAAAGTTTTTGGATGTTGGACAATAGGCAGCATGGCACTGTGATATCTGAGAAAAAAGGAGTTATCAAGTGGGCTCTACGGTTGCACCAGTTCATACCTGAAGGTATTAACATCCGAGTAAATACAGAAGACATTTTCTCATTTTTAAACTCTTTAAAAGATAAATGACTGTTTAGGCAAAAAATAAATAACAATGTATTTTCAACTTTGTAACATGCATGGAAGTATAATGTATGACACCAATAGCCAAAAAGATGAAGTAGAGGAAAGAAGTATATCATTGTAAGGATCATGCAATATACAGGAAGTGGAAAAATATCATTTAAAAATAGAGTGTGACTACCAAAAGGAGTGAGATATAGACAAAGCTTGAGATGGGGGAGAGAGAATCAAATAGTAGAGAAGAGAATAAATAATTGAAAACTCAGTTAATGCAAATGATGGCAGGGAAAGAAAAAAATGACTAAAAAGCAGATGGGACAAATAGAAAGTAAATAGAAATGATAGATTTTTGTTTTGTTTTGTTTTGTTTTAGAGAGGGGGTGGGAGAGGCAGAGGGAGGGAGAGAACCTCCAGCAGACTCCCTGCTGAGCACAGACCTCCATGTGGGGCTCGATCCCACAACCCTGAGATCATGACCTAGGCCAAAGTTGAGTCAGATGCTTAACTGACTGAGCCACCCAGATGCCCCAGAAATGATAGTTTTAAGCCAACCATATCAATAATTATAATAAATAAAATTGTCTTAAACATTCAATAGAAATACATTGTCATCTTTGTCATATTCTATATACTATCTGCAAGAAACTCAATCTAATTTTGTATATGTAGATGGGGTAAAAGCAAATGGATGGAAAAAAAAAAATTCCATTATAGAACACTGAAGTTTCCTAAGCTTGAGATTCCTTGCCTGGAACAAAACCTGCTGTGTGTTCAGCCACCATATGGCCCCATGGCACCTGAGGCTCAGGGAACTTGAACAAACGCTGATACTCCGGTGACTGCTATTGCAGTGAGGAAAACATTGTCCTCTGCCTCTGACCCAGGAGTCTCATGTCTTTTGCCAGCAACCATGAAACCATGGTAGGCTAGATTGTTAGATTGCAAGAAGTGTAAAAAGAGGATAACAAGGGGGCACCTGGGTGGTTCAGTCATTTAAGCATCTGACTTCAGCTCAGGTCATGATCTCAGGGGTCTGGGATCAATCCCTCCACCCCCCCTTGGGCTCCCTGCTCAGTGGGGAGTCTGCTTCTCCCTCTGCCCCTCCACTTGCTCATGCTCTCACTCTCTCTCTCAGATAAGTAAATAAAGTCTGAAGAAAAAAAAAAAAAGCAGGATAGCAAGTAGGAAAAAATTCAAGCTCTTCACAGTCTCTGACAGGATCCACTTCCAGCTGTTACATGACTGGCAATTGTGGACTGATTTAGCGTGAGGCCTTAGTTTCTCCATAAGCAGGCCTTTCCACAGGCTGCTTGAGTGTTTTCACAACATGGTAGCTGTCTTCCCTCAGAGAGAATGATCCAAAGAGATGGAAAGCCAAGTGGAAACTAAAACTTTTATTACCTAACCTCAGAAGTCAATTAGCATAATTCCACAGCATTCCTATTCATTAAAAGCTAGTTAGTAAATTCAAACCCTACTGAAATAGAGAGGAACGAAGCATCCTCTTGTGAAGGGAAGAGTGTTAGAGAATTTTCTGGACATATGTAAAAACCATGGTGCAGTATTGTTCCATTTATATGAAGTTCTAGAAAAGGTAAATCCATAATGACAGAACACTGATCAGTAGTTGGGAGTGACCAAGGTTGGGAAAGAAGGAAACACACAAAGGAACTCTGTGAAGAGACAGAAATGTTCTGCGTTACGATTCTTACGCCCATTATACAGCTAATACAACTGTGCACTTAAAATTGATGAATTCTACTGAACGCAAGTTATACCTCTATAAATGTGATAAAATTTCAAAAAAAATGTATGGGATTAATGAAATGTTGGTTATTATTACATGGGGACATAGTGTCTTGACTTCCAAGAAAGAATACATCATCAGGGAGAATGATAGTACAGGTGATTAATCAATGACACGGGAGGAGACTCAAAATTTTCAATAGAAAGTTGTGTCCATCACACTTTTCTAGCCCAACTTCTCTAAAGGGTGAAAATAAGAATCAGTAGTAATTATGCCGGTTTTTCTTCACCATTTCTTCTGTGGGATAATGAGGTACAATGAACCCAGCATGGATGCCAACAGCTTCGGCAGTAATGGAAAACATCCTATAGAAATGTCAGGCAGCACTCTTGGAATTGGGTGATGGGAGTTGTCAGCAAGCAATTCTATCACCACCTGGTACCAGTTACAGTGCTGTTATTCACTGACAATTGCAGCAGAGGAAATAGCCTCATGGTAAGTCAGAGCACGAGCTTGAGGAATGCCATGAAGGGGCCAGGAGACTGGTCGTCAGAGCACAGCAGAGACTTTGGTAGCATCCCAGACTATTTGGAGAAGATTTTAGGGCGATCTGGATTTTTCAGAAAAATTTTCAAGGTAAATTTAGAGAAATGGAACACTATTTTAATCTGACTGATAGGAATTTGGAAATATGTGATATAGGTAGAGCATAGACATTCTTTGGAAAAAACACTATCTATTACAGTAAAAGGCATCTGAGTTTAATAAACAACCTCTTCTCACCCTAAGGTGGCCTGGGTTTCTGCCATCTTTTGTAACAGAAATAATCCAATGTATCAAAGTTCAAAGTGAGCACTAAATTAGCTAGCACTGACAAGGAATTAGAGTTTATCTTTAAACAAACCCTTGATAGAGCTCTCACAAATCAAAGAAAAATTATCTACTTTAAAGGATGATTAAAATAACCCAAAAGGTTTCAAACTATTAACTTTGTATAACAATCACCTACAGCTCTTGTTAAAATGAAATTTACTGGGCTCAAGAACAGCTATTCTATTCTGTTTCGGGTAAGATCCAGGAGTCTGAATTTTAAACAAACATCCTGAGCGGTTCTAAAACAAGGGGACCTCAAAATACTCACATTTTGAGAAACACTGAAAAGAGTAATATCAATACTTAATAGACCATAATCTCAGCATTCTGAAGCAATGCAGGCAACACATTACATTATAGAATAAAAAGGTTATACCATCAAAAGCTAAACCCTACATGGGTTTTGATTTATTTTTCTCAGCACATTTGAAAAAGAATGTACTGGTACTAGGGACATTTCTATTAATACTTTTCAACTCCATGGACTAATTTTATATGAAAATGTTCTCTTTGATTATCTTCTTGGATCACTGCCATATAATTATTTTTTTAACTTCTCTGATTTAAGGATTTTTCTCATCTAAAAATTGCTCTTGTTCTATAGCCTAATCTAGAACATCTTAACCTGTTTAGAATTCTTTCTAGAAAGCAATTAACTGAAAACTCCTTTGTCTGTATCTGATACCAAATTGCAAGCAGTCTAACATTCACACAGATTTAATTACTACTAAATCAATATTATGTATTTAAATCTAATTATAGTGTAAGAATTAGGATTTTGATGAAGAAAAGATCTCTTGGCTAATTAGAAATTTAGTTAGCCTGCATTAAAACTAGCTTCTTCTACATCTTGACTATCTTGATAAAGTGCAGGATATAAAAACTGAGTGAAAGATAATTAATTGTCATAACAATAGTCATTATAATTGTTCGTTAGGTATACATAGAGCAGGTTTTTTTCCTAACAGGTTTTCAATTTGCAATCAGGACTTTCTTTCACCTTACCTCCGGCTAGAACTTAGTTCCAAAAGAGAGAAAACTGATCTCTGTCCTTGAAGTTATCCACAGAAGATCAAATCTTATAAATGCTCTTGTCATTCAGCACCAATGTTATATTATAAACCTAAATACAGAAGCTTCCCCCTTCCCCCTTATCTGTGGGGAATATGTTCCAAGACCCCTAGTGGATGCCTGAATCCACCGCTAGTACCGAGCCCTATACATCTTTTTTTTTTTAAGATTTTATTTATTTATTTGACAGAGAGAGACACAGCGAGAGAGGGAACACAAGCAGGGGGAGTGGGAGAGGGAGAAGCAGGTTTCCCACCGAGCAGGGAGCCCGATGCGGGGCTCGATCCCAGGACCCTGGGATCATGACCTGAGCCGAAGGCAGACGCTTAACGACTGAGCCACCCAGGTGCCCCCCGAGCCCTATATATCTTATGTTTTCTCCTATCCAGACATATGATAAAGTTTAATTTATAAATTAGGCACAGTAAAAGATTAACAACAATAATTAATAATAAAGCAGAGCAATTATAACATACAAAAGTAATGAAAATAATATGAATGTGATCTCTCACACACACACACACACAAAACCTCACGCTCCTTCTGTATGATGAGAGGAAGTGCCGTGAACGCTGTCGGCACTGTGACATGGTTAGGGTACTACTGCTCTTCTGACAATGCGTCAGGGGGATCATCTGCTTCTGCACTGCGGTTCACTGTGGGTAACTAACTGGCAAAGTCAAACCTCGGATAAGGGAGGGCTACTGTATTTCCCATTACTTTTCACTTCCTTATTCGTGATCTTCTGGGGAAACAGAACAGATGTTCCGCTCTATTTACATAATGAGTCTTCATGTATTTGAAACAGACTATTATTACCATTTAACTGTGTAATGTTAACAATTGTACCCATAATGCCCAGGAAAACGCAATCTTACGGTGCGGAAATTTAACAACAAATAGGACTCAGTAGTGTGCTGTGAATGAAAATAATGTTTTCAGGGATCTCTTTTAAGCAGTAGATTATTGACAGTTGTGTAAGGTTTGAATCTGAAAAACACTGCACTGTGAAGGCACAAATTCCGTTTTCCCTCCTCACACATCAAATTGTTCTTTTATATGATTACCTACTGCTCAGTGCATCATTTCTTGAAAAATCCCTGCCCATTGTCTGGATAAAATCAAGACCTTTTTTTCTTAAACACTTTTAATGCCTCTATGAAGAATACGCTCACTCCACTGTCATGTATCCGTAGATTATACACACATGGTATGCTGTCCTTGAGGGCATCAGCTTTAAATGTATATAGATTTTTTTTACACCTCTCTGCCTTGAAGGCAAGGGTGCTTGTCTTAGCCAGCAAGTTACTGCCAGGACAAAGTGAACTTTCAATAATCCTTCTTAACCTAATTTTCAAGTCATTTTCCTATTTGCCATCAATTCACATTATTCTTTTTTTCTTGCATAGATTTTTTTTTCCCCCAGGAGAGCTTTGTTTTCCTACCTGCAAGAGTGCTAATTCTTCATTTATTTGCTTTTTTTTCTTTCTTTTTTTGGCTCTCACTTATTGTTCCTTTGTGGTTTTAAAAACTCTGTTCTGCACTGTTTCAGTTTCTGTACTACCTTGTAAAAAACCATTGTTGTTTGCATTCTTTCCTAAATAAAGGCTATAAATAGAAACAATTCCTCATCATTTTCAACAACTTTGACTATGAAATAAATATATATCTGAAAAGTATTAAAGTATGCTAAGTAGAAAAATTAGGGAGTTGTATGAGAGAGAATTAGAGGGGAACTTTAATTCAGAGGCTTCTTTGACAAAGTAACCCTTAAGCTGACACCTAAGGAATATAATGTAGTTGAAGTGTAGATAAAAGGATACTTAAAGTCCCCGAGGCAAGGAAGAACATAGCATATTACGGGAGCAATAAGAAGGACTCTGCGTCTGGAATATAGCACAGGGGGAGGTTGGTTATGTTAGCAAAAGGTAATGCTTAAGACAGGGCTTGAGAGATCAGGCAGGGCTTTGTAGGATGCAATTAGAATTCGGGATTTTTAACTTAAATGTAATGGAAAGGCATGAAAAAGTTTAGAGCAGGAGGACAGCATGATTTATATTCTAAGAAAATTTCAATATAACGTAGTGATCAATTAAAGTGAATGAAGCTAGTGGAAGTAAAGAAGTAACCCTTTATAGATGTAGGAAATGGGAGACACATAGACTCGGCAATTGAAACTTGTTTGCTGGAGACAATTTTGATTTTGGTGCTAGATGTTATTTCTGATTCCCTTCAGTTTGGAAGAGATTTCTACTTAGCTAAAGTCCAAATAAACTAACAGTATTCATATCTGCAGGGGGAATAAAAGGAAAATCATTCACAGTCACTTCATGCCAATCTGGGAAGGCAGTGCATAGTGATCATTTACAGAAAAGAACTTAGATATTTTTGCTGTCTAATATTCATTTTGTCTCAGATTCTTCTGGAAATGAACACTGAAAGCAGCTATGGAAGACTCCCTGATGAGACTCACATTTGAAATTAAAATGATCAGCCTGCTGCAGATGCAGATATCCATAAACATTTGACATTTTAAAAAAGTAAATACAGGGCGCCTGGGTGGCTCAGTTGGTTAAGCGACTGCCTTCGGCTCAGGTCATGATCCTGGAGTCCCAGGATCAAGTCCCGCATCGGGCTCCCTGCTCAGCAGGGAGTCTGCTTCTCCCTCTGACCCTCCTCCCTCTCATGCTCTCTGTCTCTCATTCTCTCTCTCTCAAATAAATAAATAAAATCTTTAAAAAAAATAAAATAAAATAAAATAAATAAAAAAGTAAATACAATTACATTATTTTATTGATATGATTTTTAAAATATGGATGTTTTTGGTGCCATAAATTACTTTTATGTGTTATTTCCCCACAAATATGTTTAAGTAACAGCTAGTTTAAAAATTTCTATTACTTTCTATTCCACTTATTTATAATATTTCATTTGCTTTCACTGTCAACTCCATTGAAAAAATAACCTAGATTCACTACTTAGCATCATGAAAATAAGTTTCTTCCCTATTACTACTGATAAAACCATCATCAAAGATCATTTATTATTTCCTAACTGCCAAATGCAACAGCTTTTTCTATGTTCATAAAACATTTCATCTCTTTACATTTCTCTACATCTCTTATATATACTAAACTTTCTATCTTCTTTTAGTCTACTTTTTTCTGTACAAATTTCTTAAATTTCAGCGTTCTCACTGAGCACTGCTTCATCCATTCTATAGCTTTTCCTCTTTATTTTATGGCTTCCTCATTTACGTCCACAAACAGATTTGCCGACTTGCAGCCCAGGCAACAAATTGTGTTCAAATCAGGATTCAGTATTTTCCTTCAGTTCCTTATTCTTATTTCTGCAGAAGACCATCCTACCCTCCTGGTATCACAGGCTCCTTCACCTAAAACCCACTTTTAAATAAGCAGCCATAACTGAACAATTCTTTATAAACTATATAAGGTAGTTTCTTCTTCTTCATTCTCTTCTTCATTGCCACTCACACTACCTAAACGGATTCCCTAATTGATTGTCATTGCCCATAACCTTTCTCTTTTTTGATTCCATCATTTATATAGCTTTCATATTTATTTTTCTCAATTATTGGTGACTTGATATCACCGCCTTCATAGAAAATGTGCTTAAAATACATTCTAAATTTTTCATAAAAATGTCAAAGCAGTTGCAATTGAGTTATAAATTACTTTTTCAACTTCATCTACTAGTATAGTACACTTTTCACACACACACACATTGTGTTCTTCATCATCAAGGATGCCTGTCAGTTTTAGAATGCACTATACATGTTTCTGGTTCCTCCTTTAGGTCGGGTGCCTTATAAATAGAGCCCAACACTAAGATTCTTGTTTAAGTGATTTATTGAGAGAGTCCTCTTGGGAGAAAGGAAGTGCTATAGAATGAATGTCTTATGCCCCCAAATTCATATTTGAACCTAATCCCCACTATGGCGGTGTGAGGAGGTGATTAATGCACTTATAGAAGATCCCGCCAGAGGGCTCTCTTGCTCCTCCCCCTTTCCACCATTTGAGGACACAGCTAGAAGACAGACATCTATAAAACAAGCAGTGGACTCTCACTGGACACTGAATTCTCCAGAGCCTTGATTTTGGATTCCCCAGCCTCCAGTACCCTGAGAAATAAATTTGTATTGTTTACAAGCTACCCAGCCCATGATATTGTTGGTATAGCAGCCTGAATGAACTACCACAGTAAGAGAAATAATAAAAATGCATTGCTCCTTCTTTGTCTTTAAGAGCATATTCTCTTTATCAGCGTTTAACACTTTTCTTCTATATCCTTTTACAATGAGTTCCTTATCCGTAAAGTCCTTGAGAACAAGGACAGTTTTTTTGTTCACTATTTTTATACTTACTCTACACAGCTTCTAGTAAAAAGCTCTATTAACAGTCAAAATAAAGTATTTTCTTGAAATGTATTGTCAGTAAAAGTGAATATTTTACAGGAAATCTTAAGAGTAATAATCTCATTTTCTGGAAAAAAGCCATTATATATTTTATATTTCAATGTTATATTTATGGTTATGAATGTAAGTTCTTCTTTTGTATTTCATGTCAGACCTTTAAGAAATCATTATTTTTGTCACTGAAATGCTATTTGGTATTGTTCCAAGATTAATTATACTAGCCTTTTTTTTTTTTTCTTTATAGCAAAACTGAAAGCTATTAGACATAAAATTCACAGACCTAAAAACAGTCTCAGGAGGTCATCTTAGCTCAAGTCTTAAGTGGACCTAAATACTGATTTCAAATTAATCCCAAAGATAGCTGTCCACATGTTCCATTCATTTTTTTGTAAAGAAAAAGCCACCGTTCTAATATTTCATGACTTTTATAGGCTTTCTTTTTATTCATACAAAAATATAGTGGGTGTGGTTTTTTTTCTGTTTTTTGGGCCTCTCTAACAGTCTAGGTTCCCACTGACTTGCTTTTATAATTGAAAGCAAGCATCTATTTTCATATATCTTCCTCAATTGGCTTAATGTTTTAATCTCGATTAACTTTCTTTTCTTCTAAATTTTAGAAAAAGCCATTTAAAAGTGAACTATTTAACTGATTTTAATGACTTTTTTTTTTTTTTTTTTGAGATGATTGTAGATTCCCAAGCTAGTCGTAAGAAATAATACTCTTTAACCAGTTCTCCTTCCTGGTAATGTCTTGAAAATTATAGTACAATATCACAACCAGAATATTGACATTAATAATAGTCAGCATGCAGAAATTTTCCATCACCACAAGGATACTTCATGTTGGCCACTTCCCTTCCTACCTCATCCTCCCCCTTAACTCTGTGCAACAACAAGAATACTATATAAATGAAATCACATAATTTGTAAACTCTGAATTGGCTTTTTTTCACTCAGTTTAATTCCCTTGAGATTCATCCAGGCTCTTACAGATATCCATAATTTCTTCTTTTTCAATGTTGAATAATATTCCATAGTATGGCTATATCACAGTTTGTTTACTCACCCAGCGGAGGACATCTAGGTTGTTTACAGCTTTGGGTTATTACAAATAGAGTTACTATAAACATTCATGTACAGGTTTTTAGTGAACATGAATCTCCATGTCTCTGGATAAAAGCCTAAGAGTGCAATTGCTGGGTCACATGATAGTCGCATATTTAGTTTTTTAAGATACTGTTAAACTGTTTTCCAGCCTGGCTATTTTACATAGCCACCAGCAATGTATGAGTGATTAAGCTTTCCTTAATCCAGTATTTAATATCGACATTATTTATGTTAGCCATTATGGTAGGTGTGTAGTAATATTTCATTATTGTTTTAATTTGCATTTCCCTACTAATGGCAATGATACTGGGTATTTTGCGTATGCTTATCTGCCATCTGTATGCCTTCTTCATTTAAATGTCCCTTCATATATTTTGCCCATTTTCTAATTGGACTGTTTATCTTTTTACTGTTGAGTTTTGAGAGCTCTTTCTATATTCTTGATACTAGTTCTTTGTCAGATATGTGATTTGCATATATTTTCAACCATTTTGTAGCTTGCCTTTTCATTTTCTTGGTGAAGTTTTAAATTTGATGGGGTCCAATTTTCCATATTTTTAATTTAATGAACCATATTTTTGTGTGATGTTTAAGAATTCTTGCCTAATCTTATATCCTGAAGTTCTTCTAATTTTTTCTAAAAATTTTATAGTTTTACACTTAATTACACAATTTATTTCCAGCTAATTTTTGTAAAAAATGTGAAGCCTAGGTAACAATTACTTATCTATCTCTCTTTGTGTCTCTCTCTCTCTCTCTTTTTTTTTTAACTTTTTAGCCCATGAATAGCTAATTGCTCCAGTCCTATTTGTTGGAAAGGCTACCCTTCCTCCATTTAATTGCTTTTTCACCTTTATTGAAATCAGTTGAGCCTATTTGTGTTGGTCTATTTCTGGATACTCTGTTCCATTCTACTGATATGTGTGTCTATCCTTCCACCAATGTCACAGAGTCATGATTACTGTTACTATTATAAAAATTATTGAAATTGAGTAATTGGTTCCTCTAACTTTTCTTTTACAAAATTCTTTTTTCTATCCTAGGTCCTTTGCATTTTTATATAAATTTTAATATGATACTGTCTATTCTACAGAAAATCTTGCTGGGATTTTAATAAGTATTATATCATCTGTGTATCAATTTGTGGAAAATTGACATCTTTATTATGTTGATTCTTTCCATCCATGAACATGCTATGTTTCCTCATTTATTTGGATCTTTTTCAATTTTTCCCTTCAACGTTGTGGTTTTTAGCATATAAATTCTTTACATATTTTAGACTTATATCTAAGTATTTAATTTTTTAAGCAATTACAAATTACACTTTTAATTTCAGTTTCCACATGTTCATTCTTAGTATACAGAAATGCAATTGAATTTTGTGTGTTGACTTCTATCTTGCATCTTTGCTGGACTCATTTGTAAGCTATGGGAGGTTTTCTTGGAGGCCTTCGTGTGTGTGTGTGTGTTCATTCCTTGAAATTTTCTACATAATCAACGATGCTATCTGCAAATAGGGACAGTTTTAATTTCTTCCTTTCTAATATGTATACCTTATGTTTCTTTTTTTTCTTTTTTTCTTTTTTTTTTTTTGCTTTATTGCTTAAAACTTCCAAAACTCTGTTAAAAAAGAGTGGTAAGGGTGTACATCTTTGTCTTGTTCTCAATCTTAGAAGGAAAGCATTCAATCTTTTAGCATTAACTATAATGTTAATTGTAGGGTTTTTGTAAAACATTCTTTATGAAGTTGAGGAAGTTCTCTTTTTTACCAGCCAGTTTACCAGAACACCAGTGACTTTTTTCCAGAAATTAAACAAATCATTGAATTCTCTAGGCCAATGTTTGAGAAGAAATATAATGTAATTTTGATTTCTATATGAACCCAAAATTAGAGGTGTTAGTAGGTAGTGGGAAATAAAAGGATAAAGCTGAAGAATAGATGCATTAGTCATCATCATAGAGTTTACACCTATATAACATTTGTATCATATCCATCATATCTAAAGCTTCAATAAAACATGGAAATCTATAGTATCAAATATATGGATTAAGGGAAACTATGATAAACAGCTAAAATATTGAATAGAGGAAATAAGTTTAAAAAAAAAACTTAAGATCTTGACTCTTCCCTTCAAAATTAGATGCATTTATGTCACAATCACTATTGCAAATATATATGGACTAAATATATTTCTAGATAAGGAGTGTCTTCATCTTACTTTAAAAGTGATAAAAATTCCCCCTTGTTTCCTTGTTTCTGGTAATAGATTTTATTTCAGACTGGAAGATCTTTCTTTGTTTCTTCAACATAAAATATAAATATAATCAATATAATCAACCATATATTACTCTCTTGTGATAATAGCTTTTTTTTTTTCTTTGAACCAATTACATAGACTCTACAAGGTAGAAAAGAGTGGTAGCACTAACTATGTTTCAAGTTATCAAAGACTGGAATTAGCAAAAGTCAGTCATACTTAAAATATTAGGAAATTTGATGCCTGGTAAATATTTGTGGAATAAATAAATGATTATAATCTTAAGTATTATATTATGAGAAAAACAGCCTGATTCTCATAATAATTAAGATATTTCCACAAGATGGTGGACTGGTGAAAGTAGAGCAAAACTGATAAGAGAAAAAGAAGTAAATATTTTGTTCTATGTAGATTCACAGTTATCAGTGTACCAAGTGCAGTGAGCCTGCACCAGTAACATTTGAGAGTCAAGTCAGCAGGAAAGGAAAATGACTGGGCCCATGTTAACAATTCCTTGTTTCAGTTTCCTGTTAACTGTGGCTGCAGCTGCCTGAGCCAGCTGTCCAGTGGTAGCCTGATTCCCAGCGTGCATCTGTAGATGGTGGAAGAATGCCAATAAAGAATAGGAAACGACTAAATATGCCAGTGGAAACCAACTAACCATGGTGAATCTGCCACCTCTATGTGTGCTGAGGGAAAAAAGTAACTGCACCTCCTTGGAATGCTAGTGTCTCCTTCTCACTCAGTTGATTTTATAACCCTTTTTTGCTATTTTTTAGTCATCTTGTTTTCTTAACTCCAGTTGTGTTTCCAAAGCTTATTTTCTTTTCCATAATTCATTATGCTGTTCCCTCACTATTTAGAATTTATTTTGCTTCTAGTGCTGTCTCTTTAGTTTGCTAATATCGGGGAATATTATGAGTGGGTATTTATATGGTTTCTTGAATCTTCAGAGTGTTTGTGATCAGCAGTTTTGCTAAATTTTCATAAAAACCTATTACAAGTGAGCTTTACAGTTGATGTTTCTTCTGACAAAAATGGAAAAATAGGGATCAGATTTACTTTCATGCCTTAGAAGATAAAAATACGGATAAAATATATGAAATCAGTTCATAAGACACTTGACATCAAGGAATGAAAGACAGTTATTCCTGAAAAAGAGGAAACAAATGAGATGAGCTTCAGCTTACTGATAGTAAAAAGTTTCCAGAACATAGGGCAAACTGGAGGATCCTAGGAGTCCAGACAGTCTGAGTTGATAATATAGAATAGGAAGTCCAGGGAGGCCAAGGTGGCTAAAGTTCACAGAAAAGAGTACTGGAGGGGAGAGGAGTACACAAAAAGAGGACTCCAAATGTCTGCAGAAGAACTGTGTTCTTCTTATGTGTTCATTTGTGTACCAATCAGCACGCGTGTGTGAACAAACTACCCAAAGCCAGAAAGAACAACCCAAAAGAATTAGGAAAAATAATGCCTGGAGATCACGCAGGGCCAAGAATAGCGCCTGTTCTCACTAGCCAAAGTGAAATAACTCATAATTCATGTGGTATCAGTCAGAGTTCTAAGAAGGGTCTTGCTTCAGTAACGTGGAAAAAAATTTACTCTTGACTTAATGGTGTTCTGGTATTGCCAAAAACCAAGACCCAAGGGGATCAAACTGATCCCAAGTAACTTAACTGTGTTGCAGAACACAGATCAATAGATTTACAAAAACAAAAAAACCCAAAACCCCTTCACATCCAACAATGTAAAATTTACAATGTCTGACATTTGATAAAAAATTACCAGGCATGCATGTAAAGAAGCAAGAAAATACAATCCACAATGAGGAAAAGTATCAACCACTTAAAACTGAACCAGAAATGACACAAGTCATAGAATTAATAAGCAAAAACATTAAGAAATGTTATTATAACTGTATTCCATATGCTCAAGAAGCTACAAGGAAGACTAAACATGTTAAGCAGAGGCATGGAATAGATTTTTAAACAGGACCTAAATCGAATGTCTCTTGATGAAATCTACAATGTCTGAGATTAAAAATACACTGGATGGGATTAACCCCAGATTAGACACTGCAGAAGAAAATATCAGTGAACTGAACACATAGCAAAAGATACCACCCAAATGAAATACAGGGAGAAATTAATCTGAAAAAAAAAAAAATCAGTGAACTTCAGCAAAACTTCCGTGGCCAAGATGTGTTTAATTGGTGTCTCCAAAGTAAAGTAGAGTGACAGAAAATACATAGTTTACAATTAATGGCCTTTTTTAAGTTAAAATTTGGCAAAAACTATAAATTGGCAGATCTAAGAAACTCAATGAACCTAACTAAACACAAGGATGTGTAGTACTATATGTTAAAGCATATCATAATGCATTGCTTAAAATAGAAAAAATTTTAAAGTAGTTAGTGAAAGACACGTTATATGTAGAGGAACAAAGATAAGGGTGACAGATTTCTGGTCAGAAACAATGTAAGTTGAAAGATTATGGACTCTTAGAAACAAACTGAGGGTTTTAGAGGGAGGGGGATGGGGGGGGTTAGCCCTGTGATGGGTATTAAGGAGGGCACGTATCTCATGGGGCACTGGGTGTTATATGCAAACAGTGAATCATAGAACACTACATCAAAAACTGATGTAATATATGGTGACTAACATAATAAAATAAAATGAAAAAAGGTAACAATGTAAGCTACAGGACCGGTTGGAACATTATCTTCAGTCTACCAAATATAAATAAAACCTAGAACTTAAACTCATAAAAAAAGATAGTTCTAAAAGGAAAGTGAAATAAAGATGCTTTGGACAAGCTGAAATAATTCATCACCAATAGACCTTTACTACAACAAAAATTAAAAGAAGCTCTGTAAAAAGAAGAAAAATAATGCAAGATAGAAATCTGTATCTATTCAAAAAAGCAAAAAGGACAGGAAATGATCACTAATGGATAAATATGATAACTTTTTTCTTATTATCAAGATATCTTTAAAACACATGTGTAAAGCAAAAATAACAGTATAAGGTAGTGCTTCTAACAAATACAGAACTAAAATGTATTTCAATAAATAACACAAGTACTAGAAAAAAGAAAAATAAATATACTAGTATAAATAAGGTTCTTATTCTATACATGAAAAACTATATTATCACTCGAAGGGTGGACTATGATAAATTACAAATGTGTTCTCTAAACCCTAAAACAATCATTAAAGAAACACAACCAAGATTGTATCTCAGAAGTTAAAAAGGAAATTCTGTTTTATAACTTTTATATTAAGATTATAGATTTAAATCCACCATATCAATAGATGTATTAAATGTCTGATTATCCCAATTAAAAGGTAGAAAATACCAAATTAGCTAAAGAAATCAAGATCCAAATAAATGCTGCCTACAGCTAATCCACTTAAAATATAATGGCACAAATAAATAAAAAATAAATATGGAAAAGATATGCATGTTTATACTAGCCAAGGAAAATTAGAGTGGCTATATTAATATCAGACACAATAGATTTCAGGGCAAAAAAATGTTACCAGGAACAAAGAGGGTCAATTCATCAAGAAGCATACTGACCATAAATGCTCATATACTCACCAACAGAAATTCAAAAGACATGAGACAACTTATAAACCTGCAAGAAGAACTAGAAAAATTCACAATGATAGAGATTTGAGCACCTCCCTCTTAATAACTGATAGAACAACTAAGTGAGCAATCAATACAAATATAGATGAACTATACTGTCAACCCATTTAGCCTTGTTGTCATTTATAGATTACTCTTAACTGATGAATAAACTTTCTTTGTGAGTGCACCGGGAACATTTGCCATGATAGGCCAAATCCTGGGCCATAAAACAAATCTCAATTCATTTAAAAGTATTCAAGTCATACCAACTAGGAACTCAGATCACAAAGAAATTGAATTTGAAATCTGTAACAAAAAGGCATCTGAATAGTTCCCACATATCTGGAAATGAACACACTTCTAAATAACCAGTGGACCAATAAAAAGAATTAAAATGGGAATTAGAAATTATTTTAATTGAATAAAAATCAAAACAGAACATGTCAAAATTTGTGAGATGGAATTAAAGTGGTACTTAGAAGGAAATTTGTAGCACAAAATATCTCTATTACACAGAGGAAATATCTAAAATTAATGATTTCAGATTCTTACTGAAGAAACAAAAAGAGAGCAAATGAAGCCAAAGGTGGTAGATGAAAAGAAATAAAGGTCAGAACAGTAGTCAAAGAAATTTAAAAAAAAAAACATAAAAATAATATCAGCTATCAGTAAATTCAAAACTAGGATGTTTTGCTTTTGTTTTTGTTTTTAGAAAATCAATAAAATTGATAAAACTCTAGGCAGATTGATGGGGAATAAAAGGGGAGAAACAAACTACTAACCTACCAACATCAGGAAGGAAAAAGATATTAACCCTATAGATTTTACAGGTATTAAATGTTTAATAAAGGAACACCCTTATGCTAACAAATTCAACACTTTAGATAGAATAGATACATTCCTTGAAAGATTCCAATGACCAAAGTCTACTTATTAAGTAATAGTTAACCTAAACAGCCCTTTATATATTAAATAAATTGAATCTATAGTTTAAAAACTTCTGGCAAAGAAAATTCTAGGCACTGATGGCCTCACTGGTGAATTCTACCAAGCATTTCAGAAAAAAAAAAAAAATTATCAATTGTATATCTATTCCTTAAAAAAATTTGAGGAGGTGAGAAGACTACCCAAGTCATTTTCTGAGGTCAGCATTATTTTGATACAAAAATAAGAAAGAGATATTTCAGAAACTAAAAATTACAGAAGCAATATTCCTTATGAACACAAATGCAAAACATTTTGGCAAAATTTTGACAAAACAAATCTGATGATATATAAATGTAACACGGAAAAATTTTTTAAAATTAAAATAAATTTTTAAAATAAAAATTTTTTTAAATAAAATAAAAATTACACTAAAATGATAATATACCACGAGGAAGCAAGATTTATTCTAGTAATATAGGGACAGTTTAACATCAAAATGAATCAATATAATTCATCTTATGAGCTGCCAAATTATACACACACACACACTCACACAAATATATACTCATCTCAACAGATGAAGTAAAAAATTACAAAAACCAACATCTAATCAAGGAAGAAAAAACAACTACAACAACAACAACAAAACCCTCTCAGCTAAATAGGAATAGAAGGGAATTTCCTTAAACTCAGATATGCCTGACTCCAAAACCTGTTTTTGAATGCTTTACCACCTCAGTTATAAAGCAGGGTCTAGATTCTGTCAAGGATTGCATTTATACATTAATCGAATATAAAAACACTCTAATGCACATCACTCTATTTTCAAAATACCTAGGAATCTGTTAGCATTATCCCCAATCTATACATTCTACACAAGAGTAGCACAAAACTCTCCCAAAGAAATATGTAAGATGTTGTATTCTTGGTACAGATTTCCAGTTTGTTTTCTTTTTTCTCTTTGTAGTAAATTTTTATTGAGTTTCTCTAATGTACCAACCTTAGCTGAGCTGACCTGTAGGAAGACCAGAACTTCTGTTACACTGTTGTGAATTGTCTTCAGTGATGACCAGATAGAGGACAGACCTCTCTCAAGTAGAATATGCTCTTAAAAGACTTCATAAGTAGCCCATTCACCCTGGCATTTTGTAAACTTACTCTTGTACAGAATCTCACTGTAACATCAGCAGCTGTGTGCTTTATATTATGGATTCCAGGACAAAAGCTGAGAAAGTTCAAGAAATATTTACAGCATATTGTTTTCTTCTGTTATAAATGCCCACTTGAGAAAAGCTATTTCATGCAAGGGAATATTAGGGAATTTTTGGATCAGAGAGTATTTTTTTCATTATCAATAATTGGAATTTTTAATAAAAAGGGCCATATTATATTTAGTAACAGAATCACATTGAGAGCTATTGGAGGGCAAGGACAACAATTTACACCACTTTATATACCTAACACCAATAATAAGATAGTTAGTGAATAAATATTTGTTTCCCAAATCCAAGCCAGTGATTTCCCCATAGCACCAGACTACCTTCATTTTTGGTCAGAAGAATATATAATTCTTATTAATAAGATACCAGTCAAAATATATTAATGATTAAAGATAATCACACATTATCGTACTTTCTCATCCCTGATAAATGTTTAATTTATAATGTAAAGCAATAATGACATAGATTTATGAACACATAGTGCTCATAAATTCTATCCAAGTGCTAAGTAATAGTGTCAATACTGAAGGCTAAATTTATCTTTCAATTTTCTGGAGAAACGGTATTGAGACACTTATGTTTCTTCCACCTGAGGTAGCAACACCCACTGGAAATTGAGTAGAAGGATAAATGACAATGACTTTAATTGAACATTTACTCTGTGTCTAACATAGCAGAGGATTTATGTCTTTATTAATCCTACACTTTCTGAGTAGTTACTATCCATAAGACACTGTCTTTTGTGCTGGAAACACGATGGTGAATAGGACAAATCAGTCCCCTTAGTGATACATTTCAGTGAGGGAGAGAGAAACAGTAAACAAGAAAGTAAGTAAAAAAGGTATTCATAGTCAGTGATAAATATTAGCAGAAAGTAAAACAGGGTAATTTAATAGCGACCGGAGGGGTAGCTCTTCTAAATTAGATGTTAGGGAAGATTAAAACATAAATGACAAGGTCAGGCTTGAAGGGAGATGTAAGGGAAAGAGATTTCCAAGAGTTTTTCAATGGGGAGGGCATGGGCAGAGGCCCCAAGGTGAGCACAACTTGGTCTCCTCAAGGGAAGGCAAGGGACCAGTATGACAGAATCAGAGTGAAAGAGGGGGAAAGTCAGGGAGATATAGGAACTTGCTGTAGGCCATGAGAGGAAGTTTGGATTTATTCTGAGTAAGATGGAAATTCACTGGAGGGATTTAAGCCAGGGATAAATATGATATTTTATCTGTATTTTTAAGAGATCTCTCTGTCCAATCTGGAGATTATATATATATATATATATATATATATATATATATATATAGCTATATTTATATATATATAATGCTATATTTATATATATATATAATGCTAGGACTGAGGAAGCAAGAATGAAAGCAGAGTGACCACTTGGGAGATTAATTCCATACTTCAAAGAAATAATAGTTGTTGGACTAACATGAGAACACTGAGGAGAGAGAGTCAGTTGGGTGGATTTGGAATATAATTTGAAGGTAATGCTGATAGTCCTTGCTAATTTCTTGGATTTAGGAATTGGAAGATTATGGGAGAAGGGCAATCAAGAATAGTACCTCAAATTTTTAGCTTAATTTGTATTGGTGCCATACAATGTCTCATGAATTTCTCATTATACACTTGCCGAGTAAACATTAAAATTCTAATGCCAGGTAAAGGAGGGACTTGCCCACACAGCCAGGGAATAGCAGAATTAAGATTCAAATTCAAAGAACAATATGTTTATTTCTATAACATCATCACACTTGGTGACAATACACTTTAAATTTTTCCTGCCTGCTTTGACTAGAATAGAAAATAAAGACCTACAAGTTACAAGCTGAACATTAAAGCATCTAATATGCAAAAACTAAAATTAGCAGAAGTATCTGACATTAGCTTGTTCAGTAATCCACCAAAAGCAGTGGTTCATTCTACCAAGCATACACTCTACTTGAGAATTACAATTTGTGGGGGACTGTGGCAGACCATTACACTTAGCATCATTTTTTAAATTGTTGCCAAAATCTACCTTCTGACTTCCTCATTTGTGCTGTTAGAACACTCACACAAGACCTAATCCCTTAGCTGTATAAAACCACTAAAATATTTGAAGATAGAATTGTTTCCCCACAAGAGATCTTCACTCACTGCAGTGTTTGGAAAATGGACCTAAAGAAAACTTGATTTTTAGTTGCTTGTATGTTTTGTTTTTAATAGCAGATAGATATGCTTTTAGAGAATTATTTCATTTTTCTATGGTTAGTATGGGTTTAAAAATTTCTACATGCATGCTTGACTAAAAAGTCAATATTTCTTCCTATTCTTGAGGATTTTAGGTTATAAGAGTAATATCTGATATCTGCTATAGATCAATTCTACACCATTAGTGGTAGTTTTATTGCCTCTCTATGAAGCTTCCTTTCAATGCTTCAGATAAAAACAGGAAGGAAGAGTTGTATATAGAGGCTGTCTCTGGTAGATCACCTTGGTCTGGGGAAGCAGCAGTCATGTCAGGCCCATAGAGTATGGCCTACAACAGACCTTTCTTTGTTTTCCCATTCTGAGACAAAAGCACAGAGGAAGGTCAACAGTGGTATGATTTCTGAAGCAATTCAGAGAGATACCTCACCTGCAACTTATGGAAGTAACATCTGATTAAATTATCTTTGGCAAGAAAGAAAGAAAAAAAGAGGGAGAGAGAGAAAGAGAGAGACAGAAAGAAAGAAAAAGAAAGAAAAGAAAGAAAGAAGGAAAGAAAGAAAGAAAAAGAAAGAAGGAAGGAAAGAAAAAGAAAGAAAGAGAAAGAAAGAAAAAAGACAACAATGAAAAATACTTTTTATACTTTTTATAATTGATGGCCTTTTGTCTATTGAAGGTCTGATTTCTTTAACAGCTGCCTGAGCTTCCATTCATTCAATTTTATCTTAGCAAGAAAAAGGAAGTCTCTCTGTTCTTTGGACAATAGTTCCCCTAAAACACCAAAAATCATTAGCTAGAAAAAAAACATATTCTTCATAATATATGCCCTAAATAATATTATGTTTACCCAAGGGAAAGAGATTCAGAATATATGATACTCCATAATATGTGTAGTGGGGAGATGTCCTCAGGCATAAGTAAATTCTTGTGTAGGCTAAAACAACTTCATGAAGATGTCTTCAAGACGGTGTTTCAGAAAAAGTTTTCAGGCTGCAGTTGATTTTCCCTTTCATTATCCCTATTAATTTAAGGAAAATTATAGCACAAAGGAACATTATAATGATTTATGATTCCTTGTGGTAAATGTTGGGTAGAAAAATCAGTAAATGAATGAGATAAGCCCTAGCTATTACTGTGAAATCATAATTTGTTTTCATGAGCTATAAATAATAGTCTATAATAGAAGCAAGGAAATTAAACTGATAAAGAAATACCAACTAGAGATGCAGACGATGATTTCATAAAATGATTTCTGGAGCAACATTATTAATATCTTACATTTAGAGGTAGTCTTCATGCCTAGTGATAATAGGAAAATAGTTATGTAAACATATTCATTCGTAAGCCCTTCCAATAATGTTTTCACAGACTAGTTAGTGAGTTAAAGAAATGCTTATATTAGAAGCTGACATGGTATGATGCAAGGTGACATAGGTCGCTCCCACCTTGAGCTAACCTCTGTGTTGTGTATCATGTCATCTTCTTCATTCAAAGAAAGAGCTACTGTTTCTATCTACATTTTCTTGTTGTGTTAAGAGTGGGTGGATTAAATGAATTTCCAACTAACACATATTAGTTGGTAGAGCACCTATTTGATTTGAACCTGGTGTGTCTGCTTCCAAAGCTCATGCTCTTAATCAGGATTTGCCCTCTTTTCCTTAGAAGAGTCACAAATACTCAGCTTAACTATTGTTAGGGCGGTTGAATCTCATCTTTATCTTTTATTGCTCTCATGCTAATATGCAGCCAACAAAACACTTCAAACTGGTGTGATTCTATCCAGAAACATAAGTAACAAGGCACCCCTTATAATTCTGATGGTCTTAAAAATGTGCACTCCTGGTATCTCACTAATGTAAGAAATTAGGATTTTGCAAAGTGCCCGTTGCCGCGACCATGATGCCAAGTTTTCTTGAACCTTTTAGTTGTGAATTCCTACAAGTACACTTGGTCCTTGTTTTTGGTACTCACTGACTAATGATAGCATGTTATCCAATATGCATTAATTTTACATGTTGTTTGTATAGGCATCTAAGGGGATAGTAATTTTGCCTCTTTCTCCGTGTGACCAGCTTCCATTTATCTTATTCATCCTAGGTGTCATCTGCTATAGGAATTCCATAAGCACCATTCTCCCTGATACTCCATTAATATAACTATTTATAGGACAACACACTTTCCCATGTTATTCCGTCTTCACTGGTTGCTCCTTCTCAGTCTTCTTCACTGATCACCCTTAAATTCTTACTTCTAAGCATTGGAGGTCCAAGACTCAACACTTAGACCTCTCTGGGGTTATTTCATCCATATCTATGGCTTTAAGTGCAATCTCTTAGCTGATAACTCTCAAATTGGATATATCAACATGAATATATCCAAATGCCCACTTGACAGTCTCATGTGGAGGTCTAAATAGGGTATTTCAAACTTCTATGACCAAAATAAACTTCTTGATTTTCCATTCCATCCAATAAACAAAATCAAGCAATGAAACAAGCAAAGAAACAAACAAAAAAACAACAAAAAAACCCCTGCTCCCACCCCCTCTCATTTCCAGCCTTAGTAAACAGCACCACCACCACCACTCACCTCTGAGGGCTAGGCTAATGCCCTCACCTATAATCCGTCATCACACCTTGAGGTTTTATTTTCAAAGTATATCTCTAGTTCACTCACATCTCGCACTACTGCAAAGTGTCATGGCTCGCCTGGACTCTCAGCACAGCTTTTTTTTTTTTTTTTTTTTTAAGATTTTTATTTATTTATTTGACACAGAGCAAGAGACAGAGAGAGAGAGACCATGAAAGCGCAAGCACAAGCAGGGGGAACTGTAGGCAGGGGAGAAGCAGACTCCCAGCTGAGCAAGGAGCCCGATGCGGGGCTCGATCCCAGGACTCTGGGATCATGACCCGAGCCAAAGGCAGAGGCTTAACCAACTGAGCTACACAGGCACCCCTCAGTACAGCTTCAATTTTTTTTTTTTTTAAGATTTTATTTATTTATTTGACAGAGAGAGAGAGAGAGTGAGAGCAGGAACACAAGTAGGGGGAGTGGGAGAGGGAGAAGCAGACTCCCGCCGAGCAGGGAGCCTGATGAGGGGCTCGATCCTAGGACCCTGGGATCATGACCTGAGCCGAAGGCAGACACTTAATGACTGAGCCACCCAGGCCCTCAGTACAGCTTCTAATTGGACTGCCTACTTTTGCTCGAACTCTGAGTCTATAGTAAGACTTAGCAGTTTCAATCACCAACTCCATGACCATGTGAGAGTCACTTCATTTCTGCGTCTGTTTCCTCGTTTGTTAAATAAGAAAAAGAACATAAATACTTCAAGGATTTGATGTGAGTATGACATAAGGTATTCAAGATAAAATGCTTTCCATAGTGTTGGCACATCATTAGCAATTAGTTATTTTTGAGCCAATGTTAATAGTCAATTTTAATACATAAATTTGGTCATGTTACTTCTCTGATCCATCACACTTGATCAAAATCCAAAGTTATTCACATGACCTCCAAACTCTAAAAGATCTGGATCATTATTACACCTGATCCCATTCCTAACTACTCTCTCCCAGCTTATTGTGTTCACACGTCTCGTTTTCCCAGTGTTGCCTGAATTTTCTAAGCTCTTTCAGCCTCACTTCATGTTTCCAGATGCCTCTGCTTGTACCTCTTCACCCAGGTCTTTTTTCTTCATTTATGTTTTTTGTTCAGATTTTACCCAAATTTCAGGGGTGACATGCCCTCCCTGGCTATCAGAAATAACACCCCCTAACACTCTCCATCTTTTTACCTTGCTTTATTTTGCTTCATATCACTCATCACAACCTGATATACACTTATTTGCCCATTTGTTCATTTCCAGTCCCTCTTAAAAGCGAGTAAACTCGATGAAAATAAAGATTTATTTCATCAAGATTTTTGTTCACCTCCATGTTTCCAGCACCTGGAACAGTGCCTAGTATTAATAGGTGTGCAATAAATATTAGGTGAATGAAAGATTGCCTAAAGTGTATTAAAATTATCTTTTCACATGTCTGTCTCCCCCAGTAGACAGCAACCTATTTTCATTACTTGATGCACAAAAAGCACATGGTGGATGAAGGAACATAATATAATCAGAACGAGCGTTCCCATGGAAGATATAATTAGGGAAGGTGAGATGTAGATACAACTCTTTACACCTGGAAAACCAAATATTTAACTTACAGAAAATCTAAACTACTTCTTTTCTTTCTTGGTTATCATTTCTGATAAATATTTTGTTCCTTGCTATCGATTAAGTGCAGGTTAGTTACTGCAAATATGAGATAACTGGTTGCATAATAATAGCCCGTATCTTTGACACCTAAAAATAGACCCAATTATTAAAAGTCAGTAAACATATTTTGAGCAGTTCTTGACACAAACTTAGTTGCCTCAATTCAACACGTGAGATTCTCCTTGACTTTGAACATGGCTATGTCTTTTTCATGATTATGGCCTAAATCCTAAATCCTGTGTTTCAGTGGCAAAGACAATTACCACTGGAGAAAAGAGAGGGCAAGGGACTGAGGATAGGAATGGTGGTGCAGTAGCTGGGGGAAGGCTTGAGAAACAGACGGGAAGATCAGGAGAATACTTGAACAGTCAAACCCTCTTAATGCGCTCATGCTTTTAAATATTTCTTTCACAAGATTCTTCTAGAAGCTCCTCTAGGAGTTCATATTGTCAGAAATACATTTCATTCGAAATTCTCTTTGCTAAAACCAGCTTGAAAGAGATAGCAGAAATCATCTCTTCAAAAACTTAATCGAGGTATGTTTACTATCAAAAGGGAAGGTGCAAAGATTCATTTGATCTTTTTAAGAACAAAGAGCAAAAATTCATTGAGACTTCATTCATGAATTTGTAGAGATTCATTTCAATCGAGTTTAGTGTGCAATAATCTATTCCAGGGTAAACAGAACGTGGCAGTGGAGAAGCGCATGCGCAAGTCATTTTCTGACCTGCATAGGAATGTGAGGGCAGGGCTCTAACCACCCTAATGTGTACTAGCTGTGGGGGAAAGCGGCAGGATACACATAAGATCGGGAGCTGGAAGCCAAACAGCTGGCTCCGGTAGTTCTGTGCTGACACTTTCTAGCTTCCAGAACATGGGAACGTTTCATTACTTCTTCATTAGTCATACTTGTAAGCATGGATGCTATTTAACAGGATTGCTGTAAGCAGCATATGAATGTCACCTGGTTCAAGCAAGCACCACGCTCTGGGAAGGAGGCAGGACGGCCCTTGCTAGGGGGTAGCTCCCAAACGAAATACTCCAGGAGCTACAGAGCGGTGTAGGATTGAGAGAGCATGCTGACGCTGGTAAGCAACAGAGAGATCATTCTAATCCATCTCCCTCGGTGTGCTATACTTCAGATTTATCTGTTAATTTTCCAGTTTGCAAGATTTGCACTGTCTCTTCTGCCTGAAATGCTCTTCCTCCAACAGACTCTCTCCTTTGCCGTAACTCCCACTTGTCCTGTAAGTCTCAGCTCAAATGGCATTTTCACCTTAGAGGCCTGCCAGAGCCCACTCAAACTAGAGTAGGCCCACCTTGTCCCCATGGCACACGCTTCTTCATAACTCAGCTCTTCTGATGACTGCTTGTGCAAAATCTCTCTTACGGATCACACCAGAAGTTTGAAAGGGCTAGGACTCTGTGTTTTATTCAACACTTACCATCATAGTACAATACAAATAAATGCCTCTCACATGAGTGAGTGCTCAATACGTATTTGTTGGGTGAATTAACAAGTAATTTTAATCCCCATCTCTGAATAATTAGGAATAAAATAAGGAGACAGCAGAGAGATGAGACATATGTAAGGGACAAGTAAAGAAATTTGAAGAAAATCTTGAACAATTTGCTTTTTCATATGAGATAGATGAAACATAACTGCCAGAAGTACCATGTATTATTGTATTATATGGAACCTGTCACGTAATATATGTTCAATAAATACTTATTGAGTAAATAAATGCACAATTAAATGAATGCATAGACAGTTAACATAAGCCCTCAGGGACTCTGATAGAAGACATTCTAGGTGTGATTATAACACAAGATACAACACTTAACTGTTGAAATGAAATGAATTACAACTTCAGGAATGGAAACATAAGGAGTGTCTGGGGATATTTTTTTTTCCTATCAGATTTATAGCTGTTCAAAATACCTTGATTAGTATTTGTATGTGTTCATAAATGTGATTGTGAAGGGGCAAAGAGTGGCTCTAAAAAGGGTTTCTCCATTTACAAAGATGGTGAAAATGTTATTTATGTTTTTCCTACATATAAGAAGGTTCACATTTACAGTAGTAACAAGGGCCAAATGTAACCACAAAGAGACTTACCAGAAGGAGGAACAATTTTTGCTGGAAAGATAAATTCAGTTTTGAATCTGTTCAGATTGAAGTGCCTATGGGAATTTCTAGCTGTAGCTGAGGCTTAGTTTTAAAATCTCTTTTGCCTCTATTTCATTAAGGTATAGTGGATCTAACAGTATCAGACTCATAATATCCTGGTATTAAAAGCATAGATATATGTAAAGTGTTTAAAATAGTGATTAGCAACTGATATTCAATGGATATTATCCATTTTTTTAAGATTTATGTATTTATTTGAGAGCGAGAGAGAAACTTTAGCAGACCCCACACTGATCTTGGAGCCTGATGCGGCGCTCGATCTCAAGACTCTGAGATCGTGACCTGAGCTGAAACTAAGAGTCAGGCACTTAAGCGACTGTGCCACCCAGGTGTCCTGAATATTAGCTATTATTTTAATAATATTGGTGATATTAATACTAAGAAGTCTACTAGAGAGTAGAATATATAGGTCTAGAATCAAGGAAAGAGATCAGGGTTATCCACACACATTTGGGGAAACTCAAGTGCAGAGCTGATGATTAAATTTATAATGAAAACGGGCTTCCCTAGAGAAAGTGAATAATTGGAGAGAAATTGAGATAGAAGGGGAAAAGTCTCCCAGGAACATTTATATTCACATTGTGGATAGTAGAGTTTATTCAGTGAAGGAGCTAAAAAGAAATTGAAACAATGTGGGCCTTTTTAAAAGGAAGTCATTATAAAGATTGCTAAACAAAATACATTTCTATTGATTTAGATATTTGCAGGATTGGTCATAAAATAGGATTTTTGAAAAAAAAAACAGCATTATGTAAAAATAATGTGTTATAAAAAGTTTCTTTGGAGAAGGGGCTGATTTATGTTGAACTTTGCCTCCATTTTCTTAGTAATTCTTCTCTGACTCCAAACTCAGCAGACCAAAAGCTAATGTGATGTACCCTGTTTTGATGGCAGTTTAGCAATTTTTTATTATTACTGGAGTGTATCTGTCAGGGATCTCTAGCCTAAGTGACTTATTGCAGTAGCCTTTCTGACTACGCATACCACTGTCCCATGGGGACTGCACTAAATACCCTTTTCTCCACTTCATTATTTATCCAGTGATATTTGAGTACTCATTATACATCTAAGCTCCCAGCATTTGTATGGCTGTTTGGTGAGTCCAATCCTTAATTCATTTTTTCTCTTAATTCATTTAAAAAAATTTTTAGAATACATTTTTAATCACTTAGCATCATATTGTGATCTGGATCTTCCCATGTGAGGGTTACGAGTGCTAACTCTCACACCATCATGCCCTGATACGAAACCTGCTTACCAGCTATGTGACTTTGAGCAAATTATTTTACCTCTCTGTGGCTTTGTGCCTCAGATTCCTTATTTGTAAAATGAGGGTTATGACAATAATATGCACCTCATTGAATGATGCCTTGCACATAATATGTGCTTTATAAGTATAAGCTATTATTATTATTATTATGAAGAAACATTAGATACTCAAGGATGAACAAGATGTATTCATTCCCTGCCTTCAGGAAGCTCACACTATAATAACAGAAATAAATGTTTAAGCAAATCACTGAAAATATAGCATCATTATTGTATCAGAGAGATGTTTACTAGGTACAGCATTTGAACACACGAAGTACTTAATCAGCTTTGCTTGGGGTGCAGGGGGTGTGGGAGATCCAGGTTAGGTGTTACAAAAAAGGACAATCTTTCACATGCTACTTGAGAGATTACTAGGTTTATGCCAAATTATGTATTTTTGTAGAGTCTTATTAGTAGAGAAGGGGAAATAAAAAGGGAATCATTATCATGTGAATGCCTGTGAATGAGAACTGGCCAAATGGATAGGGCACATTATGGAAAACAAAGATAAAACAGAACAGGGAAAATAGTAAATTATGGATGTTTCTCAGGCATAAATGATAGATTTCATGCTTTAAAATGTTTTCTTGTTTTGCCATTGTATCTGGAAAGACAGCATGTTAATAGGCATAATGTGATAATGTGTGAATAATGAATATCAACCTGAGAACCAAACATAAAACTGTTTTGAAATTTACACATTGCTATGCAGTAATACTAAATTTTTATATGCAGAAGTTTTATATAAACTACAAACCCAGATATTAGTATTTTATAACCTGATAGAGCTTAAAAAATCACTCTTTATAAACATATTAAAATTAACATTAAAAATGTATATTTGACATTACATACTCAGTCTATGATTTCATCCACTTCTTAAAATTTTTACTTGCAAAATATTTTCACATTTTCTGGAAGCAAGTTAATATGTAATAATGGCAGCTTGTGTTTGTATTTATAATCCCACCTTTTTCAAAAATGGCCTTGGGGCAGCCAGTAAGCAAAGGTGGGCATGTATGTTTCTTTACCAATTATTAGATTGAATGATTTTGTTTTCCTCATAAATATTTAAGACATCAAGAAAAATAAATATAAGTGCTTGCTTAAAAATGTATAATAACATTTAATATTGTATTTCTATCAAGTGTTATTCTGTTTCTCTGGCCAGTTTTATGCCATCTATCCCAATGGGAGTTTGAAAAGTTTCTGGATACAAATTCAATCACAAAAGTGCATCCTAATTCAAAAGTTACACCATTAGTTATGGAAAAAAAAAAGTGTCCTTCTTGGTAGAGCACTCCTACTCTTCTTATATATAGTTGTTTGAGAACTAAAGAGATCCCATCTGGTAAAAGGAGGCGAAGGGTGGGGAATAGGGCTGGAATTGGGAATCAACCCTGGTATAATCCTGACTTGTCCTTTCCCAGCTATATACAGTTGGCCAATGACTTAACCTCTCTATGCTTCAGTCAGTATAATCAGGGAAATGAGTGTTCTGAAGATCATCATGACACTGAAAATTATATTGGTAACTAATTATCCTTTGACGTTGGAAACTGATATTCAGATGGTTGAGATATATGCTTTTTCCTATCTCCAGAAAACCATTTCCAGATATTGAAGCACAATTTTATTCCCCATGTGTTCTTCTTCTTCTTATTATTGTTGCTGTTGTTGTATTTTGATGAAAATGCTGAAGATGACATGTAGTGTAAATGTGACTCCAAATTCTTTCCTGTGTAAAGATGAGTTGACAGCTAATTATGAAGTACAAATCTTGGATAAACAATTTTAAAGAATCAAATACTTTAATATAAATTTCAAATTAAAAAATATTTGAAGTTATAATTTTGTGCTTGAGTTTAGTCACTTTGACTCTTACATGCCCTACCTAAATAGTTGCTTAATTTTTTAAACCCCTTTAAAATATCCATAATGATTTACTGCAATCCATGTAATATTTTTTGAGTTAAAAAACTCAGAAGGTATGTCAGCGATGTTATAAATAATTAGAATAAATGCTACAGAGGATGTGGAATTTTTTTTTAATACACACATGAACATACACACACACAAACATAAACAACATTAAATAAAAATGAACAAAGACAGTTTATCTCTAACACAAATAGCTGACAAGATAATGCACATAGAACAGACTTGAAAGGCTTTTAAGATACAGACTAAATATAGTTATAAATCTGAGAATGCATTTTAATTTAAAATGAACCCCAAATAAAAATGACAGCTTCACGCTGCTTATCCATATTAACCCTCACTGAGAACTAAGGCACATATTTGCAAGAAGAATATGTAAAGACTGATATGTTGTCTATGATTTCAGAATCATGTAAAATTAATGGTTACATATGCTTGTAACTCATGACTTAGACTTCAGTATAATTGTCCTCTGATCAGTTGAGATAACAAGCCAAACCAAATCTAATTTGGGGAGGGAGAGAAGGCAGTTTATGATACACTACAGATTTCCATTTTCATAAGTATTTTAAGAACCTTGCAAATCACTTTTATGAGGCTATTTCCTTTTAAATCCATAAATATTTACACAAAAGTGTTTTTAGATATGGTTTAAATATATCAATAGCTTAAAATTATAATAAGCACAGGATTTTTTTTTTTTTAACACAAAATTCTTGACCATAGATGCTGGGGTGAGGGGGGGGGGAGTGATTTTTACATAAAAACCTTCTAAATTACATTATAATGAGCCAAAAAAAGAAAGACATGGAAAATATGCACAATTTAACTTATAATTGATTTTAGTTTCAATTCTTACCAAATAGACTTCCTTACCTATTAATATTGGCAATATAATGGGGGATAATTAAAGTACCATGGCTATAACATATGAATTTCTAAATGTAAAATGCATTTTGTTTTGGTTTAGGAAACCCAACAAAAGTGCAAATTCCTTCAAAATGATTTCCATTTGAAATTAAATATCCTCACTTAATTTAGGTGTAATTTAATATAAATATTTAAGTAAAATATTAAAAATGATAGTGACTTTTATTTTAAGAATTTTCATGAATAAATTCTCAGCAGGCTCATCATTAAGAAATTATGAGCTTGTTTTAAAAATATATATTTTCTTTAATTTTTGCTGTAGTTTGAATGTACGATACTGTTTAGATGCTTACCAAAATATGTTGAGTGATATTTGAATTAAACTCTTATCCAAAGAAATAGATTCTAGATATATGTAAGCCATGCAGATGGCAACAATTTAAAATTACTAAACTGTGCAATTTGTTAATGGATTTAATTTGACTCTTTGAAAATAGAGATAGAGATACGGATCAGACGCCAAATAAATTTACAGATAAGCACAATTTACACAATCTAAATTTTGAGAGAGAGAAAAATATGAGTCCATATTTATGGAGGTTGTTGAATGTTATCAGATATGTGCTCTTACTTAACGTTTGAATGCCTTGGTTAAAAATTATTGGGACAGAAATATATAACTCTTGAATGTCACAGAGTTATTCATATATTCACAATAGTATTTCTAAGTGAACAGGATCAGAGAACTGCATGCTTTAAAGAAAATATAGTACTTAATCCTCCGAATAGAGGTTTCAAAGTTAGCCCTTACTTTTAGTTTATGTTTATTTAAGATACATTCAAATAAATGTTTTTTCTTAGAATGAATGAGTAATTGAATGACTGAAAATTAGAGGAAGAACTGCTTTTCTAATGTCTTGAGATGAGAAAACAAATTTGGAACTAAAGGCCAAAAACTTTTTCTGCATCAAGTCGCACTCCAATGCACAAATTTGTTCCTTCAAACCATTTTTTAAAGAAGACACAATGTTACATTATGTTTTAAATGATCATATTAAACTTCCTTGCATCATTGCCATGAGATAGTCCTAGTATCCGTATACTCCAGTTGAGAAGACAGAGACAAAGGGAGGCGTGAAACAAGGAGAGATAAAGCTAGAATCCTGGTTCTGACTCCCTCCCAAGTGCTTAATCCACTCCCCCACATTCCAATTTACAATAAAATGAAATTGGCACATTAACCTGAAAGGAAAAAAAAAAAAAGAAAGAAAAATGACCAAATTTATTCGGCGAATTCAGGCATATCCAATGAAGTAACAGTGAGTTTATGCTTATCCAAAAGGAATTTTGTTGTGAAATGGCACAGTTGACTTATAGCTAACGGGAAAAAAAGCAATTAAGGGATAATCGGGCAGAGCTTGAGGGTGGAATTAAAGTAGAGAATTGGCTTGTGCTCATCGTAAAGTGACTTTAAAAAGAGATTCTGATGAGCAAACATATTAAAAATAGAGTTCTCACTCCTCCTGTTCCATTGAAGAGCCTCCCACTTCCTACAGAAATTCTATAAACTGTGCGACTCTTTAAGTACATGGAGGAATATCACACATTTGCAATTATTGGGTCAGAATATGTGAGCCATGCAGAAATAGAGCTTTGCAGGAAATTTTTATTTCATTGGAGAAATTCTTAGTCATTTATTAGTTATTAGGAAGACTCTGAAACTGTCAGACCTGTCTTTGACAAAATGAACTGTATTCCAAGTGCCCTCCAAACAAAACCTCTCATAACAGACAGGCCAGAAATAGCTGCGATAACACGGAGAAAAGGCAAAAAGGCAAGATGAATGAAACTAAAAACAGAGGGACCATCTGAGGTATAATATATGAAAAATGGCAGTTGTACTTAAGGGCAGGAAGAGAATGTAAAATGGTAAGGCAAGAAGGAAACAAATGGAGACAGGATATAAAATGCATACACAAATTCTTATGATCCATATTTACTCCAGGCACTTCCTTGCTTGCCCTGGGTAGGAGGTTATTTGTGTTCATCTCTGTGCCTGAATACTATATTTATAAAAATACACTTGAACCTTCATGTACTTAGAGTGCCATACGCTGCCTATGAGCTGGTGTTATTTTAAAACATAGAAATAGAGAAAGTATAATTTATTGATAGAACCTAATCAAATGTCCAGTGTCATAGTCTAGCTAAAGCAATACTTTAAGAGAATGAACCCCTCCTTTTAATAAAATTTGATACAACTTTCACAAACCATTTAATACGTCCCCCGATTTTCATTCAGAAGGTCATGATGATTCTTTTATACTTACCCATCTTTCATGTAGGTGATTAAAAATAAGCCAATTTCAAGTATTAGAGCCCCTTGTACAAAATTATGCTACTTTTAAACATATATTTACCTCATTCTTCTATTTCCTTTAATAAGCTTATTTTGAGTTCATATAAAATTTGTGAGACTTAGCCAATAAACTCTCCAAAGTTCATAGTATATTATTAATAAAGCACACATTATCAACTGAAATTGGTAAGAGAGAATTTATGCAACTAATTCAATCAAAACACTTACTTATTTCATTCAAATTAGAGGTAAATGGATTATTTGCCTAAATTACACTTCATTTTACATAACAGACTAGAGGGCTCTCAAAGTGCAATAGATAATAAATTCTACCCAGCTGAAAACAAATTAACCCACAGACACATTTCAAGGTAGAGGTGGTTCTTGAGTTATTTGTTTAAATTTACTAGATTCATAACTCTAGGATGTGATGAGATAGGGAAAGGAAAAAAGGGGAAAAACATATTGAATTCTATTCTAATTAGTTTCAGTGAGTGTTCTTTTTAAACGGTATGGTCAGGGTGTTGTATTGCAGTTATCCTGTAGGGTTATTATATTGTTAATGCTTGTCTGCATTTGCTTAATTTACTAATATGACCACTAAAATATTTAGAGTATTTGCAGAGTGGAAAGTCAATATTACTGTATTTGTAAGCAGATGCATTTGCATACTCACCCATTAAACATTAAATATATTAAAATCCACAAATTTTTTAAAAGACATTTTTAAGAAATTTTAAATTTAAATTTAAAAGAAATTTAAAAGAAATTTTAATGTGCAATTTTGAAGAACTAAAATGTCTTAATAATTTTAGAATTTACCTACAAGGGACTGACTAAATATTAAAATGATCACCTTTATAAAAAGACTTAATCAGAACTGTGAGAGTTTCATTTTCTCCTTAGTATTCTCAGTAAAACAATAAATGACCACACTTTTTGAAACGTGTAAGCCTGGAAATGTGTTCCCTTATGGAATTTGTAAAACAAGTCACCATTCTGGCTCTTTAATAGAACTATAAAAGCAACTGACCTCACAACACAGAGTGCAATGGCTGATGATAACAATGTGGAACATTTATATCTACCAAAAATTGAGAAATGTGATAAATTCAGTCATATTTCTCCATATGCCCTAAGCACTTAATGATTATAGATTTGGAATACTGAAAATGTTACTCATTTTAGCTAAAAAAAAAAAAAAAGTTATTTCTACTCTATTACATTTGTATTTAGTTGACATATAAACTGAGCAAAGATGTCTTTGTTCAATAGAAACAGTCAGGTTTGTTTGGGAATAAACTTAAATATACTTTTTGATTTCTCACTATTATTAGTTTGAAGAACTATTCAGTAAAAAAAAAAAAATAAAGATCTTTGCCTTTTGTAAGAACATGTTTTATGTATGATTGAAGTTTTTACAACACTCCGAGAAAGCCATCTGATGTTAGATTTAAAAATAAAATCAAAACCATTTTCTGACATAGTACACATGAAAAATTGGAAATTCCAATATCTTCAATAGAAGTTGTAGAAAGTGTATGTCTCCTTGGAGTTTGACACCCACTTAACACAGCAGAAAATAAGGTACTATACTGTAAACAAAAAAGTACAGTAAGGGACAGTTGTAAATTTACATAAGAATAGTTCATAAACATTTTGGTCTTTACATAACAGTTTTTATATAAAATGAATAAAAAAACCTGTAGACAGCTGTCATCACTCTTGTTTGACCACTTTTCACTTATATGCACACAGACATATTTATATAGCAATATATTGATGCACCGTTACATGGATATTAAACTATGATTACTGCTTTGTAGCTGAGATGTGCATTATCCAATCAACATTATCCATAGTTGAAATACTCTTACATTATGTATTCTTGTCATGTTGTATCTATAAAAACATGAAAATATAACTTTACATTATTTCAATTATTTACATTAGTTCAAGCTTGACAGAGAAAAATTGATAAGCTACAATTTTTAGAAGAGTAGGCCCAGAGGTACAATAAATAGCATTGATTGTGTAGAGTCATCTTTTTCATTTTTAAAAACTCATTTTAAGTACAATATGGAAACAATTAGTCTGCAATTTGGTCATTCTAGCGTTTATTATTAAAACTTAAAATGCACCTCCAACATTCCTGATGAGGAGAAATGCACTCAAATTGTATTGTATTATCTTGGAATTTGTGATCAGGGACAGTTAAATTTGGTGAAGGATATCATGATACCACATGCTACCATGTTCCATGGAAGGGGCTGTTGTTTAATCCTACATTCTCTTTCCCTTCTGTGAAACATAATCAATAAAATTGTTTTCATGGCACTTAGTAAAATACCAAGTGCTACACAAAGGCTTACTTGCAGAAATAACGAGAATAAAAAATATTAAAAATGACTTCTGGATGTTAACAATTGTTTAAAAACCCTAAATTAATTTTATTTTAGGAGGCTTTAAGAGAAATAAATGGCCTTTTACGAAGGGAAAGAGAGTTCCTTTAAATTTTTTAACTAGAGAAATATAGGCTCTTTAGTCAAAAGTTACAGAAATGTGATGTTTTATCCTCAACTGGGCATATTAAAAGAGCCATTCCACCTGAGGAGTAAGTATAAATACAATATATTAGAGTTGTTTTTATTGATGGCAATGGGAAGAAACTACACTGCAGGTGACTCAAAAGTGCTTAAATTATTCCTAATATATAAGGCTTATGACAGCTCTTATAATTTGGAACACAAAAGGTAGATTTAGTTTATGGAATTTGATCCCTGGGCAACTATTTAAAAAGCTGCTTTCTAGGCATTCCTAACTTCATTTGCAACTAATACTTCTCTTCTGCAAGCTCAAACATTTTAAAATAGAACCTCACATATTCTGATATTTGTTTTTTGATATTAGCTTTTTAAATCTATTAGCATTTATCTACATAGATTAAATGCTTTATGTTAAATATTTCTTTACATATATTAGGACATACTAAAAACAGATTCAGATATTGTTTTGGGACAAGTTTCTACTCTAGAAACAACTTGGCCTTCTGAAAGGGGGCATTTTTCTCTGGGAACCTAGCAATTTGATAACGTCTTTAAACTCTTTTGATTTATGACCAAACTGTAGCTAAGCAAAATCAATTGGACCACTTGCAAATAAAACAATAGAAAAATGTTTATTTCAAATGTCAAGCATCGCCAAGTAATTTTATATTAACACCAAATGTTAAAGAATAGGATACATTAAAGTTTTAATAACAATATTAAATTACAAGATTGGAATCTTCTGTTTTCTTTCCTTAGCATTTACATATTTGGCTTTGAAAAATATGGAACTGATACCTAAAGCCTTTATAATCACTTCCCACTCAGTCTAATCACTATTTTGTTTCATCCAACCAATATGGAAGCAAATTTGTTTAAAAGCCAGTTTGTTTTTGAAAATACCTAAAAATATTTTTTTTTAATTTTAAATGTTTTTTTTTTTCTTTTTCTTATAAAACCTGTCACATCTTGATGCAGTTGATGTCAAGTGTGCTTAAGTCATTATGAATCAAGAGACTAACAATAGTGGCTGCAGAAACGGGTCTGTTGTCTGTACAAAGACTTCAGTTAAATTATAGTACTTCCATGTTAGCTGTGCATGTCCGCCAAGCTTCCTCTGGAACTGGAGTAGAAAAGGATGTTGTGTTTTTAATTAACCATTCCTTACAATTAGAGATGAATTCCACATATTTAAGAATTCTTGGCTGAAAGAAAAGTCTTCAAGATACTGGATGCCTCTCACCACTTTGACAGTAAACACACAAGAAAACCATTGTGTAAGGCACTCAAAAGGTTCTTATCAATCACAAGAGATCAGTCACACTGACATTCATTCCCATGCCAGGACTCACGTAAGGGACAGCATGCACTGCTTTTGGAAATTCTGGAGTCATAACACATCCATTTTCTCCAGTACTTCCTGTAATTGACAGCCTTGCCTTGTTCCTCATGGCATCACTCAAGGTCATCTTAAATGAGAGAGGGGGGAAAGAAAGAAAAAAAAATTATAT